>NW_027131176.1:1200000-1800000 GCF_026122565.2 Emydura macquarii macquarii
GGAAGGATGGTTAGGAGTTGTGGATGTTAACTGGGGGTTAGATGATGCATCGCTGAGAGGATATTATGCTCGTTAAACGGACACATCAGTTTGTGCATTGACCGGTGGCTGGGGGTGCCTGGTTGTTATACGGGGTGGGTAGTGAGTTGCTACACAGCCTTTTGGGGAGGGCGTGGATGGTGGTTAGCGGCCACACGAAAATAACAAGAGTTCATTTCCCCTGTGGTTAGGGTGTACTGCTAGTAAGGGGGGCAGTTAGAAGGGTAAGGGGTCTATCTTGTCGCTAAGGGAAGGACAGGATACAGCGTCCACTGCCCTGGTGGCTAAGGAGCACAGTTATCTGCGAGGGATTACTCGGGGGAGGCACAGTTAAGGGGGTACAGTTGGAATGCACGGGTGTTAAAGGAGGGAAGAAAGAAGACATGCTGCCCTGGCTACAGGGGGTGTATAACTGTTAACGGGGATGAGCTGCCTGGCCCTAGGGCCAGTGGGTAGCGAGCAGAGAAGCAGCGGGAGGCTGCAGGGGACACTGGGCGTAGCGGGGCGGGGGGTGTCTTACCTTGAATGCCACCGGGAGGGTCTTGTTGCAGCGCCAGTGCGAGGGCAGCACGGAGCACAGGAAGTTGGGGCTGTCGGTTCGGACCAGCTCGGCTGGGTGATCGGCGATGATCTCCACCATGGTGCGGTTATCGTGGGGGCGCAGCCTGGGCACAGCCGCCGCCGCCGCCTCTTGCTGCTGTTGCTGCTGCTGGGCTGCGACTACCGGGCTCACTTCGCTCATCTTGCCGGGCTGCAGGCTGCTGGAGGGGGGGCTGAACCTCCGGCTGGTGCTGGGATCTACGGGAATACGCATCACAACAGCCACAAGTTAGCTCACTGAGGGGGCGGTGGGGGGGTCACTCGAGGAGGCGTGTAGTGAGGGGTTAAAAAAAGGGGTGAATGGAGAAGTGGAGGGGAGAGGACAAGGGGGGGGGGAGCAGGAGCAGGTTAAGTTCAGGAGAAAAAAATCAGCTAAAAAACGGGGGGTGATGCTGATTTGGGTCGAGTCTGCAGCACGGAGGAGTGGGGGAGACAGTGTCTGGCTGTGGGATCCTAGAGCTGCCCCGCTCTTAGCAAAGCCCGGCTGGAAACTGCATGGTCCCGGCTGCTGCACAGAGCTTCTCCTCCTCCTTTCTTCCTTCTTGGTCAGTCTTTCTGCTCTTTTCCTTTCCCTCCTTCCAGCCACCGCGTCTTCCCTCAGTACTCAGAATTTCCTTCTTTTCTGTCTTTCCTTTTGTCTGTCCTCTTCTCCTTGGATTTTTAAAGGTTGCCTGGGAGAGGTAAAGAGCAGCTGCTGATTTCAGCTTCCTGGGTTGCTGCTGTTTGCAAGGAGAAGCAGCAGCGAGGAGGGTAGGTTTCAAGTACTGAGTGGGGGTGCTAAAGGGAATGTCCCGTTTTCCTCCAAGGAAGTCTCCCCCCTCAAAAAAAAAAAAAAAAAATCTTGATCGGAGAAAGTTTAGATGCCAAGTGACTTCTCAGCTTTTCCGATTATTAGTTTTTGCTTCAGGAAGAAGAGAGGGCTGAGGGGGTCAGGAAGAGTTTTGAAAAGTATCTCTGCAAAGCTGTTTCCCTTCCCCCAAAACTACTTCAGCACAAAAAAGAAAGTTCTTCGGGTTTTAGCCAGAAAACAAATATAGTCAAAATATTAATAATTTAAAAGAGAAACATTAGCAGGCTGCCTAAGGAGGAGCAGAGCTTTTTTAAAAGAAAAAGTTCAGACTTCTGACTCCCAGAAAAATCAGAGGGGAGAATAGACAGAAACAATTGTCAGGCTGCTTCTAAAATATGCCCAAGTTAACTTGTTGCAAAAGGGAGCTTTGGTGCACGCCGGTTTCTTTTAATTAAGTCGCTGCGGGGTCCAAGTCCGTTGAGTTGAATAGCCTAACAAAAATCTTTTTTTCTTCCCTTGATTAACAACAACAGAAAAAAAAAATTAAATGGCTTTTTTTCCTCCTGAAAAACAGGTTTTAAAAAACTTCTTTTGGGTCCCAAAAAGTTGAGGTCGGGGAGGATGAAGGAGCCGAAAAAAAATGCCTGGGGTTTTTTGTTGGCTTTTTTTTTTTTTTTTTTGGTCCTAAATGTGGTTTTTTGGAGGCTGGGATTTCTAATGATTAGGCTTTTGTGGTTTATATATACAGGACTCTCTGGCTAAGGCGATCACTATGCTGATGAGAGTCAGCAGCACGTGGTGTCTCAACCCAGTCCTCATACTTCTGCAGCCTTCAAAATAAATAAAACAATGTGCATTTCCGACAGAAGAAAGAGCTTTGCTTGACGATCTCACCCACGGGGACAGGAATGGGGGGGTGGCAAGATTGACTCTGAGCTGAGCTTCTCTCCGGCTTTTTCCATTAACACATTTGTGTTTGTTTTTAAAAGCATGAAATATCTTGTTTGAAAATAATAATCTGGTGCAAAAGGGTTTCTCTAAATCTCTGGTATTCTGAAGCCTAAAACATTCCTTAAATGAATGAAAGCTAGAACCCTCCTCCCCCCCCCCCAAACTATTAAGGTAAAGAGAGTGAGGTTTGTTTTCTCCCTTAAAAAAAAGGCAGATCTTATTAAAAACAATTTACATATCCAATAGTAAAAAAGTGTAAACGCCTCCCAGAGTAGATAACAACCTATCAAAACTCTCCTTCCCTCTAATTTACTTAGACGTGCTACTTCCACCTTCTTGTAAAAAAGTAAGCGCCGTGGGTGGGGGTGTTAGCTGTGCAAAGTGTAAAGGGGGGCGCCCTGCTTGTGTTTATACGGCGTTTTCAAAGACAATCCTGGGAGTATTTTAAGCACCATACAAATAACGTTGTCCTTCCCCCGTACTTTACCCCCCTTCCATGAAAAAACAAACTGCAAGTACCCAGGTAAATCATCCGCAAACATATGTGCCTTGACTGAGATCTTAGGGATCCCAGACCACACTATAGCAAACACTCCTCTCTCTGCGCTTTATTCCAACCGTAGGTTCTGCTGCCGGCTCGTTTCCACAGTAGGGAAACCAACCAGCATTGCGACACAGAGCGCACACGTACAATTGTCCTCTGTCAATTAACACGGGACTGACTTATTCCCCCACCCCCACACTACAAAACCGCCATCATATGTGATCTGACATACATTAAAAAAGGGTAAAACTTCCGGAGCTTTGGTCGTTTATTTATTTATTTATTTATTTACTTGAAAAGGAAATGTTTCAAAATGATCTTTTTTTCGGTCACATGGGAGAGCTCTCGCTCTTTATACCGCTGACTGTGGTTTGCAGCTCGACGCTTTTGTCTGCAATAGCACACGTCCTTGAAGGAAATGCAGCGGATGACATGTATTTGTTTATTTTCATTCTACCCCCTTTTTTTCCCCATAGTCAATATGTTAAATAGTAATCCCTGCACACCACCTACCTGGCAGCGATGTCATTTTTTTTCTGTATACTTGTCAAATATGGAGTGGTGGTGGTGGGGAGTTTACTATCCCTATGTGGAAACATAAGTATTATGGCTAACTTCTCCAATACTTACCAATAAAATGGGCAAGATCGTGTCCAAAAGGAGAAGTGCGCACAGTTCCCTGAAAAGGGGAATTTAAAATAATCTGCAAGGAGCTGACTAATGTAAAGGTTTTCAGAGCTCTCCTTAAATAGAGTTGGAGTACAGTAAAATATTTTGAAATAATTATTTTTGGTACAATATTTATTATTGTGCATTTTAATGCCTTTTCTTTAGATGGAGGAATAACATTTTCCATTAGGCAGAGGGTACAGGTGTTGGGGCAGAGAGAGAAGGTTAACAGGAACCTTATGTTTCAAAGTACAGAATTAACTTGACAGTAGTGATTTCAGTATATTTTTTGAATAAGAAGATTCATTTCCTCTTTAATTAGTCACATCAGGATTTTTAGAGTTGCCTCTCTCCAGACTAAAATTTAAAATGTTAATTAGGATTAACCAAAAGAAGTTACAGGAAGCAACCAGTGTAAGGTCTCTTAAAATGGTCTACAGTTATAATTTTTCTACTGAAGACCCTAACAAAGTTTCAGGTATCTGGCACAGCTGATCTTTAGTCTCCTTGCAAAAATGTCTTATTGCTTAACATTTACAGGTTTAACAGGAACTTGCTAAACCTGGATAGATCACAACTTGGAGCACTAGACTTTTATTTAAATGGTTATGGACACCTTAATAAAACTACCAATAATGTTTATGGACCAGCATAAAGGCTGACTGGGATTCTTTTTATGTATTGTTTATGCTATGTTCTGAATTATCTGAAACTTTGGCTTGGATTTGGCTGAAAGACACTTGTGGTAACCCTCCCCTTCAGCTTTTTTCAGCTTCCTCTTCAGAAACGTACATAATTTTAGCATGAGTTGAAAAGTGGATCACATTTTAAGATGTCAGAGAGTCATAGGAGTTTAGAGAAAAAAGTGATTTTTTTAAAAATTATGTATTAAAAAAATCCTCCAGATCCACTTTATAAAATAAGATTTTAATGAGTGCGGTTGTGATTGCTGAAAAAGCAACTTTGATGGTCTTTTTGTTTTTTCCCTTTTAACTGTGTTAAAAATACAGCAGTACTATATGGAAGGATTTTGCTAGAAAACAACACATTTTAAATGGCTCAGTATCTATTTACTTTTAAATTGGTAAAATATGGACCCAGTAATCTCTGGACCCATCAATCTCTTGGTCTAAACATTATCTGATTAAGGCAGAAAATCATTGATAACTGTTGAAAGTTTCTGTACTGAATGGTTTCATAAAAAATATTTGTTTTGATGCTAGTTTGCTTGACTGGAATGTGCTGTAATCATGATACATACTGAACCTGTTATAACCTTCTTTGTGTGAGTGCATAGCCTTGATGTAAAATAGAATAAATTAATGTGTTTAACTGGTTTGTTATTGTATCAGATATTTTGTGAAAGTCATTATGGCAATGTCAGCAATTACTACTATAGTTAAGGACTTGCCAGTGTTTTCTTTCCAAATTCCACCTTCCAGGAGTTTCTAACTCACTCATGAAAAATATATATCAGGTTGAAATGTGGTGTGAAATTAGGGTAGTCCTGATCCCACTGAAGTAAATGCCCAAACTTGTATTGACTTCAGTGGGAGTATGATGAGGCCCAGTGTCTCATGGCAACACTTTGCTTTCATTTTGGTTACAAATTGACTACTTGTCCAGCTATTCTTTGCAATTAAAAGTTTCAGGTAGAGTGCCTCAGAAGTTACAGACTTCTGTTTGATAATTTGGTTGATTCACTGTTTACTGTGCTAATGAGCACAAAATTCAGAAGTACAAACAGTACTACAAGAATATGTAGACTCCTTCAGTCTCTTTATTTTAGCTACCATGTCCCTGACCCATTGATTTATGACTGAAATACATGAAGATTCTATGCTATCCGGAAATGAACTGTAAGCATTTAATATCTCAGCACCATACACTGTTATTATAGTGTTTACAGTTTCTGGCAGAACCATAGGCAGTCAAGTCTGAAAAACAGGATAGAAAATGACTATATAAAACAATAATTGATTGACATTTATAACATTATTGTTTCACATATTATTTTCTAATGGTAGGAAATGACGACTATTAGTTGGGATTCTTGGGTTCTATTCAGGGATTGCCACTTACTCACTGTGTGATCTTGGCAAGTCACTTAACACCTCTGTACTTCAGTTTATCCATGTGTAGAATGAGAATAACAATAGTAACTCATCTGGGTGTTGTGAGACTTAAAATAATGATTGTAAAGTGATTTGAAATCCAAAGATGAAAGGGTCTGCGTTAGTGCAAAGTATTGTTAATAAGTTTTCTTAGTTGTTAATAATAAACCAGCTGCAGCAACAATGAAAAATATTGTGATAATTTCTCCTATTGGCTTATTTCAATCAGTAGCTCACTGAAAGGTTGAACAGAATAGATGCTGGCTTCTCAACAGCATGCTCTAAAATGCACATAAACTGAACAACAAATGTAGATAACTGTCAAAGATTGGATTCCCCCCCCCCATGGTTTGTTTTTTGCTTGTCCAGAAAAGGCTTGTTGCAAACCTAGATCTCAATCCGCCTTCAGGATCCACTAGGTGCCCTTCTGGAGTTCCCTTTTTTTCAAAGAAGATAAAAGGTGAGACAGCCACATTAATGGATCTAGTGGATGACTGTGGCCCTAAATATTAACTGATAATATCATATCAAAGAAAAAGTGTGGACTGTGTTTTCTGTCTGAAGGACAAAATCTGAGCTCTGTATTTTGAATAGAGAAATTTTTATTTTGGTCTGTGTTAGGTAAATCATACTGTTGTTTTGTTTGGTCCAAAATAAACAAACAAACAAAAAAACCCAATATAATTACAGAGAGCTGGATTATCACAAGAGAGACAATTTTACTACTCCTTCTCCACATTGATGCTTCTTACAACTTCTCTGTGAATAAATAAATCCATCTGAAATTTTATATCCTGATCTTATTGCCAAGGTAGAACTTTTCTGGAAAACTTCAGACAAATTAGACAAATTATTTTAGTGATATTAAGATAAACAAAATTTGGGTTCACATTTTTATAACTTTTTTTGTTAATCATGTATTTAAAAACAAAAAACAAGAGCTTGAGCTAGATACTTCACAATCTGACCACAGTGAGAGGACTGGTGACTCAAATTAATTGTGGGAAGAGCTGGAGGTGTAATTGTTCGTAATTAAAAGAGGCTTATGTGTAACATTTGGAATCTTGCAGAGTTCCTAAATATTGCATGCTGATTTTTAAGAGTTTAATGAAGTACATTCCACTTAGATACAAGCTCCATAAAGCTCACAGAGGAGATACTGAGAGACTAAAGTCAATCAGACTGGAGGGGGTGGGATTGTTTTCAATATCACAACCACAAGCAATAAAAAATCATGAGATTTCCTAAAAAACATGAGATTTCAAAATAATAAACTTTGGATTCTTTTTATTTATCCTGTTATGTTGGAGCATTTTACTGTTTCAAAAATGTAGGATTACTGTTTTAAAACTACGAGAGTCCTGTAGCACTTTAAAGACTAACAAATTTCTGCGGGCATAAGCTTTCATGGGCTGCAACCCACTTCGTCAGATGTTTTAAAACTTTTCTCCAACACCAAGAGAACTGGAAATGTACTTGTTTTTGGAGAGGGAGGGAGGAGAGGGGGGAGAATTAAAACTGAGATTCTCAGTTAATAACATGATTCCAGCAGTTGCGGCTTTAGAAAAAACACCAAATAATGTGAGACTTGTGATAAAATCATGAGACTTGGAATTTTCCCAACCATTATGGTGATGAGCTTTAACACATCCATATGTTGGATAAGGAACTTGAAATTTTGCAGGGGTGCATCCTGCAGTCAGTGAAGTGCCTTTTGCTATCCCTATGAGAATTCGCTCAAGCTTGGCTCAATTACAAACTTCTGAAAATCAATTTTTGCACATACCCAGTAAGACTCAGTGACTGTCAACTAAATTATCCAAAAATTCCATAGGAATTGTTAGGCTATATCAAACCTGTGGTCCGTCTAGTCCAATATCCTGTCTCCAACACTGGTCAGCACCAGATGCTTCAGAATAAGGTACAAGAAACCCTTCAGTAGGCAGATGTAGGATAATTTATCCCCCTATGAAGGTCTCATCCTAATCCCTAATAGTTTGAAAAATATGATCAGAATGACTGTTTGTTAGCAGTTCAGTTTTCAACCTTGCTTTTAGAAGTTTATAATTCAACCATAAAAATTCCTTTCAGACTGAAATCTGATGTTTCAGTCCAGAAGCCAAATTTTTATACAGGTTTTTTTAAGTGGGCTGTTTTTAAATTAAAGAACTAGAAGAAAAATAGAAGTTTATTAATTTGGGACACTTTACTTCTTTAGCATTTTCGTAACTAGTAATAGATGTGTTTTTCAAAAAGATAATTTGCAAGCTATCTGCTTCAAATGTGGATCAGGTTCTTTAATTAAACTCAAGTACTTTATCCTCATGAATAGGATACAATATGGGTAGGATCTAATGAGAAACAGTCAAATGAAAAATAATCCTATTCAATTACATCAGAATATGGCAGACAGCTAAAAAGTGACAATTTTTAAATGCTTATATACAAATGCTAGAACTCTAAATACTAATATGGGTGAACTTGAGTATCCCATATTAAATGAGGATATTGATGTAATAGGCATCACAGAAACTTGGTGGAATGAGGGTAATCAATGGAATATAGTAATACCAGGGTACAAAATATATTGGAAAGACAGAATAGGTGATACTGGTGGAGGAGTGGAACTATATGTGAAAGCATAGAGTCAAATGAAATAAAAATCTTAAATGAACCAAACTGTACCATAAAACCTTTATGGATAGTAATTCCATGCTCAAATAATAATATAGCAGTAGGGATACACTATTGCCCACCTCACCAGGATGGTGATAGTGACTGTGAAATGCTCAGGGAGATTAGAGAGGCTATAAAAATTAAAAAAATCAATAATAATGGGGGATTTCAACTATCCCCATATTGACTGGGTAACATGTCACCTCAGGAAGGGATGCAAAGATAAAGTTTCTTGACACCTTAAATTACTACTTCTTGGAGCAGCTAGTTCTTGAACCCACAAGAGGATAGGCAGTTCTTGACTTAGTCTTAAGTGGAGCACAGGACCTGGTCCAAGAGGTGTATATAGCTAAACCACTTGGTAATAGTGACCATAACATAATAAAATTATGAAACATTAAAGCAGCCTGTCACGCTGGCTGGATTGCGGGAGAGGGGCATTTATTATATTATGTGACATCAGTATGTCAAAATCATAATAATCATGTAAGATATGCCATGTCAGGTACTGTTAGAAAGGCTATAATATGTTAAGTAAGATGATAATACTTATGTTCATGTGTTATATGTGTAATGGAAGTTATGGATATATTTGATATAGCTGTATTTCAAATTGTGCAGTCTGAGACACCCTAGATAGCAGAGTGGCAGAACAATAGCCAGCTTAATGGCCCACTGAGACATCCACAGATGCAAGAGGCCCAGGGGGAAAAGCCAGAGGTATACCTGATGAGTCACCAGGACTTGCTCATGTGATTCTGAACTCCATTTTGTTCCTGTAAAATTCCACAAACAGCATGGGAAGGGCCAGAGGGTATATAAGGCAGAAGCCTGGGACTCCATTTTGTTCTTCAGTTGGGATTCAGCTTCAGCTATCAACCTACCTCTGGATCAGCTCATCTACAACTGAACTGAAGCTGTGTAACAAAGGACTGAAACCCATCCAAGTAATGGATGTATATCAGAGGGACTATATAAGCCTGCAAACTCCACAATTCTTCTAGAAACCTGATGTATATGGACTTTCAAATCATTTGTATGTATCTGATTGCTTTAATCCTTTAACATTTCTCTTATGGTTTGTTTCTTTCTTTTTATAATAAACCTTTAGTTTTAGTTACTAAAGGATTGGCTGACAGCATGGTATTTTGGGTAAGATCCAAACTTATATTGATCTGGTACTGTGGTTCCCTCTGACCCCAAAGAGTCAACCTTTTTAGTAAAGAGCATAGAGTTTAAATAACTGGTCTCTTTACTGGACCTAGTGGCTGATTGGGAGCCGGAGACTGGAATGCAGTAAAGGGGGCTGTGTGTATTTTGTATACTAGCTTCTTGATAACCAGTGTGGGGAATCAAAAGCACAGTTTGTGGCTAGTTGGGAAGTCTGACTTCAGTGCCATCCACCAGTGCTGGGAGAATCTACTCTCCATTTACAGCCTGCCCGACCTTGGCATTCTCAGATGGCTGCCCTAGGCATGGAAGGGTCACACAGCCCACCATCGAAGCATTTAACTTCAGAAAGGGGAACCACATAAAAATGAGGAAGTTAGTTAAACAGAAATTAGAAAGTACAGTGCCAAAAGTGAAATCCCTGCAATCTGCATGGAATCTTTTTAAAGACACCATAATAGAGGCTCAGTTTAAATGTATACCTCAAATTAAAAAACATAGTAAGAGGACCAAAAAAGAGCCACCGTGGCTAAACAAAGAGTGTGTGTGTGTGTGTGTGTGTGTGTGTGTGTGTGTGTGTGTGTGTGTGTGTGTGTGTGTGTGTGTGTATATATATTAAAAAAAAAAAAAAAAAAAAAAGGCAGTTAGAGGCAAAAAGGCATCCTTTACAAAGTGGAAGTTAAATCCTAATGAGGAAAAAAGAAAGGAGCATAAACTCTGGCAATGAAGTGTAAAAATATAATTAGGAAGGCCAAAAAAGAATTTGAACAGCTAGCCAAAGACTCAAAAAGTAACATCAATTTTTTTTTTCAGAACATCAGAAGCAGGAAGCCTGCTGAACAACCAATGAGGCCACTGGACAATTGAGATGCTAAGGGAGCACTCAAAGAAGATAAGGCTATTGTGGAGAAACCAAACGAATTCTTGCATCAGTCTTCACGGCTAAGGATGTGAGGGAGATTCCCAAACCTGAGCAAGTCTTTTTAGATGACAAATCTGAGGAACTGTCCCAGATTGAGGTGTCATTAGAGGAGGTTTTGCAAAAAATTGACAAATTAAACAGTAATAAGTCACCAGGACCAGATGGTATTCATCACATGTGAAATTGGAGACTACTAACTGTGGAATGTAACCTATCATTTAAATCAGCTTCTGTACTGGATGACTGGAGGATAGCTAATGTGACACAGTTTTTAAAAAAAAGACTCCAGAGGCGATCCCGGCAATTACAGGCCAGTAAGCCAAACCAGGCAAATTGGTTGAAACTATAGTAAAGAACCGAATTATCAGACACATAGATGAATACGATTTATTGGGAAAGAGTCAACATGGTTTTTGTAAAGGGAAATCATGCCTCACCAATCTACTAGAATTCTTTGAGGGGTCAACAAGCATGGGGACAAGGGTGATGCAGTAGATATAGAATACTTAGATTTTCAGAAAGCCTTTGACATGGTCCCTTAAGAAAGGCTCTTAAGCAAAGTAAGCAGTCATGGGGTAAGAGGGAAAGTCCTCTTCTGGATCAGTAACTCTTTAAAAGATAGGAAACAAAGGGTAGGAATTAATGGTCAATTTTCAGAATGGAGAGATGTAAATAGTGGTGTCCCTCAGGGGTCTGCACTGGGACCAGTACTGTTCAACGTATTCACATATAATGGTCTGGAAAAAGGGGTAAACAGTGAGGTGGCAAAATTTGCAGCTGATACAAAACTATTCAGGATAGTTAAGTCCAAAGCAGACTGCAAAGAGTTACAAAGAAATCTCACAAAACGGGCTGACTGGGTGACAAAATGCCAGATGAAATTCAGTGTTGATAAATGCAAAGTAATGCACATTAGAAAACAATCCCAATTGTACATATAAAATGATGGTTTCTAAATTAACTGTTACCACTCATGAAATAGATCTTGGAGTCTTTGTGAATAGTTCTTTGAAAACATCCACTCAATGTGCAGCGGCAGTCAAAAAAGCTAGCAGAATGTTGGGAGTCATTAGGAAAGGGATAGATAATAAAACTGAAAATATCGTATTGCCTCTTTATAAATCCATGATACACGCACATCTTGCATATTGTGTGCAGATCTAGTAGCCCCATCTCAAAAAAAGATATATTGAAATTGAAAAAGGTACAGAAAAGGGCAACAAAAATGACTAAGGGTATGGAAAAGCTTCCATATGAGGACAGATTAATAAGACTGGGACTTTTCAACTTGGAAAAGAGACGACTAAGGGGCGACATGATAGAGATCTGTAAAATCATGACTGGTGTGGAGAAAGTAAAAAGGAAGTGTTATTTACTCCTCATAACACAAAAAGTAGAGGTCAGAAGCAGATTTAAAACACATTCACATTTAATATATTATCTAAATGTATGTATTTTTTAAAAGACCATGGACTAAATCCTTCAGTCATTATTTGGCAAAACTCACACTGTAGTCAAGGGGCCAAATATTGGTTCTACCATAGAGTATGAGTAAAAGAGTTACACACTGGAGATATCTATGAAAATAAGTGACTCTTAGGTTGTGGAGCAGAAGCAAACCCACCTTCAGCTGCCCTTGTAGGACCATGATAGCCCCCATTGCTACTATTTGAGTAGTACCTTACTCTGTGAGTAGTCCCATTGATTTAAATAGGAGTCTTGACAGAATTACATACCACTCGCTGTAAGAATGACAGTCAAGCCTTTAAGCATTTGGCACTTGTGGTTATTCTGTGTTATATACTCATACTTCTGTACCTAGACTGTTGCAGAGCATTTGTGTATTTTTGTTGCTGTACATATTTGCTTCAATTTAAAAAGCTGTAATTCCTGGGTCATTTTACTTGTGAGTAAACTGTGTTCCAACTCTTCTTTGACAATTGAAGAAGATGACAATAAAAAACTCTACTTGTTAAACACCACATGCATATCACCATTTATATTTTAGCTAAGGAAATTTGTGTGAGCTGCAGGAAGTAAACAAACTCCCTTCCTGGTAAGAAATCCATATGGTCTTTGAGTCATGCTTGTTTGGTCATTAGCTGAAGTCCACTAGAGTCTTTACTATTGCTATTGATTTTATATAGAAGGCATTTAGATATTGCAATGATGGATGGTAGTATAAAATCCTGCTACATGACAGACAGTTGAGAGATCTGAAAAACCAAAGCCATTTTTGACATCTGCTTATCACGAGCTTCTTGATGGGTTAAGACACATCCATATTGATTCAGAAAGGGAAAAAAAGATGTTCAATGGCTAACAAGACAGATGATAATTGCAATAATAATCCTTTTCAGTAATATGTTGTCTTCATACAAAAACCTGAGTGCTAGTCACAGCTAAATGCTACAGTGATTAAGGCCTTTCATATACCTGAGTTAGATACATTGATATTTCTCATAATGAACATTAATTAAGCCTCCAAACACCCTTGTTAGGTAGGTAAATATAATCAATACCAATTACATATGGGGAAACTGATGGATACAGAAGTTAAGTTTCTCGCTTATGGTCACAATGAGCTAGTTAGATCTGGGGACAATTTTCTGTTCTCCTAGTTTCTAGACTTGTGTTCTGATCATTAAGTATTCTCCTTCCTGAATTTTATTATAAGGATGCAATGAAATGTAATTGCTCAATGAAATCACGTGATTAAATATTTCTCATATTAGTTATTTTAATATGTATTTGCCTCACACTTTTCAGATAAAAGATAGCATCTCCTCTTACTTCCATCCATTTTACACCAGGATAACTTTGTTGAATTCAGTGACGTTATTTGTAATATACAGTAGTGTGAGAGAAGAATCAGGCCCTTAGCATCTATCTATCAATTCTTGCATAAAACATGTAGGTAAGCTTAAAACTAGCATAATGAAATACTACTTCAAATAATGCACAGTCAGCCTGTGGAACTTGCCAGGAGATGCTGTAAAGACCAAAAGTATAAGTGGATTAAAAAAAGAATTAGAGATGTTCATGGAGGATAGCTCCATCAATAGCTATTAGCCAAGATGGTCAGGGATGCAACCCCATGCTCTGCGTGTCCCTAAACCTCTGAGTGCTGGAAGCTGGGACTGGACAACAGGCGATGGATCACTTGAGAAACTGCCCTGTTCTGTTCACTCCCTCTGAAGCATCAGGCTCCAGCCACTGTTGGAAGACATGATACTGGGTTAGATGGACCATTGGTCTGACCCAGCATGGATGTTCTGATGTTCATTTTCTTCATACTGTCATTAGAATATGTGAAATTGCCAATGCAGTTAACCAGAAAAATCTACTTGACAATCAGGGCTTTTGAGTGCCAAACAAGAAAATTCAGATTTAAGGCTAGAATTTTGGATGATGATCCTCTATCCTTAATTCACCCTATTGTATTTCAGCACATATGCTATATAATGTCACTGAGGCTTTGTCTAATCTTGGAAAATGAGCCATGTTTGATAAAGAAGTGTCAAAAAGTTTCCCACCGCAGGCCCACTTCAAGTAGTATTGAAAATGGTTGCCTTGCTAGTGTCGACAATGTCAACTGAGTCATCCCTTTGCTGTAGCAAATCATGCTTGATGATAGCTTTTGGGACCACTTGCTGGAAATAAGGCAAGTAAGATTTGGCTTAAGGTGTACAGAACAGCTTGTTACAATGGGTGTCGAAGTCAGATGATCTTGTCCATATCAGCAGCACAATTGCTTTCAACACCCTTTGAATAAGAGTGGAAAGAGCGCAGGTTTTAACATCAGTTGTGAAAAACAGCTTATTTTCCCAGGATAGAAACAGCCTTGCAATTCCAGAATATGAGCAATACCAAAGGCACAATGGAGTGAAACTGCAACAGTAATAAGTCTGCAATGTTAGCATTGACTGTGAATTGCTATACTTTTGTATATTTAGAGTATATGAGACGCTTAACAATTATTAGGGGTTTTTAGTATATTATGATCTAGTTAGTATATATATAAATATTGTATGCAAGGAAACAAGTTAAGTAGAAGACTGCAACACTTGAATCTTTAAATCAAGACTCGATGTTTTTCTAAATGATATCATCTAGTTCAGCGGTTTTCAACCTGTGGTCTGCAATTTTACAATTTACAATTTTCAAAGGGGTCCACAGCCCCATTCGAAAATTTTTAGGGGTCTGCAAATCAAAAAGGTCAAAAACCACTGACCTAGTTTAACCAAATGTTATCAGGCTCAATGCAGGGATTACTGGATCAAATCCTATTACCTATGTTATACTGGAGATCAGATAAAATGATCATCAATGTAATTTACTATTTAGCATATAAAGGTAACATTCATAATTTATATTTAATCCTGAAGTCCTTTCATGTGTTAACTTCTCCTGAAAGCACTGCGAGTTCTTGGTATGAAAACTCTGAAGAAGCAGATGATTTGCCATATCATATTAGACCACTGATCTCTTCCACTGATCCATTTATCTCCTCCTTGATCCCTTAATCACCATATTATTCACCTAGGTCGGGAATTCTCAAACTTTTTTAGCTGGGACCCCCTTTGAAAATATTTCAGGCTGTGACGACCCTCCCCCCAGCATGTGCAGGGGTTGATAGCTCACAAGCCCCAGATAATAACCTCGCGACCCTTTGAGGAGCCACAACCCCCAGTTTGAGAACCTCTGAGCTAGGTTTTTGTACTTGCACTCATCATTGTAGTCTCTTGAGCTCTTTCCACTAAGAACCAAAGCACACTAAGTGCCCATTTCAAAGTCTAGCATGATTTTCTTCCACCGTTCCAACAGGTCATCAGATTTTCCCCCCTTAATCTTCCCACTAGCGTTTCTTTCTTTTCTTTCTACTTCTCTATCCTACTCTTTTTATATCCTGCCCCTTCACCCACACCTGGTTTTGTATATTATTTATTGTTTGCAATCTAGTAGTGGCCACAATGTGCTAGGCTATGTTCACACATACACTGGAGGACAATCCCGGCCTCCAAGAGCTTATGATTTAAGGCAGGCAATATACAAAGTGTGGGGGAGTGGGTTACAATCTCAGTATGTACAGTTTTGATACTTATCATATACATTTTTGTATATACATTGGGATTTGTTTTTGTTTTTATTCACTAAATAAATACATATCAACCAGACCGCACTGCCTCTCAGCCTGTTCATTATTAGTTGGCTAGTTTCTTGAAAGCCTCCTGGAAGCAGTGGATCATGATAAGAGTTTTCCTTTTTGTATTTGGTGTTGCTAGTGTGGCAAAGCTAAACTAACACAAGGACAAGGGGATAGTCAATGAAACTGAAAGACAACATTTTAAAAACTAATACAAAATAATTTTTTCTATTAGATGTAACACATAATCAACCTGTGGAACTCATTGATACCAAATATCCTAGAAGCCAGGAGCTGAGTAATATTTTAAAAATGATTAGACATTTGTATTTTATTCATGTATTTATTTAGGCTGGGACTTTTAAAGGAAACTAAGGGAATTAGGATCCCCAACTTCCACTAAAAATTCCATCTGTAGAAGTCTAAACATATACAAAGTATCTATTTAGCAGTCTAGATGGTTTTGCCACAAATTACTACCATGAAGAAATAAAGAAAGATCTAGAACAAGCAGCTAACCTCATGAACAATCCCCCCAAATCTTTCCACCAACTTTAGTCACCATCAAGACCCTCATACTTCCAAATCTCTAACCTGCAGTATGCCATGAAAGTCAATGTTTAAGATAATGAGACAAGATTAAAACATTTTGAAGCCTATGTAAACCCTTATGCTTCACAGCATAAGTCAACCAGCAACTGATGAATATAAGGAAGAAATTTTCAGTGCAGTAGTTTATTGCAGAATTATCCTCTATGGGATTTTTTCCACCTTCCTCTGTAGCATCTGGTACCTGCTCCTGTCAGAGACAGGACAGCCCACTAGATGGACTACGGTTCTTACACCTGTCACACTGGATGGATGGGGGGTGAGAGGCGGGGGTGGGGTGGAGCATTTATGATATTGTTTGACATCAGTATGTCAAAATCATAATAATTCATGTGAGATATGCCATGTCAGGTACTGTTAGAAGGCTATAATGTGCTAAGTAAGATGATAATGTTTATGTTCATGTGTTATATGTGTAATGGAAGTTATGGATATGTTTGAGATATCTGTATTTCAAATTGTGCTGTCTGGGACACAGCACTGACAGGATGGCTGCAGAACAACAGCCTGCTTAATGGCCCATTAAGACATTCACAGGTGCAAGGGGCCCAGGGGGAGAAGCCAGGGATATACCTGATGAGTCACCAGGACTTGCTCAGGTGACTCTGAACTCCATTTTGGTTCCTGTAAAATTCCACAAGCAGCATGGCAGGGGCCAGAGGATATATAAGGCAGAAGCCTTGGAATCCATTTTGTCTTCAATCCTGTTCAGCTTCAGCCACCTATCTACTTTTGGATCAACTCATCTGCAACTGAAGCTGTGAAACAAAGGACTGAGGCCCATTCAGTTATTGGATGTATACCAGAGGGACTATACAAGCCTGCAAACTCCACAATTCTTCTAGAAACCTGATGTATATGGACTTTCAAATCATTTGTATGTATCTGATTGCTTTAATCCTTTAACATTTCTCTTATGGTTTGTTTCTTTCTTTTATAATAAGCATTTAGTTTTAGTTACTAAAGGATTGGCTGGCAGCGTGATATTTTGGATAAGATCCAAACTTATATTGATCTGGTACTGTGGTTGACCCTTTGGGGTCAGGAGGAAACTTTTTAATAAAGAGCATAGAGTTTAAATAACTGGTCTCTTTACTGGACCTAGTGGCTGATTGGGAGCCAGAGACTGAAATGCAGTAAAGGGGACTGCGTGTATTTGTATACTGGCTTCTTGATGACTAGTTTGGGGAATCAGAAGCACACTTTGTGGCTGGTTGGGAAGTCTGACTTTAGTGTCACCCACCAGTGTTGAGAGAATCTGCTCTCCTTTTGCAGCCTGCCCTGATCTTGGCATTTTCAGGTGGCTATCCTAGGTACGGACGGGTAACACCACCAACATAGCCTCATAAGCTCCTTGCATTCATTCTTCACTTTCTCAGCCCCAAATGCCTAGGCAAATAGGCGAGCCTTACACCATGCCCTGAAGACCAGAAGAATTGGTCTCTGAGGAACCACAGGCCCATAACTAGTCAATGATGAGTATGATGTAAATACCTTGATAATTTAGAGCTGATGGAGGGACACGGGAGAAAATATTCCAGAATCTATTGTTCTCAACTAGCTATCATAGAATCATAGAATATTAGAGTTGGAAGGGACCTCAGGAGGTCATCTAGTCCAACCCCCTGCTCAAAGCAGGACTAACCTCAGCTATATCATCCCAACCAGGGCTTTGTCAAGCCTCAGCTTAAAAACCTCTAAGGATGGAGATTCCACCACCTCCCTAGGTAACCCATTCCAGTGCTTCACCACCCTCCTAGTAAAAAACTTTTTCCTAATGTCCAACCTAGACCTCCCGCCCTGCAACTTGAGACCGTTACTCCTTGTTCTGTCATCTGCCACCACTGAGAACAGCCTAGCCCCATCCTCCCTGGAACCCCCTTTCAGGTAGTTAAAGGCCGCTATCAAATCCCCCCTCACTCTTCTCTTTTGTAGACTAAACAAGCCCAGTTCCCTCAGCCTCTCCTCATAAGTCCTGTGCTCCAGCCCCCTAATCATTTTGGTTGCCCTCCGCTGCACTCTCTCTAACTTGTCCACATCCTTTTTGTAGTGGGGGGCCCAAAACTGGACACAATATTCTAAATGCGGCCTCACCAATGCTGAATAGAGGGGAATAATCACTTCCCGTGACCTGCTGGCAATGCCCCTCCTAATGCAGCCCAATATGCCATTAGCCTTCTTGACAACCAGGGCACACTGCTGACTCATATCCAGCTTCTTATCCACTGTTACCCCCAGGTCCTTTTCTGCAGAGCTGCTGCCCAGTTCGTCGGTCCCCAGTCTATAGCTGTGCATGGGATTCTTCCTTCCTAAGTGGAGGACTCTGCACTTGTCCTTGTTGAACCTCATTAGATTTCTTTTGTCCCAATCCTCCAGTTTGTTTAGGTCACTCTGTATCCTATCCCTACCCTCCAGGGTATCTACCACTCCCCCCAGCTTAGTGTCGTCCAGAAACTTGCTGAGGGTGCAATCTACCCCATCCTCCAGATCATTAATAAAGATGTATGCCCTGCCTCAAGTCCCAGACACTTAAATCTAGAGACTAGCAGTAAAAATGCCTCAACTGATCTCAGCTACTACACTGGTTCATGAGAGAGGAGATGGGGGCGTCTGATATAGTCAATCCCAAACAATATAGGGTTTGATAGATTAAAATCAACACTTTGACCTGTTCATAATTTTAAAATGATACTTTATCTAATCTGTCCATCTAATCTGTCCAACAGCATTTCTAAAGTGCCTGTTACCATTGTGCCATGGTGCTGAATTGAAACTGGCAGAATGGAAATGGAGGATGAGCAGCACAGAAATAAAAAACATATCCTACTCTTTCCCAGTCACATTAATGATCAAAGTTCTATATGTGCGGCGCACCTTGTAAACAAAAGGAAGACTGTTTAGAAGAGAGAATTCTTAGGAGCTTTGTTAAAGACAATGTTTTATACCCAAAAGAAAGGCAGAAATGTATAATTGTTCCCCTTATATTATAGTCCACAGGTTACTTTACACTGGAAGCTTAGTGCTGAAATTTAAAACATAAGGGACAAGTTATGCCCTTAGATACACATGCACAACTCTCAGTGAAGTCAAAGACTTCTGTGTTCATATATTTAATGGTGGAATTTGGCCCTAAATATTTAAACATTTATCAAGGAAAAAATTGCTTCTCACCATCAAAGATAATCAATGCATTTTTATCTGAAATGTAATGGGCACTGAACACCATCTGACACCAGAATTAAAGAAATAAATTGTTTTGGGAAGATGAGACTGTAGACTCAGCGTTCTGTCTGCACTGCATGGTCAAGTAACATTAATTTGTTTCAGGACGCTGAGGAAATTTAAACCTTAGCAACTTGTGGCTGATGTTATTTACTCTGCAGCCCAGGAGTAATTTGATGCAACTTCTCGGCACTGTTCCTGTAGTTCCAAAAATTACTGTTTTGAATGTGCTTAATTCTAAAAATGTTAATTATACTAACTACAGGCCAGAAAGAAGTAATAGGGCTTTATGTGCCTCTGCTTCTGTGAGCAGAGGAGAGCAGAGTCCTCTGGCTTATTCTCCATACCCGTTACAAGGCCAGGGCCAGGGTCTATAGCATGCCAGATGCATTGGGAATGGAAATGGCTCAGAGTCCAGCTGCTCTCTGGGGCAAAGTCCGTCCCCAATCCCATATTTATTAAGGGTGAAAGTTCTGAAATCTGGAAGTTTTGTTCAATCTTATGTTATGTTCTAATTTGTAGATTCAATTAATATATTTTACTTCACTTATGTAAATGACAGAAAATGTCCTGATTACCAGAACTTAAATTGTTATTATAGTAATTGCTATGCTTCTGGCTGACTTTGGCACATCTCCTAGTAAGGCGCCTATCTTGGGCTGCTCTGTGTTTTGTGGCTGGAAGGAACTCTGGCTGGCTATGCTTACTCCTCCCTAGCTAGGGAGCCTGGGGTGCTGCTGCCTGATTGCACATTTTAGCTACAGCACTGCACTTTTGCTTTAGTCATAACTCCAACTGTATGGGCAAGTACGGGGACTATGCAGCAGGTTTTATTCCTCAAAGTTTGGGTCCTCGTGGTGGGGCTCTTTAATCAAAGAGATCCTTCTAGAGTAGCTCTAGCCCCAGAGATACAATCTAGAGCAGTGGTTCTTAACCTTTCCAAACTACTGTACCCCTGAAGCCTGAGTCCCACCCCCACGGGGCTGAGGCATGTAATTTAGTTTCATGGCGCCCCTGTGGCTCCAGGCAATTGCCTTTCTTGCCACCCCCAATACCAGCTCTGCACTTGCGACCCCTCTAAACCCCCAGGTTGAGAAACACTGATCTAGAGTGTCTTCTTGGCTCTCCAAGTCAGGAAATTGCTGCACTTTGGTAAGACTAATTCAGGAAGCAGTTAGAATCAGGAGTTGAGCAGGTTTGTAAATCTTTGGGGCAAATCAGAGCAAGTTAGGCTTTGTTTGTATTTAGGGTTCAGCTGCTGGTACAGCTGCACCAGTGCAGACAAAGAAAGCAACAATTTGCTTGAAACCACTGTATGCTCAGGTTGTGCAAATCCTGATTTTTGTTTGCAGTGCTGCACTATATTGGTTGTTGGCCACTGTTAACTGAATTGTGGCTAACCCCAAGTTGTAGAAGAGGCCTTACTTCAAACTAAATATGCACTAATGTGTACAAGTTCCCCACTTTGAACTGTCTGTGGAGACCATTGCACTACATCTTGTGCAATCAGTTGGTCTGAGCTGAGGAGTGGCAGGGAGCTAGGTGAGGGAAAGGGGCAGGTAGCAGTGCATAAGCAAGAGGTCTGGATATGCATAGCCCTTGCCTTCAGTGGATTCCCTGAGGTCTACACAGTCAGTCTGGACTACAACTGCAACTGGAGTTTTTGTTATTTGTTTCTATTGCAGTAGTATGTTGCTTGTGTATGTATTTGGCATGTGGGCCGATAGAAGGGAGGGTGTTGGCATGTTTGTAACTTAATTATTACAATTTGAGGCTCTAGGCCATAACTAGATCACACAACATAACCAATCTGTCATAAAAACACGTTATGCTACCTAATGCTGTGCCTCCAAATCTTTAGTTTCCTCCAAATTGCTCCAGATCTTTAGTTTCCATCCTTTATTCCCTTTTGGCACAAAATACACCATTATTTTCACATCACTCTGGTCTGCTCTCGTGATTTTATCCATATGAACCAGGAGCAAATAAGAGTTGGCAACTACATGCCTATTATAGAGTACACTTTAATCAGCACCCTGATAAACAGCAGGCCCAGTTAATTGGGACAATTGCCAGGGAACAGATTTAGCTCATTGCACTTCAGTGACTGTAAATGATGGATAAGCAGCATGCTTGCTGTTGTCTGCAAACCTATTTGCAGTAGTTAGCAGGTGTGAATTGGTGTTTGCTGGCATATGTTTCTCTTTTGCAGCTCTGTTCAGTTTATCTAAGTTCTCTGCTCTACTGTGTCTGTTAAAGACAATTTTCTTTTACTGCAGCTGTTTAAAAATGGTTTGTCTGTCATTCTTTTCAAAACAATTAGTGAAACAGAAGTGGCTTCCACTGAAACAAATTCCTATCAGGTTTTGATAATCAGGACGATGTCTTAGTTAGCATGTTTCCCTTTCCACCAGACTGTCAATTAAGAGGACCTTACTGTGGAACTGCTCACCTATAAAGGGACACATACATGTACATTTCTGCTGCAGCTTCCAGCGGTACCTTTGGTATTATACACTGAATGTTGGCCATTCTTATTTTAAAGTAGTGTTCCTATGATGAGAAAAATCTGTATTTAAAAGTAAAACCTAGCACCTGAAACTGATATATGCTACAATTGACTGCAAACACATGACATTTTTCTGTAATTTGGACACCCTTTGCCAGAAAATTAAATAAAATTGAATACAGCAAACCTCTCTAATCCCCACATTCCTCCCAGATTGTTTCTACGGAGACTGTAAAGCATTAGTGAAAGCAAAGTAAGTTACAAAAAAGGAGGGGAAAAAGAACCACTCAACAAGGCAAATCTAAAATGAGGACAGTCATGGTTCAGCAAAGGGTAGAAACAGTGGTATAATCAAAGGAGGACATCATTTATGGGTCATCTGAAAAGAATTGTCCATCTTGGCTTTTGGTTTGACTTGTTGGCAGGAGGAAAAGAGATCGCTCTGTCCTACTGTAGATAGTTCCTTATGAGTTCTGACTTCTGCAGAGACTCCAGCTCCTCTTTGGAGCATGGAGGATTTCTTTTATTACATATTCTAGACACTAACTTTTTAAAAAAAATTATTTTAAAAAAAGATTTTTTTCTCCAATGTGTGCAAATTTTCCTTGCACCATTGCTTCTGCACTGAAGTTAGTGTGCCAAAGGAATGCAAACGTCTAGAGTAACAATGGTTCATTTTCCTTTAATGACTTTGTCGACAGGATGGAGACATTTTTGTGGTGTGATGAATTCACTCCGTCTCCCGTTGTGTTTTCCCCACATGCTTTGGAAACTCACTCCTTCTCTAAGAAGTTATGTCCATCCACTCCAGCAACAGCTTCATTACTTTATATTCATTGTACTGAAATGACACCCCAGTGATACTGACCTTCTGGGATGACTGATGTAAATTATATGCTATGTAGGGGAAAATAAAATCTTTTTCTTAGATTTTGTGTTCTGCAGAACAAGAAAAGTGAAAACAAATGAGGGAGAAAATCTGGTCTATTCAAAAGTAAAACTGTGTGTGCTTTATAGTTTCAGCAGACTCCAGTTTGTGAAAGTAATGAGACATTTCATAATGACCTATGTATCTTAAAGGTGACCTGCCAATGGAAAAGATGTTTGTGCCCTTTTTTGGTTCTTCATGATGCATAAAGAAAGCCTGAACTTATATTAAGTCCCTATGAAGTTTAGTAAGAACCCAGGAGACTTGTCAGTCAGCAGGCATAATACTTTTAAATGCACAAGCACTCAAGTGACACTGAGACTGCTGAGGCTTCTGGAAACATGTAGTTCACATTGGGCATGCGCATTCATTCCAATATATTTTGCTTGATTTATATATTAGAATAATTAGGAATATTAATTCTTGCCTTCCCTGTATATTTCCCAAAGGATTCAACTGAGGACTACAGAACTGAACCTTCTAATGGAAGGCCAGAATCAGGGAAGACTGCTAAATCTTTTTCAACTTGAAAGAGTTTTTTTTCTTTCTCAGGAGAATACTTGACAAAAATGCCAATAATCCTGATTTGGCAGGGGTTGTCCAGATACTTGTAAACCTATCATGGGTGGAAACAGTCCCAGTCAATGATTTAGCTTTGCTGTAACTCTGTTGCTCTAAAACCAACCACCACCAACACTGGCCTTTTGCTACTGGGGTACTGTCAGTGCCTGGACTGTTCTCAACTCTTCCTCTACAAGTGTAGGTCCTAGCAGGAGGGAAAAGATATTGAGATCATTCAGCTGGTTAGCTATGAGTGGTAACATCTTGCAGTCTCCCCAAGATGTGGGTGAAGGAGGTGGAAATGGGACAGAAAGAAGGAAAGACATAGGAAGGAGGCAAACAGAAGATAGGGGCAGATAGGGCATTGATAGGAGGGGACAGGAAGAGAGGAAGACTTTGGGACATGCCATTGGTAGCAGATGGGAACAAGGAGAGGGAAATAGAGACCTATGGAAAAAAGATGAAACATTTCTTCAAGATGAATTTCAAATAAATCAGGATTCGGGGAGGAGCCCTGAAGGATTAACGTGGTGACTGTTAGCCCTGGCCCCCTTCAAAGAAAATAACCTAAAATCTACTGTAATGCGCACACAGTTGTGCAGCCTCCAGACAGCTGGATTCTGAGACTTGTTCCTGGTAACATTTTTAGATGACTGCCAACTGTGCAGGAGTTTGAGTTAAATAGGTGTTGACAAAAGCAAATTTACACACACACACAGTTTGAGTAACAATCTTGTGAAGTCTCAATCCCAAACAAGCCTTTAAACAAAATTTCATGACTTTTTTTTTTACACATCCTAACAAAAAAGCATAAACATAATTACTTTCTTATTTCACAATTGCTGGTCATCTTTGTTAATTTAATTTTATAAACTCTGCATAGGATTGTGGAATGACAGAATTAACTCTGTGCACTTAGCCATGTCAGTAGCAGTGTCACAAATCACATTATTTGGGATAGTAGGTAGGCAGCTTCCAAATAAATCAGGTTCTAGTAATCTGTAAAAAGATCAGCTTCTCTTTTAGGAACCTGTACCCTATACCAAAAAGTTGTTGAGACACTGAAGGGAGCTCACAGAAGAGCAACAAAAATTATTTGGAGGTGAAGAGAACAGAAAGATGGAATTATGAGGAAAGATTAAAAGAGCTAATTATGTACATCTTGCTAATTTACTTCTGGGAAAGACAATAGTCATGATGCAATATGCAAGTATTTGAAAAGGGCAGATGTCAAGGATGGAGTGGAATTGTTTAGGATGTAACAAGAGGGTACAATTAGGAATCATGGGATGAAATTGGAGGGAAAATTTATGCCTTGGCTATACACACAAGTTGTACTGCTTCAACTGTACTAGGATAAAGTGGTATAATTCCATATTGTGGCTGTATACCACTACAGCTTATCCTGTACAGGAAGGAATAAGGTATACTGGTATAAGGCACCTTTATGCCATAATAACTGTGTCCAAACTAGGGGTTTTACATTTTACTGGTATAACTAACTATACCAATAAATCATTCCCCAATCAAAATAGTTGTACTGATACAAAATCCAAGTCTAAACCAGACCTTAGGCTGAATATCCCCCAAAACCTTCCTGACAGGGACAGCTATTAAGCTGTGGAACAGTTTTCCTGTGAGAATCATCAGAAGACCCACTTTTGAGGATATTTAAACTTGCCCAGAAGGGAAGACCTTGCATCAAATCCTAATGAGGTGAAGTATCACTTCAAGAGGGAGCTGTGGCTTTGGCAATCCTTTGCAGGCCCCTGGGTGCTTGTTATTTCTGGATTCATTTTTGTTTCATGGTCATTGGGACCCTTCCTTAAAGCCTCACATCACATACACTACCTCCAGTACAGCCTTGTTGCTCTAGGCAGTGGTTCTCAACCTGTGGCCCAATGAGCACACAGCTGTGGCCTGTCTGACATCCTCAAGGCCATACAGGTAGTATTGGAGGTGGCCCACAATGATAAATCGGTTGAGAACTACTGCTATAGGGTCTAATCCTCAAATACATCACCTACAGTAGTGCCTTGGTATAGGGCAGTGTTTTTTTTTCATTTCTGGACTCCTAAATAATTGGTGTGTGGACCCTTTGGGAAATCTTAGGCATAGTCTGCAGACACTCAGGGATCCACAGGCTGAAAACCACTGCTATAGGGTCTAAGCCTCAGAAACCTCAACTGCAGTAGTGCCTGGTTGCTATCTCGGGGCCCTCCTGGCTCCTGTATTTAGGGCAAGAGGTCTAGCGTGTTGGATCAGTGCCCCTTTTAATCGCTAATGTCAAAACAACATATGGGACTTCCTAACTAGGTGCTGCTAGGGGATCGTATGGATGTCTTGAGCAATGGTTCTCAACCTTCCCAGCCTGCTGTACCCCTTCCAGGCATCTGATTTGTCTTGCATATGTATCCCCCCAGATTTAATCTTACTTCAAAACCACTTGCTTATAAAATCAGACCTAAAAATACAAGCATCACAGCAGGCTATTACTGAAAAATTACTCCCTTTCTCATTTTTACCGTATAATTATAAAATAAACCCATTGGAACATAAATATGGTACTTACATTTCAGTGTATAGTACACAGAGCAGTATGAACACGTCATTGTCTGCATGAAATTTTAGTTTCTACTCACTTCACTAGTGCTTTTTAATGTAGCCCGTTGTAAAAGTAGGCAACTCTCTGAACGAGTTGATGTGCCCCCTGGGAGACCCGTGCGTACCCCCAGGGGTACCTGTACCCCTGGTGGAGAACCCCTGCTCTAGAGGGCATCTCATGATGGCTCCAGGGTCTCCTCAGAAGACTATTGGGGGGACATCTGAGCACCTACAGCGTGCCTCCCACAAACAGGGGCAGCCTCGGGGGGATTCCCTAGCGCTCCTCTCCCATACGGGCTGCTCCTACGCGCCCCGCCCCCACGCGGGGGACATGCCCTTTCTGAGGGAAACGACGGCGGCGGCAGTTGCCGAGCCAGGGGTGTGCACGGCGCACGCGGCGAGCCTCTGCTTCCCCGAGCTCCCTTCTAACCGCCGCCGGCGCGCGCTCGCCCGCCCGCCCGCCGGCTCAGGAAAAGGCGCGAGCCGCCACACAGATGATGGAGGCTGGGGTGGGCTGTAGCCGGTGTGTGGCGGAACCAAGCTGGCTCCTCCCCTGGCGGGCGGCGCCATTTTCCCCCACTCGGCCCGGGGGTCGGGCTAGCGTTATTATTACCTCAGAGCCTAGCAGCGGCTGAGAGGCCTCACCTCGGTTCTTCCCTCCGTGTCTGGTGGTGGGGGAAGAAGGAGGAGGAGGGTGCAGCTCCCCGCCCAACCATCCCCCTGCCTGTGGCCGCCACCAGGCCAGGCTGCGCCCGTTCCTTCCTTGCACACCTCTGCATCCAGCCCGGTGTGCCTGAGCCTTTGAGTGAGTCACCAGCAAGGGCGGGCGAGCGAGCGAACAGCGTGTTGCTATTGCCTAACTAACTTAGCAGGGGAGTTCACGGGGCCGTGGAGGTATTAACCCAGGGAATGTATTGCCTGCCTAGGAATCATTTTTGGGGGGAGAGACGGGGGTGGGCAAAGGGAAGGGTTATGTGAGTTTCTGAGTCTTGCACCCTGTTGCAGGAATGTCTGTTAATGTACCTCGGCCAGCCTCGGATATCATTGTTGTAAGACATCTCCCACTGGGCCTGGGCTAGATTCCAGTCAGCGCTGTGCCAATTGCACCCCCTTGTTGGGTGAAAGCCCTGTGAAACCCGCCTCTGTAGCACGCAGCTCCCTTCCTTTGCAAGGTTACCTGTTCCCTGGTTGCAGACACTAAAACCAAGAGGTTTTTTTTCCCCAGAAGTGGCCACCTGTTGCAGGTGCCTGGGTGTTTGGGGTGCCCAACTGGAGACACTAGGATCATCTACATTTCAGAGGTGCTGAGTATCCACAATTTCACTTGACCTTGGTGGCAACAAGTCTGAAATTCAGGCCCAAAGTACCCTAATAACTGAGGCACCCAAAATAGGTGACTATTTTTGCAAGTATGGTTCCAAGTAACTCCTCAACCTGGTGATCTGTGCCCTGTTTTTTCTCCTCTTACAAATTTTCCTGGGTGTTCCACTATACTAGCCTACTAAATATTTTGCTATGCACTGTTTATGTTAATATTTGTAAACAACTTTGAATTTTTTTTATAATTTACATAGAAGCAGTTGCAGACATCCAGTTACACCAAAAGTGTGCCAGGTACGGTTGAGTGTTGTTTTGTGGTGGTATATTTCTGCAGTTTTGAGGGGTTGGTGGTTTCTCTCCCACACCTTTCTTGCGGGATGATGGATTTGATTTATATAGCAGCACAAACATGCGTGATGCTTTACAGATGAAGGGCCCAGACTTTGCAATGAATAAAAAACTATTTGTTCCTAGGTTCTAAGCATTTAATGAATACTCAAGTCCAAGAGAATGTATTTTTTCTGCTGAACTCTTATACATTTGCAGTGGTTGTCATTATCATTTACTAAATGTATTAAAATATGCTTTATATATTGGTCAGCATCTTCAGCTCTAGAAATTACACAAATAAATCACTGAAACACTTTGTGACCTATGAATGAAAAGAACTATATACATGCAGAGTATTTATTAGGTATGCATTCCAGGAGAAAATGATGTTTTGGGCAATATATTTAGCTTCAGTTTATATCTATACTTAAAATGCTACTGCAGAATAGGTGCAGTGCTTCAATGTAGCTGCTACCTACACGACAGGAGGGTTCTTCCATCAGTGTAGGTAATCCAGGTCGCTGAGAGACTGTAGCTAGGTCAAAGGAAGAATTCTATTGACCTAGCGCTGTCTACAATGGAGGTTAAGTCGGTATAGTTACATCTCTCAGGGCTGTGGATTTTTTGCATCCCTGAGAGATTTAATTATACCAATGTGTAAATTCCTAGTGTAGAGCAAGCTGTATTGTTGCAACATTAAGGGTGTGTTGTGAGGAACTTCAAGTACGATCAGTTCTATGAAATCTTCTGAAGGTTTATAATTTGAACCAAATGGAAATTGGAAACAAATTTTGTTGATGAGGTATTTAGAGAATGTCTTCCTTTTGAAACATTCAGCTGAACTCCTATGTTTTTCTACCTGCTATGAGTCTTCTGCTTTTAAGCTTTCTCCCCACAGAAGATGTTTTTGAAAACTACATCTTCTCCCTTCCCCTTCCTTTATTGTTTTAAGCTTATTATTCTTTACCATGGGCCAGATCCCAAAGCCCGTTGAAGCCAGTGGAAAGATTCCCATTAGCGTCAATGGGCTTTGGCTCAGACCTCATGTTTGTAGGTTGGTAACATACAAATCAGAACAGAGTCTCATATAAATTACTTTTCATCCTGTTTGTCGCTGCTGCTTTAACAGCGAGGATGGTGGTTTAAGTAGTTTTGCCAACTTTATATTTGGTAGTTTTCTTAAAGCCCCAGCTCCTGGGGTCATGTGAATACATAAGAATCTCAGCTTTCATTTAAAAAAAAAAAAAAAGTAATTTCTAAATCTTGACCAGATGACCAGAATACACTTGAAAGCTTGAAAACTAGAAGGTGAATAAAAAGAACCTCTCAAATTTTTTTATTTTGAGGGTCTGACTCATGGTTTTTGATAGAACATAGGGTTGACGATAACACTCAAGGTTTAATAGGATTCATCAAGCTCTTCAATTCACACACTTATTTGTTGAGCCTGACAGTGTCACAACCAACTACATTGCTCTTATGGACTTAATTTTGAATAACATAAAATATGACTGTCTGAAATTTGATTAGGCAGTTAGTAACTTGTTAGCATAAGCAAACTATAATTTAAGAAACTGCATGTGTTTTAGAAATTACATATGCATAATAATCATTTTAGGTAATGTTGAACACCCCTCTCGGTTGTTAATACCATCCCTGCATGATACCTGTAAATAATAAGACATACTAGACTGCATTTCTGGGTGATGATAGCATGCATCAAGGGGTGTTGATGACACCAGGCCAAATCCAAGAAGTGTGATAATCCCAGAGAAATTGTGTGGACTGTTTTGTTGCTATCATACAGTGTACAAAAGAAAATAGGGAAGCCAGTTAGACCTGTGCTTTTTCTGTTCTAGGCATTATTTAGCTGATTATGAGATCCTTGGTAGCTAGTTAGAAATCTGTGTTCCCAAAGTATTGGAACTTAAATTGATGCCTTTGTGGATAAGTATATTTGGCTAGACCAATTTACATTTTGTATTTCATAAAATGATCTACAGCAGTAATGCTAAAAATCATGATCAGTTTCTATGTTACTGTTAAACATACAGAATAATACAATAAAAATGTTCTCAACGCTAAAAAAATATTTGTAATCAAAACAGCGCCTTAAAACTTTCTCCAGGAAAATAAAGAAGGAATAATGGGAGGTAGTAAACAAGAGGTTAATCAGTGGTGGTGGAAAACACTTGGGGCAAGGAAAACAATCAAGGTGGATATTTTCAAAAGCACCCAGTGTTTGCTTAACTTAATGGTGGTAAAACTTCCATTGGCTTGGATGGGAGCTATTAGCCCAACAGAGAGCTTTTGAAAATCGCACTCTAAATGTTTAAAAGTGAGGAAAAGGATGTTTGCTTCCATTGTCAAACACTGAGACAGATGTCAAAGCAGAACAAATTTCATGTGTTAGGATCTGCTGCTACAAAGACCTAATAGCTCACAGGCCTTATGTCAGGTGTGTCAAACTCATTTGCTATGGTGGGCCAGATTTGAATTAAATGTACGTCAAGTGGGCCATACATACCATAAATTGAAATACGAGGCACTTTTGGAGCGCTTGTCTCGTGTATACAGATCTTGTGGCAGCACGCACCGCCGCGAGATTTCATGGCGTCATACCCTCTTGCGGCAGTGTGTGACGTTGCCACCAGAGAGTACAATGCCGCAAGATGTTGCAGCAGCGCGCGCTGCTGCCGGGGGCCGGACCAGAAAGGTTGGCGGGCCGTATATGGCCCGCGGTGGATGTTTGACACCCCTGCCTTATGTGTTAAGTGGGATCCCTAAAAGGAGAGGGTGTATTGACTACCAATAAAGTATGACTAAATTACATTTTTTAGTTACTCTTATTTATTATTATAGAATCATAGAAATGATTGAGAGGTCATCTAGTCCAGCCCTCTATACTGAGGCAGAACCAAGGATACCTAGGTCATCCCTGAGAGGTGTTTGTCTAACCTGTTATTAAAACCTCCAATGATGATAATTCCACCACCTCCTTAATTATCTGTATAGTTAGAAAGTTTTTTCTGGTATCTAACCAGAATCTCTTTCAGTGACTGAAATATAGTTGCAGCAAAATGCCTCCTTATTTAAAAAGAAAAAAAAAAAAAAAGAGCATAACATAATACTCGAGTGTTTATATTGTTCCAGCAAATTTTTCTTAAACAAATAGGTCTTCTCTGGCTTTTCCAAATTATTGCAATTTTTTTCAATTTTTTCTTTTCTGCAGTTTTTCTATGTCTTGTCTGCAACTCAACTGAAATTATTTGACAATCATCCCGCAATTCAAGGAGGGCTTTGTAAATAGTATCAGATCCAAGACAGACCTGTATAGGTTCCCACTTGGTGTGTCCTCCCAATTTGACAGTAAACCATTAACAACTAGTCTTTGAGTACTATCTTCCAAACAGTTATGCACAATGATTTTTCATCAATTTTATTTTATATTCACCAATCCAAACTGAGGCTTTAGACCTCTGTTAGACAGAAGCAGCAAATTACTTACAGGAATTTTGCAGCCTTGGATTTCGGACTTGAGTTCTTTACTAAATATTTAGTCTTTAGTTAGTTAAAATCATCAATGGGAAGCATTAAATGGTTGTTGGTGCTCAGATTCCACTGCCAGTGGCAGCTTGGTATGGCAGGTTTGTCTGCAAAAAGCACAGTATATTCTGTGAAGAGAGATGGGCAGGAGTCTGAGATTAATTTCTGACTCCACTCAGCACGAGCACCTCCAGGAAAAGAAAGACCTCCAACCATAGAGATTCTAATTTAATTCAAAATAAAAAATGCCTGTGACTCAATATCTCCTATACAGAATCCTGCATCCTTAGCATGATTTTTCAGCTGGAGGTCTCTATATCCCATTAATCAATCAAATTAATCAACATTTTGTCTTTCAGTGGCTGTGCCCAAAATATTTCCAAAATTCCTGGCAAAGTGGTTTAAAGAACTCTCATTACATTCATGTTTGGACAAACTGTAGCTATCAAAATATGTTGCATTTGGAGTAAGAAGATAGAGACCTAAGTCTGGTCTACACTGAAAAGTTAGGTTGACCATCACTCAGGTGTGAAAAATCCACACCCCTGAGTAGTGGAGTTAAGCCAACTTAACTCCTGTTTTAGACAGGGTTAGGTTGACAGAAGAATTTTTCCATCGAGCTAACTAACGCCTTTTGGGGAGGTGGATTGCCGATAGCAATGGGAGAATTCCTCCTGTTGGTAGGTAGTGTCTCTGCAGAAGCACTAAAATGGTGCAGCAGTAGCATATCAAGTGTAGACAAGCCCCTTGTATTATATGGTATGTAACAGAACCAGTGGTTTACTGTATAAACTCGGTCAGGTCAAGCAGAATTATTTTTATCTAGTAAAACTGGTTTAAAAAAACTGATTAAGAAAGAAAACTTTGCTTATTTATAGATTTGAGATAATCTCTTTTAAGGAAAATAAATTAATATGTGCAAAGGGGCATTCCTGTCAGGTACAGATGTGAACTTTTGGGACTGATTATCTGTCCTGAGATGGAGAGGAGTTTTGAAGAAAGTCAGTGGGCTTAAGTTTATTTTTGCATGTACATGCATTGCTCCCACTGAAATTTATGAGAACCACATCTGAGGACAGAATTTTTCCGGTGTTTATACATAGTAGATGTTCTAGAGTTGAAAACAGTTTGTTGTGCTCGCCTGGTTTTCAGACCGGAATTATAGAGGCAATGTGCATTAGTCAGAACAGATGATTGGGTTGTCAAGGTTTATCTCATCAAGTGGAAAGAAGGAAAATAACTGTTATAGAATCAATGTTTCTCATGTCTAGCTAGCGAACATGAGCAGCAAACGGGAGTTCTGTGAGGGAGTTCGCTAGGTGAAAGAGAAGTGCCTACGTGACCCCTGAGGTGAGTTTGTTGTCTATTTATTTTGTGGGTGCTTGCTGTATGTCTGCTTCATTGAAGTTTATAGTGTGGTCTATTTGGTGGACAGTATGCTGAGCCTAGTAGCATGCTAGGCAAATCTGAGAGCTTCCTAACGAAGCTGTAATCTGCCATCCTTTGAGCCTTAGTTCTTTTAGGATCCCTTGACGAGGTGTGAGGGCTAAATCAGGGAGAACACAGGTTTAAAAAGCCAGTTGGTAAGTGACCAGAGAAACTAGCAAACAGGAATTTTGCAAAGAAGTTTAGAGAGGGAGCATGAGAACCACATACACCTAATAAATATTCAATAAAGTGAGGCCAATAACCCTGCCCACTTGCCCTCCCCCCTCCAAAACACACAAACAAAGAACAAACAACCAAAAAGCCCCCAGCTAGAGTAAAAAATAATGCAGGCTGAAGTCCAGCAGCAGCATGGGGGCTATTCAGTTTATTGCACTGAATGTACCATGTATGATTACCTGCCTTGTGGGCAGGTGGCATGTGTGCGCATTTGGTGCAAGCGTCTCATGGCCTTCAAAAACAGAGTGTGGTTCTTGAGATCAGAGTGGCTGAACTGGAAAAGCTAAGGGAGACAGATACATAGACAAGACTTTTTGGAACACAATGGAGCATTCCCACCTCTGCTCTGACAACCTCTGTGCTGAGCCCCGTCCCCTTTCTGATGGTCTCTGTGTTTAGGTGGATGAAGGTCTTGGGGAAAGAGAACGTCAAGCGGGAGCGGAGGGAAACAATCCCATGGTTGGGACTCTCCTTCCAGAAGATGTAATGGTATCCTTTCGTGCTGAGGATACCTCTTAAGCAGAGGGGACGCCTGTTACTAGGAAGAGGCAGGTAATAGTAATGGGGGATCTGATAATTAGAAATATAGATGGTTGGGTTTGTGATGATCAGGAGAACTGCATGGTGAATTGCCTGCCAGGTGCAAAGTTTGTGTATCTATCGAGACATCTAGACAGACTGGGGAGGAGCTGGTGGTCGTGTTACATGTAGGTACCGGTGATATAGGGGAAGGCATCACAGAAACTTGGTGGAACAATGATAATCAATGGGACACAGTAATACCAGGTTATAAAATATGTAGGAAAGACAGATTATGTTGTGCTGGTGAGGGAGTGTCACTGTATGTGAAAGAAAGCATAAAGTCAAATATAATGAAAATCTTAAATGAATCAAACTGTACCATGCATCTTTATGGATAGACATTCTAGATTTGAATAATAAGAATATAGCAATTGGAATGTGCTACCAATCATCTGACCAGGATGATGACAGTGATTGTGAAATACTTGGGGAGATTAGAGAGGCAACAAAAAACAATAATAATGGTGGGATTTCAACTATCCCCATATTGACTGGGAACATATCCTCCCCAGATGGAATGCAGAAATAACATTTCTAGACACCGTTAATGATTGCTTCTTGGAGCAGCCAGTCCTGGAATCCACAAGGGAGAGGCAATTCTTGATTTAGTCCTAAATGGCGCATAGGATCTGGTCCAAGAGGTGAATATAGCTGAACCGCTCGGTAATAGCAACCATATTGTAATTAAATTTAACATCCTTGTAGGGAGGAAAATATCAAAGAAATCCCCTGCAGCATCATTTAACTTCAAAACCGAGAATTGCACAAAAATGAGGAGGCTAGTTAGATGAAAATTAAAAGGAACAGTAACAAGTGAAATGCCTGCAAGCTGCATGGAAACTTTAAAAAAACACCATAATAGAGACTCAAATTAAATGTATACCTCACGTAAAAATAAAAACATTGCAAGAGGACCAAAAAAGCCACAGTGGCTAAACAGAGTAAAAGAGGTGGCTAGAGACAAAAAGACATCTTTTAAAAATTGGAAGTCCAATCCTACTGAAGAAAATAAAAAGGAACATAAACTTTTGCAAGTCAAGTGTAAAAGTATAATTAGGCAGGCCAAAAAAGAATTTGCAGAACAACTAGCAAAATACACAGAAACTACCGTCTTTCCCCATGTATAAGATGCTCCCATGTATAAGACGCACCTTAATTTTGGGGCCTGAAATTTGAAAATAAATGTATTACGGTACATCACCGGTAAGTACCACTGTATAAGACGCACCCAGTTTTTAGACCCCAAATTTTTCTAAAAAAGGTGCATCTTATACATGGGGAAATACGGTAATAGCAGTTTTTTAAAGTACATCAGAAGCAGAAATTCTGCCAAACAATCAGTGGGGCCACTGGATGATTGAGGTACTAAAAGTCAAGAAAGACAAGGCCATTGCAGAGAAGCAAAATGAATTATTTGCATCAGTCTTCACTGCAGGGAGTGAGAGAGAGATTCCTACACCTGAGCCATTCTTTTTAAGTGACAGATCTGAGGAGCTGTCCCCAGATTGAGGTGTCAACAAGGGGGTTTTGGAAAAAATTGATAAATTGAGCAATAAAAACTTCCTAGGACCAGATGGTATTCACTGAAGTCCTGAAGGCACTTAAATCTGAAATTGCCAAACTACTAATTGTGTTATGTAACCTGTCACTTAAATCAACTTCTGTACCAGATGACTGGAGGATAGCTAATGTGCTGATTTTTAAACAAGGCAACAGGCAATCCTGGCAATTACAGACTAGTAAGCCTAACTTCAATATCTGGCAAATTGGTTGAAATTGTAGAAAAGAACAGAATTATAAGACACACAGATGAACATAGTATTTTGGGGTAGAGTTAACACAGTTATTGTAAAGGGAACTCATGCCTCACCCATCTATTAGAATTCTTTGAGGGTGTCAACAAACATGTGGACAAGGGTGATCCAGTGGATATAGTGTACTTGGACTTTTCTGAAAGTCTTTGACAAGGTCTCTCACCAAAGGTTCTTAAGCAAAGTATGGCATGACAGAGAAGGTCCTCTCATGGATCAGTAACTGGTTAAAGGACAGGAAACCAAGGGTAGAAATAAATGGTCAGTTTTCAGAGTGGGGGGGGATGAATAGAGGACTCTCCCCCAGGATTTGTATTGGGACCAGTGCTGTTGAACATTCATAAATTATCTTGAAAAAGGAGTCAAGTGAGGTAACAAAGTTTGCAGATAGTTAAGTCCAAAGCTGACTGCAATAAGTTATAAAGGGATCTCACAAACCGGGGTGACTGGGCAACAAAATCGCAAATGAAATTCAATATTGATAAATGTAAGGTAGTGCACATTGAAAAACATAATTTCAACTGTACATACAAAATGATGGGGTCTAAATTAGCTGTTACCACTGAAGAAGGAGATCTTGGAATCCTTGTGGATAGTTGTCTGAAAACATCTGTGTGCAGCAACAGTTAAAAAAAATAAAATAAAATAAAAAAAAAGGCTAACAGAATGTTAGAAACCATTAGGAAAGGGATAGATAGTTTCTGTATTACCATCATGCCTAGAAATCTGTTTGGCATGGAAAAACACAAAATATGAGTTTTTACAGAAAATCTTTAGTTTTTACATTTTGTGGGAAAATAAAAAAACCCCCCAAAAACCATATACAGTGGAACTCTGATTATCTGATCTAACTGGGACTGGCAAGGCTTTGGCTGTCAGCCCTGGGTGGTGGGGCTTGGGTTGTCAGCTTAAAAATTGGATATAAATCACTAAAACGTGCTCAACTGATACCTTTATATGTTGTGGCTAGGGAAACTAAAGTTCAACGATTCATTTTAATCATGGAAAAACAAGGATTATTTTTATCAGAGAATTTTGGTTTTTTATCAGGGGAAACTAGGATCCTTGAAATGCCACTATATAAATGTGTGGTATGCCCATGTCTTGAATACTCTATGCAATACTCTATGCAGGTCACTTCATCTCAGAAAAGATGTTAGAATTGGAAAAAGTACAGAGAAGAGTAACAAAAATGATTATGGGTATAGAACAGCTTCCATATGAAAAGAGATTAAAAAGACTGGGACTATTCATTTTAGAAAATGGATGACTAAGGGGAGGGATATGATCGAGGTCTATAAAACCATGAATGGTGTGGAGAAAGAGAATAAAGAAGTGTTGTTTACCCCTTCACATAACACAAGAACCAGGGGTCACACAAGGAAATTAATAGGCAACAAGTATAAAACAAAAAAAAAGGAAGGACTTCTTTACACAATGTACTGCAAACCTGTGGAACTTGTCAGGGGGTGCTGTAAAGGCCAGAAGTATAAATGGGTTGAAAAAAGGATTAGATATGATCATGGAAACTTGGTCCATTAATGGCTACTAACCAAAATGGTCAGGGAGGCAACCCGGTTGTCCCTAAACCTCTTGTCTGCCAGAAGCTAGACCTGGACAATGGGGTGGATCACTCTATAAATTGCCCTGTTCTGTTCATTTCCTTTGCAGCATCTTGCACTGTTGAAAACAAGATACTGTGCTAGATTGACCACTGGTCTGAACCAACCATTGGTCTGTTTTTATGTCACAAAGCTGAATAGAAGTTGGGCTATGCAAATACTTCCTATCCCAAGACAAAATGTCATGGCTGAAGATTGGCTATACAGGACATTGATAAATCCAGGGTTGTGGGTGTGAAGTTGGAAGGTGGTGGTGAACTGCTAATAGTAAGGTGAATTTTATTTTTTCCGCTTTAAATAGAATGGTAAAGTAAGAATTTAGTGCAGCAAGTAATCAGAGAAAACGGCAAGAGCAGCAGACATAATAATTTACTAGCAAGAATTTTGCCACCAGCATATGCATTTAACTTAATGTTGCTTCATAAATTTTTCAAAAAGAAGACGACTAAGATTACTTTGATACCATCCCCTGATTTGAACAACATGATTGTATAAAGATCTGATGCAACCTGCTTCTAATCCCAAATCCTCTGTGTCAAGGACTAGTCCATCTTGAATACTTATCCTCTTGCGTTGTCTGCCTGGCTCTTACCAGGCCAGGTGTAGAGAAGTTAGGTGTGTTGCTACAACTCCTACATGCTATGACATTTTTCATGTATTATAGAAATAGTTCAGTAATCTCCATATGTGTGACTGGGGTAATTTAAACCTAAATACTGGTGAAGGAGTGTTACATTCATAGTGTAGATGGTCAAACTATGCATCAAAACTTGTAACTCTATAATTTGGGGAATACTTTCATTGTGCATAGCTAGGCCAGTTCACTCTAAATGCTGCTTAGTTCAAACCTGCTAGAGTAGCTCCAGGACAATATCAGTGAAGTTGTCAGTATCTAGAGTTTCAGGTTTCAGACCGTTACTGGAAGAAGTAGTAGGTTAATGAAACACTACATGGTCCAGTGTACAATTCTTTTCATTGTCCATTCTCTAATATTTTTTAGAAGCTAGATAATATACTTCTGAAACTAGTTTTTCTCATGTTTGTTTTTATTATTTGTATTATCATGCAAAAGCCCTAATCATGCACAAGGACTCCATTGTGGAGCTGACTTAACATTTTTTTTGTATAAAGTAAACCAAAGACCTGAATACATGTGGTTTATTCAACCCTTACTTCCTAAACTCCAAAGAAGCAGGGACTGTTTCTTTTACAACACCTTGCACAGTGCTGAGCATTTGCACATAATACAATACTTGATAGTGACATTTCTGGTTTTGTTGCAAGTATAAGTTTAAGTATAAGTTGCAATAAAGACTGGAATGTTTAAAACAAAAACACTGATTTTAATGCAGTATTTGCTCAGAAGCATCTTAGCATTCAGTGGTTTCCTTCCTTCCTGTTTTGTATGAGTTTTATTTAAGTAAAAATGTATCCCAGTTTGCATTATTTCAGATCATATGCAAAATGTAGTATGGAAGAAGTGAAATGAGGGCCTGATGCAGAACCAAAAACTAGATGCAAGTCTGCAGAAAGAATTATTGTATCAATAATTTATTTTTGCATCTTTAAAGTAGGAAAGGTAGTAAATACATATTCCTTATCTCATGCTGAATGGGAACATCTAATTTTCTCGGAACTTTGTAAAGTTTTATGTGATTTGACTCTTTACTTTTCACAGAAGTATATAACCTGGTTCTCCTATCGCTTTACGTAAATCATAGTTAATGGCACTGACTTCAGAGGTGTTGTGTAGATGTAAATCAAGTGTAAATGGGAGGGGAGTCGGGACTCCTAGAACAAAAACAACCCAGTTGAAGACTTTCTGTTAGAAAACACAGCTGAATTTTTGCATAGTCCAGTGGCAGATTTTTTTTAAACCCTTCGTTGTATGTTATATATGAGCCTTTTCTGATTCAGGTTCCTCCCATTCTGAAGCGACTTTTTAGATAAAGCAGACTGGATTCAGACCTCACTGTGGTTGCAGAAATTCTTTGGATTCCGGAGTAGACAAATGTTAAGTTTTCTGTGGTGGTGTTTGTCAGTAACTTTTAATTGAGTTAATGGAAGTTTTTGTGGGCCTTTTGTTCTGTAACCTATCCTTTGTTTCTTGAGAAGCCCTTGTGATGCTGCTGGAACAGTGGTTGATGAAAGCACTTGAGTACCTATCTGTAAAATATAGGGAGATGCTGATCATGTTTTCTGTGAGAATCCCCTGATTTTAGAACATAATCCCTTCCCATGCTTGATCCAAAATAGCCCAAATTTGTTGATAGTCAGGGCACCATGCATAGCTCATCTATTTATACAAACTTATGAGGAAATGCAAAATACCAGCCCTTATGTGCCTTTACCAAAAGCTTGAGTAAATATCACATGGGAATTACACAGGAAGGACATAGGCTCAACAGACAAGTTACGAAACAGCAGGCACTCAACCTTAGTGAAAATCGCTGGTCTAAACTCAACCATATGAGATTTAGCGTTTGTCCACTCCAGGTTGTTTGGGATATGAGGGAGTTACTTGCCTTGTTTCTTATGTGATTGTATATTTAATTTATGTCAAAGGTGTTGAGAAGTCAGGATTGGGATTTTTGCGTGTGTTTTCATTGATAAAATTATTTATATACATTTATTTTATTTACTTTTTAATTTTAAAATTGAATGCCAGATTTTCTTTAGAGGAAAATAATTTGCTAGTATAGCATAGATTTAGATAGGGCCTCATAATTACTAGTTTTAAATAGTGTTAATCAAAAGTAATCTTTTCTTTGCTATAGTTCATGATAAAACTATGGCATGTTGAAATAATCTCTGACCCGATCTGAACATCTGAATTCACTTTGTGGAATATGGCAAACAGCTGTATTTCAATTCAAAGCTAAAACAACTGTAGTACACTGACCCGTTGACGATTACAGTAGGTTTTCAGTTCCATGTTAGCTATATTTATTGGAGAAAATTGATTTGAGAGTGCTTCTGCCTTTGACTTATTTTAATGTCCGGAAGAAGGAAATAGAACATGCAGATGATGGGACTTTGATGTGTAAAGAAGTTAATTATCTAAACCATCAAACAAAATGTGGGCTGGGGAAGTAATTATTTTAAAGGCTATGACAGGGCCTCATGAGCTGTTGGTTCATCATGTCAAGAAAGTGCTGTACACCTGCTTGATTTGAAAGTTAAATATTTTGGTTTTGGTAGGAAGACAGTGGTTTAATGAATGGGTAGAGCTGGTATGATCCTGGTACCCGATCCTGCGAACACTTATGCAGGTAAGTAATCCCATTGGGTATAATGGAACTGCTCATGTGTAAGTGTTTGCAGGACTGGAGCCTTAGCAAGTAATTGTGCTGACATTAAACACATGAGCATAAATGGCACTCTAAAAGTTACACTTCTGGGTCGAACCCTTTGCAGGATTGTGGCCTGGGTGCACAATTATTTTTCAAAAAGTCCCATTAAAGTCAGTAGGATTACTTATATGTAGTGCAGCACAAAAAATCATGGGGTGTAATTTTTTTCCGAGTCTTTATTTGCTTTTTAATTTCTGAGCTTTAGGGTGCATGAGTCATACTTTCAAGCTTTTCACTGCAGCCCCAAGGGCAAGAAACTTTATTTAAAAAAAAAAAAAAAAAGCTGAGATTATCATATAATCACTTGTCTGCAATGTGTGGAGCTTTAACTAAAGCACCAAGTATCTTGAGAGGTGGCAACACTGGGATACCCATGTCTGTAACAATTATTAATGTGAATAAGGGTTGTATGATTGGTCCTTACTTGGTGAGTGGGAAGGAGGGAAGACGAGGGAAATAAAACTGCATGCCATGTACTTAATTTTTTTTTGACAAGCCCAAATAATGTTACAATCTAAGATCCCAGTCCTGCGGACACTTACATACATGTGTAACTTTACTCAGGCAAGTGGTTCCAATGAAGTTAATGGGATTCATGTTTAAAGTTAAGCATGTGTGTTTTCAGGATTGGGGCCTTAGTTTATCTTATTAATTATTAACTTTAATCATAGTTTCTTTAAAAATTTGTAAGGGCAAGAAAATTCTAGCCAAAAACTAGTGTTAATGCCTTGCACAGCTTTACTGAAATGTATTTCTACTTCTCTATAACCTTTTGATTTAAGAATATTGACATTACCAAGACTGGATATACATATTTTGAGTTATTAAAAATTAGACATTAACTGTTATATAAATTATAAATAAAATAAATAGAGTAGTAAGTGTAAAACAAAAGTAAGGCTAAATATATTATTGATTTAAATTTCCAAGTCTGTGTTTCGGTGCATAATCCAATTGCACCTTCAGTGTTTAGAAGCACTGAGCTAGAAGTAGCACATAATCTTTCTTTATAGTTATAGACATCTTTACTGAATTTTTTTAAACTCACTGATTTCACTGTTTAGGTTTATGAGACTATATGGTAACTCCTGACCAAGGCTCTGATCCTGTGATCACTTAAAATTGCGTGTGTACCTAGTCGTATGACTAAAGTCAAACTTCAGTGGGACTAAACGTGTGAGTAAAGTTCCCATGGGCTTGTGTTTGTAGGGTGGTGGCTTAAATTACAATTTCTGGAGAATAAGCGAAAGTCTCTTATACTATAACATGAAAGCATTAATATAAAACAACTTACTCCATCTAGGTATTTTAGATACAAGTGTATATTACTAGTTTTTTTCTCTCTTTGATGCATGTCTGTGCTATTTATCCTTAACCTTTTAAAAGTAACCATAATTAAAAAAACCCATTGAAAATATCTTACATTTTGTATCTTTCTTAAAAAACCCAAAAACTAAAACATTACATAATTAACCATATCTCGTGTGTGTGTGTTAATGTCGGAAAGATGTCTTGGTATACACTTTGTATTGTTATGTTTAAAAAAAAAAAGCAGCTTAGGTTAAAGGTAAAATTATAACTGGGATCTATATGACTGAAAACAAATAATAATATCTGCTTTTTATTATCACAACTACTAGTAATAACAACAACATAAGAAATGAACAGATCTTGGATAAGTGAGGGTTTACCATTTCTTAGAAAACCAGACGGGAGGAAAAAATATACTGTGCCTGCAATGTTTTAGTGTTGCTAAATGTTTACTGTTTTTTGGAGGTAAAAACAAGACAGCCAAGAGTATTTGACTATATTTTTGCATATAGAAATATACTTGGATAAGATTTGACTCTTTATATTGCTTCTAATGAGTGATATTTAAAACATAAATATGTGTGTTTATTTTTAATTATATTGACTGTTCATTAAGTTAATTTTATTATTTGGTGGTCTTCAAGAAATATTCGTGTTACACATTGTCTGATAGTTCTTTTGTTAGTTTTCAGAAAATTAAGATTATAGATGACATGATTTAAAGATATTTTGACTTGCATTTTATTAGAGAGAGAAAATACCTGAGCTAAATTCAGAATATGTGATCTGGTTAGAGTAAAACTGTGTGTTCAGGTTTCAGGTTGGAATAAACTGTTTTAATTTTACAGGAATTCTCCCAGGAAAATCATTAAATATTATTTTAAAATTTTCTTGTTCATTTTGTGTTCCTGCCTTTTATAGATAGTGCCATTTTCATCTAAAAGTCCTAAGTGGGTAAATCAGATTTAAAGTTGAATATCTCACTGTTGAAGTCATACACATTTATTACCCAGCTTTTTATTTTTTTTAAAAGCAGTGTTTTTCAACCTTTTCAGTAGCAGGTACCCCCTAACTTCTGACAATTTTAATAAGTACCCAAACACTCAATTTTCCACGGGATTTTATATTTACAGACTAATGTGAGCCATATGTTGGAAGAAGAGCTGAGTATATAAGGCCATGATATGATAGATGTCAGATCTAGTGTGGGTAGGGTTACTACCTTTACACCAGGGGTGCACAACTCAAGTATGTACCTGGGCTAGAGGTGATGTTGGCCAAAGCTAGGAGGCTTTGAGGGGCATGCCAATGCTGGGGAATATAAAGCACAGTGCCAAATTTTTTGCCGTAGATTTGAGAGGCGGAAGGGGTGAGAGAGAGACAGGGGGACGGAGGGGTGAGAGAGAGAGAGAGAGAGAGAGAGAGAGACAGGAAAAGAGGTTAATTGGTGAAATCTGGGGCTGTCATAGTTGTGAATTTCACTGCTCAGCTAGAGCAGTGAAATTGACAAGTTTTTTGGGCACTGGGCTTTGAGCCAGAGAGGGGGGGTTGCCACCTGGGCAAGTTGCAAGCGGCTGCTACCTGTCTGCCAGCTCAGGCGGTGGGCGACTGCCACTCAATCTGAGCTGGGGCAGAGGAAGCTTCTGTGCTGGCTGGGACCTGGGGATGTGGGCAAGCAGCTGCTGCCCATCTTCAAGCCGGGATGCTGGAGGCTGTCCCTTGGCTTGGAGCTGGGGCGCGGGTGGCTGCCAGCCATTTGCGAGCCCAGCTCACAAGACGCAGAAGGCTGCCACCAGGCTCCCACCTGGGAGCTGGGACCCGGGACCCAACAGGAAGCGGGGGGCTGCTCTCTGCCTCCCCCAGAAGCTAGTGGCTGCCGCCTGCCTTCCAGTTGGGAGCTGTGACCGGGTGGGAAGTGGGCTGCTGCCGCCCGCCTCCCTTTCACTCTGTTTTTCCCCGGGTACCCTCTGCCTGTGTCTCGCATACCCGCAGGGGTACATGTACCACAGGTTGAGAAACTATGTTTTAAATAATTCAGTATTTGGTTGCAGTATTTTAAGGGCCTTAGTCACTCGTAGGAGGATTAAACTATAGTGAACTAAGGCCACTCTCCTTCTGAATGAAAACTTGGTTTAATGCACTTCAGCTTGTTATGCACATTAACTGCTCATCTCTGTTTAATTCATCGTCTCCCTGTGTAGACAAACCCTATATGAATAAGGTCCCTATGGGATTTGGTTGCTGCGTGAGCCTAAGATTATGTGTTCTGTTGCAAGACTGGACCTATGAAAGCCACACGTACGGCCCATAATAATGTGAGCTCCTGAACAGAGATTGAGATAATCTTGCATTGATGCTTCCTGGATTATTTGAGAACCCAATGGTTCCCTGAGATAATTAAAAAAAATAAAAAATAAAGCCAGTGGAGAAGTGTGAACACAAATACAAACCCAGCACACATTTTGAATGACTGCTAGTTGCAGTGGTTGCTGACCGCATTTTCTGTTTTGTGGATAATACAGGTGACAACTCAAATAGGCTTCTATTCTATATTGAAAGGCTTTTATAAGTATTGTATTTTTCACTCAGGTCTTTCCTGAATTGCTTTTTTCCTTCTGAATCCCTAATGTAAAGCAAGCATACATAGCAGTCACTGAGGTGGAACTATTACAGCTCTTACTGATTCCTCTTTATATCTATTTACTAAAATGAACGGTGTGGTTTTCTCAATTTGTCCTGTAATAGAGAAGAAAATAATTTTCTTGCAGTGCTGGGTAAAAGACATCAACTTCAACATGAAACATAGTATAGGAAGCTGGATATTTTAAACCACATACACTTTGTGAAGTGGTTTATAATGGCTGCCATTTCCCATATCCTCGGTTTATTAAATTAAATACATTTGCAAGCTCTGTTTCTTTTTGTTTACTCAGATGAGCAATATTGCAGCTAGCCCGATGTCAAATATTGCCTCTTCAAGCAGCGGAAGAGGGACAGGGAAATCAACAAGCTTTACTCCTGAACTGCAAAGTATGATGTAAGTAAGCTATCCAAATATCTTGGACTGTTTATATTGTGAATGTTTTTTGTCATTCTCTAAGAAAATAGGGTGATAGAAGAACAGATACATATGATGGCTATCCCACTGTTTACATTTTTAAGACACTCTAGGTAAATAAAATATTACCCACTTCTGTTACACTAAAACAGATATAAAAATCTTGCAAAGTAAAGAATATATTTCATGTTCTGTATGTGAAAATAAATTGAGACCTACTTTTCTTAATTCATCATCAAATAAGATAAGATATTGTTGACATAAACTTATTTTAAGAGTAACTTTTCATTATAGCTTTACAATAACTTTTGGTGCTAATACAGAAAGATATGTTATCTGGTGAGATAATGCTATTTATTATGGAATTAACATGTGTGGATCAGTTGGAACTGATTACATTTTAGTCTTGGTGGTGAGCAAAATAGTTATAAAGAGAAATGATTTATTACTTTAAAATGCCACTGGAATCTTAGAAACTTGATTAACCAGAGTTCTAAGATGTGATATTAGAAGGTTTTGTAGCTGAGAATTTCTAAAATCTCACAAGACATTTAGATAGACGTTCACTCAATTTTTAAGACACTGCATAATCAGGAAGATTCCTTACCTAAGGCTCTGTTCTACCTGATTAGTGGCCTATTACACTGGGCCAGGCTGCAAATCTTGATTTGGTGGAAGGCAACCTATCCATCAGAGAGCTTCACCTGCCAGCACATACCATTTTTTTTCTTTTATATGGGTCCATGACACATTGATCTGTAGAGAGGAGGCGAACTCAGGCTAATGAGCTCTTCTTTCCCTATGGATCATTATTCCTGATTTTTATCAGGCTGTTTAAATAAAATTTCAGCCCAAGGCTGGAGTATATCTCCTTTAAATCTGCAGATGGAGAACTGGGCTGGTGGCCCAGATCCAAATTATGTGCAATTCTTTTATATATTATTATGACTATATCTTATTGTGTGTGTGTGGGAGGATTGGGGGTGGAAATTAGGGTATACATGTATGAGTTGCTGAGTTCAGCTATACTTAAAGGAAGATGTGCTGTATGAAATCTTGTTGGAGTATCTAGAAGGATTTTTTTTCTCCACTGATTTCTAAGATAAAATGTAGCAGAGAAAGCCAGTGCCAGAGTGCCAATAAGTGAACCTGTTCTGTTAAAAGATAATATCGGCCATTTTTGGCTCCCTTCACTAGTTAAAATTGCTGAAATTAAAGTCACAGCTCTGGAAAATAGTCAGTGTAACACTTCAATAGAAAATAAGATGAGGCAAGGTGAGTTGGATTTAACAGGGAATACATTTTGGGCTATTAATCTTTGTTGGCAGGATCCTTGAAAACTCTGAAGTAGGGGAGACTTGAAAACTTCTTTTTACTATGTGGTTTCATATACATCTACAGATTTTGTACGTCTAATTTCAGTCAAAAAGGATAATAGCTGAAAAGTCAACCTTATGGCTGGTGTATTGTTTACAGTGTAGCTCTCAGAGTAATATTTTTAAAATAATATCCTGGAAGTATATTGGGTGTCAGCTCTGATCCTGATACTCTCTCTTTGAGCCTTTTGCTTTAAATTGGAATCAAGGATGATTAAGTCTCTCTCTCTCTCTCTCTGTATATGTGTGTGTACATATATAGGTTTTAATAAACTATATTGCAGAGAATTACAAAGTTTTGGATATTGGTAAATTAGACCTTTTGTATCTTGTCCTTCTCTATCATACAGTAGGTACTGAGGATCAGCTTCATAAAAACTGTTGAAACTTTAACTTGTATTATTTCTGTAGTGTCCTCTGTAGAACATATTGTGTATCTGAAAGCCTCCAAAGCTGAATGTTGCTCATCTGGGTAAACATTGCACTTGGCTTCTTAATGTTACTGAAATTGATCAGTTCTTAGTAGTAATATACTATATTAGAAGAAAATCACCCCATTTTTTGCTCTTAGTTTTCCCCTTCCTCCTGTTTCTTCTATTCATTGAGGGGCTCTATCAGAGTTTAAAAAACTTATTTTGTGATGTGTTTAACTTTAAATGTTAGCTTGACTGACTATTTAGCTATGTTTGCATTTTACTGTAGAAGAGCAGGTTCCCAGATAAGGGCGTGACAGGACTCCCCAACAATAGTTAGTTTTATGCCATTCCCTGAAGTCTCTTTTCCATACTTGGTAATTTAGATGGGAAGAGTTACTCCCCTTTTTAGAGTATATTTAGTGGTAACTGACAAAAAGTGGAAGGTCTAAATCTGTTTTCAGTTAGAGTCAATAGGGATGGAAGTATTAGCATCTTCTAGGTAGATGGACCATATCATGTATTTCAGTATATAATTGAAATGGAATGTTCTATTTTCTACATGCTGCCCCTTTTGAGCTAGAGGAATCCTGACTGCCAGCTAGCACAATTGTGAGGCATCTCCTGTTTTGTGTATCTTTAGTGATGTAGAATGTTGGTGACTCTGTGTGTTCTCTTTGATGGAGACTTTTTTTTATATATATAATTTTTTTTTGTTTAACCTATGATAGCAGTTATCTGCAAAGAAAATGCAAGTTTTCTCCCCACAGAAAGAACAAACGTAATTGATCACCTTTTGGGTTCTAGAATCAAGGACAGATCATGAGTCTAGGGAGTTGAAGAAGTCTGTGCAGCTTCTTTGGGTCAGTGTCTGAGGAGCTTATGTTTTATTTAATTGGTCACTTCCTGATTAAGTGCTTTTGAAATTTCCCTCCCCGCCAGCATACACACGATTTCTGTCAGAATGTAGAAGTTATTGTTGGCCATATAAGTGGATGAAACAGACGTTTTCCTTCTGTTTCAGACTTTGTTCAGTTGCTACTTTAAAAACTGTATAAACAAATCTTCTGTGTTCTGAGATATTTTTCATAAACAGTTTCACTGACATGGTAGAAACCATTCCAACATAATCAGTTTATTCAAATTAAATTTTATTGTTTTCATATTAATCTTTTTTTCTGCTAAAATTTTGCCAGGGATGGACCATACATAGACAGAAAAATTACAGCTGTTTCTCTTGGCTTGTGTATTATGATGAAGTTACCACTTTAAAAGAACCTTTCTGGGCTCTGACAAAATTTGACATTTTTCATAAACTACGTAATTTAGGAGGTTACAGATTCTCCCCATTAAGCAATTTATAACAGTCACACTGATATCTTAAGATCTTGGGAACTGTAGGATGTGAGAGAAATACAGTGTGAAAGACAAGGAACTTTTAAAAAATGGCACTTGATTAAAAAAAAAAATCAAAACCGAAAAACCCCATCCAATAAGATAGTTGTAAGAGTATCCACACAGGACGTTACAGAGCGGCAAGCTGGTGCATTATAAATTCATACCCTGGCTTCTGGGCAGTAGTTTGTTGTGTAGACAAGCCCAGAATAGTGTATGTTAACTGCAGGATCACCACCTCTGTTGGGCAATCCATAGGGTATCCCTTCAGCTAGAAAGGGAACTATCTCTGAAGAGTGGAACAATCTCTGGCCTTTGTGGGGTTTGACATTATTGTTAACTCTCAAAGAACACAAAAAATATCCATAAGGCCATAGAAGTACTGCTTCTCTGGATATGAATCAAACATTCATAGAGCACAAGAGAGTTAACCTGGTCAAATGTTTTCCAGTTTTTTGTTGATTTAAAATGTTAAAACATTTGCTTATATGAGACAAAATTGTAATATCAGTCACAACTAATTTTGTACAGTATGTGAATTGTTATATCTGTGTAAATGTTTTTTTGGGGTGTAATTAGTTACACTGATTGACTTGTGGCGGCATATGGAGGTAAATAAAAATAGTGCAGTGAGCTCTCTAGGCCACACACAAACGTATACATAAAAATATTGAACTGTAACTTGACATTGATAAGTTAGCTTTTAATGTGAGGCTTTTGTAATTATTGGATATTTTATCTTGTAAACATTTAAAAGATCTTAATGCTATATAGATCTTGCTTTGACCCAAACATCCTTTATTCACATCTGATATGTGACTAATAACTTTAGAGCTTTTAGTATAGTAGTAGGTGTTAAAAATAATATAAAAGTTACAGCAGATCCAGTGATCAGTGCTTGTTTGTCTTACTGTATATAATGTCATTTGTTTGATCTACATCCTATTTCCAAACTGTTAAAGCTCTGAGTTCTGTTTCAGTTAAATTATAGCTGCAGCCCAGGAAGAGACGATGATGATGTTTTTATAATTGCAGTTTAAAATTCCAATTTACACTTGTAATTTGTCTAAGTCATCTATGATTTAAAATAAGTTGCATATAGTTTGACTTTCAGGCACCTGTAATATTATTCTAAATATAGAACAACTACAGAACATTAAAGTGTTTTTTTTTTTTCTGTGAAAGGTCTTGATGAATTACATTTTGTTTGTAAGTAAGCCCAAATCGATTTAAAAGATTAATCATTTGGGCACAATCATTGAAATTAATTGTGATTTTAAACCACAAAAGCTATGAAGAATCTGATCCTGTGTTCCTTGCACACACCCAACTCTCCAGTGAGACTTTTGGTGCATCAGGAATGTTGGCTTGAAGGGCTCCAGATTAGTTTAACTGTCAACAAACTAACTTTTCAAAATTTACTTGTCTATAAATGTATTCCAGTGGCAAAAATTATATATTTAAAATTGGTATTTATATACTGTAATATTAATGGTGCACAAATTAATGAGCTGATCCTACAAGGCCTTATTTGTTCACATGCTTAAGAGAACATGTGAATAGTCCCATTGATGTTTGTTGGAGAGGCATTTAGTTGATGATAGTTTTGTTGAATTAATCTGTATAAAATGCAAATACTTTGGGGTTGTGTGCATGTGTGTGTGCGCGCGTGGTGTATTTTGAGTACCACAACCTGGAGGTTGATAGGCAATGGTAAGATGTTTGATGACAGTGACTAGAACTGGTTGGGGAATATTTTATTTTGATGAACATTTTTGACAAAAACCAAAAAGGTTTTCATTTTCTTCAATTTTTTTTCCAAAAAAGTTTTTTTTTTTTTTTTTTTTTTTTTAAATCACAAAGGTGAAAACCCAATTTTCCCCTCTGTTTGCTGCAGCCAAATATGTTAGCCTGCAAACCAATTTTTAAAAAAATTTGATCACCAAAAACCAAAACACCTTTGTTTTTATAACAAAAACTAAGAAATGTAGTTGAAAATGGACAAACCCCATGGAAAATTATTTGGAAAAGAAAAAGACAGGTTTTTATTTTATTTTATTTTTTTTTAAAAGTTTCAAATGAAAAAAATTGACCAACTGTACTAGTGACATCTACATGTGGATTAACTTGTGAAGACTCGCTGCTTCCAGTATATGTTGAGTAACTTTGAACTGCCCTCAATGTATGTTTAAGCAAAGACCGTTTGATTTAAAACTGTCTTTCTTGTTTTGTATTGTTTGACTCTGTTGCTCCTCATCGTCCTTCTGGGAAAGTTCTGAATGCAGTTTTCTATTAAACCACAACTCTTCTGCTCCTTTTTGCTTGTGTAGTCATTTAGCTTTATTTCGAAGGAACTACATGAGCAATTGATGCACTTCTTGCTTGTCTCTTATTTTAGCTCCCATCTTGCAAAGACTCCTTATGGAGTAAACCTGTATTCATGCAGAGCTGCTCTGGAGTCAGAGCAGCTCTGCAGGTACAGAGATCTCTCTGCATGAATCTCTCTGCAGGATCAAGGCCTTAAATATTACTTCTTACTCATATATTTCTGATTTCAAAAGATGTAGTAAGACTGCAAAGTACACACTGAGACTAAAACTTTCCTAAAATATATATAATAGAAGTTGGAAAAGGAGAAGAAAATTTGTAAGAAAAAGTTTTAAACACATCTAGAAGGTTTCAGTGGCACCGCAGTATTGTAGCAACTTTAGAGCTACTGCGGATTGTAGGAAGTTTATAGTTTTTCTAACTAAACACTAGGAAATCTGCTGTAGAGAACAATCCCTTGTTGACAAGAAGATGGCCAGGATGATTTAATTTTCCATTTTTTATGATTCCATTAATCACAGTGAAAAAAATTAAAAATGTGGCCAGATTTTTACATTTGCATGGAGAGTGAGCACTTAGAATATTTTCTCTGTCCACTAATTACAATTTTAACTAACTCCCAAAATGTACATAAATTAAGGTGGTAATTCCATTTTAGGTTTCTGGTGACGTGAACAAACAACTTGGGTTATACTGTTGTGGTCTATGATATCAGAAACGCTTCATGAAATTACTGCTTAATTACATGCAGTTGGCTGTATATTAGTCCTTACACTAGTTATTTCATAGTTTTCATTATGTATTGGCCCTAAATCAGTACATTAGAGGTTCCTTTATTTTCACATATTGATTTAAATTCAAGAAATATAACAATCTGCAACTAATATAATCTAAGAACAGCTTCATACTCTTGTTAATGGTAAATTTTGTATCACAATGGAATTGGTTTAATATAATCATATTAGAAACATAACATTCTGATGATATATCTAACATGCTTTTATTTATTTTACTTCTGTAGTTGCTGACAAAATATTCATTGACTTAATATTGAATTTAGAACTATTGCCCAGTAGAAACTGTTCTTCCTCAAAGTGTGTGAAAGTGTAGCAGTTCCATAATTCTTATTTTCAACTATTCCCACGTTTCTGTTCATAAAAACCTATATTCATCTCTAATTTAGTTTAAGATTATGCCAGTGGGAAACATTACAGATTTACTATTTAAATGCTCACATTTCTTTTACTTTTGGAGAACATATTGAAATCATTTGATAGTTTAGCTTCTACTTGTTCCTCACTTCCTGAAAATTTTCTGGGGGAGCTCTTAGTCTGAAATGGGATTATTTGTGAACCCATATTTCATTGTAAATGGGACTCAGAGAACAGATAGCTCTGTTCTAAAGGTACTTACTTCAGAAATAGGAGCCTGTATATCAGAGCACCTCTCCAGTATTTAAAAATAGAAATAACATTTTTATCTTTCCTTCAAAGCCTGTAGGAGAAATAGATTAGTTTACAGGTTGTCATATATGTCAGTCTTTCCCATCCCCACCTCCAAACACACTTTATGGTGTATGAGAATTTATGTAGGAAAAGGTTAAAAAAAAAAAAAAAAAAAGAAATGAGTTTTGCTGAACATAGTCACTGTTTCAATCTGTAGAATTCTCAGATTAATTGTGAATAAAGCAAAAGTTACAGTGAAACTACTGCCTAGATGTCAAGAGTTTAGTTTGTTCTACCCCATCTCTCCAGCAAGTAATGATGGAGACTGGAGACTGATTGGAACAAACAATCAATAGTCAGGATGGTCACATTCAGGGTATAGTAGAAGAGAAGTTTGATAAATAAGGAATGAAAAACCAAAGCCTGGAATTCCTAACCTTGGAACAAAGTCCTATACCATGCTTTAAAAACACACACAAACAGAGAAAAAGTGTTTATGTATCTATAGTTATATGAATCTAAAACAGATTAAGAGTTCATGAATCTGTGATATTTTTAGTCTATATTTGTGCATGCACGTTAAACTACTATGGCAATGGGGACTATCGAAATGTCTAAAGTTGACAGGTATATTAAATTGCATGGGTAGGCAACACATGCAATAGTTAAGATTTAGTTTAAATTTCCTGCCTAACAAACTCTTTTTTTCAGTTGCTTGTAACTGTCTTTGAAAAACGTCTTTTGGGCAAAAATTATTTCTTAGTAGTTCTGGCTCAAACTTTTTTTTCCCCAAGTTTTATTTGTGCAAAATTGTTTCAGCTATTTTTGAGTTATCTGAGCATGAAAAACATGTTCTTACATGTTGTGTTTTAGAAAAATGTGCTGAAATAATTTAGAAGTGGTTAAAGGTAGAAATCTCAAACTTGTTTTGACTTATTTTGTAGATCGTATTGTGATATAAAGCTTTGGATTAGGTATGGATTTTTTTTTTTAATTTTGTCATCTTCCTCTGAATGATCAGAGTTGGCCACAGCTGGAGATGGGACACTGGACTGGCTGGGCCAGTGCTCTGAGGTGGTACTGTGCATACTCTGTCTCAGATAGTTGGCTGGCTGGTTCTTGCTCACATGCTCAGTGTCTAACTGATTGCCATATGTGGGTCAGAAAGGAATTTTCCTCAGGTCAGATTGGCAATGACCTTGAGGTATTTTTACCTTCCTCTGTAGTGTGTGAGTGTAGGTCACTTGCCAGGATTATCTGGATATATCTCACTAAATCATTTCGCTGCCATTGCAGGAACCTTGGGCATTGGTGCATCTCGGTCCCTCCTATTCCCTCCCTGTGGCACATAATTGTCTAGTCTCCTGTAGTGTTGTAATACTTTGGTCTAATTTTGGTTGTTGGGTTTAGTGTGTGAGTGCTGGGTAGTGTTGGTGGAGGTCAAACTAGATGTGGTCTCTTGTTGCCTTAGACTCTAAGACTCTGAAAAGTTGCCCTGGTATAACTAAATAGAAATTGATCTAGTAAATTAAATCTAGCAATTTTTCTAGAAATTGATCTAGCAATTAAAATTGATCTAGTTACACTGGTGCAAACCTCTAATCTAATGTAGCAGCACTTAAAACCCATTTAAGGGCATGTTTATGAGGGATTTTTTTAAACTGGAGTTAATAGGTTGATCTTTAGTCACATCAATGCAGCTTCCCTAATCTATATCCTATATCATTCCGTTAGATTCAAGTTAAATTTGAGAAAATTGGTGCTGTACATTTTAAAGATAAGATTGTTTGAAGTTTTAAGCACAGTTACAAAGCAGGCTGACTATGCTAATTAGCAGTTCAGATTAAAAGCACTCATGGATAATAATAGACAATTGATCATTACTATAAATTAGATAGCAATTATCTTTAGGAAAAACAATGTATGCAAGTATATTCTACCATAAATTAACATGAGTAATTCCATTTAAGATAGCAAGCCTAAATGTTGAAGGGTCAGAGTAAAGAGTATGTTTAGATACCATGGAAGCTATTCCAGTGGATGCGTTCTGAAAACAGGCCTTAATCAAAGCCTCCAAATCGGAGGCCTGCTACTTTACATGGAATTGCTCATGTTAATTTATGATACAGCAGAGCTGTGCACATTGAATTTTACAAGTTCTAGAAGGCCCTGTGGATAGGTATTCTCAGGCACAAAAGCTGTACAGCCAAGTTTTTTTTCCCCTTTTCTTGCATCCATGCCCTCCCCCACACTCTTTAAAACCAATTCTATGGAAAAAAACCTAGCAGTTGTGCAATGTTAAAGCTGAGAAATCAATCATTTAAGAGTCAGGAAATTTCCGAAGTTAATATCTAGAATTTGTCATACCCCTTCTCTTAGGGAAGCCGAGTGTCTCCTTGCACCCAAAGGGAAATACAGAGGTAGTGAGGTCAGTGGGCCTGTGTTTGTTTGCCCCATCGCTAGCCAGTAGGGCTATTACATGAACGCACATCACACACTCTAAATTTTATTTATTTGGCATATGCAATTCGATCAAGCCAAGCCACAGCATTCTTATCAACAATGTTGAAGGCACAAAGATCTCTGGGAAATTAAGTCATTTTGCCACAACATGTGTCAAGGTTTGTGGCTGCCCACATTGACATAGTGGACTGTCTCTAAAATGCCACCAAAATTCCACTGCAGCACAAATTCCATGTCCGGTACGAAACCGGTTCAGAAGATGGTGCATATGTTATAGTCCCTTGGATCTCCAGGAGTCTGTGTCTACCTGAGGCCTCATATGTCTGGGAGCTCTCATTGGGCCAGTTTCCTTCCACATTGCTCCCAAATCAGGGTAGTAGCTAAAAGGCACAATAAAGTTCTAAGGTTGAGCCTTCTACTCTAACAATGCCAATATCATGTTATTTGTTAGGTAATATAGCACAAACAGGATTTTTAAAAGTCCATTTGTAGTGTATTGCATTGTGAGAAGAACTATGCAAACACAGTTTCTGTTCCATTGTCCCCAATGAAATTCTGCCAGTTTACTCTGTTTATGTTCCTAAATAATATTCCTATGTTAGAAGTACATTCCCCAAGATTTTAGTATACTGGAAAAAGTTCTAAACATCAATAATTGTCTGTCATCTATTTTTAATCCATTATAAGATTTTTGTCAAAGGAGAAAAAATGAACCTAGCCAAGTTAGCTTAATTTCATACTGTGAAGGTTAATTGTTGATTATGAGTGGATGAACCTGATGCTTTCAGGAGTTGTGCATCATAAAAATATCTTCAAGTAAGGAGATGGAAAAAATATCAGTAGTATCCAAGCACAGCATACGACAATGTTTTAATTGAACTAAATACAATTTTTCATTTTTAAGAAAAGTAGATAACTCCCTTGAGTGGATTGCATATAATGACCAAGCTGGATAGAGTTTGGGTAGTTTATAGCATGGCTTAAATTTAAAGAATTATCCCAAAGAAATAACTAATTGGAGCCTGCAAACTTTGATACTAGAGAAGTTCAACCTGGAGGCCTGTTTGAGCTGAAGGTTTAGTAATTGACCAAAAAAAAGTTCTTTATTAGAATATATATAATTTTTGACTTTTTTTTAAACTTCTGCATCAAAATACTGCAGGAAATATGAACTAGAAACATCTCAAAGAATAATTCCCATATTGCAAATCTCCAAGGTTTTAAACTGAATAAATTGAAAATATTCTCATGCCTTTTTGTGGTTTCATCAGCAAACACCTGTCATGATCAGTCCCACTTTAGTGTGCCCAGTAGTGTTTGCGGGATCAGAACTTTGGTCAATAGATAACTATTTACTGAATGACTAGACATAAAACTGTTACGTTATCAATGGTTTTACTTGAGAATAATAGACACTGTATACTATAAATAATGATTTTATTTGTGGTTTGTATTATTGTAAAAGACTGAAGTTCCAGATGTAAGGTATTGCATTTTATTGTCATTATAAAACTATGAAGTAAGTACTGTAAATCAAAAGTAATTAAAGAGCTGGACATGGCAGAGACTTAAGTTTTACAACCTGTATAGAATTAATATTTCTAAAGTATTTGGATCTGTAGCCTCTTTTCAGATGATTTAAAAAAAATCCTCATGTAAAATATTTACATATGTAGAGATTGCTAGCCAAAGAAGTTCCTTGTTCTGTCAAAAAACCACAGATGGGACTTCCAAAATGAGTTTCTTCAGTTTCAGTAGCCTTTGCTGGTTGAGTAATTGAAAAGGGGTAATAGAATCCTAAAAGAGGAAATACTATCAACTGTTAGAACAGTTTTGAATGCCAAAGTATGCAAAAACATGGGAGTGAGTATTGTATTATCAAATCCATGACTCCAGATAAACTGAAAAAAGTAAGTTGGGTTGCAAGCTAAATAACAATGAAGGCTCATTTTAAAGACTAGGAATTTGTCTGTTCTACTAATAGCTATTTTACTTTTGAGTGGTGGTAGAAAATTCCTCTGTTTTCTGTTAACTACTTTGTTTGCAGCTCCCTGCTGCCTACAGTGGCTTTTTAGTGCTTTAACTCTTGCTGTCTTTTTAAGTTCCTATTTAGTGTATTCTGCTATTTTGAGAGCGTGATGAAAAGTTTAAAGCATTCTGATCTCCTCTCTTTTTGGAATGAGAGTTTGTGGTGGTGTTGGCTATTTATTTTTCCTTTTTCCATATAATTCAATTGCGTAAAAATCTATTTTTTTTTCTTTTTAAGCTTTATTATGACAAACCTGCAAGTGGAAAGGAATCTGTTTTAAAAAAGGGAGGTCCTGAGAGCCCACAATGGCGTTATGGGTACTCATTTCTTTTCAGGGAACACTCAGTATCTTAAAGGACTGAGCCCTAAATTACTAATTTATGACTTTTCAACTCCCATTTACTTCAGTGTTAGCAGCGTTAGATCAACCCTGAATGCTTGTGAACATCCCACACTTACCATCTTTGGAATCTGATTTTCATTGCTGCTGAGCACCTGCTACTCCCATTAAAATCATGAACACTGTGGACCTTAGCACCTTTTGAAAATCAGGCCTTGAGTGATTTTATATAAAAATCTGTTTTCTCTTGTTTTTCAGCTTATTTAACAATATTAAAGTAGTAATATTGGAATCAGAGTTAGGAAGTTCAGTTAACCTGGAGCTCACACTGTTTAAGAAATGTAAGCCAAATATATTAAATGTGCAGTTCCTGCGACATGGACAATAATACAATACCAGGTTGGGTTATTTTTGTGTGTTAATTTAATTATATGATAGACTATTTTGATGCTCACTTAAAGATGGCTAATTAATTATTCAATCTCTGAATCACATTTTATATCACATGTTAATTATAAAAATATCCAGTACACATTCCGTTCTGCCTGCAAAAATAATTTAATGGTAAAAAGTTTACGTTTTTAGAACACAAACAATACTGTTTAATAAGACGTGTTTTTATATTTTCTTTAGCTGATTTGTAATTGCATATTATTAATGTTGCTCTGGGACACTGCTATATCCCAATCTCTTTTCCAGGTACTTGGTTTCTATGAAACATTTGTAATCCTTGCTATTTAGAACACACAGACTGTTTTTAGTAGCTCTGTTATGTTATCAGCTCTGCTATGGGATTTGCCTTTTCCATGATATGGACCATGTTGTTGATATTGTGTTTATTCTTTGTTGTGACTTGGCGGCCTTGAGAGTCCATTCCAGTGGTTGTTAGTGTATTTCCTTGTTATACCAAGATCCATTAAGAGGGTTGCGTGTGATCATGTGAATCAAGCTAGGCAGGTTTTAAGCATGGATTTAAGACCTTGTTTTTCCCTTACACTCTCATGCACAGTCTCAATTCTTCAGCTAATAAAAGGACCATTTTGAGACTATTGGCGTTGGGGAATGCAGAGTCCAGAGCTTTTTGAGGCCTCCATTCCACTGAAACAAGTGAACAGATGCAGGAACTGAGAAATTCTGCTGGATAGGCAGACAGATTGAAGGATGGATTTAAGAGTGGTGCAGGATTTAGATAATTCTTACATATAACAAATAAGAAATGGCAGCACTTCAGTTTGCTGAATATTAATAGTTCTGTGTTTGCTCTTATAGTTATGTTCCTAAAATTTCAGTCATTTTCAGGAGACTTGCTTATTTTTTGTTTTTGAAGCCCATCAGTAAAATCATCTTTGACTTTGGAGAGGTTATTTGGGATGATATTGGAAGGAAACAGCAGTAATGATCTGGCCTAGAAGTGTGCTGGTTAACCAAACTGTAATTTGGGGTTGTAAAGAATTTCTGTATTCCATTCTATACTTGTTTACCATATTTGAACCCAGAATTTTGCTGAGACTGCATTGTACAAAAATAACCAGTTTAACTAATTGAGCTGAAATCTTGCTTTCATGCAGGATGCTTTTAAAAGCATAAAGGGACAGTTAAGGAAGCTGACAAAAAGATTTGATGCTAATTTAAACTTTGTTTTATAAGTGGCTAATTTGCCTTATAAATCTTTAAAAGGATAGGTGTAGGAGAGATTTAAGAAACAGCACTGCATACAAAAGGCCATATGAATTTCCCTTCGGTGCGTAGCATCCCTAACAGATAGGACACTGTTGGGGAGGAACAAGGAGCAGAGAGAAATTATCTTAACTCTCCATGATGTTTGTTTCTGGATCAAGCACAATATTGTGGGGAAATTGTCCACAAATTTAATAGATTTTAGTCCAAGGTAATTTTATAACTATTTAATTGCTTCATTTTGGTTAATTCAGATCTGCCATTTTTAATATTGTTGAGAGATCTTATTTTGAGTCGGCAGTGATCTTCCCCAGTAAGAATATATGAGAGTGTGGGCTTTTATTGGACAGAAAATGTATCTTCCCTTTTATGTCAGACACAGGGCAATTTCCTTCTGCCTCTCTGGTGATATATGTTGTTAAACCTTCTGTATCTGATTCAATGCTCTGTTCCTGGTAGGGAGAAGTGAAGAAAGGAGGTGGAATATTGTAATTAGATAGAGGCTATACTTGAACACACGTCCAGACAGAACAAAAACTAAATTGCTGAGTGTAACCAAATTGATCTGGGAACTTTTCCTGTATAGTTCACTTTGAAATCATACTTTTATGTCTTGAGCTCTTTCAGAGTACATGCAGAAAGATGATTTTGTCTTGGGAGTTGTGAGGGTTAATATGGGAAAACATTCATTAGCGTTGTAAAGGCGCGTGCACGCGCGCACATGGGAATGTCTCCCTGGGGGAAAGGTATTGAGGTGAGAAGGAAAACTAATAGTGAGGTTCCATATATTTAGTCTTTGTAATACTGTTGTACCATATCCTCTTCTCAAGTCTTTTTAGTGTTGATATGAGCTTTACCATTTTGGATAGTTGCTGGAATTGTCAATTTCTCTGTCAACCATTAACATTTAATTTAAAAATATATAGATGTTCTAGTATGTCTTTTGATGTACTCACAATGTAGTATGCTGGATATTGTAATGGATGTAGGAATTGTTGCTTATTCTGCTTGCTTTCAGTGCTCAAATTAGGTGGGGAGGAAGTCGACTGAAATTTCCCAGACCCTAAATTCCAGACATGTAATTGTTTTGTGGGGTAAAATTAAGACCAATGCAGATTATGGAATTAACAGCCCACAACTATGAAAGGATAGGTAGTTGATACCAGTGAATTCAAAGGAACTCCTTAGTGCAGTGGTTCCCAACCTTTTTGGCTCGAGAGCCACAGATATCATTTTTACAACCCTGAAGGGCCGCCAGTCTCTGCCAGCAGCCCGCAACCCCCACTGCAGCCAGACGGAAGGAGTTTAGCCTCATTGCTGATCTCCCATCCTCCTGGCTGCAGCAGGGGAACGGTACACATCCTGTAGCCCCATATGCTACACCTGGGTCCCTAGGCAGTGGCTCCCTTCTGCAGCCAAGGGGATAGAAGATCAGTGCTCCCCTTCCCTGTGGCTCCAGCAGGGACCCCAGTGCATAGGAACCTAGGTGGAGCGCTTTGCCGTGCTCCCTGCTACAGTCAGAGGGAGGGAAGTGCTGATCTCCCATCTCCTTGGCTGCAGCAAAGAGCCTGCACTTGTCTTGTAGCCCTGCGGCAACACACTCTGCTGGGGTCCTTAGGTAGTAGCTTCTTTCCGCAGCCAGTGGGAGGGCCACTTTGAAAGACCACATGGGCCACAATGCCTATCCTGGCAGCTGTTGTGTGCTGTGGGTCTTATAACAGTATAACCCTCTATTGTTTCAGGCTGGCTGAGTCAAAATCTCATCAGTAAACATTGCCTTTATAGGGTCAGGCTGTTAGATTGTGCAAGTAACTTGATTGATTTAGAGTAACTTCTGATGTAGTTTCTATGATTGTAAAAACACACAGTTTAAATATTAATACAAACTTCTGTGCTTGATAATAGCTTTTTAATTTAGGCTCTTTTAGAACAAACTGTTTAATGTATTGTGCAAAAGTGTGGCAGTCAAAATATTCTAAATAATATTTAGAATGAATGAATATTCCCAATAACTTTTCTGTTTAAGTGAAAATGTGTACACATTGTTAATTGAAACAGGTCTTTCTACAGATTAAACCACAGACTAATAGATTAATTATATGTCTGTAAAATATGCAACTTTTTTCCACTGTAATACTTTGCAATAAATTAGTACCAGCAGACTGAATCTGAAAATCCAACTTAATTAGACCTATGACCGTGACTGGTGGATTTACCTACTCTCATATTGCTTAAATCTTCAAGCTGCGTCTCCTTGCCATCACTGTTATGGCAATCTGATAATTTTGGTAACGTCTGACTTGACAGTACAGATCATACTGTTAATATTTGATATTGTTGTAGAACATTATTCGTATGGAGTAGTAAGGACAAAGATTGTAATTAGCCAGTGCTTGCTTTTATGCACTCCTGATGCATTATAAAATTTAATTATTTACAATTAAATTTGATCACAACTTTAGAAATTTAGGGCCAGATTATGACCTGCCCCTGTGTAGGAGAGCAAGTTGGGGGAATTACAAGGAATATTCTCTCTTGATCACATTTGGGCCTGTAGATAGAGAAAAGACAGAATTGGACTATTTGTAGTCCCCTGAATGGAAGTACTGCTCAGTCCAACTAGGTACTCTGAAGTGTTCAGGGAGGTGTTTGCACACACTCTAGTCAACTGTGCTGAACAGCCCCAGGGGAGAAGAGGCTGTACTCTATGGTGTTTCCCTGAGGATTTACTCAGGTGATGCACAAGTGTGCTTATCAGTCAGAAAAATGTTCTGCTCTATCATTTTACACTCAGTATAGTAATTTAGATTGTAACGTCCTCCTTGAATCAGTCCATAATTTTGCTGTCCTCTCCTCAATACCCCCAGCTGCTGAGACACCTACAAGAACTCAGCCATCTGATGACGGCTAGGTTAAACATCTGTCTTAAATAATAATACCAGCTGCTTACCCAACCCTTCCTCCCACCCCCAAATATTCTAAAATTACTAGGAACTATCAAGTTTTTCACATGGTTAACTATGTAAGTGTGTGATCCTAAAGTAACTTCATTAGTACTCTACTCTCTTCTCTCCTCCCCCCCCCCCTCCCCCCCCCCCATTTCCCTTGTACTGTATGTTAGGCTTTGTTGTTTGCAGCTGGGAGATCTGATTCCCAGCTCAGGTAGTCATAAATGCACTAGCTCTACTTGAGCTCAAGTGCTAAAAATAGCCGTGTGGCTGTGGTGGTACAGGTGGTGACCCTTGCTAGCTGCAAGAGCCCAACTCTGTCTGAGATCTTAGGGATGTGCTTGGGTGGCCTGAGCTACTGCCTGCCTGTACCACTGCAGCCACACTATTTTTTAATGCACTAGTTCAAGCATAACTAGCAGGTGTATGTCTGTCCAAGCTGGGAATCACACCTCCCAGCTGCAATGTAGACATACCCTCATACTCACTTGAGTCTTGTATCAGGTTAGATTATAATTTCTTTAGTGACCTTGTCTTCCTGTATATTCATACAGTACCTAACACAATGGGACCCTGGTCTGGGCACTACCACAGTACAAATTAACATACAACAGGGAGGACAGTGATATTCCCGTTACCTTGCTGCTAAAGTGGTTAATAATCAGCTAGCAGTTGGGCTGCTGCTGAATGTCAGAAAGCTCACGGAAGCCTATTCTGCCCAAGAGCAGGAAACATCAATTTTAGGTTTCCCACACCTTTGCTGGCTCTTGGAGACCAACTTCAGAATTTGACCCCGGCTTTGCTGCTTGAATCAACATCTCATTTGCCGTGATGTCACTAAGCCTTTCATTTATTTAATCATTTCCCCCTCTACCCTGATTTCCCCCCCAAAAGGAACATGAATTAGCATGTCTAATGACATATTGTCTGTTTATTCTACAAAGTAATACTGGCAGCATTTCTTATTTTATATTTAACACGTTAGCAGTCATGTGCTTTTGTAGCTAAAAACCAACAACTCTCAAAATATATACTCTGTGTTTAAAGGTATATTTTTCTTTCAAAACATGCTGAACAAACAACTTGTTTGCGCTACTGATTTAGTGGTGGTGGTTGTAACTTTTTTCTTGGTTTGGTTTTCAAACAGAAGTTTATGGTGTTAAGCTGCAGTAGCTCCTGACCTAATGTTCCCTTCTCTGTTTCTTTGTAATTTATTTTTAGTTTAGATTGTTTTTTCTCTCCCACCAAGTAACATGATTTGTACAACCTTTAGAAATGGAGGATGATTCAAAACCACAACTACTCAGTTTTCTAGTTTGAATGAGTATTTCTGAAGAATCACTGGCTCACTTATTTTTTTTAAAAAATAGACAGTCCCAATAAGAGAAAACATTGAAGACCCTTAACAGATTATGTGGTGTCTGTGGAGGGGACGGTATGTTAAATAATCATTCATTCTGTTGAGCCATTCTTGTATTGTTAACAGATGTCCCGTTGTTTCCTCTGACTATGATTCAGAGTCATTTTTGGATAAAATATTTTGAAGTGCTGTACTTTTTAGTACTGAAACAATTCTTGAGTGTTAAATGTGAAACTATGGTAATACGTAGCTATGAATCAGTCTGTATTTGTCATCTTGTTTTGCATATCAAGCCTGAAACTTGTCTAATGCGATCCTGAATATTTGTAGACAGCAAGATGACTTAGGCATCATGGTCTCATGCAATGACAATTTTAAAAAAGTGCAGTATAGCACTGAATTATTATTCTACAAAATTCTAAAGTAAAACTTTACATTCCTATTGGCCATTATAATAAATATGTGGGTACACATGAAACACCATAATAGGTTTAATGGCAAATAATTTATTCAATATTTCTATTAAAAATAAAATCATTCTGTATAAAATATGGTCCTTATTTGTAACTGCTCAAAAAACTAGCCAATAATTGTAACTGTCAAGCTAATTCTCTAATCTATTCATCAAATTAGCTAATTAATCCATATCAAGTATTTTCTAAGCGGGCAATAATCTGAGGGCAAATCTACACTAAACTTCCTCCACTATAGCGAGGTAAGGAGTGTGCTGTGCATATAAATATATATATATATATAAAATATATATTTCTGAATCAGCATAAGCCCTAGTGTAGACAGTTACATCAGCATAAAAGCACTTTTTGTTTTTGTTCACTGTACCAGAATAAGTTATATTGGCAAAAGTATGGTTTTGCTGATAGAAACTGCATCTATACTAGGAGGCTTTTGGCAGTGGCTATACTAGTATAGCTACACTGGCAAAACTGTTAAGTTTAGACTGGTCTTAGTAACTAGTTTCCATCTAAAATTACTAAAGAATATTTAATTTTCTTCTATGGAAATTCCTTCTCACTAGCCAAGCTAAGAGAGGAGGAAATATGTAGTCCCTGTGGAAGGTATGCCTCAGTGTGGTTGATTATGTGGCCCCCTAACCTATGACTTCTTTTTCTGCTAGACCACAAAGCTAATGCAGATCTATATTTTAAACTGTAGACGTCAAAGTAGTTCTGTGTATTACCATAAAAGAACATTGCAGAGTAAAAAATGCATTTTTCATTATCTGATTAAAATGTATGCGGAGTTTACATGTTAAAATTATCACAGGTAATATTTGATTGGCCTCATTCTCATACACTGAGAACACTTGATGCCACAGTTTAGGCTGCAGACCAGTTTTCTGGTAACTCTTTGTTTTCATGAATTTCTAACTCTCAGAAACATTCACCATTTAGAACTGAAATATGCCATGCCTGTATATGACTAAAAGCAAATTTTTGTGGTGGAAAATTTGTGCAAAATTTCTTTAGCCAACTGAGTTACGAAAGGGGTTATGAAAAATGTTTTCCCCTTTTTAAAATTATAGTTATAGAGAACAAGTTTTTAATGGGGAAAATTCAGAAGTTCCAGGAGCTTTTCAACTTGATATTTTGCACTTATATGACCTTTAATTTAATCATACTTGCTTTGGGAAGTTTGAATATATTTGTTTGCACATATGCAGTTTTATACATCATTTAAAAATTAATGTTCCTCTTAAATGCAGCGTCTATGCATGTTTAATTGTCTATTGAAAAGGCTAGTCATCTGATCTGGACATTCAAAGATCCTTAAGTAGCATTCCTTGCCTGCCTTTCTCCTCCTCCTCCTCCTTTTGTTGTATGCCTCTTGAGTGTTTGAGATTAGGTGGCATTGAGGAATGAGTACAGGTTTTACTCTCATGTCTGCCATTAACTCGCTGGTCTAGATAATACTCTAAACTTATAAAGCACTTCACAAACATTAAGTTCTCCCTTGAGAAGTAAGTACTATAGTTATACCCATTGTACACATGTGGAAACTAGGTTTTTGGAGCAGTTGAGAGATTTGCCTTAAAGTAACCGTGAAAGTTGATGTCAGAACCACCTAGATCTCCTGTCTGTCAGGATCATGCCTAATTCATTAGACCATATTGTCCTACAAACAAATTACTTCATTCTTTGTTTTTTTTGTCATCTGTAAAGTGGCAATAATGTTCACCTATTTCACAAAGGCATCCCCCTCTTGCTTAATGCTAAACTGTTATTTCATCTATTGACATTTACTTCATCTTAAAAAAGCATTGATCCAGTGGCAGTGGAAATTATCCTCTTGAGAGCCCCAGTAAATTAACTCCTCTCTTTATCTGCAGGGCAACACTGGGGCAGGCTTCCTCTACAGACTGTCCTGCCAGCTTGTTCTTCCTCTGGTCAAAGGGTGATTTCATCTAGGGGTTACAGAGTTGGTTCAATGTCCATGCCCCAGGCATTTCTAGGCCTCTCTGCTGAATCTGCCAATTAGTGAGTTTGTGATGTAGAAATTGAAACACAGTTAACTCACCCCATGTAGGGACCACCAATCTTATCTATTAGATAAGGCAGGCTTTTAATCCCTGATTAACTGGGATATATTCAAACTGGTGACCTACAGGTAAAAGGCTCTGTGGCTTATTATCAGTGTTCTCAGGTATCCAATCCCTTAGTAAATGCTAATGTTACACCTTGAGAATGAGGATTGCTTTCTGGAAAGATACATTTATTCAATCAAGCTCTGACCTTTTTGGAGCTTACACAGGCAACATCTCTAACACACTACTGTGTCTTTTAAGAAAAGTCTGCAATTAAGAGTCCACACCATCTCAAAGTGACAGCTGCTATTAACTAGAATCAAACACTAAAAATAAACATTAAAAATATTAACACAACATGCATTGTCACTTCTAAGAACAATGTTTTACAATATAAAATAACTTTTACTTTATTCTAGGGAGCTCACACTAACTTGAAGGGTTATATATTGTCTCACCACATGGGTTCAAACTCACAACCTTAAAGATCCCCCATACAGAGCTTTTCCACATGAACTATAGGAGTAACTAGTGATGGAAAGGAAAGAGGCTATGATCTACGTAGATCAGCCTGTTGAGGGAGACATGACACACCCTTTGCCAGTGGTTTACCCAACTGTGTTTGACACAGCACTTGACTGTTGAGCATCTGGATTCCTGTGTTATCTTCCTGACTCTGGAAACAGAAAGGCTATGTCTCATCTATGGGTTCTTAACATAACACTGTGTCCCTTTCCTCTCTCTTCCTTTTCAAGCAAATCCAACCCAAAATAAAAAATCCCATCATTTATATTGTCAGAACTCCAAAAATACAGGCCAGTTTTTTCAAAATCGAGTTCCTAAACTTTTTAGGCACCTCATTTTGAAAGTCTTGTCTCTACATGTCACCATAGTGTCTGAATATCTGACAAATGGTGATGTATTTATCCTCCCGATTTTCCTGTGGGTTAGGGAAGTAGTAACACCATTTTTATGATGGAGAATTCAGCCCTTGCTCAGGCAGATTTCAATGGAAATTTTGACTGAGTTAACACAGAATTTATCCGTATTTCCTTTGGTGGTCTTCTACAACTTTTCAGCACTTTACACACAGTTTGCTGTACTCTAGATCATATGAGTTGTCTCAACCAACTGGGTTGTGGTTGGCAATCCATAGGTGTGTTTATATCTCACTATAGGAAAAAATATTTCCTCAGTTCATCACATAGCCCAACTAAAAAGCCAATTATGTTAGTGGATGTAAATGAGGGCACAATTTAATTCCATATGTTTCTGTGAACTGTGTGTATGTGTACATTTGCACATGCACTCCACATATACACATTTATGGTACTACAGACAAGTATTCATTGTTAATACTAATAGCAGCAGTTTGTAAGTAATGTGGTACATGTAATATAGAGTACTTAAACAACTTTGGCAGCCTTATGCCAATAAATCTGTAATAAACACCAATATCGTATATAGTACACACATGCATGTTTGGGTTTCTAGAAAACCAAACACACACTGACCACCCTGCCAGTGTCTTGCATCTTGTGCAGTACTCACAAATGAATCCTTCTGTATCACTGTTTCCCACATCTCAGGAAAAAGTTGCATGTTTTTTGAGAGAGAGACAAAGCTTTCTTAATGTAGTATTTTGTAGTCTAAGGGAACATGCATTGAGCTGCAAGCCAGGAAACCATGAGATCTAGTCCTAAGTGTCTGTGTGTGTTCTTCTCAGACCTTATTATCGAAGCCGTCATACCTCTACCTTAGGGGAGGCAACTACTACAGATAAAATACCTGAGAGGTTGTACAGAGTCACTTCATGGAGATCTAGGGAATAGAATCCCAGTGTCTGATAGAGAGACATATTTTATCTACTTGGCCACACTGTCTTTCAGAAGCAATATACCAATGTGTGTGATTTTTTTTTTCTATGTTGACTTTAAAGAGTCTTAAAATGTAAAGTTTAGGCTTATTTATTCTTGGGACATCAGCAGAAAACAAAGACCTCAGCTGAAAACCTAAACTCTTTTCCTCAGCAATGTGCATCACTAGATAAAAGCGACACGAAACACGCATTCAGTTTTCTCACCCCTGCTGTACATTGTATATGTAGTATAATCATGAACATTTATATAAATATATACACATGTACTGCACTCCTCCCAAGATAGTTTATGTACCAAATGCAGACAGTTCAGTTCCTTCTTGCTTCTGGGTTTCATTTAAAATACTGAAGAGCATGTTAGATTTTGGACTAGTACATGCATGTATTTTGAAACACTTAATTACTCCCTTCCTTAGAGACTTGCACATAATTTCTCTGTATTTGCTACAGCCCACATAAAGCAATTGCAACCAAATAATGCTTTCACATGCTACCAATCTAGGTTCATTTATACTTTATTTCAGACTCTTGTCTTATACGTATATAACTGTAGGTAGGTGTCAGAGATTTCAAGGACAGAAGGGACAATTGTGATCATCTATTCTGACCTCCTGTATTATAACATAGGCCATAGAACTTTCCCAAAATAATTCCTAGAGTATATCTTTTAGAAGAACATCCACATCTTGATTTAAAAGTTGTCAGGGATAAAGAATCCACTACAACTCTTGATGAATTGTTCCAATGGTTAATTACTCTCACCAGTTAAAATATATGCCTTATTTCCAGTCTGAATTGGTCTAGCTTCAACTTCTAGCCACTAGAACACGTTACAGATTTCTCTACTAAATTGAAGAACCCATTATTAAATATTTGTTCCCCATGTAGATACATATAGACTTCAATCAAGTCACTCCTAAGCTAAAATACATTGAGCTCTTTGAGTCTGTCTTAAGGCATGTCTTCTAAACCTTTAATCATTCTTGTGACTCTTTTCTGAGCCTTCTCCAATTTATCAACATTTTTCTTGAGTTGTGGACACCAGAACTGGACACAGTATTTGAGCAGTGGTCGCACCAGTGCCAAATGCAGAAGTAAAATAACCTCTGTATTCCTACTTGAGATTCCCGTGTTTAGGCATCAAAGGCCTGCATTGACCCCTTTGGCTACAGTGTCATACTGGGAGCTCGTGTTCGGCTGATTATCCACTTCTACACCAAATCTTTTTCAGAGTTACTGATTCCCAGGATAGAGTCCCCCACCCTACAAGTATAGTCTACATTTTTTCTTCCTAGATATATACATTTATATTTAGCTGTCTCAAAACCTATATTGTTTGCTTGTGCCCAGCTTACCAAGCGATCCAGATCACTCAGTGTCAGTGACCTCTATCTTCATTATTTTCCCCTCCCTCAGTTTTTGATAGCTTTCAGTGATGATTTTGTCCTCTTCCAGATCATTAATAAAACATGAGCCTTGTGGGACTAAGACATGAGCCTTGTGGGACCCCACTAGGAATGCATCTGCTCAGTGATAATTCACTGTTTACAGTTATATTTTGAGACCTCTCGGCTTTTAATCAACTTGATGTGTCATGTTAATTTTTTATCTTTCTAGTTTTTTTAATCAAAATATCCTGCGGTACAAAGTCAAATATCTTACAGAAGTCCAAGTATATTACATCAACTCTGTTACCTTTTTTCAACCAAATTTGTAATCTCATTAAAAAATCAAGTTAGTTTGACTAATTCTCAATAAATCCATGTTGATTGGCATTAATTATATTGTTCTCTTTAATTTTTTATTAATCCAGTCTTGTTTCAGCTGCTCCATTTTCTTGTCTGGGAATGATGCCTGAGTGACAGGCCTATAATAACCTGGTCATCCCATTTACCTTTTTTAAATATTGGCACAACATTAGCTTTCTTTCAGTCATCTGAAACATCCTTTGTGTTCCAAAACTTATTTAAAATCTCCATGAATGATCCAGCAAGCTCCTCAGTCAGTTCTTTAAAAACTCTTGAATGCAAGTTACCCAGACCTGCTGATTTTAAAATGTCCAACTTTAGTAGCTGCTCTTTAATATTCTCCTGAGGTACTAGTGAAATGGAAAGATATGGCTATAGCATCTGTGATATTTCCCCAAATACACAACAAAAATATTTATCAAACATTTATGCCTTTTCTGTATTATTGATAATTCTACCATTTCCATTTCAGTAATGGCACTGATATATCAAGATGAGATTCCAGGAGGAGACACTGCATGTAGGCAAGACATATAGTATTAGGGGCTTTAAAACAGCAATGGCAGATTAAAATCAATTTCTCATTTTATAGGCAGCTGAACATGATCATGGTTATGCAAAATGGTGATCAAACGTTATATTCTGAATAAGCAGCAAAACTTTGAGATTGCTGTCTTTTCTTATCAGGGTTTCAATCAGCACACCAAGTCTTGTGGTCACAATGTCATATATTGCTGTTGGGGACAGAATAAGTCCATGTGGTAACATTTTCAAAAGCACTTAAGTGATTTAAGCGCTTTAGGAAATTTTACTCAGTCTACATAAATTGTAGACTGGAAAAAACATTTAATACTGCATTCAAAATAAGGAAAAGGTGTGGTAGAAAGTGACATCAAGATTCTTAACCTTGCTATTTTCAGATACATCCCCTCAAGAAACAGACCTGAAGGAGGATAAAACATTGCCCTTGTCCCATTATGAACACTTTTGTTTTGTTTGGGTTAAGCATATATCCTCTAGGCATTTTTCCAGAGCAGAGACAAATTGCAAAGTCCTTGAGTTGTGTATCATCAGCCTAATGATATTTTTACCCTGTGTTTAGACATCTTTTCATGTATGCCTAAAACAGAATGGGAAATAAGAGCCTGGAGAAGTGCTGCATATTAAACCCCTAAATGAAGGTACCTAGAGGTGTTGTGAGGCTTAGAGCACTTTGTAACCATTGATCAACTAAGTATCTCTAATTTAAGATGCTATGGAAGTGAAAAGTATTATTACAGTTGCCAGGACCACCAGTTGACTATCTTCTAGGTAGGAATGAAACCACTTGAAGGGCACATCAAGCAACAATGATTTCCTGTCACCGCAACAACATGAGAACATAAGAATGGCCATACTGTGTCAGACTAATGGTTCATCTATCCCAGTATCTTGTCTTTTGCCAGTGGCCAATGCCAGATGTTTCAAAGGGAATGAACAGAACAGGGCATTTGAGTGATCTATCCCCTGTCGTCCAGTCCCGGCAGCTGGCAGTCAGAGGCTTAGGGACACTCAGAGCATGGGGATGCATCCTTCACCATCTTGACTAATAGCCATTGATGGACCTATCCTCCATGAAGTTATCTAATTCTTTTTTTAAGTCCTGTTATATTTTTGTCCTTGACCACATCCCTTGGCAATAAGTGCCACAGTTTGATTATGTATTGTGTGAATTACTTCTTCCTTTTGTTTGTTTAACCCTGCTGCCTGTTGGTTTCATTGGGTGACCCCTGGTTCTTGTGTTATGTGACGGCATAAATAACACTTCCTTATTCACTTTCTTCACACCATTCATAATTTTATAGACCGCTATCACATCCCTCCTCCACCACCCCTCCTTCCTTAGTCATATCTTTTCCAAGATGAACAATCCCAGTCTTTTTAATCTCGCCTTGTATGGAAGCTGTTTCATACCCTAATCATTTTTGTTGCCTTTCTCTGTACCTTTTTCAATTCTAATATACCCTTTTGGAGATGGGTCAACCAGAAGTGCATGCAGTATTCAGGTTGTGGGTGTACCCTGGCTTTGTATAGTGTTGTTATGATAGATTCTGTCTTCCTACTAACCCTTTCCTAACGGTTCCTAACGTTGTTAGCTTTTTTTAACTGCTGCTGCACATTGAGCAGATGTTTTCAGAGAACTATCCACAATGACTCCAAGATCTCTGAGTGGTGACAGCTAATTAGATCCCATCATTTTGTATGCATAGTTGGTATTATGTTTTCTAGTATGCATTTCTTTGCATTGATCAATACTGAATTTTATCTGCCATTTTGTTGCCAGTTTTGTGAGCTCTCTTTGTAACACTTTGCAGTCTGCTTTGGACTTACTTAACTTGAGTCATTTTATATCATCTGCAGACTTTGCCACCTTAATGTTGACCTGTTTTTTAGATCATTTATGAGTATGTTGAACAGCACTGGTCCCAGGGCAGATCCCTGGGGGGGGGGGAGGACCCCACTGTTTATCTTTCTCTACTGTGAAAACAGACCATTTATTCCTGCCATTTGTCTCATGTCTTTTAACCAGTTACTGGTCCATGAGAAGACCTTCCCTTTTATTCCATGATTGCTAATTTTGCTTAAGAGCCTTTGGTGAGGGACCTTGTCAAAGGCTTTCTGAAAGTCTAAGTATGCTACTGTATATCTACTGGATCACCCTTTTCCGCATGTTTGTTGGTCTCCTCAAAAGGCATGATGTCCCTTTACAAAAGTAAGCAAGCAAATTCAGTTAATCTGTGTGTGGCAAGATCAGAATGGCCAACTGTGTCTAGTTTAAAATTAGCAGGAGATAATTCGTGACCTCAACTTCAAATGAAAGCTGGAGCCCACATGGGATGACAGTGGTTTCCAAGTTCACTTGAAATTGATTGAATGCCATTTTTTTAAATACTTTACCAAAAGAGAGAAGAAACTAGATGGTAACTAACAATTATTACAGGATTTGGAAATATTTTTGGAGGAGACCCAAACTGAAGATTGATTGGCATCTACCCCTCCATGCAGTGAGGCATTATAAATGAAACCATAGCCACGTCACTTATATAAAGGAACCAAGATGGAAAAGGGGCAGCACTGGGAGACTGTTTTGCTGGTAGCCGTATCTAATCCAGTAAGGAGCAAGCAGCCCTGGAGACTGTAGCTTTTGCAGTTAAAAGATTAGCGACAGCATCATTAAACTAATCAGTTTAAACTTGTAAGGAAACTCTGGAAGCCTGTCAGAGTGATCAGGAACTATAAACCAGGGAAGGCAATCTGGATTATTCATAATGTACACTATCATCATAGTAAATATTTCATTAGGAACTTCTAGCAAATACTCAGATTCTTTTGCAAAAGCAAATTAGTAAATTGTCTCAGGATCCTCTGATATAGACAAGTATTATCCCTATTTTATTGCTGGGGAAACTGAGATATAGACAGTTTGTCGCTTGGTTTAAGTCATTGGCAGAGCAATGAATAGAACACAGTTTTCTTGTCTTTCAGTCACATGCTTTAACCGTCTGGCCATCTTTCTTTTCTCCTGCCTTGGATTCAGGGCCCTGAAAGGAAGTCATAATTCATGGGTGGTTATGAATCCCTCTTAATGGTAAAAGTTCTCCTTTTTAATTTTAAATAACTGAAAGTCCTGTGCAGGGTTTACAGATAGTCTTGCCCATATTGCTGGAATAGTTTTACTCAGAATTCCTTAAATTTTCCTAGTTCATCTGGAACCATGGTTGCACTTGACCAAGATATGGATCATTTCAATTACTATTGTAACATCTCAAGCATACAAGCTGAATTTGCTGTTTGAAGATTCCCCAAAGGAAGAAAAAATAAGTTTGTCTTCTTTCTTTTTTGGCTACTTGTACTGTAGGCAAGTAGTTTCCAAATGCCCTAGTAAAACACACATTTCTAGAGGTTTGTATCACCTCACCTTTTATTCTCTGTCAGTGAAATTTAAGTTAAAAGTTTCAGGGGTTTCCAACATATCTCCCATAAACGTTTTCTAATAGGGTGAACTCTGCATAGTCAAGTATATTAACACTTTCATTTCTGGGGTAATTTACAGAACTCCTCCCTGGCATGAAAACAGGGAGGCAACCGTTTCAGTGGCAGATCCCTAGTAGACACACCCTTTGACCAGTTCTAATGGAGGCGTAGCTCTTTTGGGATTGGGAATGTAAATTGTTCACTGTAAGATCACTTCAAAATGCTGTAGACTTAAGCCCGGTCTACACTAAGAGGGTTTTGCTGGCATAGTTATTTTGTCAAAATAATTTAGTGTGGATACAGTTATGTTCATATATAAAAGAGCTTATACTTTTGTAGCTGTCTGTAAAAAAATATTACACCCCCAACTGACTTAGATGTGCTGGTAACATTTTTAAGCATAGAGGAGACCCAAATTTACAATGCACCACACACATGGAGAGAGATGATAGGTATTTTATACTATAATGGTAGCCTTGGAGGAGAAGGGGCTGAAAATAAAACTTAATTTAGATCAAGTCACTGAGATGTAAGTGAGGTACTGTCTCACAAGGAATATGGTACCTCCTTTTCTAAACCATGGTTGGCACAGTGGGATGCTTTGTCTATTAGTCTGGCAAGGTGAGCTCAAAACAGGTTGCTCTATTGTATATTACAGTGCCCATCTAAAATGTTTTCAGTGTACCCTTCTCTGCAGTATGGAAGAATATACTATGTAGTTCTGCTGTTCTCTTTGTTGGTAATTACTTGAAACAAGCATCACTTCAGTGTCCACATTTCTCCATTCATTTGAATGGTATTACTATTTTGCTTAACTTTCTTTGACAATAATTGTACTAGGCACTATTTTCACACTTGTTTTATTATATTAAACTTTAAAAACAATACAAAATTCCAGCAAGTGAGAGTAGTTTACTTTATTTTCTGAAAAACAAGTCACACCTGGGAATGCTGAAGTATGGTTCATAATATTGAAGAGGAGAATAAATACAAAAGTATATAACCTCTTCAAAGCTGAATTCCAAAATATTAATGATGAACCATTATATCATGAAGTTATTGTTTGGAAATGTAGGTAAAAATGAAACTTTGCTATTGAAGGAATTTCAGAATTGCTACTCTTGGAATTCTTGAGAGAGATACAAACCTCTCTCTGTAAGCCCTCTGAATATGACTAGCATGCAGCTTAGTTTGTTTAATAAGGGCTGTAAATTCTGAAAGATTTAACTTGATATGTTTGCAGGTAACATGATTGATGTGTAATTTTAGTATGAAAGGAGTATTTAGAATCTTGGCTAACTTGTATGAGTTCACAAGTTTTTATTTCTTAAACAAAGATAGGCTAGATATTCTTAATTTTGTGAATATACTTTAACTCTTAATTTATCCCACCAATTCAGACAAATGCAAATTGACAAAATAATTTAACTTGTGAATGCTTGCTGATCAATAGATTGGAAGAAAAAATAATGGGGAGAGGGTTAGTCTATCTGTCTTAATTTTTTTCATAACTTCTCAGAGGTGTATCATATTATAAATGCATTAGAAATGTTTTGCTCTGAGGATATGTGGCATTCCTATAAAGGTTAAATCAATAAAAATGATTTGGCCACATTCCTAAGCATGGCTAGAACAGGTAGCCCGTTGTTTAAGGTACCCTTGAATTTCTGGATCAGATCATTATGGTGCAGCAAAAAGGGCTTACTCAAAAGGCTTCTTACTGTATGCAGACTTCTGTGTTTCTTCTAGAAGATATCATCAGCCTAAAAAAAAGTCTGGTTTTCTGAGCTACTGAAAAATAAGAGTATTTTCAAAGTCTTTATTTATATATGTCTCAAATATTATACTGTGTATGCTGTAAGTTTTAAAGGACTCTTTTGCAACAAGAAGGGTGAAGATACTTCAGTAATTGATAAGAACCAGGTATGTAAGGACAAAATGCAGCACAAAATGCTAGAGAAGTCTTTTAAATCAATTTTGAGACAAATGAGTATCTTAAGCTGTCCAACAATTATAAGTTAATTTAAATTCTTCTCATTTTATAATAAAATTATAAAATGAAGCAGCCATTAAATAATGTTTATTCTATACATCTGGGCAGTTCAGTAGGCAATCTTGCATTTTGACAGTAGTGTATTTTGTTAGATTAATCACATTTTAAAAGCCTTCACATTGACAAGCTACTGTATTTTACTATTGCAAAATAGAGCGATGTCTTATTCTGGGTATCTGTTATGCTGCTAGACTAGTGACATGTCTAATATAGATGTATATCAAATGATTTCAAGATTGTCACCAGGATTAGTTCTCAGATTTTATGCATATTTTAAATTTGCTGTCCTCATCCTTTAAGAATATTTTAGATGCAAACTCATTTCTTTTTTAAGAGTGTGAGATGAGGGTCTGTTTAGATTTTTAGAAACATCTTAAAATAACTGTGGGGGAAAATCACTGATTGTAGGGTAAAAAGCCCACACTCTAGTAACTGGATTTTTTTATCTTTCAAGATGTTTTTCAGTAGTGGAAAATATGGTCAGTGAATTAACTCGTATCTGGCTATGCACATTTTCAATCAGAATTGGAACATTCCATTTCATGTGTATGTATATGTAAGTTAGTTGCATCAAGTAGGTTTTATACATGTGCCTTAACATTCATTTACTAAATAATTTTATCCCTCAGAGTGCATAACAAAATAAAAACAAAAAATACTTTCAGTCCTGGATATTGTACCTACATAATATCATTTATATAGCGATATAATGTATTATGTAGTACTAAACATACAGAAAAGATTTGTCTCTATCTAGACAAGTTATGTGAATGCTATGAATTTTTTAAGACTTGCAAAACATTTTTATCCATATTAAAACATATTCCTGATGGGATTGCAGTTATGTCTCTGATTTTTACTTTAAAAGATGCTGTATTTTAAAAAGTGCATGCGTTCGTGTGTATTGATAGATGAAAATTCCAGTTCATAACAGGGATGGCCTGATGAGTTAATCAGCATATAGAATAACATCAGACTATGAACTTAAATCCTCCTCCTAATGTAGTGTAAAATTAAAAAATCACTCTAGACCTTACATATGCATTATGTGGTCACATTGTTGTATTGGAATTGTATTTATTCTTGCTACAGTCTGAAATTGTCTAAGTGAAAAAATTACACAGGCTCCTTCCTGTTTGGTGCTAAATTAAATTTTTTGATACTAACTAGACTGTGTGAATTATTTCATTATCAACATGTGCTTGGATTTCTTTTTTGAATGCTGTTGGTTTCCTGTAATAAAATGTCAGTAAAAATATCAGCTTGTGTCTTTGAATTTTTTAATGTTTCTGCAGACTTTCAACTTATGCCTCATAAGCAGATGGAGGGGGTACTGAATAACAACAAAAAATACAGTACATAGTCTTGAATGTAGAAAGTTGGGATGAGATTGTGATGGAAAGGAAGTGAAGTGAATGCCCTTTATGCACAAAATCCTTTTGGGAAAAGAGAACATTTTTACTGGTGTATACTAAGGTACACTGCCTATGTAAATAGTCGCTGCTTTCTGCTCCTGTCAATTTTTAAATAAACCGTTCATTGTTATAGCTTAGTTACTTCACATTTTAAAAGAATATTTGAGTTAAACTTTGATACTCCTGATCGGAAAGCTAAGAAGACAAACTCTGTTGTAAATTTGTTGGTGGCCATTACCTATGGGAAGCAAGATGCAGAGATTATATTAGAACACACATACAGTGCAGATTTATTAGAAGTGTTCCCATTACAAAGCTGCTTCTGTACTTGGGCATTGTACTTCAATTAATAACTTTTAGCCCACATAAACTCTCATTAATAATGCTTGCCATGGTGTATTGTACAAATACTTTGATATCTTAGTGACCGTGACTTTTGTTATCTAATGTTTTCTATTTAAGAATTAATTATGTGGAATGTGATATTTACAGAGAATAATTACAATTAATATATAAATGTGCAATCAGCACTATATAGTATGTTTCACTGTTGTCTCAGAATAAACAGTTTGTTGGTCGTGTCTGAGCAGTTTACATGTAAACTTTAGTTTAGCTAGAGCTATTTTCTTCTCTGCTTAAGCTGACTTTTGCTTTTTCTGCAATAAAGCTGATATTGACATTAATAAAAATACTGATTTAGGGAAATCATGTTTTCATGGTTGAAGAGAGCCTTATGTGTCATAATAGAATATTTAAAAACTAAATACAGTATGATTAAATAAATTCATCACTTACAGAAATAATGCATTGCGTGTTGTCATAGAGAGCAGCTATATAGCAAAGAAGACTACCTTGGTTAAAAAAATGTGGTGTCACTTTATTTTTAACTCTTGATTGAGTTCAACTTGGCCAACTGTGATATCCACAAATGCATTTTCTTGGGTATCTATTAGAAAAGGTTAAGGTATCATGATAGACCTGTTCCCTTACTTACACATTTTCCCAGAGGTATTGCCAAAAAATTTTTAAATGTAGTAGTTGAACCATCACTTACTATGGTACTATAAAAGTTATTTATATAGTGCTATCAGTAGACATTACACTTTACAGATAAAAAGACAAGATCTCTGCCAAAAAAAGCATATATTGAGATATATCCTAATAGGTTAGCAGAATAAGCTGAGCATTGTGAAGATTTGTAAACAGTTTTTTGAAACTGACTGTTAACAAACTTGAATGCGGTAGTACATCCCATCCCTGTATAGTTACAGTCGTAAGCTACTGGATGCTAATTTAGATATTTTGCTTAGAGAAAAACAGGTATTTAGAAGTAGAAATGGGAAAACAGAGTTAAAATAAGCAATCAGAGTATTTTAATTTCTGTGTGGTACTAGACCGAGTAATCTTTCTGTTTAAAAGTGTAAATTTAACAACTGTATATATGCCTTCACATTTGTGCATGTGTGTTTACACATACACAGGTGATAAATTAACATTTTTCAAAGGAAATATTACCATTTGTTGTACCACACATAAACTAAAATACTGTTTCCTTTAACTCTGTAATTTCTGATCCTTATTTAAGCGATATACAGATATTGAAAAAAATATGGCTTCCAGAAGTAAATAGGCATGTATATATACATATATATATAAATACAAACAGGTATCTGTATATTGTTTCTCATAAAAAGCCTCTGTCTTGTTAAATTGTTTTGTGGCAATCATGTTAATTGAGTTCATTTGGCAAAAAAATGTTAATTCACCCTCTATAATAACTGGTGGTGTTAACTGTAAAATTTAACATTTTATACAATAACTCCAGTTTCAGAAAGAACCGTGTTTGTGTTCATGCACATACACATTGCTAATGTTATCATTGATTTTCATTGTGATATAGGTTAGGTGTTTTGTTCTGAACAATAAAATATTATGAAACTGGCAGCCTCTGTCTTTCTCTCTCACTAAACCACAAAGTGGATTTAGATGTAAGATATCTGACCAAAAGGGATAAGTAAACAGTGGTTTGGCACACTTATGGTTCAGATAAATTCAGGGGGGGGGGGTGTAAATGTATGTCAGGTCCCTGAGTTTTAACTTTCTATTGTAAGAAAATGAATATTAAATTATAATTTAGTCGCAGAAACTAACAATTCTAATGAAATATAGTATGTGAATAAAAAAAATCACTGTCTATCAGGGAAATACTGTAACAAACCCTGTTGGATTGACTTCCTGCCAAAAGTTCTTTGCCACAGGGTTTTTAGCTAGAACATGTTACAAGTTAAAACTATTGTTAATTCCGGGACTGCCTGACTTTAATGAATGTAACATTTCTCGAAAACCAGACAGCAGAGGAAATAATGGTTTTAACCTTCACTGTTATAGTAAAGGTTCTTTTATTAAAAAAGATGAGAAAATACTCCTGCAATAAACCGCTGAGAATATAGTAAATGTTGTGTGAAAATGTCTGAATTTCTAAAGTACCATTCTTATTTAAAGAAAAGAGACCAGCGTACTTAGACTTGCTGTTTTACTGTAATAAAATTAAACAAATATTTTTGGTAAATTAGAATAGTTTAAAGAAATACTGAATAATTCACTCAGAGTGACTTAATTGGACCAATGTAAAATGATTTTAGCAGTCAATGAATAAAAATAAAACCTTCTCCTCCTCCTCTTCCCCCCCCCCCCCAAAAAAAAAAACAAGTTTATACATTAAATAGGAAACTTATAGCTATATGAGGAAGGCTAGATCAGTATACTATGTGCTAACAAGCAGAATAAAAAAATATACAGGAAACAGATGCATGAATAATGGATTTTTTTTAATTGGAAGTGTTGGATTGTTTTATGATACATTAACTCAAGTTTAAAGGGATATTTTGTCCCTGTGCTCATCTTTAAAATATTCTCTTGGGGGGAGGGGAGTGTTTTTTCCCCAACATTTTAAGTGACAAATCTTCATTTATTTGTAGAAGAGAGCATGTTTATGAAAGGAAACATGCTCTTAGATTTAAACTTTATTAACTTAAAAACAGACACCTGAGAGCAAAGATGCACATCCCCTCCCCAACTCTGTTCCTCTTTAGAGAGGATTTTGAAGGAGAGAGAGACCATAAAAACTGAAGCTATTGTGAATAATATAAGCAAAATGCAATTGGCTTGTTGATAACAGTAGTTTCTTGTTGGGGTCCTCTGGTGGCAAGGGTGGACGTTTGGTGCACTTTGTGGATCTCTGCTGTCCATGGACAAAAACCTGTGGTCAACCCTTAAGCATGGCAAAATTTACAAGGAAACCCCTTTGAAGAGAGTGTAAGATTTCTTAATTTATTTTTTGAGATTGAAATACATATATTAACATAATTTAAATCTGCTTGGTGTTTATTTCTCTTGGGTAATCTAAATTAATCTTTTTTTTTTTTTAAATTACAATTAAATACTTTTACACTGCAGTTGAACTATGAAAATTTGATTCTTTTAGTACTTCAAGTTTAAATTTAAATGCTTCCAAGTTTTTGTTATATTTTGTTTTTAAAATACTTCAGGTTAAGTGTGCTGCTTATTTTGAGGCCCCCTTTAATTAAAATATTTTATACTCCAGGGAATATTAAATGTGGGAGTTAATTGTAACTCTTATTAATGGAATTGATTTAATGAGTTTTCAGAGACTACTCCATCACACAGTGTTGAATTTTATTAGGGACATAGAGTAAAACCTACATATGAACTAGTTTTCAGAAGTGCTGAGCATCCACAGCTCCTGTTGACGTCCATGGTAGCTGAAGGAGAGAACTGTGGGTGCTCAGTACTGCTGGAAGCCGACTAGTGTGGCCTACTTCTGGCCTGCCTTGTATTCTTTAACTTCCACTGAAGTCCGTTGGACATAGGTGTGTTACATAACATATTACAGGTCATTAAACACAATTATATTGTAGCTTTCACTTGAATGTAGGAACCAGCTGCAGTGTATAGTTTCAGCCCTCTTTGCAAGAGTAATTTGCATATTGATTTCTTTTCCATGTACACCTGAAAGCATAAATGTTTGTCTCCATTACTGATTTAGACTGTTTTGAACATATATTAGCCATAAAAAGTACTAAACTGGATGATGTTCTAAAAGCTAAATAAAAATAAAAGCTAGAAAAATAAATAAAAAATAAGGAATGGTATTTTTATACTATTAAACACATTTTAAGATTAGTATTAGTCGGACCACCACCAAGAAGTCGCACAGTTTGGGAGAACTTTCAGTATTATTGTTATACTATTAATGTGGGGTGGTAAAGTCTTTAAATATTTCTGGTAGAGTAGTTAATACAGCATGGAAGTTTGATATTTGTACAGTTTGTAAAAGAATTTGAGGTGTTACCCTATTTTGACTTGAGTTTTCAAGTATGCACTGGTGCATCATTAATCATAGGAAATGCAAAAATAAATAATATAGTCCCTTTGGATTTTTCATGTGAATACTTACCTTTTCCTTTTTTTGTATATACAGTTGAGGTATTTAGGTAACCCCTAACCTTCTGCTTCAACAAGGAGGTACAGTATAAAAATATTACCACAGTCTTCATATGAGCAGTTCTCTCTAAGAAAACCTCTAGATGAATATTTATTGAAAAAAGCAAAGTTGCAATACAGAATGACTTAGCTCGGCCTCAGTACTATATTTTAGACCACCAGTGTATAAAATTAAAAGCACATGGATTTTGAATTACTAGAAAAGGTTTGTAATTGATTAGCGCTCTATGAAAGTATTGAAGTAGAGTAAGGTTTGATTTGTGAATGGTTCTATTGAATAAAGATTAATCCTGTATGCTTGATAAAATCTTAGTGCTTCTAATGAGTTAGGGTGTTTTTTCCTCCTTAGTTTATTTAACCATCAGATAATTCAGTGTTCTTTTAACAAACTGGAACATTTTTATCTTAGTGAATTTTACATCAGCATGGCTGATTAACAGTCCAGACTGTCAATGGGTAGTTCAAAGTAAGTAATTAAATGAATAAATATATTTTGTTCCTTACAAACCATTAAAAATATAGTTAGTCATGTATATTTCTTGTGTGTAATATGCTTACAAGCTGTAGTGATGGGAATCCATTCTTATTAATCTAAATGAGAATAGTCCTATTCATGGTATTTCATGTTATACTTTCTGTTCTGATCACTTTGCATTATATTTTAATACAAACAAAAGTGGTGATTAAAATTGGTTGTTAATATTTTTGATTGGTATCTAGAGGTGGAATTTATAGATGCTTTCTTCTTTTAGTCCACAGAAATATATACCTTTCTGAATTTCTGTATTTTGGATCCTGTTCTAAATTGTCTATTTTTTTTATATAAATGCTAAGTTTAAATGTGTTACAAAGTGTTAGAGCAGCTCATAATCAGTTCTCAAAGTTTTTAAATAGTATACATGTCATTGAGTAGTATCATGATATAAATGGTACAACTTTTTGTTATAGGCTTGTTAAATTTCATTTTCACTTCCTCTATCTATCATGGTCAATTACAAAAGGTTAGATTAGAGTATTGGCCAAATTCTTGTCTGATTTACACTCTGGGCAATGTCTCTGAAGCCAGTGAGGATGCACTTAACATACATCAGTGCAGAATGTGGTTCCTTTTATATATAACTGATATGGTATGTATTTCAGAAGTACTACATGAGCTGGAAGATCCCATGTAAATCATGTCTACCGGATATTTTTCAACAATGTGGTGTTTGTTAGCTGTGTAGGATTTATTCTGAGCAGTTTATTGTTGTTCTTTTAACTATAGGTACAAAAATATAACTGTCTTGGCAAACTCAAAATTAATAGGCTTAAATGTAAAAGATTCAACACATAAGTATACACAAGCAGAACACAGAACTTGGATTTAGCTCTGAGTGTACCTGTGCTATAGAAAAGTAATTTGAATCTATAACACAGTTTCTGGATAATTCAGAATTTATTAGATTAAGTAGGAACATAGGTTTTTGAAATTACAAAAGATCCCCTACATCAGGTGAAATAATAATTTGTAGAGATTCAGCTAAACTTATTGATGAACTGATCAGAAGTGTGATGCACTCCACTTTCATGGCACTATCATTAGTTTCACAGATCAGTTCTTAAGAAAAACCTTATCAAATTTAACAGGTCCAATAGGAATATATTAGAGAACAGAACTGGAGGAGACTAAATGCAGATATGACTATAATGAAAATGTTAGTTGGATTATGCATTCTGATACACAGCCACACCATTTTGTTAGTTTGGAAACAATGGATGAGTAACATGGATCTTGTAGCTTCTATTCTTATATTATAATTTAGCAAAGACATAGCAATCAGTATTTTTCTCAGATTAAATATTAAGGTAGAGACATTCCGCTTTTACTTTAGAAATTCATTGTAGTTTGTCAAAGGACACATTTATTTGTCCAACCTTACACACACACACACACACACACACACAGAATTTGGAAGCATGTTGCAACAGTGTTCAGTAGCTTAAAGGATGACCAAAAGTAGATGAATTAAGCAGTCAGCACTGCATGTTATGATAATTTTAGCCAACTAAATTTCTCTTAATCTCTTTTGGAAGTAAAAGCAAAAGAAAGTCCCTATACATGTAAACTGTATTTCCTGTTGTAAACACTGGGATAATGTGGTCTGGCTACACTTCGGCTGTGCTTCATTAAGACAGCAGTTTTAGTAGAAATGCTGTCTACCATTTAAAACTTTTTTTTTGTGTGTGTCCACATTTTATCTCAATACTATGCGTAGCATACCTCAGCGTGACCACTTTTGGACAGCTAGTACTGAGAAATAGCACTATGTAGTAGTATCAATGCCTTTGTATATCTTAAATGAAACTGTCTCTCTCTTCCTTAAATATGAACTTTCTTCTTGTCTGAATGTACTCATAGACTTACAGTACATTCACGTGTTTAACTACTAGCTAGTTAAAATGTGTGAAGTAGGAGGGGTAAAGAGAACTCAAACTATCAGCTAGTTACAATATAAGTTTAATCTATGAGTATGTGCTGAAAACATTTCTAGCATCGTTTTTATTTTTTAAAGTGGGGGTGGGGTAAAGGAGGTAAAGGTTCAGCTGCAATCCCAACATAGTTTCAGCATGATGGACAGCATTAAGAAAATCTTGTAAGTTTTCATATGCTTTTCTTGTGATGTTCTTTCAAATAATTCAGATAGTTTTACTGACTAGTCTCAATAAATGTTTCAGTGAAAAAATCTTCCACATATATATGACCACTGATCATATATTAACATGGTTTGGCTTTTTGCAGTCTGTTCTTTCAACTAAAGCTCAGTTGCATTGTGAATTTTATAGAAATCAGAAAAAGTTATTCAGTTTCATTCAGTTTTATTTAATGATCATTTATTTCACAGAGGATTAAAATGAATTAATTTATATTGATTTTAAAAATAGGTTTGGGGGGAAGGTTTAAAATTAAAGTGATAGTGTAGTTTTACAGTGTATGTGTACTCTATATGGACATGAATGTAAATATAAATAATACATACATATATAATTATATGATTTCATCAAGACGTTTTAAGACCTATTTACAGTTCGGAATATCTAAGCTGATATTTGGCAACATAGTGTTAAACAGAGCCGCTATAAAAATGCTACTACAAATCAAGTTGAATTTCATGCATATTTTTAAATTCCATTTTACTTTATTTTCACAGATGCATAATTTTTATGGAAAAATGATCTCTGCTTATTCATGACTCAAATGTAGGTAGAAAAACTGTTTCTAAAGAGCTGATGCATTTTAAAGCATGCTTGCTGTGAAAGAGGAAACGAACAGATTTTTGGGGGTGGCTGTGGATTAACACTGAATACTTTGGTGTATACATTAAATGAAGATTCTTAGTTTATAAAACATCTATTACATTGGTAAGGCAATCGTGTAGGAGAGATTGCTACTTCCTGTAGTTTACTAATTTTCTTCAGATACAGAGAACTAACAGGGTTAAGTTAGTAATTCATTTGTCTGTTGAAAAGATTTGAATATCCGGTGATGCTGGAGCTCTGTAAAATGTCACATTTTCCTCCCAGGTTCTTCACCTGGTGGTCTTCTGTGATATTGTTGATTGTACTCATTTAATACTTTAACTTTAGTAAGCTTTTTACCTAGTGGAGAGCAGCATCTGACTCTTCTAAATATACATAACTGGAAACATTGAATTACATAAGTGACAGCACACCTGCTGTCAAACCCTAGAATACAGTGTAGCAACTTCACTTTACCTAGCTTGTCAGTTAACAAAATTAGTTCTTAAATCTGCATACGTTATTTATGGTAACCTCTTTTTTCAGGAGTATACCCAAGTATTGTATTTTAAACACAAAAAACTATTTAACAGGTTTTTGTTTTGATGACTATCAAAGATCATTCATAGAATTAAATAAACATTGTAACACTTACCCCAAAAGAAGTTTTGCTGACATGGTGTCACTGAGCTGAACAGACTGTTTGATGCCATAGTCCCTCTCTGTTTTCACACGCAACTTGTATCTTCTGGTGTAAATACTGCTTGAAGCCTTAAACTGAAAATACAAACCATACCCAAACCTAGTTTTAGTATTAGTGTGTCCTGAGTGCATAAACTCTATTTCTTTTTTTCTGTCAAAAAATTGTGTATGTAGCACTGGTAACATGTGAAAAACAAGGAAACAAAACAAAAAGAGAGCAAATATTTGAAGGACCTACTATTACTGCATAGACTGTGGTTAGAGAGTACTTACTGACTTTGTTGGTCTCAGTGGCTGGTAGTGACCTGCGGAGATTAACCATTTAAAAACCAGAGGCTTCTTGCTGTCCTCCTGGAGAAAGTTTGCACCGCACTTGTGGTTCTGTGGTTGTTTGTGAGGCGAATGAAGCATTCACATAATCCAAAAAAGCAAAAGCTTTAAAACTCCTTTTTTTGCAAGCACTGTTACTGGAGAGACAGAATCATGTGGTTTGTGACCTCACAGTCCTCAAAGTAAAGTGGGACTGCCTACCACTGTGGCTTTTTCTTTCTCTCTCTCTCTTTTTTTTTTTTTTTTTTTTTTTTTTTAATTTTATTTTTACAAAAGACTATGGCAAGGCCCTTCCTGGCATCCAGAAGGATATAGCCTTTTAATTTTTGTGACTCATGAGGATTTGGAGAGAGTACAAAATGCTGAAAGAGTCCAAACTCCTGTACAGCTAAAGCATATGGACAGCAGAACTTTATTTGTACTCTCAGTGCAGGCTCCCCCTCTTTTTTTTCTCCTCCTGCCTCCCCCCCATTCTTTCTCTTGTTCATTATTGTGTCTGTGGAGAAGTAAGCAAAATTGGCGCAAGTGGCTGTGCGAAATTCTAAACAACAGTGATGATTTAAAATAATTTACATCTTTGGATTGTATCACGATCTTGGGTCTGCTTCATATTTGCTGGGTGGCTGGATTCCTTCTGTTTTTCTTTTTCTTGTCTTCCTATACTTGTGAATCTGTAACTCATTGTAAGAAACTTTACCTTTCCTAAGGTCTGGTAGCAGACTGCTTGTTGGGCTGTTTTGTATTGTAATTGGCTGTCATAGAAGCGTTAGTCTAGGGGTTCCTTTACAAATCTTAAATCATGTCTGTCTTGCTTACGTACCTTCAAGATTAGCTGGCAGCCTTATATAATGAAAATTAAGTTCAATTATATATCAGTCTTAGCTTTTTTACTGAATCTATCATTTGTATATTGTAACTACTTTCAGTACTGTATTATAAATTATGCTTTCTTAATAAAAAAAAACTTTCAAGAATTTAATATGAATGTTACCAAACAGTATGGCTTATACTGCTTGTAGAATTTTGATTGCTTACATCAATTGCTTATTATAATTCTGTTTCAGAGAAGCAGTACCGTATGAGTCTTTGAGTGATACTGTTAAGTTTTATTCAGCACTTAAATGCAAAACTTACTTTGAAAATGAAACATAATTTTGATGTATATGTAAAGATTAAACAATATCATAGGTAATATCTACTTTTTATATACTTAACATACTATAACTTTGACATTGATTGTGTAATATAAGCTTTTACTATATCAGGACAGTGTGTTAACAAAAGCAGTATTTTTCTTTATAATAGAAACTTTGAAATAAATTGCAAAATGCTGTGTGTAATAGGGAATAATGTGTACAGACAGTGTGTATTAGTAGCCTTGATTTGCTCACTCAGATTCACAACAAAATTGGAAACATCTTTAAACTATCTTATATTTGCTCTTTTTGGACATGTAATTGTGTAGAACTCATTTTCTTGTTACCATGATTGTATAGTATGGGCACTGTATTTTATAATTCCATCTTTTTTGGGGTGTGGGGCGAGGCAGAAGAATGGCAGAAAAGAAATATAGACCTAACATTTTCCAAACATTTTTCATCATTTATTTGTACCACTCCTCATAAGCATGTCTGTGGCAATTGGCTTCCCTCACTTCTTTCCCTATTTATCTCTTCCCATGCTTCTGCAATAAGAAATTGTTTAGAAGTGGTGTGAAACTAATCACTTGAAATGGGTGGAGATCAGGTTCTCCTTTTTTTTGTGTGGGTGGGTGGAGTGGGGGAGAGGAGATGGGAAAGGAGTATTTCAGTAAAACTATTATTTATACATTTTGCTTTTCTTTGGCAGATACTTATCAGAGAAACATAAAACCAATCATGTTTCTGAACATCTCAACATAATGTATATTAGAATGTAAACTGTATTGTATTCAGTTCAACACTTTCCCTGTTCTATAGCGATTGCCAAATTTCTAGAACTGTTCCTTAAAATGAGACCTTATTTACCGAATAAACTGATATATGTAGAAGTTTTTTGAAAGTGTAACCTAAACTAACCCAACCAAACGAAAAAATTCACCTGTTTCTTTAGAGATGGGTTTCTTGTACCCTATATATATATATATATATATATATTGTGTGATAGTGCCATCACTGAGAAAGCAGTTAAAGGCATACAAATGATGAAATAGAACACTAATTCTGTTATATAAACAAAATACACTTGTGTGAATTAGAATTCTAATAAACTTTTAGTGTATTAAAAGCATTTGGAGGTTTTTACCCCTATAATTTGTGGAATTTCAAATTGTAAGTACAAACGTCTCTGAAAATATGTTTACACATCAAAAAAGTTCAGATGTTATAAGTATATTCAGTTACCTTATATAATAGATCACTTGACTGTTGGAGGCAAATTCTTATATTTTTACATATTTAAACCAATCTTTATATTTCTAAAATGGCAGAAGCCCTAACATTCATTACTCTTCATTTCTTTAACAACTGAAAATCATACTCACCATGGAGAATTGGATCTCTAAATTGTAAATTGAAATAATACTGACCCAAGATGAAGTTTTTTTATTGCCTTGACTTGTATAGCTGCAATGTATTCCACTAACTTTCCCTTTCACTACATTACCTAAATAAGATGCTCTTTTGAACAGCAACAGGCTACTTTATTCATTTCTGATATCAAGATTAAGATCACTACAATAAATTCTCCATTTAACAGCGTGAAGTTAGTCAAACTAGAAAAATATTTGTACTAATGTGTGATTGAAGTATAGTTTTAGATATTTTCTATATTCATTTAGAACTTAAATTTGTATTCTCGGTGTTAGAAATGTTTCTTTTATTATTTGAGTAATCTTTTTAATTATGGTGAGAATTTTCTCAAGTAAAAACATGTACAGATGTAATACCTGCCAACTTGTTTCTTCAAAAATAGCTTAGGTTAATGTGATGAAGATATATTAATTCTGAGAAGTCAGTGTGTGTTGTTTGCAGACATGTATTTAAGCCTTTTGTTTAAAAGGCAGAACTGTAGAAAGCAAAGTTAAATTAAAAAAAATTTGATGGGGGTTATTTTAAGCCACTGATATAATTAGTGTATTAGTGTAGTGATAAAAAGTATCAAGCTAAAGAATTTGCTCTGTAAATTATGGACTTGTTCTTCAATGACAAATTAAGAGTCATTTTGATATTAAAATAAGTTGCAACACAAAACTAATGCCATCATATTCTTTATCTTTTCGGAAATTTGTTTTGAAAACCTGTAAGCCTTGCGTTATCTTATTTCCAAACGTTTTGTTTTTTGTCACTCATACTTTATACAGCATATAAACTATATGATACACTGTAGGGAGTATTTATGTACTAAAATAGTTTGTTTTTATGCTGTGGTCAACTTGCTATGAGAGAAGAATGGGGGACTTCTGTAATATGGCATATCCTTATGCTACTTCTTTAGATGCTTCAAACCCACAGATATTGCTGCTTAAGGTTTATCTCAAACACTGCTGCATTTTCCTGTTTCTGACAGCATGAAGCCACTCTGCTTGGCGTCTACGTTTCACAAATCCACAGAGAAGTCATTCTCATTTTGATTATAGCTTTCTCAGTGGTGCTGTATTTTACGTTATGGTAGTTCCTACCTAATATATTTACTGTTTTATTACAATGTAGGGTGTGTTTGCACATTTTAGGAAAACTTCATTGTATAGACTAGTGTATACTTCCAACATTGTTACAGTTGCCTGAAGTAGATTCAGTATCACATATATTAACCTATTATAACAAGCCTTACCTTGTATTTAGCAAAAGATCAAAAAACCTATTTAATATAAAGATATTCAGTAAAAATAGTTCTTTATGCCAACTTGTATTGCTTTTTATAGTCATTCCTGCTAAAATACTATTGGGGTGTTGAACAAATTAAATGCCTGTTTTTTCACCATGTTTTTATGATGATCTTCCTGTGTATACATTGTTAACCCCAACCCTTTTCTCCTGATTATTAATTTTACTATGAATGGTATGAAGCTGATAATTTTTTACACAGAAGCACAGACTATCTTTTCTTCTAGTGTAAGCAGATACTGGTTGTATGATTTTTTCTCTTTGGACTCTAAAGATCTGTTTAAACCTAAAACAGAAATCCGTGCTATAGATTGAGATGAGAGTAATTCTCTGTTAATCAGTGATTAATTTAATAGTAATTAACATAATTGTTTCATATTGCCTTGAGTTAATAACCCTCATTTGTCATTATGTGGTTAAAAAAGGTCACATAATGCCCACTTCAACCACAATAATAAAAAACTCTGGCTGCTATCCAGGGCAAGGTTGTGCATCTTAGAAGCCAAATATATCTTCTTCACTGTTGCTTTTGTACATTATTGCTCAGTTATTTTGATTATCATTGGTGTTCTTCTGTTCTCTATACATTTATTTCTTAATCTGTACAGCAGGTAAGAATGCCTTTCTAGTTAAATATAGTCCAATAAGCTGTCAATAGTTGCTGTTTAAAATCATAATGTTTTTGCGTTTTCTCTGGTCTGTTTTTCTTTTACAAAAAAAAAAAGTCAGCTTGCAGAAAATATGGGAAACTTGTCTCATATAACAGCTGAGGATGTGGCTAGGTTAAGGCAGGAAACTGCTACCCACAATGCAATGTTACATACACTACCACTTAATAAAATTTATTTCAAACATGCTACTGACAAAACCAAAGAAAAATAATATCCTAACTATGCTAGTTAGTACACGAAATATATCTAGGGAAAAGTGAAAGTAATCTGTCTAGAGCCTTTTCTGCTTATAGGATACAATACTACCACTAATTAAACTATGGGAGATCTCAGTAGTTAAAGCAGTGAATTATTTTTAGAAAATATTCATATCTCTCTGGAAATTAATGCTAGTATTTTGCTAATAGTTGTTGAAGTTGCTTTTTTTATATGCATAGTTTTGATAGGTTCCTTTTGGTAGCTTTTGGGGATATTCATTCTATATTTTCATGGAATGAGTGTGGCGACTTTTTTTTTTTCTGGTTGGTCTTACTTGTACCTTGAGTTTACCTACCTTTACCATATCCAAGCAACCTAAACCTTCCCCCTCCCAAAAGAAGAGATGACGATAAATAATTAACCTGCATGTGGTTTGACAGGAAGATGCTGTTCATGCAGTACTTAAGAACAAGAAAGAACTGTTTGTTTGTTTATTTTTACTTTTTCATGTAATATAGGAAGACAGACTAACTTCATGAGCTTTTATTTGACTGCTGACAATTTTAATAAAATTATCTAATAAAATATCTAATAGTATCTTTAGTATGCTTTGGCTAATTTATAAAGTACATAAATATTTTACACTTACTATTTAAATTAAATATTTGTAATAATTTATTAAAACAGTATTTTTTAAAATTGATAGTGATACCTGTTTGGACATTCATGTCATTTCAGCATAAATGTCCAGAGAGTTTTATTTTAGAAATGACAGTGTCCTTGTTTCTCATTGTTTTTAAATACGTGTATTAAGGGTGATCCTCTTATGGAAGAACTTTTTTTTTTGGAAGTATTTTCCCCTATAGTTACACTTATCAAGAACAGCTGCTGTAGTGCCATGGATCCTATCCATGGACTCATGGTGGTCTGCTGAACAACGTTCTTCAACTTTGACAGGTGAGACAGAGACTCTCCAGTGCCACTGCTTTTGGATGAATCTAGCTGTGGTTGGAGAAAGTGCATCTTGCCAAAATATATGGGTAAGACCACACACAGCCTTTAAAATAGTTATTGTAAGCTTATTTTTAGGCAATATATGTCTTGACAGTTCCTTTATTTGCATGCCAATTTCATTGCTGCATATAGATTTTTCATTTATTTTAGTAATGTCAATTGCAGATTTAAATCTGTATTTGTAAAGTTTTTGCACAACATTTACACTGGAAAACTACAGGATTGCTCCTTAAACCTTGATCAAGATTAGGAGACAGGTTTTTAAAATAACGTTATAGCAGAGCATTCATGCTGCTCAGAGCTGGTGTCAGTGTTTTCTTGTTAAGCCACTGTTTTCTGGGGCATAGTTCAGCGATTAAATTTTGCTTCTGGATTTAAAATTATACCCGTTTCAGATGCATCTATGCTTGTATAAGTTTGAAAGGATATATATTTGAGACATGAAATTTGTTCAGTAAACCTAATAAAAGTTGAATGATTTTTTAAATTGCTAAGATATTAAACATTGAAGTTAAAATCTCCACTTGATTTATACAGTAACTATTGCACAGTATTTTTCATATATAAAGTATTATATATTCTAAATGTCTACCTAGACAATTAGCTGGATAATACATATTTAAAATATATATTTAATTGACAATCTAGAAGACCCTGTAGGAATTTTGGATAAACAGTACTTATTTGGTATCTTTCAGAACAGATGTTTTAAAAATACTCCAGAGAAATTTAAATACAATACTGAGATGGAATAAGATAAACTGTTCAGAAGTTGTTCATATGTACTTGTACAGTTTATTCCAGTTCTGCAGTTCCCAAAATAACTGGCATAATCTTGTGTGACTGGTTCTCTGCCATAGGTTATTTATTATTCTTTATTAGTTAATTTTGCATACCACTATTGTTGTGCCAGGGGATTTTACAAACAAATAAGACAGCAAAGTTAGTGCTCTGAGGAGCTAATAATAAAAAAACCACCACCACCACCAAAAAACCTAAAACAAAAATTGAAATAGGGGGCAGGATAGTATGCAATAAAAAGCAAGTGATTTGAGCAATTAGGGATAGTCACCATGTACCTTTTGGTTTTGCTTTCTGGATTTGTTTTGTGTGTGTGTGTGTGTGTGTGTGTGTGTGTGAGTGAGACAGAGAGCTTTCTTTTAAGGTGTGGGGAGAAACAGTGGTTTCTAGACCATTGTATATGAATCGCTATTCTGATTGGGTGATGGTCATCCAATCAAAGTGCAAGGAGAGGCAATAATCACTGTGTGTGGGGTGGGTGGGGGCGGGGGGGGAGGAGAACTTACACACACAAAGATTCCAGGACTGTCACTTTAAAGCCTAGACTGTCTGAGTCATTGTGAAGCAATGGAAACAGCTACATACAAGCATAGCTGAGAGCTCTTTTTGTTCTTAATATTACCAGGTTCGATCGTCATTGGGATTCATGGTCTTAACCATCTAATTTTTAAGTTTCAGCCATTTTAACTTTACAGATTACACCCTTGCCACAGCAAGGCATCTATCTATGCCATGCCAAGAGTCCTAGGCCATTGTGATAGTAGAGATAACAGCCAATCATCACACTAACTGGCATGCAGCAATTTCATGGGGACAGACTGTGCAGGTGGTGGATTACTTGGCCCAAGAGCCAAGGCTTTCAGCTACTCGTTCCTCAATATTTCTGTGAATATACATAACTCTGCATTCTGGTTCCTTGTAGTACTTTTGCTGTATTCACATATTTCAAGCTGTTTGGTAGCAACAAAGATGTTATACTCAGTCCCTTCAGTAGAAGCAGAAAACTAAAATTTGTATGAAAGAGAAGGAAGAAGTATGAAAAAGCAGCGAAAATGGAGCTGTCAAACTACTGAAAGGGGAAATTATTTTTTGCATTTCTTTCCATCCTTCCTCCCATTTCTTTCCCTGGATTCCTCCCAATAGATCATCAAGGCTCTTGTCCCCAGAATTTGCTTTTATTGCACAACTCCATATCTGGGGAAAATCCTACCCATTCCCTCCTAGTTCAAAAAATTTATTGCAGGTATGTGGAGAATAGCTTTGTAGGTTTGTAAAGAGGGAAATGTGCTGTGGAAAGGAGATAGTCGTGGGACTAGAAGGAGTAAAATTGATGGTATGACAAGAGAAGGAAGAGGAGGGGATAAGGAAGGATTTTTTAATTCTTGAATGAGTTTGCCTTTCAGTAAAATGGCAGTTTTTTGGTGAGGGTGATTCAGACAGTAGGAGGAGCTAAGGAACAAAAATTGAATGAACCACAAAGAAAGGAACTACCACAGACCCCTTACAAGTTGACACAATGGATAGGATTCCCACAGAAGGCTAAGAAAGTAATGGAAGATTGTGGCAACTATAACTGAGGACAAACATCGATGGAGCTATGAAGAACATGAGAACTGTTTTTTTTTACTGAATGTAACATATGCCTCTGTCAGTTAGATTACTAGTATGTGTGGTCTGTGCCTCTTTCAGTTAGGCTGTTTACTTGGCCCCACAGTTTGGACTACAAGGATGTGAATTGCAGCAAGCAAGCTGCACTGTAGTGTCTCTGTGTGGATGCTACGGGTGTGATCTAAAAGGTTCCTAGTTCATTGGTTGTCGGAAGAACAGGGATACCAGGGGGAAGTCAGACCTATCTAAGTCTGGATGGAAATGCGAAGCTTAGATAAGACAATATACATGTAGAACTTTTATTATTTAATCTAGTCTCTGATAGAGTACTATATGTTCATGGATAAATATTATGTTTCGAAGAAATTGGTATCACTGTGTCTGCCTACTGTTCATAGCTCAAGAAGGGACATCTGTAATAGGGAACCAACCCAATTGGATCTACTGAGGAAACGTGGTTGTTAAGCAGGAGTGCTCTAATCTGGAGAACCAGTCCGTAAGTGGGGTGAATCGCTGGATTCCGCTATGAGAGAAGTGCAGGTGCTGGGTCTATCACTTGGAAGGGGCCTCATGGAAAGATTGAGTGAGAGATCAAAGTACATCTTACCCAGCAACCATGACAAGAACCTTTCATTCTAGGCAGGTGTTCTTTATTTGTGGAAAGGGCTGATAAAGGACATGAACATAGAAAATACCCCATCCAATGATCCAGCAGAAAGGCATGAAATGGAACCATCAGCAAAGAAGAGAAAGCTCATAATCATAGTGACTGTAGTGAGGAGCCTGGGTTGATTTCCCTTGATACAACAGAATAGTTTTGATGCCTTCTGGGCACCAAAGCCAATGATGGTATGACAAGAGTACTGGATATCTTAAAGAATTTTGAGCATTTCCTACTGGTTACAATTCATGTGAGAGCAAACCACACCGATGAATTACAATTTGTTATCACAAATCACAACGGGAAGCTTGGAAGAGAACTTATAACACAAGTCATCTTTCAAGAAAATCCCTCTGAAGCCAAGTGCAAATGAAGAAATAGAAAGGATCTTGGCTACCAGCAATGGTTATGAGTTGCTGGAAGGCTACAGGGTACAGGGATGCTTTTTGTGATCCTAGATGGATTAAATGGGCTCCAATCCTAAGGCAGAAAGTAGGGTACAGACATCTTGGCTCAAAACCAGCCAGAGAGCTTTAAATTAGATATCAAAGGCAAAGCTTTCACTTAACTCATGTGGTCTGCTCTACTTCGTACATTAGAAATCTGTGTAAAAGATGGAGTTGTGCTGAAATATAAGATGAAGAATAAGAAGAACATTAACCTGTATAAATGCAAGGAATCTGAGAGACAAGCAAGAACAACATGAATTATATGAAATCAAGGAAATTATGATCTTATGGGCATAGATGAAAACGGAGTTGGGATACTTCTAATAACTGGGATGTCAATATAGATATAACCTACAGTGATGAGATGAGAAGTGAAAGTGGAGCATCAGTGGCCATGGATAGAAGGTGGGTATAGTGTCTGACCAGGTCATGAACAATTTAGTTCAGTGGCTGAGAATTACCTTCAGAGAATTATGAAACCCAATAAGACTATTAAAACAGATCCACCATCTTGACAGGAATAAGTAAATGCCTGACTGATCAAAGTCTTGAAAAAAGAACCCAACAATATCAGTTTTCAAACTCAAGACATAGATGTTGTGTCTACCTGTTGGAGTGTACTAAAAAGCACTTTTGTTGCCAGTTTCAGCAGAGGGGTCAAAGACTAACTAAAGCGGCATGGAGAATAAACCACATTCTTGACCACTTCTAGGGTTCCTTTAGGTCATAGTTTGAAGCATTTTTTTTGCAAGAAAATGGTAGACCTTGCATGCTAATGTTGTACCTATTCTGTGGATTTGGAGAACTTCAGACTCAAGTTCAGCACTTGGGATAACAATAAATAAATTAGAGAGCCAAACAAAGAAATGTCTACTTTGCATATTTAACTGTATATAAAAAATCAATTTGATAATTTATCTAAACGAATATTTTATGGAGTAGTTCAGTTATTTTGTGTTTTATCTACCGTTTATTGTTTTGTGACCAGAGTAACTGAAATTAAATATTCTTTTTCTTTATTAATATTTTTTAAAAACCCAGAAAATTAAAATTTACATTATATTTTAGTTCAGGGGAATGATGGATTTGCTGATATTTATATGTACATTAAACTAATTTGTGTTGTAACAGTAGAATTACACAGCCACTGGATGGGATTGGTTGTAATGTTTATATACTCTTCATGATGTCCATTTCCTCATATATAGGAGACTCTGATCGTACAACAGGATCCCATACCTCTTATGACAATTACATGCCATGGAGTACCACTTCAGAGGTACTCTTTGTGTGTGTAAAGGTTTGCACTGGCAGATTCTGTTGCAGTATCAGGGTCTTGAAGTACTTTACTCTGTGCTGTTAGAACCTTTGTACCTACCCCTGTGCTGAAGGAAGTAGGGCTTTGCATGAGCATGAGTCTGGCTCCTGGAATACATTGTAAGGCTGGCATCTTGGGAAGTGACTGTGCTCATTGGAACAGAGTAAGCAAATAAAAACCTAATCCCTGTCTTTCACATTCTATATCATTACAGCTATTATAGGTAAATCTTTTCACTTCCAGAAAGAATACAATAATGAACCTTTATAGCCATTTTCATTGACATGGGTCAAAGTATAACATGCAGTGTTAATACAGTAATAGGCTTTAGTCTTGTCACGTGACAAATTGCATTTTGTCATTTTTATTTTGTTTTTCTATGAAATTTATCATTTTTCTTATTGGGTTACGGAAGCTTTTACTTTTGAAGAAAAAATTAGATATGATTTTCTTGCTTTGTGAGGTCCAGGTTTGCCTTGTGTGGGTTTGAAACAGCTCTGCAGCAGTCTGTTTATATTTCAGTTTCAGGAAAAATGATACCAGTCTTCTGAAAAATGGAATATTTGCAATAATAAGTGGCATCTTTACAAGTTAAACATCATAATCAAAGAGCTAAAAAATAACATTAGGTTGTCTTTCAGACAAAAGTTACAGTGAAGTAGCTCCTGTTTTACCACTGAATTGGTGTAATTTATTTTTCTTTAACTGGAGAAAAAATCCAATTGGTTACTGCATAAAATTGAATCCCTATGTTTTATGGTGTGGGTAGATGAAGGTAGTTATCTGTTGACTTCTGTATGTGGCAGCTACAGTAATTTAAACTATTTTTCCTTCTTGGTAATTGGATCAAATTGGACTCCCAAATATATGACGCTGTTGTGCTATTAACTATGCTTAGAATGATGCATCTTTTACTAGAAAAATTCATGCTTTTATACTTCATGAAATACTTTTCTTTTCCCAGAGGTGCACTCGTGGCTTCCTTGCATTAGACAAGAGGGAGCTAGGCAACCCAAACTAGCAGTTAGATGAGAGGCCTGTCCTACGTTCTGCTAAATGTGTGTGTTAATTAACAAACAAAATCTGAACAATTGGTAGATAGAAGATGAACTATTACCACAAGCGTCTTTCAATCTGTATCACACACACAAAACCTACAGCAAAAGAATGTTAAATTTGTGAAGTCAAGCTTCAGCATTTAAGAAATGCAAGAATTAAGGTTGCCTGTGCCTCTTTAAATCAACCCCCTTGTGTGTATGCATTATAATAGTCTTTTTAATTACAGGATCACATATTTTTCCACAGGACTACTGCCTCATTCAGTACACAAAATGGATAATGCACACTGTATGAACAGCTATTCAATGTTTTGTTTTATCCTCATTTGTTCAATGTGTGTCCACATGCCTCATTTATAGCACACTAGTCAAACTTTGCTTTGAAGACAGAATATTTTATTTCCTCTTGTGCTTTTCTGTGGCATTCATTGCTATATCAGAGTGGTTAAGAAACATTAATTTATCTTCAGAAGATACCTGTGAGGTGAGGGTGTTGTATTATCTCCATTTCAAAGACTGGGTACTATGGCACAGAGATTGAGATAAAAAATATTCACTAATGTTGGGCGCCCAATTTGAGATGCTTAGGACCTTATTTTTCAGAGTACTTGGCAATATATAGTACTTTATATGTTCAAAGCTTGTGAATGTTCAGCACTTCTGCAAATCAGATCCCAGGATCTTTACACCTTCCGACTTCTGCAACAAATGAGGCAGGGATTCTAAAAACAGCCTCCTTTATTTACACAACCCTGATTCATCCCCAGATCAGGTCTATCTTGTGCACTGAATGAAGCTGGGGTCCTGTGGAACCCATTGCCACAGGATATCTATAAAGCTAAGGTTTTACTAGGAATAAAAAAAAGTAGGCATTTCTATAAATAATGAGAAATTCCACCGTTACCTTTGATGGCAAAGGATAAATGGGATAACCTGGGTAATTATGGGGCTATTAATCTGACATCCATCCTGGAAAGATAATGGTGCGGCTGATACCGAACTCAATTAATACAGAATTAAAGGAGGATATTATAATTAATGCCAATCAACATGGATTTATGGAGAATAGATTCTGTTAAACTAACTTTTTTTGATAAGATTGCTAATTTGCTTGATAGAGATAATAATGTTGATATAATATACTTCTCTATAGTATTTGACTTGGTACTGAATAATATTTTGATTAAAATACTAGAAAGATACAGATTTCCATGTGCCATGTTTATTGTGTATCTGTTTTTAGGATTAAGAGCTGAAGTAATCATGCCTAGATTTAAATCTGTGGCTTCACGAAGACTAAATATTTTGAATTTGCTGTATAAAGGAAGGGATGGTTGGTTTGTTAGACTGCTAACTGGATTCAATTCCTTGCTTTTTCATGGTAGTATGACCATAAGTGAGTCACCTGTTCTTTTGGGTCTGAGTTGCCCATCTGTCAAATGGGGATAACAATACTTTGCTACCTGATAGATGTGTTGTGAGGATAAATACATTAAAGATTGTGAGGTGCTCAGAAACTATAGTAATGGCGGCAATATAAGTACCTAAGATAAATAGATAAATAAAGCACCAAGCTATTCCTTCCAGCAGAAGTGTAAAAGTTTATTTGCAAGAGTGTCTACCTTTGCTCTCTCTGTTTCTTTATCTACAGAAAATGTTTCTCAGATCACTGTGGAAGAAGTGAAATGTTTCTTTCTGCATTGCTGCTCTCTGCTTTATTCAGCTAAACAGGACATCCAATAATGGTACTCAGAATGCTTAATATATTCAAATATTAACTAGTCAGTAGTTGCAAACTTGAGCTCCTTTTTGGAAAATAAGCAGGTAAATGTTTCTCAGGTGACAACTGAGAAGTTATGGAGTCCGGTTTTCAGAGTTGCTAAGAACCTGTACTTAAATTGCACTTAAAAGTGTGAGTTTTGGGTGCTCAGCACTTGTGAAAATCAGACCTTTAGTGACTTGCCAAAGTTCTTGTAGTAAATTAGTATTAGAAACAGGATTAGAATAGAGCTGTCATGATGCCTAAAACAATATCTAATGCACTACATCACAATGCCTTTGGTTTCGGAAAACGACAGAAATTCATGAGGAATATTAAAGATGTTCATTAACATTGAGATTATTTAAAAATAAAAATAAAGTCCTAATACAGCATTAACATTTAAGAAATTGTGTCTGTACAGGACCTGGAATTGGGAACACAGGAGTTTGACCAGTAATTTATTGGCTTCCATGTAGTCACTTGCCCTTTGTGTATATTCCTGTAGGCCTTACTCCTTTCACTCTACTTTGATGTAATTCAGGAGTAACTCAGTTGAAATAAATGCAGTTTCATTGTGAAGAAACAGCTGTGAGAAGACCATGAAGGATGGTTTAGTGCAGTGGTCCCCAGACTTTTGGGTTGTGACCACCCCCCCCCCCCCCCCCCCCCACCTAGTCCGCTCCCCTCCGCCTCCCAGAGCTGCAGTCTGGAGCCGGGGCTGAGAAAGGGGCCAAAGCCAGGGGCCGAGCTGAGGCTGGGGCTGGGACTGGAGCTGCAGCCAGGGGCCCGTGAACAGGGCTGTGGCTGCATCTGGGGGGGCAGAACTGGAGCAGAGATGGGGGCAGAGCAGGGCTGGGTGTTAGTTCCTTTCCAGCCTGTGGGGGCTGGCCCAGTCCCTCCCGAAGGTTCCTTCACACGCCACTGGGGCCGTGCCCCATAGATTAGTGAATAGGCTCTGGACTGGGACTTGTGATCTGGGTTTGGTGATAGATTCAGCTACAAATTATTTATGGCAGATCACTTAATCTACCCTACTGATGATTCTCAGGTTGCTGTGATGGACTATGGTGAAATCTATATAATTACCTAGACAAAGATTGAATCAGTGCCTATGTGTATTTAATGGAGCCATTTAGTGCTTATGTAATTGAAAGTGCTATAGTGAGCATTGGCTAATATTTGTGCAATAAAACTCTTTGAAGTACAGTGTTTATACAGTTGAAGTACCAATTGTTATATTTGTTACTGAATCCACAAAGTATTTAGTTAAATAGTGTACAAAAGGGAAGCACTTATGTTTCCGAATTTAACGGGCTTTTCTTTCGGAGGGAATATATATTGGTCCTTTCTGGAAACCTGGAAGGGTTTTTTCTGTTACTTTTCTTGGCACTATCAAAGGCCCTGCATTTGAGCTAATCTCCTGGCCATTGCTTGAGTCAACCAGTGGAATTGTTAGTGACCATGCTGCTTCCATGTTCCTGGCCCTATGTTGCTACTGATCTTTTAGTTCCACAGATTTTTTTAACTAAAGGATTAATATAAAATGTAAGCAAGTGTCTTTCTTAATCCTGTTTTACACATCACCCATAAAGTCATCAGAGTATAGTCAGACTTCTTTTTTGTGATGTAATCAGTGTAACTTATGCTCTGTAAAAGACAGTGCTTTGAAGAGCACTTACAAATCTTTTGAAAAACAAGACATTTCAACTGAGATCAACATTTTGTTGTTAGAAATAGGATAACAGCTGTGACTTGGTAAGCTACTGTTAGTGGTTTTTAGAAGCTAATTTGTCAGCTAGCTGGCACGCTGAGCTCATTTGCCAAAAGAAGTTGATGTCATCTCCCATGTAGCTCTTTGTCAAAGAGCAGAATCTTTTTTTATCATTGATTGTCAAATTAAACATTGCAAGAAAGGCTATATGCCAATGACATTAGTTTTCTGTTTACGTAGTCTAATTTTAGATCATTCATGAGTGAAGACAAAACTGTATTGGTCTGTTGAAAGGTGATTAATCTTTTTTTCTCTCTTCAGTTCATGATGTGTGTATCTGTTTTGTATGCACTGGATAGAAAGTCTTCTGGAGAACAGAAACTTTGAACAATTATTTTAAATTATTGCCACTTAAATCATTCTTACTGCCTACAAGTCCACAGTTTAGGTTTGGTAATCTTATATGCCTGCACATTCCAAGTGCCATATAGATCCATGCGTTATTACTTTGTGCTTTAGTCATCACTTTAAAAGGAAAACTTTTTTCCTGGAAGATAAAGAAATATAAATGGTTCAAAACTGACTTACAATACTGCATATTCTTTTTTAATGGCAATTTTAAAATAACTTTGCAGAATAACCTATCTCAAAAGAAGCTATAGAACTGTAGTTACTGTGTGCGTGTTTGTATGCGCTTGTAAGTGTAAGAGATACTTCAGTGGTTAGCCTAGGATTTATGAAACCTGGGTTCAAGTCCTTTTTACAGATGTCTGATCTTTGGCAAGTCACAAAGGGTATGTCTGCTCTGCAGCTGGCAGCGAGCCTTCCAGTCCAGGTAGACAGGCTTGAGCTATCATTAAAAATAGTAGTGTGGATATACATTCTGTACCAGCAGAAGTTTGTGCTAGCCACCTGAGCATGGCCACATGGGATTGGCTTGGTCTGACCTTGGGTGACTAGACTGAGCCTTTTTGCCAGTGCAGGAACATCCACGGTTGCACAGTAGCTTGAGCCCCACTAGTGAGAGAGTCTGTCTGCCTGGGCTGGGAGTCTCACATCCAGTTGCAGTATGGACATGCCCTTAGTGTCTCTGTGCCTTAATTCTCCATCTACTCGTCCCTTTCTCAGAAAGGTGTTCTGAGGCGAAATATATAAAAGATAGTGAGGGGTGCAGATACTACAGTAATGGGGGCTGTATAAGTACCGGAGATGGCTATAGCGCCATCTGTGTTACAGACCCACATACTGTTTAAAAATTGTATTATTGCTGGGTAAAAACACTGGATCATTTGAAGTACTTTAGTTATGTGTAGTGCGTGGAGTAGCTAAGAAGCATGAATGTACCATAATTCTACTTTAGTGTTTTAAAACATGAATATATACACAGCATTTATTGCAATATATGGGCTTAGTTATAACTATCTTAGTTATCCAAATTTAGTTTTCAATTTTGTTTTGTTTTTAACAAAAAAAATACTGTTCATGTTACTGTTTTGCTTTCATCCTGTAACCAGTTTCATGTGTACCAACGGTCACAGGTTATAATAGTCTGACATTTTTCAAATGTAATTTAAATGTTGAGGCTTTTTAAATCTTTGTAAACCTTCTTAGTGTTTTAACCATGAAACACTCTTTCTTTCTAAATTTTTAACAATTCATTACAAATAATTTTACAATAAAAACTGAGTTCGTGGACTTTACATAGTGCACTAATGGAAGTTATTTTGGGTTGAATTGGATTCTGGAGAGAGTGTTAAAGTTCTTATTTTTTAAATGACTATTAAGAAAATGAAGATGAGTCATCAGACTTTTCTTTAAAAATATATTTGGTTTATATGGTGCATGTCTCACATAGTGTTTCAATTGTAATTCACTATTTGATGACTGGACATATTTTAAAGTAAATTACTTTAAATGCTAATATGTTGTATGATGAATTAAAGAAAAAACAAAGAAATTGTTAGTCATGTTCTGACAGGTTTTTTGTAATAATCAGAATAGAAACGTTTGTTCTAAATTATTAGCTAATAAAATTAGTAGTCTCTCTCTAATGGATCAGTTTTGTTTTATATGGACTATTACAACTTTCCTTTGGAATGGAATAGTACCTTCTAAGTTTTTTTTAACAAATGTGTAAACACAGATTTTTGCTTGTCACAGATCTTTTTTTCTTTGTTTCAAATGTTATGTCTAATACATTTTCGAACATTTTTTATAAGAAAGCCCTTTCTAATCTTGCCCCAAAGCCAACTTGCCTTGCTTAAGGAGGTAGTATCATTGAAACAACGTGACTACCTATGAGAATAAGGCAACCAGGATCCTGTTTGTGGGACTACAGCCATGAGTAAAATGAGCAACATTTGGGCCAGGATTACTTAATTTAAAAAAAAAAAGTTTCCAGACACATCCTACTGTATAACTTTAATTCCTAACCATGTGCTGTAATAAAACCTGTTGGGACCAAATCCTAGTCCCATTGACTTCAATGGGACCAAGAGCTGGCTATTAAAGAATGTGTTTAGGAATGAACAATGCAGCAAAGGAAACAGTCTTTAGTATTATAGTAAGGAATAACTATTAATTTAAATTCGTTAATATGATGGGTAAACAATATAGATTGAAACCTTCATGTGTGCATCCCCACTATTAAAGTTGCAGCACATAATTTTTGATGTCTTATTACATTTTGGGCTTTAAACTTGTATCATCTTAAATTTCAACCACACTTCAACACACTCCTGAGGATGAAGTTAATATATCTCTTTATAGATTAGAAACACAAAATGTTATCACATTTCCATCTGGACTGATTTATCCATGTATCGTCACAGATTTATGATGATTATAGTCAAACATTTAATGTTTTCTTTTTCAAACATTTCAACACAGTGGCATAGTAAATCAAAACTTCCTTTTGAAAGATTGATGGCTACAAATGCATCTAATCACATCCATAGTACATTCAGAACCCTATTCAAAGCATTGATATCGTTTTTTGGATTACTGAAGGACCACACAATTGTATGTCTTTCTTTCATGGCTGCGTAAAACTCAATACTATTTTTCTGAATACTGATTATTTCCAGAGGCATGAGATAAAAATGCCTAACCTCCCATTCTTCATTTAAGAATTTTCTGGGGTGCCTCTTGGCCTAGTTGTGGAATTTGCGCAATGTCACATGATTGTTTGAGATAGGCGCACCGTTATCCGTGTGATATTGTGGCAGTTGAGAACATGTGAAGCTCTAAAACTGCATCTCCTACCCACCTTCCCCCAGTTTAAAATGGAGAGTGCTAGAACCAGGCATTCACAATTTGGATTCCTCGACTCTGGAATTTGTTTCCCTTCTGGGTTTGCCAAAGCTCAGATTTGGTGACTTTCAGGACATGCTGCAGGGGTCAGCTGTTCAAGTATTTTTTCCTAAGAATGAAGTTAGTTGGGGTGGATGTTGGGAAGGAATTTGTTTTATGGTGGAGAGAGATTTTGAGGGATAGTCTAGGTGTATTATATATTGTGAGGGCTGACTGGGGTTCAGTGTTACGTTGACGGTAAGAGCCTTTTAAATTGTCTTTTTGACACATTTGATTAATGTACAAATTTTCAGGGTTTTTTGTGCCTAGAGCTTTTTGATGGAAACAATAAATCTAAATAAAAGTATTTTCGATGTACCAAGTTCATTTATATGTTTCGGTTTTTTTATTTAATTGCTCTACGTGGTTCAGATGTGGTGCAAGAATAGAAATAATTTGTCAGAAAAACAAATACACTGAAGCCTGTGTATCCTCATTAACCTTGCCACTAACCTAAAAAACAGATTGAAACAGGAGAGGTGATGGATAAAATATGTATATGGATAACATTATTGGCAATTTGCAACTAAAATTGGGTACTGGACAAATAAAACTACTCAATTTTACACAAATATGATGAGAAAATATTTTAGCATTGCTAAAGTTCAAGTGGAGAGAGAGATTAAATAATCAGTACAAATCTAAACATAGTTACTGGTTAACATAAAAATGTAATTGCTATAGTAGGTCAGATCTATTGTCCATCTACTCCAGTATTCTGTCTCTGATAGTGGCGAGTACTAGATGCTTCGAAGGAAGGGGGAAAAATTCTGTAGAGGACAGTTATGCAGTAGTCTACCCATAAGGGAAATCTCTTCTTATTGATTATTAGTTATGATGGATTCATGCTCTGAAACATGAGTCTCTTTCTTAAAAATATGTAATAGGAACATAGACATTTTTCTTTGAGTGACGTCCCTACGGGAGTTCCACTTGTAGGTTCAGCAGTGCCCCCTGCTCCTGGGATCGGATATCTTCCTCGGCAGCGCCTTTCAGACTGCACATGCATGTCTCCCCCTTCTCGCGCTGTGAGCGGCATGTATATATAGTGCTGTGTGGTCCAACTGCCCCCAATTCCTTCTCTGTTGCCTTTGGTCTGAGATGGAAACCGCAGCAGAGCCTACTTCTCCTGTTCCCTCAGTAGATAGTGCCTTACCTGTTGTTTGAGGTGTAGTTAGCTCTTCTCCTTTTTTCTTCTGTCTATAAGTAAATTTTGTTTTAACTTTACATTTACAGTTATTTCATAGCTTAAGTTTTTGTTTCTTTCCTGACTGGGAAACTTTGTTCCCTCATCCTTATGCCCAGATCCCCTGGGTTTAAAGGGTGCGTCTCCTGTGGGGCCTCCTTCCTGGTAACTGACAGCCACCCTCAATGTATTTGCTATTGGGGACAGGGACATATCCCCCATAAATGCTCCCACTGCCACAGCCTGATCACCAGACTCAGAAAAGACCAGGACATTGAGTTAAAATTTCTCCTCATGGAGAAATCACTGCAACCTGCATTGGACCAGAGCCTGGACTCCCCTTCTGAGAGGCTCACATACTCTGCCAGATTGTCTGCCTATCCTCATTCCTTGAAGAGAAAGTAGTGTCTTTCTCACTCTGATGAGAAGAAATGGACTTCCTCCTCACGGTCTGAGGCACAGCCCACAAGAACATTATCTCCTGCACCTCCCTTCCCAAGCATCGAGGAAGAAGAGGAGGGCTCCATCACACCCTCTTCTACCAAACAAGTTCCACCTACTCATCCTCACTATGCACAATCTACATCTGGTCCACAATCTTGGTATGTACCACTATGGATGAAACCACATGTTCCACTCTCTCCACACTGGCCATATTGGGACCTTTGGGCCACGTACAGGGCACAGTTCAGGAAATCTCCCATGGAACAAAGCTGGGGACCTAAACCTTTCCCTTCTTCATCGGTTTCTCGCCCTCTGGAGAATGAACCTCTGATAGTACCGACTGAGGAGGAAGAATAGGAGGAGGAGCAGAAAAAGGAAGCTCCATCAATGTTACACTTCTTTTCCTTTTCCCCTGAAAAGGCTATCATGCCTCCACCCCCTAGAACTGCCGACAACTTCAGACATTTTAAAGAGTTATTCCGCAGGATTGCAGACTCCCTGCGGATTACTTTGGAGAAAGGCAAGGACCAGCAGCATAAACTGCATACATTCTCTTGTTTTAAGATCATATTACTGATCAATGAGGCTCTTCTTGACCTCGTGAAAATGCTCTGGCAGACCCTGGCATCCATCCCTCCAACTCGCAAATGCACCAACAAAAAAACAAACAAAACAACTCAATTACTAACCTTCCATAAGTTTTGTTCTTCGAGATATGTTGCTCATGCGCATTCCAAGGTAGGTGTATGCTCACCCTGATTACTGCTGCCAGAAAGTGGCCATACTGGGGGCCTTGGGGTACCCAGGTGGGACAGGGCACCACCCCTCGGATGAGAGTTCAGACCCGGAGGAAGGTCCCTCCACGGGGCTCCTTCCGCAGTCATCCTCCTCGTCCCCGGTCGATGTGGCTGCTAGGGACCACAGGGCTCCCCTTTATGACTTCAAGGCTCACCAGGACCTACTTAGAAGGGTGGTGAGCAACCTTAACCTGGAGCTTAAGGAAATGTCGGAGAAAGAGGACCCCCTATTTGGGGTGTCAGGATCGGCAGGACCATCGAGTCGCCCTGCCAGTGCATGACAGGGTCATGAAGTTGGCTAAGGCACTGTGGCAGACCTCTTCCTCGGTGGCCCCCACCTCCAAGGGCACCGAGCGAAAATACTGTGTCCCCAGGGAGGGTTTTGATTTTTTTATATACTCACCCTGCTCCAGGGACTTTGGTGGTCGATGCCGCTAACCAGTGGGATTGGCAGGGCAGCCAGGGCAACACCCCCAAAGACAAAGAGAGCAAAAAACTGGACCTGTTTGGCCGCAAAATGTATTCTACTTGTGGTCCTCGCTGCAGAGGTTTGCTCCGGTGTTGCCCCCAGACCAAGCGGTGGATTTCGCCACTGTCACCCAAGAGGGCGCTGCGGTGGCGGCAACTGCCTTACAGACTGCCAGTGATGCGGCGGACTCCGCTAGCAGGGCCATGGCTCTGGCCATCGTCATGCAACGCTGCTCCTGGCTCCAGGCGGCAGGACTATCCCAGGAGGTCCAGCAAGCCATCCAAGACTTACCGTTTGATGGCGCTGGCCTCTTTTCGGATAAAACAGACGGAAAGCTTCATGCCCTAAAAGACTCCCGGGCTACACTGAGGTCCCTAGGGCTTTATACTCCTCAGGCCTCGAGGCGTCAGTCTCGGCCTCAGCCCCAGAGGCAGCCTCAGCCCCCTCCTAGGGTGCCCCCCAGACCTGTCCAACCCAGGAGACGTCGGGACCGGTACCGGGCGCCCAACCGCCATGACCGTCAAGGGTCCTCGGCAGGATCGCAGCAAGGCCCAAGCAAGGGCCAGGGTAGCAATAAACGCCAATTTTTACAGGGCTCACGAGGGTGGCACTCCTCATTTTCCCCTGGATCTCTCCCGGCCTTTTGCCCACAGGCTCCAGCCACACTATGCTGAGTGGAAAGCTGTCACTACGGACCGTTGGGTCCTTGGGACAGTTCTGCGGGGCTATGCCCTGCAGCTTACGGCCTTCCCCCCCGGACTCTCACCCTACCCCGTCCCTCTTCAGGGACCCCTCTCACGAGCAATGCCTCACACAGGAGGTCAACTCCCTCCTCCTACTCGGGGCTGTGGAAGAGGTTCCTCCACAGGAAAGGGGAAAAGGGTTTTACTCACGGTACTTCCTAATCCCCAAGGCCAAGGGGGGCCTGAGGCTGATACTAGACCTCCGCCGTCTGAACAAATTCATCAGACGCCTCAGGTTCTGCATGGTTTCCCTAGCCTCCATCATTCCTACCCTAGATCCAGGGGACTGGTATGCTGCCCTCGATTTAAATGATGCATATTTTCATATGTCTATCCTACCCGATCACAGAAGGTTTCTCAGGTTCATGGTAGCTGGCTGCCACTACCAGTTCTCGGCCCTGCCCTTTGGCCTCTCGTCAGCCCCCGGGGTCTTTACAAAGTGTATGGCAGGGGTGGCGGCCCACCTACACCGCAAGAGGGTCCAGATCTTTCCATACCTGGATGATTGGCTGATCCGGGGCAGGTCCAGGGCCCATGTGAGGAACAGCCTAGCACTCACCTGTGCGATGTGCACCAGACTGGGGCTGCTCATCAACGAGCAGAAGTCCACGCTCACCCCGGTGCAGCGCATAGACTTCATTGGGGCCACCCTCGATGCCCCCCAGGCCAGAGCCTTCCTCCCACGGCCTCGATTCGAGACCATGGCCGCCATAATCACCAAGCTACACAGATTCCCCCATGACAACAGCCAGGCACTGCCTCCAGCTGTTGGGACATATGGCGGCATGTACGTATGTGGTGAGGCTGGCTCGCCTCAAGCTCAGGCCTCTCCAAGGGTGGTTGGCTTCGGTATATGTACCAGCGAGGCATTCGTTGAACAGGGTGGTCACTGTTCCCACCCCGGTACTGTCCTCCCTAAATTGGTGGAGGGACCCGGGGGAAGTTCTGAGGGGCGTCCCCTTCAGAAACTTAGCCCCATCAGTAACACTGATTACGGATGCCTCAGATGTGGGATGGGGGGCCCACATCACCAGTGACATGAGCACCCAGGGTCTCTGGTCGGCAGATGAGGTGTCTTCACATCAACGTCAGGGAGCTCAGAGCAGTCCACTTGGCCTGCAAGGTCTTCCTCAGATTTCTGAGGGGCAGAATGGTTCAGGTCCTCATGGACAACACAGCAGCCATGTTCTACATGAACAGGCGGGGGGGGCGCTCCTCGGCCTTGTGCCAGGAGGCCGTCCACCTTTGGGACTTAGCAGTGTGGCACGACTTTCATATATCAGCCTCTCACCTCCCGGGGGTCAGGAACGACGAGGCGGATCGCCTCAGCAGGTCGTTCTTACCCCGCCAACTCTGGTCACTGCACCCAGAGTTGGTGACTTCAATCTTCCAGAAGTGGGGGGTTCCCCAAATGGACCTGTTCGCGTCGTCCTGGAACAGGAAGTGCCCGAGGTTCTGCTCGCTCCGGAGTCACGAGCCGGGCTCCCTCTCCGACGCGTTCCTTCTACACTGGACGGGGACCCTCATGTATGCGTTTCCCCCCATTCCGCTCCTGCCCCAAGTCCTCTTGAAAATCAAGAGAGACAGAGCGGACATCATACTGATTGCACCTGCTTGGCCGAGGCAGCTGTGGTACAGCATGCTTCTTGACCTGTCTATCGACACGCCACTCCCGCTCCCGAGGCGCTACGACCTGCTCTCACAGGACCAGGGTCGCCTGCTGCACCCGGACCTGGACTCCCTCCACCTGACGGCGTGGAGACTCTGTGGCTGACGGAGGGAGAGAGAGCCTGCTCCGTACAGGTCCAGCAGGTTCTGCTGGGCAGCAGGAAACCTTCCACTCAGGTGGTGTACCGGGCCAAGTGGAAACGATTTACCTGTTGGGTGGAGTCCTGGGGTATCCCACTGAGCGGTTCGCCCATACAGGCGATTTTGGAGTACTTGCTCCAGCTGAAGCTCCAGGGTCTAGCACTGGCCTCCCTGAAGGTGCACCTGGCGGCTATTTCCGCCTTCCACCAGCCAATGGAAGGGCGATCCCTGTTCTCCCACCCCATGTAAGTCAGGTTCCTCAAAGGGGTGGAGAGGCTATACCCGCAGGTCCGTGACCCGGTGCCTCCCTGAGATTTGAACGTGGTCCTCACCATGTTGACAGGACCCCCCTTTGAGCCCTTGGCTACATGCCCGCTGCTCATCCTTTCGTGGAAGGTAGCCTTCCTGGTGGCCATTACATGGGCTAGGAGGGTCTCCGAGTTAAAAACTTTGACCTCGGAGCCCCCCTACACAGTCTTTTACAAAGATAAAGTCCGACTGAGACCCCACCCGGCCTTCCTGCCTAAGATGGTGTCTCAGTTTCATTATAACCAGGATATCTTCTTCCCCATGTTTTTTCCTAAACCACACGGTTCGGAGGAGGAGTGGGGATGGCACTCCCTGGATGTCAGACGAGCCCTGGCCTACTACATTGAGTGGACCAGGCCATTCCGGAAGTCAACACAGCTGTTCGTGGCAGTGGCGGACCGGATGAAAGGCTCACCTGTCTCCACCCAGTGCATCTCCACCTGGATCACCACCTGTATCAGGACCTGCTACGAGCGGGCTAAGGTGCTGCTTCCAGGAGCTGTGACAGCGCACTCAACCAGAGCCCAGGCCTCATCCGCGGCCTTCCTGGAGAGGGTGCCCCTGCAGCACATCTGCAGAGCAGCGACCTGGTAGTCGGTCCACACATTCACGTCCCACTATGCCATCGTACAACAGGCGAGAGAGGATGTGGGCTTCGGCAGAGCTGTGCTGGCAACGGTAGCTCAACGCTGACTGCTACCCACCTCCAAGGTATGGCTATTTAATCACCTATAATGGAATGGATATGAGCTATCATTCGAAGAGAGAAAACAGGGTTACTTACCAGTAACTGTTGTTCTTCGAGATGTGTTGCTCATATACATTCCAAACCCACCCTCCATCCCCACTGTTGGAGTCGGCAGAAAGAAGGGACTGAGGGCCTGCAGGGTCAGCGGTGCCCTATGTACCGCGGCATGAGCGCGGTACTCCAGGGGGTGCCTGAGCCGACCCTACGGGGTTCGCTAAGGGGAAAAAAGTTCTGGGAATCTGTGCATGGGGCACGCATACACCTATAATGGAATGGATATGAGCAACACATCTCGAAGAACAACAGTTACTGGTAAGTAACCCTGTTTTCAGTGCTGTGCTCGGTACTGGTTTGTGGTCCCTGTGCCAAGGGAGATGGGGGAGCTCTACATTCTGATACAACGGAGTATGATCGCCTGGACTGCGATCCTTGGACTGATTGAAACGTCCAGGGATTCCAGAAGCACCATTGCATGGGCATCTGCCCATGTGCTGGTGACCAGGCCATTGGTGGGAAACCCTGCTTCGTGTCAGCTGTTGGGTAATGCTGGTCAGATCAATGTTGGCTCCTGCAGGAGGTGTAAGACTCCACCTCTTAGTCCAACTGTGAGGAGTCGCGTATTGGCGACCACGGTGGAGAAGTACCTATTAGTGTTGGAGAGAAGTGCCTGAAGAGAGACCAGGTCTGCACCATCATTGCAGGCTTTCCTTCTGATGGCAGCTGGGGTCTCGTTGCCATAGTTGCTCTCGCCTCCATTGCCAGTTCCTGCATGGTGGGTGATGGCGGTATTCTGATGGGTCTGGGTGGAGAGTCAAACGGTACTGGACTCGACGGATCCTTTCCCGGGGCCAGAGTCAATGGTCCCAAGCTGGTAGCAGGCATGTCTGAGTGGCCTGGCATGGGTCGCACTCTGCTTGTATCACTCTGTCCAGTGGACCTCAGGCAAACGCCCCTGCTCCATCTGACTCTGTTTCTTTCTCAGCACCGGTGATTGGGAGCAGTGCTGAGAGTACCATTGGGGTGTTTTTCTCCTTTGCACTGACAGTCCTGGGATATGGAAGAAGAGTCCTTCCTCAGTGTTGGAGAGGCTAAGCTACGCTGCCTATCTCTGAGAGGCCGGAGTACTTCTCACTGAGGCTGAAGTGCTCGGGACCAAGTCGGTATGGCTTGGCTCGAAGGTGGGGATGGAGAGCTGCCTTCATGAGGAGGAACTTGTCTTTGAATACCTATCATTCTTGGTATGGGGTTTAAACCCCTCATAGATCCTTCAGTGCTCTCACATGGGGGGACTCGCCCGAACACTTAAAGCAGCTAGAATGGGGGTCACTGATAGGTATAGGCTTATGGCATTCTGTACATGGCTTAAACCCTGGGTACTGAGGCATGTCCCGGAGCCAGGGAAGGGTTAACTCTGCTAAGTGAGGTTCTCTAATCTAACCAACTACTAAACTAAAGCTAAAATCTAACTACTACAAATAACTATATATAGGTAGAGAAAAGAGGTCCACTGAGAGAAATACTTGCATAAATGCAAGGAAGAGCTGAAGTTCCAGTTATCATCCTGGATGGTAAGAAGGAACTGAGGGGTTGGCGGGTTGGCAGGGCCCTCTATGCTGGCGTGATGAGGGCGCAGCTCCAGAGGGCACCAGAGCTGACCTGACAGATACCACTGAGGGGAAAAACTTTCTGGCAGCTGTGCTCAAGTGCAGCCACACACCTACCTTGGAATGAACATGAGTAAGCACTCAAAGTAGTTCCAGCAAAAGATGCAGAATTTCTATTCCTGCACCCCACCACAAATTCTTTGGTTGTCAATGAGGTGCGAGAGAGAGGCCATCAATACCAATCCCGTTATAGCCATCCAGAGAGAGATTGGAAATGTTTAGACTTATTTGGATGAAAGGCATATTCATCAGCATCCTCAAATTTTGAACTGTGAGGATCTGATGGCTATATATACAAATAATTAAACTCCTCCAAATTGGAGGAGCTCTGTCATGACCTTCTGTAGGCCAAAAAAGAACAATTTCAGACCCTAATATATGCTTATATATAATATATACGCTTCTATTATATATTGATATATAATAGAAGCTTAGTGATTAGTGTGAATATTAGTGAGATACGTTATGCCCGATTTGCAGATTAATAAGATTTGATGTGCAAGATTTTTATAGATATACTAGTTGAATACAAAGCTTAAAATTAATTATAATATATTATTAAGTTTGGAGAGCTAAGCAGTTACTTAGAAGGATGTATACAGGAACAGCTCCTTTTAGGGACCCCCCAGGAAGTTCGTGGATTTTTTGGTCTGACCGCCAGCACTTTTTGCGTAGTTAGGTGTTGATGGAGCATGCTTTTTTGTTTGTGCTAATTTTTAATATTTTTTTATAAATAGTTTTTATTTAATAATTTTTTGTTTTTATTGTATATGTTAATTATTTATATTGGGTTTTATTTTTTATTATATTTAATTTTTATTATGGTAATTGGGGTTGTTAAAACAACATCTGGTGATAGGAGGGCGGTGTAAAAATATGCCCCTTGGCAGTTAAATAGTGTACCCCCAGACATTCAAGGATAACTCGTTGATTTTATTACGGTTATTTATGTGCAGCTGCAAGCATATATGTTGTATATTTCGTCTTATGTGTCATGGTATGCAGGAACTGAAACATCTGCAAGGTTACTCAGTAGTCCTATTAATTTTTGCCAACCGGAAGATGTCATGCTACAGGGGTCAGAATAGCAAAATAAGTAACTAAAGCTATGCTAGGCCTGTAGGACACTAGTCAGGCAACTCAAAATTGTCCTGGGCCTCCAACTTTCCCCTTGTTGGTGGCCGCCATAACTTAATAGGCCACCACAATGTCTTGTTGATATACACCTCCAACTACAGCTTAAAGCAATTTAGCTGGGGTTTGAGCGATTAGGGTTTTTTTGCTGGCAGGGTATATTGCAGTGCGCCGCCTTACTTGTATGCAGGGTTTTTTTACTTCTTTGAGTTGCTTTAGGGATTTTTTAGTTTACTAAAACAGTTTTACTGCAGTTGTTATTATAGAAACTATTTGCAACACACACGAGCACAATGGGATGCAGGGCTAGATTTAAAATCCCAGTGGCAGTGGGGGACTATTTTAGTAGGGTTTTTTATTAATTGTGCTTTGTGGCAGCTTTTGTAGCATTTAGGATTTTGATTATTTTAGTTTTATTATGTTTGATTATTAAATTTATGTTTTTTAATTGTTGAATGTGTGTAAGCAGGCTATTATGTTTGAGCTTTTAGTATGGGTTGTATTAGATTAGTATTGATTTTTAACATGGGTTGAATGTATTTTATAATATTTGCTATTCATAATTGAAATTTTTTAAGTATTTTATAAATTATATAATTTTAATATAGCAACATTGCAATAATTGTTTTGGGCAGAATTAATATTTTTTTTATAAATTGTATTAATTATAATTTGGGTACATTGCTTGCATACAAACACAACTTTGTTTAATGTACACAACGGTAGAATTCATGCTATTATTGGGTAACAACATATTGACAATTTTATGTATTTAATTTATTTTTTTAATAAGGATATGTAAATTGTACTAGTGATTTTTTTATAAATATATTTTAATTTTGATTTTAATATGGCTTTGTGTGTAGTTTTGTAAACTATTTTTTAAAAAATTTTTGTTAGGTGTTTAGTAGGCTATAATTTAGTTTTTATACTGAGGCTTAGGGGGGTTATTTTGTGTATGTTTATGATACAAACATTAGATATTGTTATTCTATATGCTATAATTACTTGAGCCCCAACATTTATTGTGAAATTTAATGTTTAGTAATGATTTAAGGCTTTTTTTTTTCCAGAGGTGACATTATTTAAAATTAGGTAGGACTTTACTAAGTCCTTGTTGGATAATACTTTGGCTTATTTTTTTAGCTTAAAGCTGTGCTTGTATGCAACCTAAAGTTTTGGAGGTAGCATTTATTATGGTTTTTGTGAGGTTTAATAGGGTTAGATATATTTTTTTTAATTATTTTTTTAGGGTATTAATATATTTTTAAGTAGTAATAGCTAAAATTGGCTTTGTAAATTACTTTATACCAATTTTGACTCTAAAACTGTGTTGCTTTGGGTTTTCTTGGTTTAATTTATGTAAATAAATTTATTTGCGCTGCCTTTTAGGGGAGGGTACTTACTTATTTTGGTGACGTTAATTGTGCATTGTCTTTTAAAATTACAGAAAGTTATTATTTTAAGGTTTAAAGCATTTTTTTTTTGCCACACAGTAGTGGGCAGCGTAGTATTTTGCAACATTTGTTTGAGATTGCATGATTTTTTTTGTTTACACTAGCGCAAACACACAAAGTAAAACCACAATAGCAAGAACACTATACAACTTCCTTTTATATTGCATGTTTTTATTTTGTGCTTCCGTGTGCCGTTGTGGATTTGTGTGATAACTATTTATTAAAAAACCGCACAAAACAAAAGCAGGATTTATAGACTTTATTATTTTTAATTATTTATATATATTTAATTTTTATATTTGCTGTTATCCAGTGGCCTTCAAAATTATATGGCATGATAAAAAATTGTACAGTGGTATTTTATAATATTTTTTTGCTTATAAACTTTATTGGTTTTGTATTGGGAAGGATTGGCTTTATTGGAGGGAGAGGGCAATTATGCTCAGCATCGTTAATTATTAGGGCATATGGTGCTTGGTTGGAAGCCGTAGGTGGTTAGACGTTTACATTTTATTTATTAAAATGGTTTATTTAGCTGTGGCTTATTTAGCTAATTTATGGATGGACATACGCTTTTTAAAAATGTTTTTGGACATTATATATTTAAGAGGGGTGTTGGCTATTTGCAAAATAATTGGGGCAGAACCAGTAAGGTAATGCTAGTGCACCAAGGCCCATAGCAATGCCAACTTTTTTTTTTCCCCAAGGAGTAAAGATGGTTTTTGGCCCTTTTAATACTTGTGAGGCAAATGCCACTGGCTTTTTACCAGAGGGCCCTTTTTGGCTTAAAATAGCTTTTATTTTTTGTGGGGAGTGAGTGAGCTGCAACACAGATCTCTGCCAGAATGTGCCTCCAACTTCTAGGCCACATGGCAGCGGCCACTTTTGTGGTCAGACACGCAAGGTCAAACATGATGTCTTCGTGTATGGGGCTTCCTACAGTGTATCTCCCCCACAAACACAGCCTTCACAAACTTCTATCCATGCCAATGAGAGTCAAGGACTCACTACTTGGGTGGACACAGCCCAGGCACATCTGTGTGTTGGAGTTCCTTTCATCCAACCACCTTCAATGATTATCCTAACAACTGATGCCTTCCTAATCAGTTGGGGTGCCCATCTTCACGATCATACAGTTTAGGGCAGATGGTCATTATCCAAATCCACCCTACAACACATCAACTTTCTAGAACTACGAGCGATCCTCAATGCCTGCAGACATTTCCTCCCTTTACTTAAACATCGTGCTATCAGAGTCATGATGGACAAAACTTGCCTGCATGTTTTACGTCAACAGGCAAGGCGGAGTTAGGTCCCACTCTTTATGCCCAGAGGCACTGAAATTATGGAACTGGTGTATCCTTCACAATATCACCATCTCAGACACATACCTCGCTGAACACCATCACGGACGCATTGAGCAGGAGAATTTCCCATGATCATGAGTGGGAACTGGATATATGAGTCCTTCAGCTCATCTGCAATCGTTGGGGATGCCCCACCATAGATATTTTTGCCACACTGCAAAACATCCACTGCCCTTGATTCTGTTCCAGAGGGGACTGGGACATGGATTGCTGGGAAACACATTCCTCATCACATGAGATGCACCACTTCTCTATACCTTTCCTCCCTCTCCCCTCCTATTCCGTGTACTTCTCAAGGTACAGGAGGACCGAGTTCACGTCATCCTTATAGCCCCAGCACGGCCACAACAGATCTGGTATACTTATCTCCTTCACATGATGGTATGCCGACCGATTTCTCTCCATCCAACACCGCAGCTCCTTTCACAGGACACAGGTCCATGCTGCATGAAACGCCTTTGGTGTCGACAGGTGCAGAGATGTCCTCCCACTCCCAGGAGTCGGGGGCTCTCTGGTTGGAGACACAGACTCTGGTGGTAGCAAGTGAGTCTCCACTGTCTGACCTCGGTGAGGCCCCGTGCTTGACCCTATTTTCTTGGACTGTGCAGGGGATCGGTTTCGCTCTGTGTGGTGTTTTAGCTGCTTTTTCCTCGACAGAGAGGAAAAAGACCAATGCCGAGGTGGGCTGGGGCCGACAACGCGCTCTGCACCAATGCCACGCTCGGTACCAAGATAAAATGGATTGGTTCAGAGGCCGCTCTGAGTGCTGCTTCCATTAGTAAGGTTTCAAGTGGATCTCTCTGTCTTTTTGGGTTCAGTGTCTGAAATCCTTACAAATCTTGCATTTTTCCTTACGATGAGCTTCTATCATGGGGGTCGCTCAATGGAAAGGCCTTTCCACAGGAGGCACAAGGTTTGAAGTCAGGTGACCATGTCATGCCCCGCTCCTGGCAAAGTCCTAGGTCATGTTGGAGTCTACCATCAGATTCAGGTGTAAAAGAACCATAGAAGTGGCAGGGTATCTCTGGCCTTTAATCCCTTGCTTAGGAGCATAAGGAGGTTGGCAATGGGCACAGACCCCCTGTGAGTAAGGAAAACTCTGATACCAGAGCGCGCACATCTACAGTGTAATGGATACATTCAACGCATCTCGAAGGACAGTAGTCATGAAAGACAAAGAATAATCTTTTGTTCCTAAATCCCTTCCATTTCTCTGACAGTTGACACAATCACCATATTCCCCATTCCTCAAGCTTGCAACATAGGTGTCATCTTTAGTTACCCTCTCTGTCCTTTCAAAATGACTTTTTGAAATTGTATTGCTTAACAATATTGTCTCCTGTCACTTGAAACTAAATCTACCAGTGCTACCAAAATTTCAAACTAACTTTGAACTTGTTACATATTTTACAATAGAATGTAAACTCATTAGGACTAGCACAATTGGGCTACAGTCTTGATTGGAGTATCTAATTAGTACTGTGATATTTTATTATTTATGCATCTTATTTTTGTATTCTGTGCTTATCACAGAGGTATCTGAGTGGCACTTAAGACACCTTTTGAATAACCTGATACATAGTGGATAACTACTTTTAAAACTTCACATGCTGATAGTACTTGAAAAGAAAACCACAAAACTTGCTTTCAGTGTGGTGCTTGGAGTGAACTAGTATTATTTAGCCCAGGCTGTTTATTACTGTGTGATATTTTTCTTAATGAAGTAGAGGTTCATATACATCATATGTATATAGAATGAATTTGAAACAATAAATCATAAATTTCTTGTAGCCTCTCCATCCAAAAGTTTATTGGTCTACAGAAATTTTTATTTCATCTGCAGTAACAAAGGAAATACTAGATGTTAAACATTGGGTCATTCCAGGTTACACTAAAATAATAAAGAACGTCAACTAATGCTGGTTTGCATCTTTAAAGAAATATGGTGAACACTTGGAAATTCATACATCAATTAAATTTACAATAAAACTCATGAATTGAGTTACATTCTACTTAGTGAAAGAGCTCGGTACAATCATTCTTGTTCCAACTAAAGCTGGGAGCAGTCACTGGAATCTGTGCAGCATACAAGGATTAATTTTTTAAAAAGAGGAGGTTCATGTGGACTGAATTCCCCCTCACAAAACGGGCATGTTTCCCAGAGAAAACATGATACTACTTTACTAATCAGGATGGAGCCTTATCCTGCAATGGGACCTAAATTTTGGTATTTTTACCACATCATTGCTGTTTTCTACATGGACAAAAATAGATATAGAGTAAACCAACCCAAAAAGTCAATTACAGGGTTTTATAGTGATGTACTGTGAAAAATTTGGTAGTGTTTTTCATTATACAGAATGTTCTTTCCGAAGACATAAACAGAAAAAGCACATATGTTTGATTTTAAAAATAACTTTGCTTAGCTGTTTAAAAATGCTGGAGACGTTTTGGATAGTTCTAAATGATCAGCATTTTAATTATATGATAAAACGTCTGTGTAAAGACAGATCTGGTTTATAATTATTTAAATTTTGGTGCACCTAAGTAAAAGTGGACTGATTTTCAGAAATTCTGAGCACTTGCAGCTTCCACTGAGTAGGAATTGAATTCAGTAGGAGTCGAGTGCTCATCTCCTTGAAAATTGGTTCACTTTTATTAAGGTGCCTAAATATATATTGAGATTTCCAGGTTTAGGCACCTACATTTGAAGATTATGTAAACTTGTAAAATGCTTTTTTAAATATATGCCTCAATATGCCAGACTTTAAATAAGGAAATTAAGTGTTTCTAAAATGAAGCTTACTTGTTTGTTTAATTTAAAGGGAGACCATCAATCTTAAAAATCATATTTATCTTTAACCTTATTTTATTTAGCTTTGGGTCTGATCCAGTGCTCACTGAATTTAGTGGGAAACTCTACATTGATTTGATTGGGCATTGGATCATGCTCTTATTACTAATGCCATGTTTTCAAACTGAATTTGTCTTTCTCCCCTTACACAACTTGCTATTTATTTTGCTAGACACTGAAAATAGATGCCGTTTGTTTACCTACTGGTTTGTATGTACTTGCACAATGGAACCACGCTGTGCTGTCACCTGTACTCATTAAAGGAACATTGATACATTTAATTGCTATTTCTTGAAATTATTGTAATAATTATATTTAATGTTATGAAATATATTATGTGAATATTAATGAATGGATTATTAAGTCTGAATATTTCTTCTTCTTTTATTACTGATTTTTTGTATCGGTTTTCGTACCTCTGTTACCCATCATCAACCACACTACCTTACTAGCACCCTGACATCAACCTGAACAGAATCCTGGATCTTTAGCAGGACTTCCGAGCTTCTCTTTAGCTTATGTGCTCTCCTCCTCCTTTACATTGTCAGTTACTCTTCATTCAGATTTTTCTCCTTCATACAAGCCGGATTTTACCACCTCCTTTCCCGTCAGCTATTAATTATGAGGTCACTCCCAGATATTCTGTGCCCTTTACATTTTCCTCCTAGGCAACCCCCTACATATTAGCAGTAGTGTTGTAAAAAAGACACAAGTAGTAGTAATTCTGCTCTACTCCACACTGATTAGGCCTCAACTAGAGTATTGTGTCCAGTTCTGGACACCACATTTCAGGAAAGATGTGGACAAATTGGTGAAAAGCCAGAGAAGAGCAACAAAAATGATTAAAGGTCTAGAAAACATGACCTCTGAGGCAAGACTGAAAGAACTGGGTTTGTTTAGCCTGGAGAAGAGAAGACTGAGGGGGGACATAACAGCTTTCAAGTACATAAAAGGTTGTTGCAAGGAGGAGGGAGAAAAATTGTTGTTCTTAACCTCTGAGGATAGGACAAAAAGCAGTGGGCTTAAACTGTAGCAAGGGAGGTTTAGGTTGGACATTAGGAAAAACTTCCTAACTGTCAGGGTGATTAATTACTGGAATAAATTGCCTAAGGAGGTCATGAAATCTCCATCATTGTCTAACCTGCTCTTAAAAATCTCCAAACACCTGTCAGGGATGGTCTAGATATTATTTAGTCCTGCCATGAGTGCAGGGGACTGGACTAGATGACTTCTCGAGGTCCATTCCAGCCCTATGATTCTATATTTCATCCTTATTCCCTTTTTACAGACTAGTTCTATCTTCAAGTGATTGCTCATATCCATTCCCATTTAGGTGTGTGCGCGCTCCGTGCACAGTTTCCCGGAACTTTTTTGCCCTTAGCAGTCCCGGTAGGGTCAGCTCAGGCGCCCCCTGGAGTCCCGCGCCCATGCCGCGGTACATAGGGCACTGCCGACCCCACCAGCCCCCAGTTCCTTCTTTCCGCCCGTTGACGGTTGTTGGAACTTTGCTTCTTGCTTGCAAGTCGCAAACCCTTATCTCTTTTGTTATTCAACATCGTTATACCAGTTAGTAGATAGTTTGGAAAACCCTCAGGGATTCTTTCTCTCTGTTGGGCCATGCCTTGCTCAACAGGTTTCGAACAGTGCACTGAATGTGCTAAGCCGATCCCTGTGAGTGACCCTCACTCACGCTGCCTCGGATGCCTCAGGGAGCAGCACCGCAGGGACAGATGTAAAATCTGCAGGGCCTTCAAGCCGTGGACCCAGAAGGAGAGAGAGAGGTGCGGCTGAAGGCGATATTGATGGAGTCCGCTCTACGTCCGGACCCCGAGCCAGTGCGGTCATCTGCGGAACCGAGCGTCTCCTCGGTGCGGAGCGCTCCGCCGGCACCGACATCATCCAAGGGGCCGGCACCGAAGCGCTGCAAAGAGACAGCGCGCCGGGACTCCTCCGCACCGCCGTCCCGGCACCGGGGGAGTCCGGAGATGCCCCAGCCACGTGCCGTAGAGGTTTCTCCGGCACCAGCATCTCCACGCAAGGAGCCCTCCCCAACTCCTCGGAGTGGGGCTGAGCCCTTGCAGGGGCCGTTGACGCCGGAGGCGTTCGCCGCGGCACGCGTCCTCATGGGCCCGCCCACGCCTCTGCCCCTCCCTCGTCCGAGGTTGGGGCTTGCGTCTCGGGGTAAGCCCGTAATGGGTGGACCCGGTGGGTGGAGACAGGAGTCGAAGTCTCCCCCCAGACGGTCGCGGAGGGTGGAGAGTGCGGGCTCCCCTCCTAGCTCCGGCACCGAGTCCAGCTCCTCGTCGCCACGGGACCGTGGATGGTCGAGGAGCTCTCGAGGGACGACGACACCATCATCCCTCGACAGCCCGGCTTGGCGCCGCAGCACCCGGCACCGGTCCAGATCCCCGACACCCAGTCCGGTGCGGATCCCGGAGCCTCCCACGACGGCACAGCCTGAGTCACCGGCACCGCTGCCGTGGCAGACCCCCTCATCGCCGTCTGCGGCAAAGCCAGCTACACCGCTACTTGCAGCACCGGCGCCATTGGCACCGACTTGCCGGGCACAGATGCATAGTCCATCCCGCGCTCGGTCCCGCTCTACAGGTCGGCACCGATCCAGATCCCGGTCCCGATCTTCTCGCCGGCACCGACGGCACCGCTCCCGGTCACCTAAAGGGCCCAAACGTCGTCGGAAATCCTCAAGAGGCGTCAAAATCGCCCTCAGTGCCAGCGGCAGCCTCAACAACCACTGAGGCAGCCCCCTAGACCCGCCCAGTCCAGAAGGGGTCGGGAGAGGTTTAGAGGCCCTAACCGCCGTAATCGTTCGGGGTCTTCGGCGGGGACCCGTGGCTCGTATAAGGGCCAGAATAATAAAAAGCCTTTTTGATGGTGCGCAAGGGGGTGGTACTCTTACTTACCCCCTGCCTCGCGACCGACCCTTTGCCCACAGGTTACGGCCGTACTACGCCCACTGGCAAAGTGTCACATTGGACCAATGGGTCCTTGGTATAGTCCGCAGAGGCTATGCACTACAACTTACGGCCTTCCCCCCGGACTTCCTTCCGGTCCAATCTCCCGTCAGGGATCCACTGCACGAGCTACTCCTCACTCAGGAAGTCTGCTCCCTCCTCCAGCTGGGGGCGGTGGAGGAGGTCCCACCAGGGGAAGGGGGACAAGGGTTTTACTCCCGATACTTCTGGATCCCCAAGGCCAAAGGGGGCCTGAGACCCATTCTGGACCACCGCCATCTGAACAAGTTTATCAGACGCCAAAAATTCCGGATGGTCTCCCTGGCCTCTATCATTCCTACCCTAGATCCAGGGGATTGGTATGCGGCCCTCGATCTCAAGGACGCATATTTTCACATTTCTATTCTCCCAGGACACAGAAGGTTCCTAAGATTTATGGTAGCGGGTTCCCACTACCAATTTACAGCCCTGCCATTTGGCCTTTCGTCTGCCCCCAGAGTTTTTACGAAGTGTATGGCGGTAGTGGCAGCGCACCTGTGCCGCAGAGGGGTTCAAATATTCCCCTACCTGGATGACTGGCTGATCCGGGGCAGGTCCAGGGCCCATGTCAGGAACAGCCTGGAACTCACGTGCACAGCTTGCACCGAGCTGGGTCTGCTCATCAACGAGCAGAAGTCCATTCTTACCCCGGTGCAACGCATAGAGTTCATTGGGGCCACGCTAGACGCCACTCAGGCCAGAGCCTTCCTTCCAAGACCCCGCTTCGAGGCGATGGCGGCCTTGATAGACCACCTTCACAGGTCCCCCACGACGACAGCCAGGCGGTGCCTGCAGCTGTTGGGACACATGGCAGCTTGGACGTACGTGGTGCGGTTAGCTCGCCTCAGACTCAGACCCCTTCAAAGGTGGCTAGCCTCTGTGTACGCCCCAATCAGACATCCTCTCAACAGGATAGTCACCTTACGTACCCCGCTACTGACTTCCCTACTCTGGTGGAAGGACCCGAGGGAAGTGTTGAAGGGAGTTCCCTTCAGGGAGAGGGTTCCGTCGGTAACTCTAATCACCGATGCCTCCGATGTGGGGTGGGGAGCGCACATCACGGGCAACCTCAGTACCCAAGGGCGCTGGTCACCAAACGATATATCCCTGCAAATCAACGTCAGGGAACTCAGGGCAGTCCGCCTTGCTTGCAAGGTGTTCCTCCGGTTCCTACGGGGCAGGATAGTACAGGTCCTAACGGACAACACGGCAGCCATGTTCTATATGAACAGGCAGGGGGGAGCACACTCCTCGGCCCTGTGCCAGGAAGACGAGTTGCTCTGGGAATTGGCGGTAAGACACGACTTCCACATAGCTGCCTCTCACCTCCCGGGGGTCAGGAACGACGAGGCGGACTGCCTCAGCAGGTCGTTTCTTCTCCGACACGATTGGTCGTTACAGCAGGAGGTGGTGGATTCTGTCTTCCACAGGTGGGGAGTTCCCCATCTGGACCTGTTCGCATCGGCCTGGAACAGGAAATGCCCGAGGTTCTGCTCGCTCCGAGGGCGCGAACCGGGCTCTGTTTCCGATGCGTTCCTGATAGAATGGACGGGGGCCCTCATGTATGCATTTCCTCCCGTCCCCTTGCTATCCAGAGTCCTCTTGAAAATCAAGAGAGACAGGGCAGACAGCATACTGATTGCCCCAGCCTGGCCGAGACAGCACCGGTTCAGCATATTGCTGGACCTGTCCATAGCCATGCCCTTACCGCTCCCGAGGCGGCACGACCTACTCTCCCAGGACCAGGGTTTCCTGCTCCACCCGGACCTGGACTCCCTCCACCTGACAGCGTGGAGAGACTGTGGCTGACAGAGGGAGAGAGATCCTGCTCCATACAAGTGCAGCAGGTTTTACTTAACAGCAGGAAACCTTCCACACAGTTGGTATACAGGGCCAAGTGGAAGCGTTTTACAGTTTGGGCTCAGTCCCGGGGCGTCTTACCGAGCTCCTCGCCAATTCAGGCGATTTTGGAGTACCTCCTTCACCTGAAAGTACAGGGCTTAGCCCTGGCCTCTCTCAGGGTACACCTCGCGGCCATCTCAGCCTTCCACCAGCCATTGGAAGGCAGATCCCTGTTCTCACATTCCATGTCATCTAGGTTCCTCAAAGGTGTGGAGAGGCTATATCCCCAGGTCCGTGACCCGGTGCCCCCCTGGGATTTGAACCTGGTCCTCGCCATGTTGACAGGACCCCCCTTCGAGCCCTTGGCTACATGCCCGCTGCTCATCCTCTCATGGAAGGTGTCCTTCCTGGTGGCCATTACATCGGCCAGAAGGGTCTCTGAGATAAGGGCCTTAACCTCAGAACCTCCCTATACGGTTTTTTACAAAGATAAGGTCCGACTGAGACCCCACCCGGCCTTCCTGCCGAAGGTGGTGTCCCAGTTTCATTATAACCAGGATATCTTCCTCCCTGTGTTCTTTCCTAAACCACACGCTTCGGAGGAGGAGCGGAGATGGCACTCCCTGGATGTCAGACAAGCCTTGGCCTTTTACCTCGAAAGGACCAAGCCCTTCCGGAAGTCAACGCAGCTGTTCGTGGCAGTGGCGGACCGGATGAAAGGCTCACCTGTCTCCACCCAGTGCATCTCCACCTGGATCACCGCCTGCATCAGGACCTGTTACGAGCAGGCAAAGGTACCGCTTCCAGGGGCTGTAACGGCACACTCGACCAGGGCCCAGGCCTCATCTGCGGCCTTCCTGGGGAGAGTGCCCCTGCAGGACATCTGCAGAGCAGCGACCTGGTCGACGGTGCATACCTTCACGTCCCACTACGCCATTGTCCAACAGGTGAGAGAGGACGCGGGGTTTGGCAGAGCCGTCCTTGCCAGGGCGGCGCAACGCTAACTCCTACCCACCTCCAGGTATGGCTATGTAGTCACCTAAATGGGAATGGATATGAGCAATCACTCGAAGATAGAAAACAGGGTTACTTACCAGTAACTGTTGTTCTTCGAGATGTGTTGCTCATATCCATTCCGCACCCACCATCCGTCCCCACTGTCGGAGTCGGCAGAAAGAAGAGACTGGGGGCCGGAGGGGTCGGCAGTGCCCTATGTACCGCGACATGGGCGCGGGACTCCAGGGGGCGCCTGAGCCGACCCTACCGGGACTGCTAAGGGCAAAAAAGTTCCGGGAAACTGTGCACAGAGCGTGCACACACCTAAATGGGAATGGATATGAGCAACACATCTCGAAGAACAACAGTTACTGGTAAGTAACCCTGTTTTTCCCCAAGCAATATCATATCTCTTCAATTTCAGTTTGTTTTGCATCTATCCTAAACATCTGCTAATAAAATCCTGAGATCTCTCAGCCTTCTTTGCATTTATTAGTCCTGTCTGGATGTGAACAATCCCAAGAGATGGAGAATCCACAACTTCTCTAAGTGGTTTGTTCCAGTAATTAATGAACCTCACTGTTCCAATTTTGTTTAAAAGTTGTCAGTGATGGAGACTCCACCTCAATCCTTGGTAAGTTGTTCCAGCCGTTAATAACCCTCACTGTTAAAAATTTGTACCTTATTTCTAATTTGAATTTGTCTAGCTTCACTTCCAGCTATGGAATCTTTATTAAATCTGCTAGACTGAAGAACCCATTATCAAAGTTTTGTTTCTTATGTAGAGACTTCATAGATTGTGATTAAGTCACCCTTAACCTTCTCTTGGTGAAGATAAACAGATTGAATTTCTGGAGTTTAGCATTAAGTTCAAACTACTGATTCCTGTTATGCCTTTCTCCACTAGATTAAAGAGCCCTTTAGTGGTCTCTTCTCCTTGGGAAAGTTCTCCCTTATACACTGTAATCAGGTCATCAATCTGTTTTCTTTTTGAACAAATAAAAGTTATTTGAAAGATAAACAAATTGAGATCTCTAAGTCTCACACTGTAGTTAGAATTCCAGAGGGGTAGCCGTGTTAGTCTGTATACAGCAAAAACAACGAGAGTTCTGTAGCACTTTAAAGACTAACAAATTTAATTTCAGCAGGCATAAGCTTTCGTGGGCTTCAGCCCACTTCCTCAGATGCATTTGGTAGAAATAATACAGCAAATATTGGCAACATATATAGGAGGCAACATATATGTATCCAAAGGCATAGACAACAATGCGGTAGGTGGATGAAAGCCGGGTACTTGAGGCCTAATGACAACCATTGAGTAGGAGGTGAGAATGGGTGAGCAGAGAGAGAGCCATTCCAAATCCCTGTTTAAACCCAGTTTGAATGTGTCAAGTTTGCAGATAATTTCTAACTCAGCAGTTTCTCTTTGAAGTCTGTTTGTTTTTGAAGTTTTTTTTTGTAGAAGTATAGCAACTTTCAGGTCAGAGACAGTGTGTCCTGGGAGATTGAAGTGTTTTCCGACTGGTTTATGGATGTTGTTATTTTTTATGTCTGATTTGTGTCCATTTATCCTTTTGCGAAGTGATAGTCCAGTTTGGCCAATGTACATGGCAGAGGAGCATTGCTGGCACATGATGTCATATATAACATTAGTGGATGTGCAGGTGAATGAGCCCCTTATGGTGTGATTGATGTGGTTAGGACCAGTGATGCTGTCACTAGAGTCAGTGTGTGGGCAGAGCTGGCAACGGGGTTTGTTGCAGGGATAGGTTCCTGGATTGGACTTCTTGTAGGGTGTCTGGTTGCTGGTGAGTATTTGCTTCAGGTTGTGGGGGCTGTCTAAGCCAGGATGGGTCTTTCGCCAACTGCCTGAGCGAGAGACGGATCATCTGCTAGAATAGGTTGTAGATCTTTAATGATGTGTTGGAGAGATTTTAACTGGGGACTGTAGGTGATGACCAGTGGTGTTCTGTTATTTTTGTTGGGTCTGTCCTGTAGTAGGTGACTTCTGGGTACCCATCTGGCTCTGTCAATTTATTTCTTCACTTCTGCAGGTGGGTATTGTAGTTTTAAAAATGTTTCATAGAGATCCTGTAGGTGTTTCTCTGTCTGAGGGATCGGAGAAAATCCGGTTGTATCTTAAGGCTTGGCTGTAGACAATAGATCATGTAATGTGTCCAGGGTGAAAGCTGGAGGCATGAAGATACATATTGCGGTCAGTTGGTTTTCGGTATAGGGTGGTATTAATGTGACCATCCTTTATTTGTATTGTAGTGTCCAGGAAGTGGATTTCTTGTGTGGACTGGTCAAGGCTGAGGTTGATAGTGGGATGGAAATTATTGAAATCCCAGTGAAGACAGACATCATCTTCCTATCCAAGTGCAAACAAATGGACATCATACCAAATGGACTGAAAGTGAAATATCCCTTACGATCGACATATTATACAGAGTATGGTGACAAATTGTGTTACACCCACTCTAAGGAACCACCTGATCAGCATTCTGTACAGCAAACACAAGAAATCCACTTCCTGGACACTACAATAAAATTCAGATAAAATGCTAGATTCCTGTATGTGGCAAAGATCCCTTTAGGCAGCAGAGGGGAAGGTTCATGAGAATCAGTTATTGCTCCCTGATTCTTTGCCTGTCTATGGCCTAGCCAGTACCAGTGTAAATTAGAGGAGTCTCCAATATACTGTAATTAATACCAGCGAATGATGTTTCCAAAGGGACTATCTGTCAGCTAGAGATAGCCAGAACTCAACATACTGCAGCCATGCCTCATCATTGCTTCTGACATATTCCCTTTAGTGTGCTGAGAGGAGGGTGAAGATGGAGGGAAGACCAGTTAAAAGAAGGTATCACCAGCAGAAGCACAGAAGTAAGGGGGACAATCACCATACCATGTCTCCCTTACTTCTGCACTCTCATACTTCTCCCTTACTTCCGCTGATGGCGATCACCCGGTTAGCAGCCACCGCTCTCCAGCCACCCAGCTCCAAAGGCAGTGCAGAAGTAAGGGTGACAATACCGCAATCACCTTACAATACCCTCGCAGTCCCTTTTGGGTCAGGATCCCCACTTTGAGAAACACTGTGTACTTTTGTATATTTATACCCTATAGTATAGTATAGAGTAAAAATACACAAAAGACCAGATTTCATGGTCCATAACACATTTTTCATGGCCATGAATTTGGTAGGTCCCTATCAATTAGGCAAAGTTTCTATACAGCAACACACATACGTGCATGCACACAACTAGCTTTCAAAATAATTAATATGGTCAGAGTCCATAAGGTTAGGTTACCTCTTGACTAGTCTCAGAAAGTTGCCATTTCATTAAAGTATTGTGACAGGGCCAGACCTGATGGCTATAGGAGAGTGTTGGAGGGTATATATATTAGCCCCAGGATCAACAAATCCTTGTTTCCTGGGTGATTCAGCTGAGGTTACTCTAGGGTGGTTAGGCCAGCTGAGGCCAATTAAGGGGCTTGCCCCCAGCAGTTAAAAGCCTCCCTGTGAGGCAGATAGAGGCAGCTGAAAGGGAGTTGAGAGGAGGAGCAGAGCGGAGCTGCTCTGCTACAGAACTTGGAGCAATTGCTGTTGCTACCATAACACAAGGTATAGGAACTCAGGAGAAGCCTGAGGCAGGGCCAAGCGTCATAGGCACAGAGGCCTGAAGGAGGACCCGGCCGCCCAGACAACTGAATAATGGAGTTGAGGTGGGGTGACCTCACCCAAACGGGAGGATCACAGAGACAGAGACCCATGGCGGGAGGGAAACCCTCGTCCCGGTTTCAGGAAACAGATCTCGAGCAGTGGGGCCAAAGATGGGCGACCCAGGGAAGGTAGTAGCTGTCACAGACTAAGCAGTTTTGAGGCTACTCCTCACAGGGTCCCTGGGTCAGGGCCTGGGGTAGAGGGCGGGATTGGGTGCCCCCACCCCCTCTCCCACCCAGGCATACTATCAGCATAGCTGAAAATGGCGCAGGACCTGCAGAGGGGCAGAACAGGCATCCCTCGCCACAGTATCCACTGAGGGGGTTCTCCATTCGGAGATGCCATAATGTGCACGAGACCTTTCCTTGAGAGAAATCAAATCTTGTGAGGAGGATGGCACCTAGTGTGCAATGAAATCTGAGACTCCGCTTTGGCTGGGTAAAATGAATGTAAATGCTAGTGTAGAAGTAATACAGATTCAGAGATGCTATTAAAATTGCTGGTCCCTGGAACCAGTGACATCATCCTGCAAAGTATGAGTATACCATGGGTTGGAGGAGAAGGCATCTGTTGTGAAACAGATAACTGTTAAAAAAAACCCTTTAAGATGAGAAAGCATCAAAAAAGGCAGTATCCAGAGGAAGTAACCTGGGTCTTTCTGAGAGCTGGGAGATGAAGTGATCCTGGATATGAATGATTTTTTTCCCACTGAGATGGACTGGAAAGGGAGCAGAACAGGAGATATGTGGGGGAGTGGAGAACAAGTATGAGGATAGAGAAGTAGAGATGATGGTGAGGGGTGCAATTGCCATTCTTGGCTCTCCCCACATCTCTCTTCACCAACTTTTCATCCCCCCTCCTTCCTTCCTCCCTCTATTGATACCTTCACCCTTTCCTTCTCCTCTAACCTCCCTCTGCTCTTGCCACTTGTCTTCCACTTTTATTGTCCTATAGCCTCTTCTACCCCCCAACCCCAAGTACACAAGTCTCATACCACCTCTGTGTCTCCCTCTGCCACCTTCTCTTCTTTAGCCTGGATAGCTGCTCTCCAACCACCCAGCTCTGAAGGTAGTGCAGAAGTAAGGGTGGCAATACATGACTTTGCTCCCCAGAAAGCCTTGTGACCCCCTCGGGTTGGAACCCGCAGTTTGAGAAATGCTTACTTAAGGGCTTTACATGTTTATATTTTGCTGTTTTTAAATACATATTTATGCTTTGTTACAACACCATGAAATTGAAGATTTTAAAAATGATAAGACTGTAAAATTTATGAAAATGGACCGTGAATTTGGGAGGGCCCTACTATTTGGTAGTGGGCCTCTAAAGTAAACTTGCTTGTATCATTTAGTGGTAAGCTATGTTAGGAAAAAGCCAGAGGTGGTAGTTTGGGAGGTCTCAATACTAGCTTTCCTCTGGATTCTAATAAGAGAAGAGACTTTCTCTATTCCATTGTTAAACTGTCTTAGTAGCAAAAGTATATTAGAGGTCTATGATATAAGGGTGGCATCTGGACTCCAAAAGCAAAATAAATTATTCTAATGGGTGTCCAAAGATACAGCCCCTGATTCTGTGGAATCAAATTTTGGTTACGATAAAAGAAACTGTTTACATTCTCTGGATCCATTTTATTTAGTTTTATCTAAGTGATGTTACTTATATTATATTATGATCATCACATGCTCTAAGCCAGGGCCCAACAATGGAATGCAACCCTCTTCCCCATTTCCTCCCCCCCAAAAAAAACAAAAAACAAAAAACAAAACCTAAAATATTTAGAAAACTTCCCTGTTAAGTCTATGCTAAAGTCTACTATATTTCCATAAAACTTGCAGTTTTTTTCACAGTGGCATTCACTAATACCTTTGATGTAGTCTGGCCACCTGCCTTGATAGGCAGAAATGTCATCAAAATTTCCTCCAGAAAAAAATTAACTGATTTCTGCTTGCTGGTTGGGATCCAATAAATCTTTGCTTTTTATTCATATGAATAAATATTTTTCTCAATGGGCAGGTATCTAACATTAAGGATATGTCTTTACTAGACAGTTAACATGTTACTATACTCAAGTTTCTCCATTCAAGCTAGGCTAGCTCATTTGAGAGAAACTACACTGCAAAGGGTTACTTGAGCCATATTCTGTGCTGGCACTGTACTGAACCTAGTGAGGCTTTGGACCTTCTGGAGCATAATCTTTGGTTCTTAGAACTGCGGTAATGTGAGCTGCTTTTTGAACTCTTCTTTGGGGTATTGTGGGCAATGTTTTCCAAATTCTCTAGGTACATGGTCAGAAGTGGTGTTCGTCCAGAAACACATTACAGTACATCACTTCTGGTTTTGCGTTCACAACATGCACTCCTGTGCAAAAGCATTTATTCCACTCAGAATGATGTGCAATACCAAATGTTAGCATGAATGGAATTACCATTTTGGGAACAGAAGACAGATAGAGACCATGAGATGATATGGAGGGCCTTTTGGAAATAGATCTTTACTCTTAGACAGCAGTGATGTGCTTTGCTAACCATAGAATAATAGAGTTGAAAGGGACCTCAGGAGGTCATCTAGGCCTAACTGCTGCTCAAAGGAGGACTAACCTCCGCTAAATCATCCCAGCCAGGGCTTTGTCAAGCTGCAGCTTAAAAACCTCTAAAGATGGAGATTCCACCATCTCCCTAGGGAACCCATTCCAGACCCTCCTAGTTAAAAACTTTTTCCTAATGTCCAACCTAGACCTCCCCCCCTGCAACTTGAGACCATTGCTCCTTGTTCTGTAATCTACTACCATTGGGAACAGCCTAGCTCCATCTTCCCTGGAACCCCCTTTCAGGTAGTTAAAGGCTGCTATCAAATCCCCCCTCATTCTTCTCTTTGCAGACTAAACAAGCCTAGTTCCCTCAGCCTCTCTTCATAAGTCTTGTGCTCCAGCCCCCTAATCATTTTTGTTGCCCTCCGCTGTACTCTCTCCAACTTGTCCACATCGTTTTTGTAGTGGGGAGCCCAAAACTGGATACAATACTCCAAATGTGGCCTCACCAATGCCGACTAGAGGGGAATAATCACTTCCCTCGATCTGCTGGCAGTGCTCTTAATAATGCAGCCCAATATGCTGTTAGCCTTCTTGCAAAAATGGCACACTGCTGACTCATATCCAGCTTCGTAGCCACTGTAACCCTCAGGTCCTTTTCTGCAGAACTGCTGCCTAGCCTTTCGGTCCCCAGTCTGTAACTGTGCATGGCATTCTTCTGTCCAAAGTGCAGGACTCTGCACTTTTCCTTGTTGAACCTCATCAGATTTCTTTTGGCCAATCCTCTAATTTTCTAGGTCACTCTGTATCTTATCCCTACCTTCCAGGGTGGGTATCCACCACTCCCCCTAGCTTAGTGTCATCTGCAAACTTGCTGAGGGTGTAATCTACCCCATCTTCCAGATCCTTAATGAAGATGTTGAAGAAAACTGGCCCCAGGACCGATCCCTGGGGCACTCCGCTTGTGACCGGTTGCTAGCTAGACATTGAGCCATCGATCACTCCCCTTTGAGCCCGATGATCTACCCAGCTATCTATCCATTTTATTGTCCATTCATCCAACTCATACTTCTTTAACTTGCTGATAAGGATACTGTGGGAGACTGTATCAAAAGCTTTGCTAAAGTCAAGGTATATCACATCCACCACTTTCCCCACATCCACAGAGCCATTCACTTCTTCATAGAAGGCATTCAGGTTGGTCAGGCATGACTTGCCCTTGGTGAAACTATGTTGACTGTTCCTGATCACGTTCCTCTCTTCCAGGCGCCTTAAAATGGATTCCTTGAGGACCTGCTCCATGATTTTTCCAGGGATTGAGGTAAGGCTGGCTGGTCTGTAGTTCCCCGGATTCTCTTTCCTCCCTTTCTTGAAGATGGGCACTGTATTTTCCTTTTTCCAATCATCAGGGACCTCCCCCAATTGTCACAAGCTTTCAAAGAAAATAGCCAATGGCTCTGAAATCACATCAGTCAACTCCCTCAGCACCCTCGGATTCATTGAGTCTGGCCCCATGGACTTGTGTATGTCCAATCTTTCTAAATAGTCCTGAACCTGTTCGTTCAGCACTGTGGGATGTTCACCTCCTCCCCATTCTGTGCTGCCCAGTGCAGTAGTCTGGGAGCTGACCTTGTCTGTGAAAAAAGAGGCAAAAAAGGCATTGAGTACCTCAGCTTTCTCCACATCCTCTGTCACTAGGTTGCCTTTCCCCATTCTGTAAGGGGCCCACACTTTCCCTAATCTTCCTCTTGTTGGTAACATACCTGTAGAAACCCTTCTTGTTCCCTTTCACATCCCATGTTATCGGCAACTCCATTTGCGCTTTGGCCTTCCTGATTTCATTCCTGCACGTTCGAGCAGTATTTTTATAATCCTCCCTAATCCACTTCTTGTAAGTTTCTTTTGTTTAAGTTCACCAAAGACGACTTTGTTAAGCCAAGCTGGGCGCCTACCATATATGCTATTCTTTCTGCACATTGGGATGGTTTGTTCCTGCGCCCTTAGTAAGGTTTCTTTAAAATACAGCCAGCTCTCTTGGATTCCTTTCCCCCTCATGTTAGCCTCTCAGGGGATCCTGCCCATCTGCTCCCTGAGGGAGTCAGTCTGCTTTTCTGAAGTCCATGGTCCATATCCTGGTTTTCTCCTTTCTTCCTTTTGTCAGGATCCTGAACTCTACCATCTCATGGTCACTGCTGCATAGGTTGCCACCCACTTCTACTTCCCCTACCAAATCTTCCCTGTTTGTGAGCAGCAAGTCAAGAGGAGCACGGCCCCTAGTTGGTTACTCTAGCACCTGCACCAGGAAGTTGTCTGCAACACTCTCCAAAAACTTCCTGGATTGTCTGTGGTCTGCTGTATTGCTCTTCCAGCAGATGTTAAGGTGATTGAAGTCCCTCATGAGAACCAGGTTCTATGAACTGCAAACTATCCCTAGTTGACTGAAGAAAGCCTCATCTACCTTATTCTCCTGGTCTGGTGGTCTATAACAGACACCCAGCACGACATCACCCTAATGATGATTATGCAAACTGGTTGCAGATATGTTGGAGATATGAAGATCGCTCATGTATGTTTTCATAGTGAGGAATCACCCTGTGCTAACTGGTGGTTATGGAGCAGGCCCACAAGCACTGAGTGGTGGGACTACATTGACATGATGACCTAGGATGACCAGCAGTGGGCTCAGGACTTTCAAATGAGAAAGATAGCGTCTTCAATGTGCTGGCGGCGCCTGCCCCAGCGAGAGTGGCCCTACCAGTCCACGAAAGGGTTCTCGAAATTGTAAAGGTCCTGTGGCAAACCCCTTTCTCAGTCGCCCCAATGTCAGTGGTGGCCAACAAAAAGTATTATGTCCCGGTCGAAGGGTTTGTTTATCTGTTCACTCGCCCAGCCCTGGGAACCCTGGTGATAGATGCTGCCAAGCAGCGGGACTGGCAAGGTCAGCCAGTTTCCACTCCCAAGAACATGGACAACAAAAAGCTGGATTTGTTTGGGAGAAAGATTTATTCCATGGCAGCCCTGCAGTTCAGGATTGCCAACCATCAGGACCTCGTGGGCAGGTACAATTTTAACTTGTGGGATTCCCTCAGGCAGTTCGCTGAGGCCGTGCCCCAGGATCAGGCTGCGGACTTTACCACCATCTTGGACGAAGGAATCACGGTGGCTAGGGCAGCGCTCCAGACGTCCAGTGACGCTGCTGACTCTGCAGGTAGAGCCATAGCCTCCGCCATTTCCATGAGAAGGTGCTCATGGCTGCAATCCTCGGGCCTGTCGCAGGAGGTGCATCAATCAATTTAGGACCTCCCCTTTGATAGGTTGGCCCTATTCTCTGACCAGACCTATGCGAAGTTGCATGGCCTGAAGAACTACAGGGCCACACTTCGCTCCCTCGGCCTGTATATGCCCCAGGATTCCAGGCAGCAGTCATGGCCCCAGGCGCAGCAGCAGCCAAGTCCTCTGCCTAGGCCCTTTTAACCTTTATAGAAATAGGGACAGAAATAAGGGGTTGAGAAGGAGGAATCAGCCCTCCAGCTCTTCCTCACCTCCCCAGCAGGGGCCCCCCATGGGGTTGGGCAATCAGAGGAGGCAGTTTTGATGGTGTGCCCGAGGGTGGCACACCTACTGCTCTCCTGGATCTGCCCTGCCGCTTCCTAAACAGGTTAAAGCCCTTCTATCCCAACTAGGCAAAAATCACTTCAGACCGTTGGGTCATAGAATCATAGAATATTAGAGTTGGAAGGGACCTCAGGAGGTCATCTAGTCCAACCCCCTGCTCAAAGCAGGACTAACCTCAGCTATATTATCCCAACCAGGGCTTTGTCAAGCCTCAGCTTAAAAACCTCTAAGGATGGAGATTCCACCACCTCCCTAGGTAACCCATTCCAGTGCTTCACCACCCTCCTAGTAAAAAACTTTTTCCTAATGTCCAACCTAGACCTCCCGCCCTGCAACTTGAGACCGTTGCTCCTTGTTCGGTCATCTGCCACCACCGAGAACAGCCTAGCCCCATCCTCCCTGGAACCCCCTTTCAGGTAGTTAAAGGCTGCTATCAAATCCCCCCTCACTCTTCTCTTTTGCAGACTAAACAAGCCCAGTTCCCTCAGCCTCTCCTCATAAGTCCTGTGCTCCAGCCCCCTAATCATTTTGGTTGCCCTCCGCTGCACTCTCTCTAACTTGTCCACATCCTTTTTGTAGTGGGGGGCCCAAAACTGGACACAATATTCTAAATGCGGCCTCACCAATGCCGAATAGAGGGGAATAATCACTTCCCGTGACCTGCTGGCAATGCCCCTCCTAATGCAGCCCAATATGCCATTAGCCTTCTTGACAACCAGGGCACACTGCTGACTCATAGCCAGCTTTTTATCCACTGTTACCCCCAGGTCCTTTTCTGCAGAGCTGCTGCCCAGCTCGTCGGTCCCCAGTCTATAGCTGTGCATGGGATTCTTCCTTCCTAAGTGGAGGACTCTGCACTTGTCCTTGTTGAACCTCATTAGATTTCTTTTGTCCCAATCCTCCAGTTTGTTTAGGTCACTCTGTATCCTATCCCTACCTTGCAGGGTATCTACCACTCCCCCCAGCTTAGTGTCGCCCGCAAACTTGCTGAGGGTGCAATCTACCCCATCCTCTACGATCTTCCAGAAGTGGGGTGTTCCCCAATTGGACCTATTCACGTCGGCCTGGAACAGGAAGTGTCCAAGGTTCTACTCGCTCCGGGGTCGCGAGACTGGGTCAATTTCCGACGTGTTCCTCATCAACTGGACGGGGGCTCTAATGTACGTGTTTTCTCCCATTCCGCTCTTCCCCAAGGTCCTGCTGAAAATCAAGAGGGACAGGGCAGATGTTATACTCATTGCCCCGGCCTGGCCGAGACAGCACTGGTTCAACATGCTGCTGGATCTTTCGATTGCCCCGCCCATGGAGCTCCCGAGACGGCACGACCTTCTCTCCCACGACCCTGGTCACCTGTTGCACCCGGATGTTGGCTCCCTGCACCTCACGGCCTGGAAGCTCTATGGCTGATGGAGGGAGAGCGACCCTGCTCGATGCAGGTCCAGAAAGTCCTGCTTGGCAGCAGGAAGCCTTCCACACAGGTCGTGTATTGGGCCAAGTGGAGGCGATTTACCTGTTGGGTGGAATCCTGGGGTATTCTGCCCGGTCTCTCGCCTATACAGGTGATCCTGGAGTACCTACTCCAGCTAAAGCTCCAGGGTCTGTCACTCGCCTCATTGAAGGTTCACCTGGTGGGCATTTCAGCCTTCTATAAGCCACTAGAGAGGAGATTGCTGTTCTCCCATCCCATGTCGGTCAGGTTCCTCAAGGGGGTGGAGAGGCTTTATCCTTAGGTCCGTGACCCGTTGCCTCCCTAGGATTTCAATCTGGTCCTCTCGAGACTCATGGCGCCCCTCTTTGAACCCATGGCTACATGCCCCCTGCTCATGCTTTCATGGAAGGTAGCCTTCCTGGTGGTCATTTCTTCAGCTAGGAGGGTCTCTGAAATTAGGGCCTTGACTTCGGAGCCCATTTATACAGTATTTTATAAGGATAAGGTGCAGTTGAGGCCGCATCCAGCCTTTCTGCCCAAGGTGGTTTCCCAATTTCATTGTAATCAAGATATTTTTCTCCCTGTGTTTTTTCCCATTCCTCACGGTTCGGAGGAGGAGAGGAGATTGCATTTGCTGGAAGTGAGACGAGCCCTGGACTTCTACATCGAGCGTACAAAGCAGTTCTGGAAATGGATGCAGCTCTTTGTCGCAGTGGCTTACCGGATGAAAGGCTCACCTTTCTCCACCCAGTTCATCTCCTCGTGGATTACATCATGCATCAGGTTCTGCTACGAGCAGGCGAGGATGCCGCTTCTGGGAACCATGACAGCGCACTCAAACAGAGCTCAAGCCTCTTCTGCGGCCTTCCTGGAGAGAGTGCCCTTGCAGGACATCTGCAATGCTGCCACCTGGTCGTCGGTGCATACCTTCACGTCCCACTACGCCATCGTCCAGCAGGCGAGAGAGGGCGCGGGATTCGGCAGAGTGGTGCTGAGAGTAGCTCACTGGTAACTCCTACCCACCTCCAACGTATTGCTTGTTAGTCACCTGTAGTGGAATGGACATGAGCAATCACTCGAAAAATAAAACAAGGTTACTTACCAGTAACTGATGTTCTTCCAGATGTGTTGCTCATGTCCATTCCACAACCCACCCCCCATCCCTGCTGCCGGAGTTGGCAGAAAGAAGGGACTGAGGGGGCCGGCAGTGCCTCATTTACCGCGGCATGTGCGCGGGACTCCAGGGGGCACCAGAGCTGGACTTACGGGATCTGCTAAGGGGAAAAAGGTTCCGGGAACCGTGCAAGGAGGCGTGCACTCACCTATAGTGGAATGGACATAAGCAAGACATCTCGAAGAACATAAGTTACTGGTAAGTAACCTTGTCTTTTAGAAATATTAGTGCATTAATGATTGTCTGGCAATGATTGTGGTGAGAATCCACCGGTTCATAATACCATACCCTCATTTTGCATGCCTTGGTCAACCACATAGGGAGGTTATGGATGTTTTTGTGGGCTGTATGGGAGAGTGCGTGATTCCAGGTTATTTTGGAGATCCAGTCTTTTTCAGTTTGGATAAACTGTGACTTAATTCCCACCCAGTGATATGGATATCTATAGGGTAACTATTCCCACTATTAGTTTGGAAGACGCATACTGTTCTCTACTCTTCTATCTCATGAAGTCCTACTCTGATGTGAGAGTTGCTGGCAGAAGGTTTAATTACATATTGAATAGGTACAGGATGGTGGTGGAATGTGCGTGTGACTGACTGAAGGCAAGATGCTGCTGCCTACAAAATCGTTTGAACTGCAGCCTCTAGAATGCCATTCATTTTATTGAGGCATGGTGCACACTGTCTATGCGTGAGGATAATGGGGAATACTTTGGGCAGGATTGAGGTGGTGATTGTGCTGCTTTATGGACCCGGTGTAGACAGGCAGTATGTACACTGTCTGGGACCAGGAGAGCTAAGTAAGTAAGGGATGGCTGTTAGAGGTGAAAATGAGATTGTATCAATGTTATTGTTATGCTCTTCATCAGTGTACCTATATGAGATAATCATGTGTATATGTTGCAGTGTTGCTGTATTAAAATATCAAGGTTTCGAAGTTCCCAAAGTACTCTTACACGAGGAGATTGAACAGAAAATATTGTATTGATAAAGAATGACACTGGAATTTTAGCTGCCCCAAGATAGTTACATGTGGAAGAGGTGCAGTGTCATGTCACATGTAATTCACATCATCAGAGTATTTGTCCCTCTGTCGGGCCTGTATGAGTGGAGTGCATTGGGTACAGCTGACCATGTGTTTTATCCGTGGACGAGCTAACCCTTTCCCTAGATGTCCTCAGCTGTAGCATGTGGTATTATGGAGGACGAGGCCATAGCAGGAGGCTCTACCTGTACCTGTATTGCTACTGTGACCTGGGTTGGGGCCAGTCATATTGTGAGACCTAGTGTCTCTCAATCCCAGTGTGTACACAAACAGATCCCTCTCCTGCAAGTACTTTTCTCGCTGCTCCTGGTGACTGATGGGCAGATTAGTGACTGGTGGGGAATAGTGAGGTACAAGGTAGAGCATGTAAAATTTGTCTGCCGAGAAACTCGACAGACTGTTTGGAGTTCCTGCTGCATAAGAAGTTCTTCTGTGTCATTACATAGTGGACTAAAATTTAGGCCAATATAAACAGGATGCTGAAGTAGGATGCAGCAGCATAGAACCACTACAAGTGGTGCCTAAGATGTGCCTTCTTAAACTTTCCTCTCTGCCCCTTTTCCACCTGCTCTGGAAACCAGATGCCAGACCCTACATTTCTGAGACACTTGGCAAGTGCTCTTAACTTTAAGGATAATAATAATGAGTTTTTAAAATATATTAGGACAAAATGAATTCTGACAATGTTATTGGTCCATTGCTAGATGGAAGTGGTAGAATTATCAGTAATAATGCTGAAAAGGCAGAAGTATTGAATAAATATTTCTGTGCTGTATTTGGGAGAAAAAGATATCACCATATGATGAGAATATAAAATTCTTTCCATTCCACTAGTTCAGGAGGATGTTAAACAGTAGCTACTGAAGTTAAATATTTTTAAATCATTATATCCAGATAACTTGCGTTCAAGAGTTTTAAAAGAGCTGGCTGAAGAACTCGCTGGACTGTTAATGTTAATTTTCAATAAAGCTTGGAGTTTTTCGGAAATTCTGGAAGAAAGATCATGTCTTGCCAATTTTTAAAAAGGGTAAATGGGATGACCTGGGTAATTATAGGCCTGTCAGTCTGACACAGATTCTAGAGGGAGGTAATAGAGCAGCTGACATTAGATTTGATTAATAAAGAATTAAGGAGGCTAATGTAACTGATGCAAATCAACATGGTTTATGGAAAATAGATCCTGTCAAAATAACTTGATAGCTTTTTTTGATGAGACTAAAAGTTTGGTTGATAAAGGTAATAGACTTGACATAATATACTTACACTTTTGTAAGCAATTTGACTTGTACTGTAGGACATTTTAATGAAAAAAAAACAAAAACAAACAAACAAAAAAACCCTAGAAAGATGTAAAATTAAGACCATATAAATTAAATGAATTTTAGGCTGGCTAACTGATACGTCTTAAAATGTAATTGTAAATGGGAAATCATCATCTACAGGGTTTTTTCCCAGTGGAGTCTCTTGGCCCTATTCTATTTAACAATTTTTATCAGTGATCTAGTGGAAAACATGAAATCATCACTAATAACGTTTGCAGATGGCATAAAAACTGGGGGAGTGGTAAATAATGAGGATGGGACAGATCAGTGATTTGGATCACGGTAAATTGAGTGCAAGCAAGCAATGTGTGTTTTACTATGGCTAAATATAAATGTATACTTCTAGGAACAAAGAATGTAGGCCATACTTACAGGATGGCAGACTCAGCCCTAGGAAGACTGAAAGGATGTGGATGGGATTGATACGTAGATGGACATGGACTCCCCATGTGATGCCATGGTCAAAAGAGCTGATATGATGCTGAGATGCATAAATGGGAATCTTGAGTTGGAGCTTTTGTAGATGTATACGTTTACACTGAGCCATATTAAAATGCATAGTTTGTTTGCACCCAGTTTACCACATGATACAGATTGCTCTGAATCAATGACTCATACTCTTCATTGTTCACCATTCCCCCAGTTTTTCTTTCATCTGCAGATTTATCAGTGATTTTATGTCTTTCTTCCAGGCCATTAATGAAAATGTTAAATGGTATAGGGATCCCCATGATCCCATTAGACCCCACTAGAAACATCCATTCGATGAGGATTCCCTGTATGCAGTGTTATTTTGAGACCTATCAATAGCCAGCTTTTAATCCATTTAATGTGTGCCATGTTAATGTATCTTTTTGGTATTTTAATCAAAATGTTCTTCGATACCAAGTGAAATAACACAGAAATCTAAGGATATAGGATCTGTTTCCTATAAATCCATGTTGATTGGCATTAATTACGTTACCCTCCTTTAATTCTTTATTAATAGAGTCCCATATCGACCGTTCCATAAGAGTGAAAGGCCCATTTACCCTTCTTAAATATTGGCACTACTGGCTTTTCTTTCAGTCAAAACCTTGAGTTCCACCTTTTTCCAATTATCTTTTTTTCCCCTTTTGAGTAAAATGACCAGCACTGATATTAATCTAAAATACCAGTTATAACTTAAAATATCCTTTTTAAAATTATCAAACATCCCATTTTGTACATGGTGAGAAATACTTTTTGCCTTTGTAATTTTCCAACTGCTAGGCTGAGTGAAATATGTGTAGTTTTCCTGTTAAAGCAAGGATATCTTTGCATGCTGCCTGTCCCAGTCAGATCCTCTTAATTGATGTATTTTACTGTTGGCTCTGTCAATTTACAATTTAAAGCTGGAACGTCTTTCTTTAACTGTGGCCCCAAGACCTTCAGAGAGTTTATGGTGGTAGTGGTTACTAATTTAAGGAAGGTGGTGTATAATATTTATATTTATCCTGAAGATCTTCTGGTCATAGCTCCATCCCATTCCATCTCAGAAGCCAGCATTTTTTCCGGTCTGTATCAACAATCTCTACTTTTTAGAAGTTGGAAATTGTAAATAAGAATTTACAAGGTGTCTAAATGCCATTTAGATTCACAGATTCCCTTCCCTTCCCGTCCCCCCAACCCCCTGCCACATAGGCAGAGCCTGGTGGCCCCATAAAAACTCAGTATTGACCTTAAGGCCCTCTGAAAATCTACTTTGAAATCTTGGGTTTCTTTTCCTTCTACTTTTTAATGGTTAAAGTTAACATTTTACTAGCTATTTAAAAGGTGTGGATCAGCACCTTATTTGAAGTTTTATTTAAAGTTGTTGATGTTCTCAAATCTGCCCGGAATTTTCTTCCTTAGATAATTTTTTTTTTAAATCAAAAGGTATTTTGTGTTCTTTTTGCCCAAATCTTAAAAATTCCCAGGGGAGGAATTTTCACTTTCTGGAGTTTAGGACAGAGTTTTGCAAGACGCCTACTCTGTTTGGCTATTTCCATCTTAATAAGAAGGGCTTTATGTCTACTAAACCACTATTTCTAGGTTTTTATGGAATTGGGCAGTGCCCAGTTCCATAAGAAACCATTGTACCATAGCTGTAGCAACAGCCAGTCTTCAAAGCAGCTACTTGGAGCACTCTGCAGCCACTCATAAAATGAGAGAGAGAGAGAGATTTCAGAAGCAGCAGCTTTGTTAGTGGTTTGTCCCTGAGATTTTGTTGGGACATTTTTGATAGTCATTGAAGCCTTCTAGCCTTACAATAATGTATTGGTGGCTATAGGGTGGATAAGAAAAAATTAATATATCACCAGAAACTGTATCATTGCTGGAATCACGGCTTGAACATTTTGCAATTTAATTTGTATCAACTTGACTATAAGAACATTGTTAAGGAACACTTATTGAGCATAATTTTATTTTTGTTTTTTGTTTAGAATAACCCCTTGAAAGCTTGAAATGATTTGTACATATACTAGTTTACTGTAGGTTGCTGCTCATAGCTTCTCCTGCAGTGCTGACATTTTATAATAATTGGGGTGCGTATGCATCCTGAAGGTTCACAAAAGGCTCCAGTCCAAGCTTGAAGATCTATGCTGCTATTTTTAGCCACGTAGTGTAAGCCTGAGTCAGGCTGCTGCGTGTTGGCTTTTGCTGTGTAGAGGTACCTCATGGGCTTCGCTGCTTCTTGTCTGATCCTGCTTCGTTAATGAGATCTGACAAGTCTATAGAACAAGGTAATACAAAAATAAATGGTCAACTTTCAGGCCCTACCAACTTTGACAGTATTACTTTGGAAATATTCAAGAATGCTTAAGGACGGAATTTTCAGAAGATTCGTCTTTGGCCCAGCTCTCTTTCATTGAAGTCAATGGAAGAACTCTTGGTTTTGGTAGTAATGGGCCCAATCCTCTTCCACAGCTCAAGCAAAACTTTCACCTATGGAAGCTTTGCCTGATTTATGGAGGGCACTTTATGTGTGAATGTTATCGCTATATTTATCATTATGATCAAGGTTGATGCCTCAGTTGAGTATACCAACTTACTATTAAGGTATTCCCATTTTTTTTATGAAGTTTGTGTGTATAAATTCAGGACAGTGGCTTCCTGACAACTGAATGACAGTCACTACTAATTCTTAATATTCTCATTTGTAGTGTGTCAGGTTTATTAAGGTCTCTCAACAACATGCAGAAGAACTAATAGCAGAATTTTTAGGTGTTAGAATTTTTTACTTGGGCTGTATTCATCTTACTTAGGCTGGATCTACACTACAGACCTATACTGGTATAACTACATTGCTCAGGGGTGAGAAAAATCCACACCACCTGAGTGATGTAGTTATAATGACCTAAGCCCCCATGTAGAGAGTGTTATGTCATCAGGAGAGCTTCTCCAACCAACATAGCTACTGCCTCTTTGGAAGGTGGATTAACTACACCGAGGGAGAAGCTCTGACATCGGCGTAGGAGCATCTTCACTAAAGTGCTACTGTATCTGTGCTGCTGTAGCACTGTACATGAAGACAGGCTCTTAGTTTTACTAAGTTTCCTTCTCATAACCTACTAATTTTGCCTTATTCTTGTCTGGGTTGATTCTCCTGTATCTAGTCCTCTTCTACACCCCAGTATCATTGAATTTTTTTCTAAAAGATATGCTCTATGAATTATTTTGTGGAAGATCTATGACATGCGTTATATAGGAGGTCAGACTAGATAATCTCAGTGGCCTTTTCTGGTCTTGGAATCTATGAATCATTTGGGGATATTAATAGAATTCTTAGAACTTCCCAAAGTAGTGTAGAGAATCCCTCTTCACAAGCCCAACTGAGATTTTTTTTTTTTTTCAGTCATGAGGAGGGGCTATTTTTGTGGTCTGTGGTTTAAATCAGAGGTACCTAATAAAACAGTTAAGTACTGTAAGTATACTAAGAAAAATGGAAAGATGTGAACACTGTTAGACTCCTTCTTCCAAGGTTTCTTACTCATGTTCCAGTGGGTAGAAAACCAGTGGACAAAAGCCATCCCATAGGTTTACACATTGATTTTTGAAAAGTAAATAAACAAATTTTGTTAATCCTAACTTACTTTCCTTTGTTATATATATTTTCTGCTCCTATTTCCAATCTTAGCGTTAGTGTCCTGTGTTATATATTGTGCAAAATAAGTGCTACATCTGCAGTATAATATGTAGAACACTACATTGTGTTTCAAGAGAATTTACTCTTGGTGTGCTTTTTTGAATGTTGTTGGTTAGTTAGTCTGCTGCTCATTAGTCAGAATCAACAGGAGAGTTTGTAGATCTGTTTGTCTGTTTTATTTATTAGTTTTTTTCACAATATCTGAATGCCAATTTATGGAATTATAACCTGGCTGATTGATCAAGGATCAGTCCAAACATATTAAGGTGTGGAAATGAGTATTTGTTTGGTTGTTATTTTGGGATGTGGCAACAGAGGTATTTAGCTGGTAGGTTTAGTCTTTGGGCTATTAGGTAATGAATACATTTTTAAGCCCTGCTTAGAAACTAAAATTACTAATTATACTATAACCAATGAGCGTTTCCTGGTTTATGATTTAAATGGATATACTTAGGTGAGTTGTCCTTTTGTTTCATTGTCTGTTTATCCATACTTTATTTGAACTTAGTCTGCTCTGACTTTGTGCCTCTCCCATAAGATCAGAAAAACACTAGTTTGTTGGCCATAAATGCCGCCAATAAACGTAACTAATTAAAATACTCTAGAAACTTAGGATTTGTTATATTGGGTCAGATCATTGATCATTCAAGTGTTGGAATAAGAATGTGTGTGAAAATGAACTTGTTTCTAAAGAAAATACAGTCATAATTAGGAGAAAACACTTCAACTGAAAACATATTTATAAGTCTAAGCCTCTGCTCTCATTTTTTCCTATTTACAGTGATAGCTGATTCCCACCCTTCGTCCTTGGGTTGCTGTGTACTTGCTGGGTCAAAGGTCCCTCAGCAGAACTACCCAGAACACCCTCATCTGCTGGCAGCTTTCTTTCTCCACCAGCCAAAAGACTTTGCCAACAGGCAGCAGAGTCCCCTGCTGCTGGGTAACAGAGTGCCTCAAGCATGTCCTTCCCAACCTGCCTGTAGATCACTGCAAAGCCCCCTGTATGGCTGTAGAATCTCCAAGAGCTTCTCCGCCCATGCCAATCAGAAGAGCCCTTTCTTCCCACCAGGCCTACTTGCTGCCTTTGTTCTTCAGATTTGAAGGATGGTGCTGGCAAGTTTGTCTGCTGCGTTGTATCCCATACAGCTTCCTTGCGCAGGTCTAGAACTGGAGCTGTGTACTGAAGCAGCTCAGGCTCTTGGAGGCAAATCTTTCATATCCTCAAGAAGAGTTAGAAAACTACCTGGGATCAAGCTCTGATCTCAGCCCTGCCCCACTTTTTTTTTTTTTGGAGTGGAGAGAGGAGCAAGATTTTTTTTAGGGGTTGTAAATTACCAGTTCCTCCCTTCTCGGACTGCAATCCATGATGATGTGTCTACATCATCATTGGTTAGATGTTAGATGTTGCCAGCTAGTCCCAGGCTGCATTGTCTGCCACACCAGTCGACCATTCCCTTCTTTCCTGCACCACCGCCCCCAAACCCAGCCCGAGTGCACAAGCAGTGATTGTATTTAGCAGAAGTATTTTTTTTTTTACTTTAAAGGAAACAAGGAGATTTAACTGGTGGGTTTTAGCCCCATTAGCCCCTAATTACCCCCTACTGCTACCTGCTCCCTGCCATGTTCCCTGTCAACCCCTTTGTAGTGTTCTTGTGTTCTCATCTTCGTGCCATTTTTTGATCCTCCCTTTATGGTTGAGACTTACTCCATCTCTTCCTGGGTCAAATGGCCTTGATTTCTTCTTTCAGCTCTTTTTAAAGCATGCTTCTTCCATAAAGCGTTTCAACTTGCACTACTTCTGGCAATATATCTATGCTGATGTGAGAGTGAGACTTCATTGGATGTATTGTATATGTTTAAACTGTGTTTTCTGTGTCATACAGAAATGGTAGAATGGGATAGCATTTTCCTTTGTTTCTTTTTGCAAACGATGCACACTAATTGTGCTCAGCAAAAAAGAATATAAGAATGGCTATGCTGGGTGAGACCAATGGTCCATCTAGCCCGGTATCCTGTCTCTGATGGTGGCCAATGCCAAAGGATTCAGAAATAATGAACAGAACAGGACAATTAAGGGTTGTTCAGTTCCATATTCTGGCAGTTGGAGGTTTAGGGACACCCAGAGTATGGGGTTGTGTACCTGACCATCTTGGCTAATGACCACTGATGGATCTATCCTTCATGAATTTATCTAATTCATTTTTTAACCCAGTTATACTTTTGGCCTTTACATCATCCCATAGCAGTGAATTTCACAGGTTGATTGCATTGTGTGAAGTACTTCATTTGTTTTAAACCTGCTGCCTATTAATTTCTTTGAGTGACCTTTGGTTTATGTGTTATGTGAAGGAATAAATAACGTTTCCCTATTCACTTTCTCCATACCATTCATGATTTTATTAGATGTCTATTCTATCCTCCCTTATTTGTCTCTTTTGTAAGATGAATAGTGCCAGTCTTTTTAATCTCTCCTTGTATGGAAGCTCGTAAGGGGGTTCCATTTCCCTAATAATTTTTATTGACCTTATCTGCATCTTTTCTAATTCTAATATATCTTTTTTGAGATGAGGAAATCAGAACCTCATGCAGTATTTAAGGTGTGAGAGTACCATCAATTTATATAGTGTCATTATGATATTTTATGTCTTCTTATCTATCCTTTTCCTAATGGTTCCTAACATTGTTAGCTTTTTTATTGCTGCTGCTGCACACTGATCAGATGTTTTCAGGGAACTATCCACGAAGACTCCAAGATCTTTCTTGAGTGGTAAGAGCTAATTTAGACCATATCATTTTGTTCATGTTGTTGGGATTATTTTTTCCAGTGTGCATTACCTTGCACTTATCAACATTGAATTTCAACTTCCATTTTGTCGCCCACTCCGTTTTGAGAGATCCCTTTGTAACTCTTCACAGACTGCTTTGAAGTTAAGTAAGTTAAATAAATTACATTCTACTTTGTTGACCATGTCAATTCATTTTAATTAAGATATTAAAATCACATTGCATTGCTCGTTGATCTTTCACTACTAGTGGTAAATATGCTCAATGGTCTGCGGTGGGATGTTAGATGTAGTGGGTTCTCAGTTACTACAGAGAACTCTTTCCTGGTTGTCTGGCTGGTGAGTCTTGTCTACACACTCAGCGTTTAGCTGATCACCATATTTGGGGTCTGGAAGGAATTTTTTCCCAGGGCAGATTGGCAGAGGCCCTGGGGGTTTTTTACCTCACTCTGAAGCATGGGGCACGGGCTCACTTGGTGGTGGATTTTCTGTACCTTGAAGTCTTTAAACATGATTTGAGGTCTTCAATCTCTCAATCATAGGTTAGGGGTCTATTGTAGGAGTGGGTGGGTGACATCTGTGGTGGACATTGTGCAGGAGGTCAGACTAGATGATCATAAGGGTCTTTTCTGACCTTAAAGTCTGAGTCTGCTATAATTTGTGACAATTTTGATCAATAAATCAATAATGATAATAGTTTTAAGATTGTTTTGCATATGTAAAGTATAAGTATATTGAAGTAAAAATTCAAATACTTTTTTTAGTTTCTCAACTTGACTTATTGGAATTTCAGTGCACAGAAAGACTGTTTTCACCCTGTTGAGTAAGATTGAGATGCCCTGTGGTCTTCACCCTTTGAAAAAAGTTTTTTGTGCACTGCTGGCAATTTATATAACATTTTTCCAACAGAATTTTAGTTTTCCTGTTATAATTGGCAGGGTTTAAGCTTTCGTTGAAAAGATTTTTCAATCATATACGTTTCAGCTTGTTAAATTCATATTGTAAAACTAATGCTGTTTCCTAAGCCTTGGGGATATCCTGCGTGTTTAATTACAGGTTTATGCATCAACTGTGCAGATGTGATTATTACCAATAGTATGAATCAATTGCACCACTTGGCTGGGCTGTGGTCAGGCAGTGTCTAGTACCTAGATGTGAAGCAGTTAAAATTAAAACCAAACACACAAACAAAGAAAAAAGGGGAGAAGAAGTTGCTGAAACATTACATTGTTGCTTCTGAGGGACAGTTTTTTCTGTGGATGTGCAGTTATGATGAGACTTAATTGATAATAAATCCTGTAAGATTAAAACTCCTGGAGTTTTTCCCAGTTACTCGAAAAAGATAATGTTGCAGAAGGTAAAACACAATTCTATTGTTAATTTAAAAGTGTTTCTTTCCCACCCTGTCTAGAAATGTTAATTCATTTACAGAGAACGGAAATAATGTGCACTGTATATACCTTGGAAAATTGTTTTAATCAAAGAGCCATTGTTTAGTAGAACTGGCTGGTAAATAAACTTGAATATAAGTGTTAATCTCTTTGTTTTACAGGGTAATGTTGGATGTATTGCAGTGTTGTTCAGGTGAATGGGTATGCAAGTTATAGTAAGAACTGACCTAACCCTTTGCTCATCCCTCAGACTGAATCAAACTTTTGAGCTTTTCGAAAAATATGCTTAAGTCTTTGCTACTCCTTTTTTTCCATGCACCTTATACTTTTTGTGGCAGGATGTTGATTCACTACTGGTACTACTTTTGTACTTGGGTACCAAGGTGTGCAGGATGTCTGAAGAGCTTTAAACCTCATATATTCTTCAGCTTCCAAGGAGCACTGTGTATTCTGGGATATTAGTTATAGGAAGCTCCAGAGAATATGTGAAATTTAAAGTAATCAGCAGTGGTTTCTATACCTCTTTGGTGAGATGTCTATGATTAATACCTAAATACAGTGATTTTCACCATTAAAATGCTTTATAAATATAAAGTAGACCCATTTCAAGAGGCACTTCTGTTGTGATGTTTATAAGAAATTATGCAACTAATTATGGCTAGGTAGGAGGACAGTTGGGGACAAATATATATTTCCAGATAAGCCACATGTTAAATTGAAGTTAATGTTCAATATGTCAGTAATTTAAGGATTAAAAATATACAGGTTTTTACCAGGTAGTTACTCCCAAAACAGGCATTACCCACCCTGGAAATCCAGAGTTAAGATTAAATTGAAAAGAAATCCAAGCATGTTAAGGTATGGAAATACACAGTTAGGGTACTTAATACTGTTGAGCTGCACTCTGGGAAGATAGTGACCCCTCTCACTCCTCATTAGGAGGTGGATGCCACTTTGGAAGAGGGTGTTTCTTCTAAGAGTACCTGTGGTCTCAGTCCCATTGAGAACAATAGTAGAGGGAAGTTCTTTATGGAATTCTGTAGAGAATGTTTTTGGTCAGCCTCTACTTGATGAATAAATTATGAAGAATAACATAAAAGACCATTAACTTGAAAACAAAGCCCAGTGTTGTCGATACATAAGATTTCAGTGTGTTTTATCTATAAGGGAAGTATCTTTTATACATAACAGATGTTGAATTCATGGGTTAAGTGTAAAGCAGAGCTTAAAAAAAAATTAGGTTGTTTGTCATCAATTTGACCATTTCATGTTTGTTGTTGCTACTGTTGTTAAAGTAGTCTCTAAGGCCCTGATGGAAATTGGTACCCAATTGTGAGAGACAGTTCTTATCCCAAAGAGCTTACAATTACACTGACAAAAAGGCAAAGACAGAAAGGGAAATATTGTATCAATTTTTCTCACCCTTTTTTTCTGTTTGTCTTTTCACATTGTTGCTCTTTGGGGAAGAGACTGCTTTTTGATATACTTGTACCATGCCTAGAACAAAGATGGTACTATAATATACGTCAGTGGTTCTCAACCAGGGGTGCGCAAAGGTCTTCTGGGGGGTACATCAACTCATCTAGATAGTTGCCTAGTTTTACAACAGGCTATGTAAAGAGCACTTGCAAAGTCAGTACAAACTAAAATTTCATACAGACAATGACTTGTTTATATTGCTCTATATACTATACACAGAAATGTAAGTACAATATTTATATTCAAATCGGTTTATTTTATAATTATATGGTAAAAATGAGAAAGTAAGCCATTTTTCAGTAATTGTGTGCTGACACTTTTTTGTATTTTTATGTGTGATTTTGTAAGTAAATAGATTTTAAGTGATGTGAAACTTGGGGTACTCAAGACAAATCAGACTCCAGAAAGGGGTACAGTAGTCTGGAAAGGTTAAGAACCACTGATATATGTAACTGATCATCATAATATACCTGCAAGGTAAGTAAGTATAATTAGCCTAATTTCTGGGGGAAACTAAGGTGGCGGGGATATGACTTGCCAAAAAACTTCATCAGGAGGATACCAAAAATGAAAATTTCAGCCCGAAATGTGATAGCTATGTTCCTGTGAAAATAGAAATGCAATAATGAAAAACATGGATTTTTTTTTTTTCTTGCTTTAGTATCATTCATTTTATTAGCAAGAGTGTGAACATCTCTGGCACTAGTATATATTTAATTGTTGCTATAGAACTGACATCTGATCTAATACTTTATTTTGTGGTTTGTCGTACAGAAGACAGGCTTTGGGTTTTTTTTGGTTCCTCTGTAACAGAGTGCCAAATCATTTAAATATATCTGTATACTGTACTTAGATGTACTTCAGCAGTTCATAATTATGCCACTTAAATTTTGAGCTTAAGTTTAGACTAATTCCCTTTCACATTGGTGTTATTTTCTTGTCCCTGATGTAGGTACCATTACAATGATTTCTGTTTAGGGCTTATTATTTTTGGGCTGATATTTTTTAGTGTCTCAGATACATTTTTTGTTCTCTTGAAAAATATTTCTTTGAGTGCTTTCTAATGTCCAGTCAGAATTAGGTGTATGTGAGCCGCATGCACTGGTGCCAGAAATTTTTCCCCTACTGGTATCCATGGGGCCGGCTCTAGTGCCCTCTGCAATGGCGCGTGTATGTGCTCGTATATAGAGCCCTGCCAATCTCCCCTCCCTCTCCGTTCCTTCTTACCACCCGTGACGGTCCTGGAGCACACTCTTGCTCCTGCAAGTCCTCGTATTTCTAGTGGTTCTTGTATTTTCTAGTGTATATAGTTGTTCTTTAAGAGTTTGTTATCCGATAGTTAGTTAGTTACTTGTTTACCCAGGGTCTGGGCATGCCACGGTGCCCGGGTTTTAAACCCTGTGCTTTGTGCAAGAAGCCTATGCTGTTGAGCAACCCGCATCAGAGCTGTTTGAAGTGTCTTGAAGAAGCTCACCTTCGTGAAAAGTTTAAGATCTGCAAAGGGTTTCGCCCTCAAACCAAGAAAGACTGGGACATTAGACTAAAGGCCCTTCTCATGGAATTGGCACTTAGACTGGTGTTGGAGCCGCGATGTCGGTGCCCAGTATGGCAGCATTGACCAGTAGTGCTCCCCCGGTATTGGTGCCCTTATGGCACCATTTGACATCGCCGGAAAAAAGAGGTAGAAAGCACATGCAGAGAAGGACTAGAAGTCGGCTAAGAAGAGCTTGGGTACCGCAGGGAAAACCGATTCGGCCCAGAGAATGCCTCTGTCCACGAGGGCATCGAGCCTGACTTCCATGCCGCCGCCAACTCCGGGGAGTGCCAGAGGCCCACACTGTTTGGTGGTCCCTTCTATGCCTGGGACATTCCAGGCGATGAAGGACCTGTTGGTCTTGCTGGTGCTGCCTACACTGTAGGACGGTGGAGCGGGTAACTGAGGCGCTGACACCGAAGTCGGGGGCCAGTTGAAAGGAAAGCCAGCATTGGTTCCACCATCCCCACGTATGGGACCCCATTCGCCGGTTCCGCAATGGTTGCCGGAATCCTGGCACCTCAGAACCGCACCGGCCTAGGTCGGGGTTGAGTCTTTCGTTGCTGGACCTCACATGCCGGTCACCAGAACACCAGTACCAGTCTGAAGAGCGCTGGTGCCAATCTTTTGAATGCTGGCACTCCCCGAGACCCCAGCACCGCTTTGCAACCTTCAACAGCAGGACTCCGGAACCCTGGCACCTTGAAAATCCTTATAAAAAGTCTAAGGACAAGACACGGTCAAGGCACAGACAGCGTTCTGGTTCTCTATACCATTCCTCGTTGCCAGAGCCCAGACTTTTAAGAAGCGGCACGCAGAAGCATGTGGCATCGGGGTCCCCGTGATTTCCAACGATAAGCTCCTTGAACTTGTGGAAAGAAGTAGTTATTCCCCCAAAGGGACAAGCCCTCAAGCAGCCCACTAGATTCCCCATGCTGCCGCAGATGGGAGGATGGCTGCAGGAACAATGGCCTACCCCTTGGCAATTTTGGAATTTCAGGGCATGGTGCCGTACCCTCAGTAGTCTGTGAGCACTTCGGTACTGCAATCTTCAAAGGGCCCGGCTGCGGCACCGGTCATGGACATTGAGTCGGATGGGGAATACTCTCTCCAGTAGCCCTTCAGTAACCACCCAGATCAGGGAGGGAGTTCCAGCTTCCCCTCAGATTCCTGCCTCCTTGCCAGACAAGGCAATAGCGGGCCCTTCCTATGCCGCCCCTCTGGATAACTACAGCGCACACCAGGACCTGCTGAAGCAGGTAGCAGCTAACCTGAGCCTCAAAATAAAGGAACTTTTGGAGCCAGTGGATGAACTCTTTGGCGTCCTGGCTTCTGCAGCTTCTACCAGTGACCCTACCAGTGCATGAAGGGGTGCTAAAACTCGCAAAGGCTCTATAGTAAACCCCAGCCTCCCTGCCTCCCACATCCAAGCTAGCTGAAAAGAAATATTATGTGCCCACCAAAGGGTTAGAATATTTGTATACACTCCCATCCCTGGGTTCACTAGTGGTGGCGGCAGCTAACAAGCATGACAGGCAGGGGCAAATGAGCTTAACACCAAAGAACAAGGAGGCCAAAAAATAAGATGTATTTGGTTGTAAGATATATTCAACAGTGAGACTACAGTTGAGAGTGTCTAATCAGGAAGTGCTTTTAGGATGCTATCATTATAATATCTGACAGTCGCTGGAAAAGTTTGCCGGCTCCCTCCTACAGTCCTCCAAGCAGGAGCTGGAAGCAGTCCTGGAGGAGGGGAAAGCAATGGCCAGAGCCTCCCTGCAGGTGGCATCAGATGCAGTGAATTCAATGGCCTCCTCTGTGTTGATGGGGAGAGTGTCCTGGCTCCATTTGTCAGGTATTTCAGCGGAGGCCCAGCAATCCATCCAGTTTGGTGTTCTCTGTTTGGTGGCTTAGCCCTCTTTGTGAACCAGACTGACTCCAGGCTGCATGGGCTGAAGGATTCCAGGGCTTCTTTGAGATTGTTGGGTCTCTATGTCCCGTCCTTTTCCAGAAGGCATTTCAGGCCCTCCTAGCAGCAGCACTTCGGGGGCCAGACCCGAGGGGAGCCCTAAAGTAAAAAACATAAGAAATAAAAGTGCCGGCAGGGTAATTCGCCAGCTTCTGCCTCGAGATCAGGGCTGAGCCGCCATCCCTTGGGGGGTGGGAAGCGAGGCTTTTGAAGGTGTGCTTGAGAGCGACCTACCAGGCTTTCCTCCGGATTCAGATTCCCAGTTGCTTTCTTCCCACCTAGCCTTTTTCCTTCTGTCTTGGAGGGCCATAACAATGGACCACTGAGTTCTAAGCACAGTGGCCTTTGACTATATCCTCCAGTTTATTTCGCTCCCACCTCTCCACACTCCCTCCTTGTCCCTTTTCATGGACCACTTTCACAAGCAGCTCCTCGTTCAGGAGGTGCAGGCCCTGCTGTAGGTGGGCATGGTGGAAGAGGTCCCTCAAGGATTGAGGGGAAGAGTTTTCTACTCCCATTACTTTCTGATTTCAAAGGCCAAAGGAGGACTGAGGCCCATTCTAGACCTACGTGCCTTGAACAAATTCCTCAAAAAAATTGAAATTCTCTATGATCACCCTGGCAGATATCATCCCTTCCCTGGGTCCGGGCAACTGGTATGCTGCTCTTGATTTGAAAGATGTTTATTTTCATTTTGCGGGCCACAGGAAGTTCCTATGGTGTATGGTGGGCACTCAGTATTCCCATTTTGCAGTCCTACTGTTTGGCCTCTCCACCAAACGGTGTGTGTTCACCAAGTGTATGGCGGTAGTGGTGGCCCACCTCAGGTGCAGAGGAGTGCAGGTTTTTCTTTACCTGGAAGACTGGCTGATCCGGGGTCGGTCAAAGATGCAGGTCCAGCACAGCATCGAGATTATGCTGGACACCTGTTGGTTGCTGGGCCTGCTCATAAATGAGCAAAAATCAATACTTACACTGGTTCAAAAGATAGAGTTCATGGGTGCGGTCCTGGACTCCACTCAAGCAAAAGCGCTTTTGCCTTAGAGACAGGTTCCTAGCAATGTCAGAGCACATAGCCCAACTAACAGCTCACTCCCACAGCACAGCGAGTGTGTGTCTCAGCCTCCTGGGAGCCTGTACGTAGGAGATTCGACACACCAGGAGGTGACTTTGACCACTCCAGCTGTGGCTTGCCACAGTTTACTCCCTGTTCAGACACTCCTTGGACAGAATAGTTATGATCCCGTCCCCGTCCCCCCTCTCCCGGTACTTACCGCCCTGTCATGGTGGAAGGAACCTCGCAACATGCTGTCAGGAGTACCTTTCATGGCCCCAAGCCTGACCCTGTTGCTAGTATCAGACACTTCGGATACGGGTTGGGGTGCCCACCTTGGTGCCCTAAGGACTCAAGATCTTTGGTCCAGGGAGGAGTCGTCTCTCCACATCAACCTCAGGGAACTCTCAGCAGTTTGCCTAGCCTGCAGGGTGTTCCTGCCACACCTTTCCAGTGAAGTGGTGAAGCCAACACAACTACCATGTACTACATCAATAGACAAGGGGGAGCCAGGTCTTTAGTCCTCTGTTATGAGGCCTTGCATCTGTGGGACCTTTGCATAAGCCACAACATCTGCCTGGAGGCAGTTCACCTACCGGGGTTGAAGAATACAATAGCGGGTTGTCTGAGTAGATCCTTTTGGCCTCACCACAAGTGGTCTCTTCACCAGAAGGTGGCCAACCGCATTTTCCGAAGGTGGGGAACTCTCCAAGTAGACCATTTTTTACGACCAGGGAGAAGAAGAAGTGTGCTCAATACTGCTCCCTCCTAGGGTCGGAAGATACCGCTCTGGCAGATGCCTTTCTTCTGTTATGGTCGGGGGGCCTCATGTATGCTTTTCCCTTGATACCTTTCATACACAGATTCCTCGTGAAGGTCAAGAGGGACGGAGCTTGGGTCATCCTGATAGCTCTTCATGGCCCGGACAGCATTGGTTTGGCATGCTGTTGGAGCTCTCAGTGGCCCGGCCAGGGTTGCTTCTGCTGAGACCAGACCTCCTCTCTTAAAAACCAGGGCCAACTGCTCCACCCGGATTTGGGCACTCTATATCTGAAGGCGTGGATGCTTCATGGTTGAGCTGGGATGAGCGTCGTTGCTCAGCCCAAATTCAGAGGATTGTGTTGGAGAGTAGGAAGCCTTCTACTAGGGCGTCTTATTTAGCCAAATGGAAACACTTCGCCTGCTGAGTGACAAGTAAAAGCCGACAAAAGCTCCTATTCAAGTGATCACGGACTATTTGCTTCATCTGAAGCAGGAGGGCCTGGCCTTCTCGTCAATCAAGGTACACCTGGCGGCGATTTCTGCTTTTCACCCTCCAATCCAAGGCGGGTTGATTTTCTCCCACGAGAAAACCAGATTCTTTAAGCATCTTGAGTGACTTTTTCCGCCATTAAGGGACCCAGTCCTGCAGTGGGATCTGAACCTCGTACTCTCAAGGCTGACGGCTCCGCCGTTTCAACCATTGGCTTCTTGCTCCCTTGCACGTCTGTCCTGAAAGATAGCATTCCTGGTGGCGATTACCTAGGTGCAGAGTGTCTGAGCTAAAAGCCCTGGCCTCAGAGCCACCATATACAGTTTTCTTCAAGGACAAGGTGCAGCTTTGTCCTCACCCAGCATTTCTGCCAAAGGTCATTTTCCATTTCCATGTTAACCAGGACATATTTCTGCCAGTGTTCTAGCTGAAGCCTAATGAATCTAATGAAGAGAGGCATCTCCACTCTCTCGATGTGAGGAGGGCATTGGCTTTCTACATCGACAGGACCAAACGTTTCCATCGCTCCACGCAGCTCTTTGTAGCGATCGCTGACCAGATGAAGAGACACCCAGTTTCATCCCAATGGGTCTAGTCCTGGATTACGGCCTATTACGAGGCTTCCCTGTCCCTTTCCGCCCACTCCACAAAGGCACAGGCGTCCTCTGCGGTCTTCTTGGTGCATGTACCCATTCAGGACATATGTAGATCCACAACATGATCCTCGATTCATATGTTTACGTCCCACTATGCCATCACATAGGAAGCGCAAGGTGATGCTGGGTTTGGCAGAGCGGTGCTCCAGTCATCAGGTCTATGAACTCCTGTCTGCCTCCTCTGCTGGTAAGTCACCTAATTCTGAATGGACCTGAGCAAACACTCGAAGAAGAAGGAACGGTTACTTACCTCATAACTGTGGTTCTTCGAGGTGTGTTGCTCATGTCCATTCCACAGCCCACCTTCCGTCCCTCTGGAACTGAAAGGGCAGAGGCCCGGCAGCATCCTATATACGAGCGCATATACACGCCACTGCAGAGAGTGCTGGACCTGGCCCTAGTAATACCACTAGGGGAAAGATTTCCAGCAGCGATGCCTACAGCGTGCACACACCTAATTCTGAATGGACATGAGCAAACATCTTGAAGAACAACAGTTAGGAGGTAAGTAACCGTTCTTAAGATTGCATGCAAGGGGTTCAGGTGCGAGGATCATGCTGGGAAAGACTGCTGTTCTGCTGACTCATTTTAGTGCATGCAGTAGGCCAAATGGATTTCATCAGCTCCAATTCCTGCTCTTATAAAAGGGTTTTCATGTCCTTCTCCAGAAAAAGGAAGGCCAGGGAAATAATGTAAACTAATTTAAAAAGGAACCTTCGTTTGGAATTAATTTCCAAACTCCACCCCATAAAACTCGTGCTGAAAGGGTTTGTTGGTTTATCTTCTGTGTATATTACCACTGTTCCCTAAAATCTTGAGGAAACCATGTGTTCACTATGAAAAATAGTGAGTTTTTTTTAATTGACAGGTAAATAATGTTTCAGTGGTGAGGGGGAAACAAAATGTATTGTGGTATGTAATCATGTCACTTTGCAAGATAACACTTAATGAGGGAAGGAGGCCATACTGCTGACTAGGCCCATGTGTATGGGAACAAAAGCATGAGTTCAATTTTTGTTGTAACCTTTTTTCTGCATTTGTTTATAACTTCCTCAAATATTTTTTGTTTTGGAATGAAATATTTAGTGCTTAACTTCACTCTCAGTGATAATTTTCTGGAATACTTTGAGCTGAATGAAAGTAAAGTCATATCTGAATTGTATGCATTGTCAAAAAAAAGTGTATGTTGGGGAAGGTAATTTTGCCTTATGCGCTGCTTGAAATTTTTTGCTTCAAAAATTAAAGGCAGCTTGACTGTTAAAGGCCACCATTAGCGTCACCTTTTTCTATTAACATTTTATTTAAAAAACAAACAAACAAATCTAGAGACAAATGAAGTGCAACAAGTGTTAATTAACCAAGTATTTCGGAAAACCAATCACAAAGTTAAGAAATTCAGAAAGTTAGGGTTAGAATCATAAAAGATTATGGTTGGAAGGGACCTCAGGAGGTCATCTAGTCCAAACACCTGCTCAAGCAGGACCAACCCATTTTAATGCCAGAATTAAGGTTACATGTGCAATCTTCACAGCCTTTTATGCATATGTATTATGATAGTCTTCAATTATATTATTGTTTCATGTAGTGTTTTTGGATGTAGTGCAGATGTATATTAATGGAGTAGAATATGTATTTATATATAAACATTGTAAGACTCGCATACTGCTGTTCCTATTTTAAAAAACGACTCAACAAAGAGTGGTTGGCCTGCCCCATCAGTGCTGGCGGACGATGTCAGGGCCCACGAAGAGCTACTTAAAAGGGTGGCATCCAGCTTAGATTTGGAGGCTGAGGAGATTGCAGAGCCCATAGACGGCCTTTTTGATATCCTGGCCATCATGGCTCTGACTAGAATTGCATTGCTGGTCCACGAAGGTGCTAAAGGTGGCGAGAACCCTCTGGCACACCCCATCCTCCTTGCCACCTATTTTGAAAAGAGCTGAGAAAAAATATTATGTTCCAGCTAAGGGCTACAAATACCTGTTCTCCCATCCTCCTCTGGGATCTCTAGTGGTGGCTGCGGCTAACGAACGGGATAGGCAAGTGCAGGCGAGCTCATCGCTGAAAAATAAGGAGGCCAAGAAGCTGCATTTGTTTGGAAGGAAAGCCTCCAGATCAGAATCTCCAATCAGCAAGTGTTGCTGGGGAGATATAACTATAATGTCTGGGACTCTGTAGCCAAGTTGAAGGACTCCATGCCCCAGGACATTAGGCAGGAGTTCGCATCCATCCTGTAGAAGAAGGGCAAGTCAGTGGCTAGAGCCTCCCTTCCCTCCGCTGGTCGCTGCTGATTCCACGGCTAGATCAATGGCTTCTGCAGTTTCCATGTGACAGTGTTCATGGCTGCAATCCTCAGGGCTCTCACAGGAGATGCTGCAGTCCATACCAGACCTCCCGTTCGAGGGGAATGCTCTGTTTTCAGAGCTAACTGATACTAGGCTTCACAGCCTGAGACTCAAGGGGCACACTGCATTCCCTTGGCTTGAACATACCACAGAGATTCAGGTGTGACTTTCAACTCTGCAATCTGGACTGGTATATTGCTGTATCACCCCAATCCCTCACTCCTGGAGTCCATCTTGCACTTGCACTGCTGTGTGAACCACCCATTCCTGGATCAGCTCACTCACAGTCTCCTGCAAGCAAGCTGCTCCTATCTTAGTGAGTGCCTTTGCCCAGCCACTCGTGGGATTCTGCAATAGAATGACCCCAGGCTAATATCCCGAGTCCCAGATGCAACCCTAGGAACTACAGTCTTACAGAGTTCAGTGCCACTCACTGGACTTTGCAAGCTCATTGGTTAGTCAATTTATCAAAGAAATTGATATGCACTAGCTCTGTCACACTAAATGAGGTCTTTAAACACACTCAAACCACATGCAGTGCTTTAGATAAAAGAAACAAATAAAACCTTTCTGTACTTACTAAATGTAAGTGATTCGAAACCAGAATAATATGTCAGATTTGATCAGGAAGAAATAAAAGCAAGTTAAACTAAGCTTAACATTTTCAGTAGCCTTACAGTCTTTGATGTTATCTTACCACAGGTTGGTTGGTAGGCCCTCAACCAGGTTCCCCCTGTGGACAGTCTGTCTTGATGTTGTCTTGTAGATGGATTGCAGGAGAGCGCTCCAGAGACCAAAATGCCTCTCATTTTAACAGATTCCCTGCGGTCAGGTGCTTGGCAATGTCCAGCATGGCTTCCCCCATTTGAGTCAAATGGGCCTCACCTTATCATAGAATCATAGAAGATTAGGGTTAGAAGGGAACTCAGGTGGTCATCTAGTTGAACACCCTACTCAAAGCACGACCAACCCCAACTAAATCATCCCTGCCAGGACTTTGTCAAGCTGCACCTTAAAACCTCTAAGGATGGAGATTCCACCTCCTCCCTAGGTAATCCATTCCACTGTTTCACCACCCTCCTAGTGAGATAGCTTTTCCTAATATCCAACCCAGACGTCCCCCACTGCAACTTGAGACCATTGCTCCTAGTTCTGTCATCTACTACCACTGAAAACAGCCTAGTTCCATCCTCCCTGGAACTGCGTTTCAGGTAGTTAAAGATCGCTTTCAAATCCCCCCTCATTCTTCTGCTGTCAATGGGGCAGGGGAGCTGCAAATGTTAGTAATTGGCCTCTGAGCACCGGAGACCCACAGTACGCCACTGCCTTCATCTTCTCTTGATAAGTTATGTGCTCCAGCCCCCTAATTATTTTTGTTGCCCCTGCTGGACTCTTTCCAATTTGTCCACATCCTTTCTGTAGTGGGGGGCCCAAAATTGAACACAGTACTCGAAATGAGGCCTCGCCAGTACTGAATAGTGGGGAATAATCACTTCCCTCCATCTGCTGGCAATGCTCCTAATAATGCAGCCCAATATGCTGTTAGCCTTCTTGCAAAAATGGCACACTGTTGACTCATATCCAGCTTCTTCTCCACTGTAATCCCCAGATCCTTTTCTGCAGAATTGCTGCCTAGCTAGTCAGTCCCCAGTCTGTAGCTTTGCATGGGATTCTTTCATCCTAAGTGCAGGACTCCGCATTTGTCCTTTTTGAACCTCATCAGATTTCTTTTGGCCCAATCTTCTAATTTTTCTAGGTCACTCTGTATCCTATCCCTGCTCTCCAGTGTATCTACCACTCCTCCCATCTTAGTGTCATCTGCAAACTTGCTGAGGGTGCAATCCACCCCATCCTCCAGATCATTAATGAAGATGTTGAACAAAACTGGTCCCAGCACCTGACAGTATGGCTGCTACATGGCGGAATGTGGAGGAGCGAGCTTGCTCAGTGCAAGTCCAACAGGTCCTCTTAGGCAGCAGAAAAACTTCTACTACAGCTACATATTTAGCCAAGTGGAAGAGGTTTTCCTGTTGGGTCTTGGACCGGAATCTTGATCCTCACCAAACCTCAATACAGTTAATAGTGGACTATCTGCTACATCTCAGACATCAAGGCCTACCTCTTTCATCGCTTAAGGTACGTTTGGCAGCCATCTTCGCCTTCCATCCTTCGATCCAGAATAAGTCAGTGTTGGCCTACGTTATCACAGTCAGATTCCTAAAGGGCCTGGAGGGGCTCTACCACAAGTCAGGGATCCTACCCCTCTCTGGGACCTGAATCTAGTTCTTGCAAGATTTAAGGGCCCTCCTTTCAAGCCACTAGCGAGCTGCTCCCTACGGCGTCTCTCATGGAATGTTTCCATCCTGGTGGTGATCATCTCAGCACAAAGGGTTTCTGAGACTTTATCTCTCACCTCGGAATCACCTTATACAGGTGTTTTATAAAGACAAGGTTCGGCTGCAGCCCCAACCAACTTTCTTACCAAACGTAGTGTTACAGTTCCACAATAACCAAGATATATTCCTACCGGTGTTCCTTCCCAAGCCACACAGATCTAGTGAGGCTTAGAGATTGCATACTCTAGATCAGTGGTTCCCAGCCTTTTTGGCTTGGGGGCCACAGATATCATTTTTATAACCCTCAAGAGCCACCAGTCTCCACCAGCAGGCACCCCCTGGCCCAGACAGAAGGAGTTCAGCAAGGAGGCTGCAGCAGGGAAACCGTACACGTTCTGTAGCCCCATGTTCTTCATCTGGGTCCCTGGGCATTGGCTTCCTTTTGTAGCCAGGGGGATGGGAGATCAATGCTCCCCTCCCTCTGGTTCTATCAGGGACCCCAGGTGGAGTGCTTTACTGTGCTCCCTGCTACAGCCAGGGGGAGGGAAGTGCTAATCTCTCCCTTGCCTGTGGCCGCAGCAAGGAGTCTGCACCTGTCTTGTAGCCCCATGCAACACTTTCCACCTGGGTCGTTAGGCAACAGCTTCCTGCTTCAGCCACTGGGAAACTTTGAAAGACCCTGCGGGCCATGGGTTGGGAACCACTGCTTTAGAGGTTAGATGGTCTTTGGCCTTCTACAGTCATAGCTCTAAGGCCTTCCAAAGGTCGACGCAGCTATTCGTTGCAGTGGCTGAGGGATGAAAGGCCTACTGATCTCCTCATGGATAACTCCATACATTAAGTTCTGTTATGAACAAGCAAAAGTGAGTCCGCCAGCGATTGTAACAGCTGACTCGACCAGGGCACAAGCCTCATCAGCGGTCTTCCTGATGTAGTGCCTCTCCAACATATCTGTACGGCTGCCATACTTTCACATCCCATTATGCTATCACCCAGCAGGTCCAGGATGACGGTGGCTTCGGTAGAAAGGTATTACATGAGGCACTTCCATAAACTCCGAGCCCAACTCCATGGATACTGATTGAATCATAGAATCATAGAATATTAGAGTTGGAAGGGACCTCAGGAGGTCATCTAGTCCAACCCCCTGCTCAAAGCAGGACTAACCTCAGCTATATCATCCCAACCAGGGCTTTGTCAAGCCTCAGCTTAAAAACCTCTAAGGATGGAGATTCCACCACCTCCCTAGGTAACCCATTCCAGTGCTTCACCACCCTCCTAGTAAAAAACTTTTTCCTAATGTCCAACCTAGACCTCCCCCCCTGTAACTTGAGACCGTTGCTCCTTGTTCTGTCATCTGCCACCACTGAGAACAGCCTAGCCCCATCCTCCCTGGAACCCCCTTTCAGGTAGTTAAAGGCCGCTATCAAATCCTCCCTCATTCTTCTCTTTTGCAGACTAAACAAGCCCAGTTCCCTCAGCCTCTCCTCATAAGTCCTGTGCTCCAGCCCCCTAATCATTTTGGTTGCCCTCCACTGCACTCTCTCTAACTTGTCCACATCCTTTTTGTAGTGGGGGGCCCAAAACTGGACACAATATTCTAAATGCAGCCTCACCAGTGCCGAATAGAGAGGAATAATCACTTCCCGTGACCTGCTGGCAATGCCCCTCCTAATGCAGCCCAATATGCCATTAGCCTTCTTGACGACCAGGGCACACTGCTGATTCATATCCAGCTTTTTATCCATTGTTACCCCCAGGTCCTTTTCTGCAGAGCTGCTGCCCAGCTCGTCGGTCCCCAGTCTATAGCTGTGCATGGGATTCTTCCTTCCTAAGTGGAGGACTCTGCACTTGTCCTTGTTGAACCTCATTAGATTTCTTTTGTCCCAATCCTCCAGTTTGTTTAGGTCACTCTGTATCCTATCCCTACCCTCCAGGGTATCTACCACTCCCCCCACCTTAGTGTCGTCCGCAAACTTGCTGAGGGTGCAATCTACCCCATCCTCCAGATCATTAATAAAGATGTTGAACAAAACCGGCCCCAGGACCGACCCCTGGGGAACTCCGCTTGTGACTGGTTGCCAGCTAGACATGGAGCCATTGATCACTACTTGTTGAGCCCTATGCTCTAGCCAGTTCTCTATCCATTTTATAGTCCATTCATCCAACCCATACTTCTTTAACTGAGTCACCAAGCACTTGAAGAAAAGACGGGTACTAATGTTCTGCAACTGTTTTTCTTTGAGAGGTGTGCTCATGTCCATTCCATCCCTGCAGCCGGAGTTGACAACAAGAAGGAACAGAGGGGCGTAGTTTCGGCAGCGCCTCTTATACTGCGGCATGAGCTTGGGGCTCCAGAGGGTGGATAACACTAAGGCAAAAACATCTTCGACAGCCATGCATGTGAGTGCGCACACACCTAACGTAATGGACATGAGCATCACATTTTGAAGAATGACAGTTACAAAAGGTTAGTAACAGTCTTTTCCTGTGGCACTTTTTAAAAAACTTAAGGTTTGTCTTTGTTTTCTTGATGAAAATCTTCAATCCCTCTTCTCCATACTTCTGTGCTCCAGTTATCCACCTAATGGTTATCTTTCACAGAAGACTGCCAGCATTTCAGAGAGAGGTTAAATGATTTCTCTATAATAGATAAGGCATAAAAAGATGCTCTTCTTTGGCATTAAATAAAGTTTTAACTAACCTGATGATGATCACCATTAGGATATTTGGAAATCATGAAGATGTTTTGAGTGTTGTGCTCTTTTCTTTAAATTGAGATTATAAAGATTGCTATGTTTAGTTTTATTATGCTGTTTCATGTTTCAAAAATGACATTTATTTTAAATGGTTAATAGAAAACCACTGGTTTTTTCCCCTTAGATGCTAAAGAGTTGGTCAATCATTGATGGAAATTAGTGTGTCTTACTGAATATGTGATGAATATCAATACATTTTTTTATGTCTCAAAATGTGAGATTTTGCTTAATCATTAAGATGTCCCCTTCAGGCATGTATCCATTCTTTTAAATTATTTTTATGTTAGTGTTTGTTTCTTGAATGTGCAATTTTATGTAATAGAAAAAGTATGTGACATTGAGAAAATTTTGTAAAAGGAAAAATTTCATTGGCCAATTCAGAAAGAGGAATTTTCTTATTAGATACATAATCAAGCATTACATTTTGATGATATAATGTAGGAATCGTAATGAGCTACATAATATAATTCTATACCATGTTTAAAATATATTTTCATATTGTTACTTCAGAATCTCTTAAAAAGAACATATGATTATTTATCTGATCAGAAGAGGGTTTGTTTTATTTTTTTAAATTTTCATCTTGAAATGTGTGTGTGTATAGTAATAGGTTTGTGTGAAAACTAACACTGACTTGTCTTGAGCTGTAGGTGTCTGTAACCAATGAAACAAACTTTACTTCAGAAGGGTTAGAGACTATTACAAGCTGAGTGACGTATTCTGAAACATTCCTTTTTGTGTCAGACATTATTAAGAAGGAAATGGAGGTGAAGAGGGGCGCACACAGTGTTCTGTACTTACACATTAAATATTTTATCTACTTCTGCAAGCTTTGGGAACCTTTTTCTTGGTTGTCAAATTTCCAGTGTTTCATTTATGTATTAATGACATTTTTCCCTATAATAAATTAAGGGCCATTTCACTGCAACTTGACTAACTCTCTTTCAGTGCTTGTGAATGTACAGCACTCTTTGAAAGAAAGGGAGCATCTTTGCATGTCCTCTGTGGACTATAGCATAACCCAGGAAATGGTGTATGAGGGGGAGTGGCAGAATTTTACTGCTGGTGTTAATGGCATTCTTTATGCGTATAGGTGGATTATCAGGGTTACAAACTGTTAAACGATTTTAATTATCAAAACTAATTTATTTTTGTTAATTGTTCTGAAAACAAAAGGAGAGTGGATTTTCTACATGTAACTATCGTTCTACCAATCTTCATGCCTCAGACTTTTCAAATAAAACCTTTTTGAATGCTGTCTGTCAGGAAATGGTTTTTTCAAAACACTCACATTTATATACTGTTCTTTAAATTGTTAGGCTATTTTCTGTAATATTTTTCTCTTTCGCCCCACAGCCTGTGTGTGGTCAGAAAGTTTTCTGAGATTGTTGTAGGAAGCACTGTTGCTTGCTTCTAAAGTTCTCTATACTTGGGTGGTCATTGAATAGCTTGATACTGTAGCAGTGAGCCATGCTTGCTCATTTATACATAACTTTATTGTTTAAAATCTCTTCCTGCAGTTAATTGCTCTCATTATATTGACATTTTTTCAGGTTTATAAAGTTCAGTTTTCAGGTTTATAAAGTTATCTGACTGTTGCTGTTGACAGTTCTTGCTAGATTTTATTATGTAGACAGCAACATTTAACTGAATGTATTATGTTAATTTAAGTAAATGTTAGATATTTTGATTAACCATTGTTTTGAACACTGTTTCAGAATTTTGAACATTCCTGCCCCTCCTTTCAGCAGAATCTCTTGCTTAGCTATTTTTTAGTTCTGTTTTCAAAATGTCATGTCTCATGAAAACTTGTACAGACACTCAATGCTGACATAAATTCAGGTTAGTGTCTTCCCCCTTTTGTTTATTTTAGGTCTTAAATTTGCTAATGGTAAAACATGCTGGGTTGAAAGCCCTGGAGAGTGAAACAGTGGTGGAGAAAGCTTTTCACATCCTACCTTGCTAACGTGCCTCAACCTTGATCTGTTTCTGTGGTTAAAGCCGGAGTATTAATTGCAGCAGTGTAGTCCATTGGATAAGAGTCGAGAGATCTCTATTTTTGTTCCTGGCACTGCCCCTGATGTTGGGTGTGACTTTGGGTATCACATTTTTTCTCTGTGACTCAGTTTCCCCATCTGTAGAGTGGTGATATTTTATTTGAAAAGCTCTTCAGATCTGTGAATGTAAGTCCTGTATAGAAACAAATAATAATTATTTGGCTTCTCAAAAGACTATTCTTGTCGGTGCCACTTGTTAGGGAATGTTTTGATGTATATGCCTCTTACCTAAGAACAGCCATTAATTAAATACAGGTCAAAGAATTTTCAGTCATTATCAACCAAGGGTTGATTTGAAATGGGAATCAGAAGGTGAAAGGCCTAATATCCCATCACCACTCCACTGAGTCATCCTGTCTTATAGAATTTCTATTTTTAATTTAATTTAATTTTTAGTGATTTAATATTTAGTCTATTTAACTTATATTGAACTTAAAATTGGAGTATGACTTTTCATCATGAAAGAAGTACCTAACAGAAAAGAATGCCATGTAGATGAATGATAGTGGACCATTGGGTTCCCTTCAGGCAAAAAATTAATCCTGAAGTGTTTTGAAGAATTGAGATGTTGTTCTATTTATTAAAAGCAGAACTCTTCTTGCCAGTTCAGAGACTGCAGTCAAAGCTGGGTTCTCAGTTCTCACTTATATTCCCTTTGTGATCAGCCAGAGAGAACCAATTATTTAAGTTTATTTTTTGTATTGCACTATTGGTGTGCATGGCATTTACAAAAGCGTGTAGGACATGGCCCCTGTTTTGACGTACTTACTATTTAAATAAATTCAACTAGACAACAAAATAACCAACTAGTAGAGGAAGTAGCAGAGAGATGATGCTGCTCACAGAGAATACAGTTTCTTTGTGAAGAGCAGATTATGTGCATTGTGTTACTTTAATATATTTAAATAGTGATATTGCTGGATCAGCTATGAAAGACCTCAGAAAAGAATGATGTATTATGAAGGTTTTTAAAGGAGAAGTGGTTAACTGGAGCCAACAATTTTTTTTCCCTATATGTAAGAGGTTTCATAAAAGAAAGTGGCAAGATAAGAATGGGAGAAAGATACAAAAGGGGGAGTACTTACGAGAGTGGCCTGTGCAGAAGTTAAGCAGGGTGTAGGAGGAAATGAAAACAGTAATTTAAGCAGGAGAAAAGTTATGCAGGACCTTGAAAATAAATACAAATAATTCAAATTTGACTTGGAAGGTGAGAGGAAGCCAGTGAAGAGATCAGTAGATGGGTTGACACACGGAGTGATGGGATATGAAGATGGGTTTAGAAGCAGAATGTTTCATAGGACTGGAAGAATTTGAGGTGCAAAGCAGACTCACCAGAGGAGAAGGCGGTTGTGGTGGTTAAACTGGGAGTTCAATGGTCCAGGGTTTTGGATAGAAAAAAACGTATTTTGGAAAAGCAATTGATGTCCAGCTTGTTGTCATTTCCTGTTGGAAGGTAATGGGGAAAGAAGAATTAAAAATAGTCCAAAAGCTACAGATCTTAGAATTCATGGTGATTAACGTATTAGGAATTCCTTAGAGAGACATACAGACAGCCCTGAGTCTGTATGTCATCATGGGAATGATAGTGATAGTGGAGTTACAATACAGATGAAGAACTGATGCAAAAATCACAGTTTAGAGGAGAAGATTAGGAGTTCTTTTAGAACACATGTTCAGCTGGCAGTTCTTAGGCTCAGTGTAGGGACGTACTAAGGGAAATTTTATGGCCTGTCTTGGGCAGGAGATCAAACTAGATTATTGTGATGGTTCCTTCTGTCCATAAAATCTATTAATCTAAATTGAGCTGTCATTTTCACTTTGTTACCTAATAGAAGAACACTGTTTGGGGGAGTGACTGTCTTTGTTCTTATATGCCTTCTGCAATGAAGCCCATGTGATACTACAATATAAATAATAATAATAATAAAATAAAATAAACAAAAAATTGGTCATTCAGTCCATCTCCCAAAGAAGGACTTTCAAGGAATGAAAGATGGGAGGCATTATTTGCACCTAGAAATCGATCCCAAAATATTTTATCTTAATAGTGATTCTCAGTACTTTGCTGTCATAGCAGGTAAACAAGAACTTCTAGTCTCCCAAGTCTGCAGTCTGACACAGGTATTGCTTGTGATTTCATAGCATCTGCACTGTTGGCTTGAGAGGTGTTGAGTGCTATCAAATCCTGTTGAATTCAGTAAAAGTATTTGTCAGGTTTTTATTAAACTGAAGTCAATGAGGGTTGGAGGCATTCAGTGTATTTCAGGATTAAGCCCTACAGTATGGCTTTGCTGCAGGAACAAATTATCAGTACAGAACAGATAATACAGACAATACAGGTCCTTGTGTAAAGACAGATAACATTTCGTGAGCAAATGTGGCACAGGAGTCTATGAAGAATACATGAGGAATAAACATATGTTTAAGTACAATATTTTATGCTCTGTAAAGTAATGGCCCCTCTCAAGATTGTTATGTTATTCTTAACTCAGTCTTGCTCTAAGAAGCTAACATTTAAGGTTCCCCAGGCATATTAAATCATAGTTCAGGATGCTTAATTAATAATTTGTCAGCATAAATTTTAATGCTGTGCATTTTTTTGCATATGATTTTCAAGTTTCTTATGTATATGTTTCTTTTTCTTTTAGTTGTTTTTGTTACAGATCTTGATTTTCTTTTTTAAATATAGCATGTACAGGTTTTGCTTTAGTGCTGTTTACGTGGAATCTTATTTGCTATGAGTTGAACTGTGGCATCATAAATTAAAATACTGAGGGATCACCAGTGTAGTTTTCCTGCCTGGGGAACATAGTGCCGAGAAAGCAAAACATATATAACAAATACAGAAATTTAAAATGGATAGATATCTTTACTGTTAACATACATTTTGAATGTGAATATTGAAGGTGAGACCTCCTTCTCTTTAGTATATTGATATTGAAAAATGAGTCTGTGTGGTGACTGAATTTCCTTTGACAGTTTTTTGCCATTTCTAGCAGTATATACTTGGTGTTTCAACTGTTCCTTGAAAAATGGCTATTTAAAATCAGTATGAAAGCTGCTTGTCATGTGATACTGTCATTTATTCTTGACTTGTAAAATTGCTGATCAAAGAGAAGGCTATCTTTAAATACATTTATTTTTAGCTATTTTAATATATCTGTAGATATTTATAGCTTAAAGTCTCTTAGAGATATTTTAAAGAAGAGATTTCAATTTTTCAAATAATGTTTTTGTGCTTATATTCATTTAGCAAACACAGAGTGATTACATATATTTTGTTCAGAAATGCTATTTAATTTAGCATATTTTATTCAAAATGAATTTAAAATAGGCTTCATCTTAAAAAATTTCTTTTCATGATCGGAGCATAACTACATAAATCAAAAATATTTTAGGAATTAGAGCCATGTATCAGTAGTAAATTTTGATCATATATCAATTTCAAATCTGTCTTGATATTAGGTATTCATTAAGGTAAGACTGAAAACTATTTAATTTTACTGTTAGCAATAGCTTTTTACTATAATACAAGTTTAATTAAAGGCCTACTCTCTTTTTAAAAATATGTATTCAATTGTGAGTATGTCTTGGTTGCTTTATCATTTTTGTAAATACATTTCATATTTTAGAAAATTCTGGAGAGAGAACTGAAACTTAAAACTTTGCAAAAATATTTTGTCTTTATTGAAAGTGTTCTAAACTCATATTTTCCAGTAATGCTGCATTGTAGAGCACCATTTGTGCTCCAGAAATGGAAACATGCTCATTTTGGCTCTCTCTTTTAAATGTCATGAAGAAATTACATCACAGTTGCTTTCAGCTCCTGGAACTATTATTTTTGCATTTTTGTTGTGGTTGTTTTTGTTTAACCTCTTCATAATTTACTCCATCTTAACTCTTTTGGAAATTCCGTACTAAGGCTTATGGCGAATCGCCTACATTTCACTTATCTCAGTGGGTATCCTAAGTAGCTGAACTAGTAAATTGAATTCTAATGTGCTTGGAACATAGCTCCAAATATCAGAGCATAGTAATGGCTACTGCTGCATTTAATGTTAGTGAAATATTCTAAAAGCATATTCTATACAATTTTTTTACAAAGTAAAGCGAAATATTTGGGGGAAAATAATACAGAAGAAACAGTCTACATTAAGTCTTCTGTAAGGCTTTTATCATAAGGAGACATCTTGTAAACTCTGCACCATTCATGAGCTATTAGTCTTCCAACTCATGAAGATAGATATCGCTTCCCCTAATTATTACTGAATTTATTTTGCTAAACTTTTAAACATTAATTCCTAACCATTTATATGCTATATATGACCAAAGTTATTTAATTTTGTATATTTCTCAATGAGTAAAATTATTGTTTTGTTTCCTCAGATACGTAGTGTCAATCATTTACAGCTATTTTCTGTGTTTAATTACTAAAATATATTACTATAGAAAGATGCATGTTGGGACTGATCTTGCAAGGTGCTGATTCCTTTCAACTCCCATTTTTGAAGTCAGTGACTCTGAAGGCACTTTGTATCTGGTAGAATCAGACAGATTATCAGTGCTGGATAACGTTCTTTTAGTACCTGACTGAACAAGGCTTCAAGCTTATTTTATGTAAAAATTGTCATGTCAAAAGTGATATGGTGCATTGTTTTATAAACAAAACACGGAAATAGTATACAAACCTTAATGCTTACATATGTAATCCCACACCCCCTTGAGATCTGCAAACTAGAGAAAATTGATTCTGGGATTTCAAATATATGGATCTGCTTTGTGCATTTTTAAATCCCAGTTATGCAATCAAAGGTGTCACTAGATCTAGCATAAAAAATGATGATTGTCCTGACTGAGCCTTTCTTTTTTAGATCACCAATCAAGAGACTGAAGTGATTTCAGTTGGAGTTCTGGATGCTTACGACCTCTCATGATGAAATAATAATACAGAACCTGATTCTGCCTGAAATAGTTACAGAATCAGGCCCCATAAGCATGCTATTTTTAAAATTAGTATTTGTGATGATTCTTTATAAACCAAAGATGCAGAACATGTAGAATATTAGAACTAAATCAGACCTTATTTTTAATCTGAAATCAGTAAAACTTAACTCACCATTTCACATATCTGAGATCCAGGAATTTATGAACAAGCATCATAAGAAACATAGGACTGTGCCATACTAAACTCAGATAGCTTATATAGTAAACTCTGTGTACTGATGTGTACGATGTATAATTAGTTTTCCATGATCAAATGCCAGACAATTCAACAAGTGAGTCAAGTTCTGAAAGTACAGTGTAATTAGTTATACATAATTTTATACAACTTTGAAAGGAACAAGCACATTTACATTTTGTAGATGTGAAAATAGCTTTGAGCAATGTCCTTTTATGAACAAATGCCGCTAAATTAAAACAAGAAACTATAATCTGCTGGAAATTCAGCTGAAGGCAGTTTGCTAAAAGTTTAAGAACTTTAATGTTTTGGTTGGAACTGATGTAGAAGAGGTATTATTTTAAACGAAAATGAAGTCTACAGCTATCTGGTTGTGAATGTCTCACAATTACAGTGGCGTCCGTGGATCTTGGATCTGAATGAAGATTTGGCTAGAAATTCTCCACATCCTATTCTGTATTTCCCTCTGAATAAGAAACAGCATGTGTGAATTACATTTACTATAATCCACTCCATACTGGGTAATAAAAATTCTGTGAAAAATTACTATTCATGGTTTAAAATTACACTGATTATACTGCATGTATTTCCAGTTTTAGCTAGCTATATATAAAATGATTTTCAAAATGTAATGCTCAGTTGCTAACATTTTAATATTTTGCAAAACACATGGTTATGAATAAGAACTAACTATAGTTACAGACAATCACATTCCAATGGTCATGTAACTTCCTGCATTTAACCTAACATGAAACATTATTCACTGAAAAGGAAAAATACTTTTTCCTGAGTTTGCCACCCAAGCAATTAGAATGAATTGCTACTACTGTAAAGTGGGGAGTTACTGAATGAGATAATCTGTATTTAACCTTCCCATAATACAAAACTAAGGAATAAAACATGTTCTTATGCATCAACTTAAAATATTTTTACAGTTTACTAAGTTTATAAAGATGTTTCTTCTGTTTTATTAGAAAAACCAAACGTGTCTATTTTAGAAATCATTTTGAACTTAACTGCTGAAGTTGCTACAACACATGCAAAATTTTTAAAATAATTTTTAGCTATGACGTTAAATCAATACTTTCCAGTTTTAATCGAAACAAAAAGGGGTTTTACTCCTAACGATGGACACACATGATTAAAATGATTAATCATAGCTATGTTTGAATTTTGAAGGGAGACTATAACCCTAAACTAGAGTTGACTAGAAATTTTTATTTCTAAAAGTTTTTCATAATGTGTATTTGTTAAAATGTTGCATGATTAACTTCCTTCTAATATTAAATTTAGTTTAGAATTAAATAATTAAATTAATCTTTATTCAGCTTTAAATTTAATAAATTAAATGATAAACTAATAAAATGTTTCTTATTTCATGGAATATGTTACAGCTTTCATGTGGAAGTGCAAAACTATTATAGATGGAAACCCAATACCATGCTCTCCCCTTTTTTTTACATTCCCAAAATGTGAGAGAATTTACTGAATATATGTAATAAAGAATAATTTTCTACCTACAGAAAACTTAAACTAGTCTAATAATACTAAAAGGATGAATCTCTCAGAATAAACTGGTGCTAAAATTGTAGTGCAGTACATAGTCACTGATGATTCTTTCCCCAAGAAGATTTTTAACTAATTTGCTTTTAAATTGAGCTATTTAGATAAAGGTACAGTCCAGCTTCCATATGGTACTTCCAGTTGTTTCATTGGGGTTTGAGGAGAAAGGTGAGCTAAAACTTAAGGAGATTCAAAACAGTGTTATATAACGTTAATCTAAATTCTATTTTAAGCACAAGTATTCTAACAAGTTACTTTTGTGTAAAAATGCTAAATCACAGCTTTAACCATGATTATCTACACATCTTGGCTTCTATATCAGGGAAGTTTGTTATATGAGAGGAACCACTATATCAGAATTGGAAAATATCTCATGAATAGCTACCACATAAACTAATATCAGAGAAATGCAGAGAACAAGTCTTCAAATAAACTGAAAAATATAATTTTCTAGATGCTGTTTTCATGTCTCCTAGCAAATTAGAGGTCGTACTCCTAGCAGCTTGTAAAACAGAAGCAGTTAGCCCATGGCCTCACATAAAAATGTAGCAATCTGTTCCTTGTATGCCACCTTCATATTTAACCAAGAAATAGCTGCTAGCTATATTTTTAAAAATAGAAGTCTTTACTTTCCTTAATCAGTCTTGCAATTTGCAAATATTTCTGACCCTCCACCCTTCTCCCATATTTTTCTTTTGTCTTTGATATGAGTAATGAATCTTATAGATTGGTTTGGACTGTCAGAAGGATATAATATAATGTAGTTTACTGACTGGTTCCCTTCCAGATGTCTACATGGGTTGAAAACTAGATTATGGTATTTAAGATACAAACTCTGTGCCCTTGCTTGTTGCAGAAGAATACTCCTTAGTTAAGCCACAAACTCATAAATAAGGTTCTTGTCTTAAAGCAACATATTTTTCAACTGATCTTTGAAAATATGAGTTCAAAAGCTCTAATATTGCAAAAAATGTTTTCTAAATTATGTATGTTTATATATGACTGACGGAAAAGTTATTTTGTTATTGCATTAAAATAGGACAAATGGGCAAGGGAAATGGAAGATGGGCTACAAGTTTCACAATCACATTTGAAAAACCCAATCTAGACAGAGTAAACCACAGAAGTAACTATATAACGGTGTTATTTAAAGATACGGATCTCTAATATTTATGACTGCTGGTCTTGTGTAACCACAAAGTCAAAAGAAGAAAAAACTGAATTATGTTTTGTGCAACTGTGTTAAACATGCATGCTTTAGCTACACTTTTGCCTTCTGAGTGATAAATACAAATTCAATTAAATAAACTTAATGTAATTTATAAAAAATCCAGTTCAATTAAGAGATGTTATGGCAACAGTATCTGTTATGCAAACTTTCACTTAATTGCAATTGATCCATATTTTCTCAATATATTACACAGTCTGCTTTATAACTTCTAGGCAGTCTCAGGAAAGCCAAAACAAACGTCTTTAACCTGCCAAAAATGAGAGAATTTTTGATAGTTTTATTATATACTCATGTTTGCAAGGTTGCCCTGTATGGTAAGAAACTATGCTTTTGATTACATTTTGACAAAAAGTACTATTTTTTGCCTCATCCTGTTAGCAGTTTTTCTAAATATGCAAGGTCGCTTATTCTATTTAATTTTTAATTTTAATCAATATTTTGGTATTCATTAATAAGATAACTGCTCTCAAAGCACTATACTCCTCAGCAAAATAAAAAAAAAATTATTTAAATCTTTTTCTTAATTCAATAGCATAGCAATATCATTATACAAGGGACTGGTAGCACTGCCTATTATTAAGGTTGCCACACACTTCCCATTATATGACCATTTCAATTACTGTATTTATAACTATGCTAAACTTTAACATTTACACTGAAAATTTCCATGCTGAGTGCCTCCCTCATGCTGAATTTTTTTTTAGAAAATTTCAACCAAATGGTTCATCCATTTCCAAGAACAAGGCTAGGGAAAATACGTTGTTTTGCCCATGTTACAAACAATTTCTTGACACATTTTATTTAAAAAGCTCTAGCATGCTCATGTTTTGGAGCAGGGTCTTGACATTTGGCAGTAAGAGTCACCCTAGTTTGAGGCATCTGCTCTTTGCTCTCCCCATGTAAATCCACCCATATTTTACCCGAGTTATGTCTGACAGTTTGGCAGTTCACATATGCTTCTCCTGTGCGCTCCATGTTCCTGGTGCCCAGGCAGCAAGGAGGAATCTGCTTGACTGAAATGCGAATCAGTGAAAAGCAGAGAGAGGGGGCAGATACCAGAGTGTGGGGAAAGTGGGAGGAAAGGGACAGACAGGCTGCTGGATTGGGGAATGGGCCGAGAGGAGAAATAAGATCTGGCTACGAGGAATACATGCTACGGGTGGGGCATAAAGGGTTGTCACCACTAGAGGTCGCTCCCCTCCATAACCTGGAATAGAACCCAGGATTCCTGAGTGTCATCATCTCTCTGATTTCAGCAAATATCTGTGGCAGTGGGGCTGAAGACTAGGGGGCAGGAGGCGAGAGACCGGGACTAGCTGGGCAAGGACACTGGGATATGGATGAGAAGCCTAAGGAGTGGAGATAAGGACAGGTTAGGTGAGAAGGGTACTTGGACAGGGAGTTGGGGTGGGAAAGAGACAGGATGGTGATAAGGACAAGTTAGAGGGGGCAGGGCAGAAGGGGTCATGCTTTGGGAAAGTGGGTAGAAAAGTCTGTCCCCACTAGTGTACACTTCCCTCCAGAGCCTGGAATGGAAACCAGGATTCCTAATTCTCACCATTTCTCCACTGTCAGCAATACCTGTGAAATCCACTAGCAAAATGTCCCATCCCCATCTTGTGCCCGTTGGCACAGAGGGTGCAACTTACTATTGCAATCAAGTGGCAGAGGTCTCTGTGGTGGATCTAAAGGATCCAACCGTGTTGATGAATCGTGTGTGTCAGTATGTCACATGATGGAATTTCTGTTTTTTCAGGTTTTTTTTAAAACTAGGAAATTACACTCCAAAAAATACCTTAGAACATTATAAAGACTGCAAAGTCAAGCATGGAAAAGTTAGGAAATGCCAGAATTAAGGGTGCTTGGGTGAACTGAATTAGGCCCCTTTGCACATATGTAACAGGAGGTTACACATGTGCATTATGATACTCTTTAATTCCATGAGCAAACACTATTTTTTCCACATTCAAATTCTGTTCTAAAGACAGAATTATTAATTTTCTCATGAGTCCTTCTTTGGTTCTCTCTTCACTATAGTTACTTAATAAGTATTAATGATTTCATTTTCACGAGACCCCTGTGAAATGATGCGGGTTGATGATGATATCCTCTTTTCATAGATGGGGAGCTGAAGCACTGTGTGTTCAAAAGTATCTACTAATTTTGCATGCCCGATCTGAAACACCTAGGATCTGATTTTTGGGAGCATGTTGCATTATATTACATTTTGTATGTTAAAATACACAGCTTTCATTGACTTCAGCTGAAGCTGAGAGTGCTCAGCACTTCTTGAAATCAGACCCTGGGGTCCCAAATTGTGCACCTAGAAAAAGAGGAACATACAATTAGTTAGCACCTGTGAAGAGTTTGGTTTAAGTGACTTGCCTAGTGTCACATAGGAACTGTGGGAGAAGTTCTTCAAGGCAGCATTCAACTGCTTTTGTCATGAGATCACTGTTTCATTTTCTGGAATCCCCTGGCCCTTCACACCTTCCAACTCCTGCAACAAATGAAGTTGGAGTCCTACAGATAACTCTCTCTTTTACTACAGTGCCCTGATTCATCCCCAAACAGGTCCATTCTATGCATTGAATGGGGCAATGGTCCTGTGGAAAAAATAGTATGTGGTCATGTAATTAAAGATATTATCATAATGCATATGCACAAGAAAGAGTGAATAAAGGTTGCACTGGGAACCTGAATGGAGGCATTTCCTAACTTTTGAGTGCTTGACTTTGCAATTTTAATAAGGTTCTTTTAATGTACTTTTGTGTGTGTAATTTATTATTTGCTTTGTTTTAGTGTTTTGAGGTCTGTCAGAGCTGTGGCTCCTCTATTATAGGAAGACATTCTCTGCACTGGAGTATTTGTAGTCCAAGGCCCTGATCCAGCAAATGTTATTCACTTGATTCTCTCTAAGCACATAAGTAGTCCCTTTTAAAAAAATGTCTCCCCTCATGTGTTTAAAGTTAAGCATGTTTGTGTTTGCAGGATTTGGGCACTGCTTCTGTAAAGATTTAGGGTTTGTCTTTACGTATAGCGCTACAGCAGCGCAGCTGGCTGCAGTGCTTTAGTGTAGATGCTGCTACTCTGATGGGAGAGCTTTTCCCGTTCGTGTGAGTTAATCCATCTCCCTGAGAGGTGGTAGCTATGTCGACCGGAGATGCTCTCCCATTGACATAGCACTATCTATGTGGGGGGTTTTGTCAGTAGAACTACGTTGCTCAGGGATGTGAAAAATCCATACCCCTGAGCGATGTAGTTATACCAGTATAAGTTTGTAGTGTAGATCTGGCTTCAAGTACATACTTAATTTTACACACTTGGACTAGTTTCGGTGAAGTCAGTAAGACCTCTCATGTGTAAAGTTAAGCAAATATCTTTGCAGGGCTGGAGCCAGTATGCGTCCTTCTGCTCCTGGCTTTTTCTAGAAAAGAAGTCCTTTATTTACCATATATTTTTAAAGAAGCTTTAGTATAAATACAAATTTAACATTTGTTAAATACAAATTTACAAATTTTTGTATTTTTGTTAAATACAAATTTAAATTTGTTAAATACATTTGTTAAAAATACCAAATTAATGTATAACTAAAATAAATAATTTGAAAGTCAGGAGTCATCATAGTGTTCCTGATCTCAAATAAAGTCCTCCCAATCATTTAATTGTCCAGTCATTTTGAATTTGTATAAAATTGGAGTGAAATTCCAGATGTAACATTTACACAGATGTAAATTCAGAGCGACCTCAGTGGAGTCGGTATAATTGGGAGCAGAATTTTTCCTTTAAATTTATGCAAATAATTCAGTACGTTAAAATTTCACCTTAACACCATCTATATATCTCATTCAAGTTATTCAGTCTGCTGTAGTTTATCTAGATTCTGACATACCAGGCAGGGATAATATGTAATTTATTATTTTAATTCATTATTAAAAAGATTGCTGAGAGATGATATTCATTATACTTGGCGTAAGTATCAATTTCTAATAATGCACATTTAATTTAGACAAGTAATTATTTATTAACTATCTATCTGACTATTCAGTTATGACTAAAGTATTACCAGAGTGTTTCTTACATTCAGGATGTATTGAGGAACGTCAGTGGGTTAAATCATCCCTCCCTGTGGAAAGCCTCCCAGCAAAAATAATGCCTCAAAAACTAAACATCTTTACACTTGTGAAGTTTTGCTGACCCCTTTTGCTGTCATTGGAGAGTGTTGGTTCCGAGAGCTGCTATTGGCTCTACATTTATCTGTACTTCCCGGGGAGAGATAAAGCAGCCTTAACACTACTCCTTTTTTTTCTGATGTTTTTAATGGTAAACCAATGGCTATTTCTGCACTTAATACCATGTAATGTAGCTGCTCTTTGATTCTGTCTGTCTGAACTTTAAAGGCCCATACCATCTCCTGTTGTTGTAGAGCAGTTTGTGATTAAGGCAGGGAACAGGGACTTGGGAGATCTGATTTCTGTTTCCAGCTCTGTTCTATGATCTAGGACAAGTCACTTTATTACTCTGAGCCTCCATGTCCCATCAATAGATAATACCTCCTTATCTCACAGGAGTTCCTGAGAATAAATGTGTCAATGTATGTCAGGGCAGGAATATACCAGGATGAGTACCACCAAAGAAAATCCTATTATAGCAATTTCTTGATTCTGATCCTTGGGTTTGGTCTCTCCTGTTTCTTGTATTTGTTTTTGAGGAATAAGAAAGACGCTTTGATTGTCTGAATCAGGTGTTCACTTTAAATCAGTTCTTTCTTTAAATACTAATTTTTCAAGAAAAAAAGAGTTGATATGAAATTCCTTTCATTTTTTGAATATTCTTTTAGTCCTGAGGATAACTGACATAAAAGTTGTGTATTTAATAATACCTATTATGCTAATACAAAAGTATGTACTTAAATTTTATGTGTAAATATTAGTAAACTGCATTGTCTTTTTTTAAAGTAGGTAAAATGATGCCCTTAAATAAATTTCTAGTATAGTTGCTCATGTTGCATAATATTTCTTTTTAAGGTCTGTCCATAGTACTGCAAATGCTAGTAGGTGGCAGGTGCAGTTAACCACAACACAGAGCTTCAGTTCTATATTTAGAACGAGATATTTCCTACTTAAAATTATATTTAGCAAACAGTTTAAATTTCAAACTAATATTTTGCTTTTAATGAGCAGTTGGGAAAGGTTTTCTGTCACAAAGCATAATGTCAAATGAAAACAATCTACATATAGTGTTAAGTTTGTGAGGCAAATCAAGCAGCAAGAAAATTCAGTGTTAATGATAATCCTGTATTAATGCATAGCAAAAATGTTTAAAGGAAAGCCATAGAACTATAGCCTTAGTTCAAGAATGTCAGTCTTCAGTTTTCTTTTCCTAACATGTCTACTTATACTAGAACTATAACATTAATTTTATTCTCAAATTTTCATGGCAGTTTTACCTAAAATGACATTCTCTAAATACATGTCCAGTAGCATCTAAAGACACTTAAGCAAGCATGTGTGTTGGATGGGAGACAGCAGATAAATCCTATTTCTGATTTTTTAATTGACTTTTTTCATATATCATAGATAAAATAATCTAACAGTTTGAAAGTGTCACATGGTGCATTCTGCAAGTGAATGTCAGCATGCATATACAAATTTTAATTAGGGTGACCAATGTCCAGATTATGACTTGAGGTCATGAGTCAAGAGGTAGGAAAATACAGTGCAAGAGTATTGTGTTGTATCTTCTTAGAACCACTCTCCCATTTCCATGTATGCAAAAATAAACCATTTTAAAATCAGCATGCTAACCAATTTGCTTGTACTTATTGTGAGCAGCATACAGTATCTTAAAAACAGGTGGCCAGAAATAAAAAACTAGTTCTGAATGTCTCTACCAGCTTGAAAACTCAATAACAAAAATTTGCTGCAGATTTAACATGTGCAACCTTTATGCAACAAAGCTATGGCCTACATTGACTTAGACATTGATAGCTTAATCTTCTGTCCGTGTGGCCAATTGCATCCACTTTATTATATATTTTGCATAGCTAGGTCCTATGTAGGGGTCTATAATCCACACAAGATAGTAGAAAATATTTTTTTTCCCCACCCAGGGATAAAATGGCTCTTATGACAAAGCATATAAAAAGAATGTATTAAATTATTTTTAATGAATAAATAGCTGTAGTCACTGTATATAAATATTCTCCAAACTGAAGAATTTTTTTGTTACTTGCCAACAATGAGCTCTTTTCTTCAGATAACTTAAAATAAATTTGACCAGCACATTTAATTCTGTATTGTGCTCAGTGTAGCAAATTTGAGATCCTTTTCCAGCAATCTAATCCTCCCCCAAACATTGTTTTTAAAGAATTAGAAATTATGTGTGCTATTGTGTAATTGTATATTGTGTATGTATTTTGGGAATTTGAAAGATATGTTTGGTATGCTAGTAAAACTTGTAAAAAGTAGTAATTGTACACTAGCCACTTTTATGAAAAAATACTATCTTTTAATTTTAATTTTCCCTTCAGAATATCTAAAGTTATTTGACCATATTATGGACTAATTGCTTGTTAAGCTTTATTTTTAATCAAAGCCATTTTTGTGTTTTATATGGCAGAAGGGAAACAAATATAACTGTTAAGCTTGTTTCCTTCCCCTCCACTCAAAACATTCAAATTTTAATAGAGAAATATATTGTGCTGCTTTGCTTGTGATCACATATAACACATTTTGGGCTACAGTAATTAGAAATTCTATTAGAAATAATAGTTCAGAAGATTGGAATTTTATAGTAGTATTGCTCTGTCAGAAATTTATTACAGAAATGTAAAAATCTGTTTAACAAAAGGGACTATTGGCTATCAGCACCTCAGAGGTGACCATGAAGGACACAATATATCCTTGCATTGCATAGAGATGTTTCCTATTTATTTATTTTGGCTCTAACACGTAAGGGTGAAATCGTGGCCCCATTGAAGATGGACTACTATTGACTTCGTTGGGACCTGGACTTCACTCCAAGAAGGTGTAATTCCCAAGAGTCTTTGTAAATGAATATGTTGTTAAGACATTTGTGCAGTCTTTTATATTTTTTTAAATTTAGAAAAGTTGTGTAATCACTTTTGGTAATTTTCCTTCCTTCCATATTTAAACTACATCACTACATACATACTATGTATGTTCATCTCTCATCTTTGTCGGTAAAGAGATCCCAGTAAAAAATACACAGTATTATTTCACTAGTATAATTTTTAATGAAAATATGACTCTAAAACTAGACATTTAAAAATGCATTAATTATCTTTTGGGTAAGTGTCTGTGGAATCAGGGAACTATAAAATAATTTGTACTTTCATTAACCAATATGTAATAAGAATAATTTTGTATAAAAGAATGTGCCTCAGAGTATTTCAAATTAAACACAGTAATGCAAGAGGATATCTAAGGTGAAAGATGTTTGTGTAATGCTAAACATAACCAAAGAAACTGTGGTTTTAGCAAAGGTACCATTGCTTTATTTTATCAAGTGCCAGAAGTTGCATAATGAAAGTCTTTCATTTGGGGGGGAGGGGAATTAGGGGGAAAAAGAAACACAAAAATGCCACCCAGCTGGTAGAGATCTTCCTAATTTTTACCTGATTGTATTTCTGAAGAAATATGGCAGGGCCCTCATAAATTTTCAACATGAACTGCATTTTTGTTGCCAATTTCCATATCCTTTTAAAAGTGCTGAAGCGTGCATTTGCTATTTATGTTTGCAGTAGACTGAGTACACTTTTACTATTTGTGGTTTTAGAAATTGGAAACAACCAAACAGTGGTGCTATGGTCTAAAAAAATAAATTTTAAACAGCTGTGGGACAGTATTTTTAGAATGGTAAAAGTCCTTCTAAAGACAGTTGTAAGTGTGTCTTTCTGGAATATTACAAATAAAAAGTATGAATTCAATTGTGTTTACACCTTTATTCATTTTGTTCTGGAATAATTTAATTAACATTAGACAGGTTTTTTGCAAATAAAACTAGTCATGTAAATACTATTGTGCCAAATCCTTTCAGAATGTCCATTTAGGTATTTGAATTAGCTGCTATTTATTTTTACATAGAGCTTTACATATTCTCATATCACTTCAGCTAACTACTGCTTACAATACTCTTCTGGGATAGGTAAGTACATATATACTCCTTATAGATTGGATAACTGAGGTAAAGAGATGAAGAGATTTGCCCAAGGCCATGCAGTGAGTTAGTGATAAATCCAGGATTAGAATTCTGAACCATCTGGCTTCCCATCTAATACTCATTCCTCCAGAAATTGCACTATTTAGCTCACTGTTTCTCTGGATACACTAGTGTTTGGGGTTTATTAATAAAATAATCAGATACAAAGGAATTAGCGATTTATATTGTCTCAACAGATGTCTGATAATATAGCCACATATGACATAATAGTGATCTTGGATTTGTGCTCGTCTTCTGTTAGCATATTTCAGCATGCTTATTTCCAGATGTTTACAGTATATTGTAGAAAATGTAAGAACTTTGAAAATGATTCTTTAGGTCATGAAAATATGAACCTAAAAAACCTCCAGTTTAAATCTGCTTTAATTGGGCCCAGATTGTTAGTTGAATGTTATAACTATTCATATGATCATAAATTTTAAGGGCAGAAAGGGATCATTATAGTCTTTTAATTTTATCTCCTGCATAACACAGACCATTGCGTTTTTACCCAGTAATTCTTATGTAGATCTCAATAACTAGTTGAACTAGATCATGTCTTTTTAGGAAGACATTCGGTCTTGAATTAAAAACTTCAGTTTACTAGCTCTTGATATACTAGTCCAATAGTTAATTGCCCTGAGAGAGAGCGTGGAGTGTGTGCATACATGCATGCATGCGCGCTCCTGCTTTCCAGATTTCTAGTTTGCAGACCTCTGGTATCAAATATTGTCTCCCTGTGTAGATACATGCATTTTGCAATCTATTTCTCTCTTAACCTTTTTTTAAATTAACCTAAATAAAGAGTTAAATCTAAGTCCCTGTTATAAGACGTATTCTTCTTCGAGTGCTTGCTCATGTAGTGTGGACATCAGCCACTACAGTAATTAATATGATGGTCAATTAATAAGTTGACCTAACATAGGTTGACTTATCTTTGTAATGTAGTCAAGGTCTATCTCTAGAGTTGTTCAGAAGTAGACTAGTAAAGGTCCACTTTGAAATCAATATGATTTATAGCACTTGGTGGTGTGAAATTTATGAGACTCTCTAGAAGTCCTAGGCTGCTGGGATAAGTTTAATCCTTTCAGTTATCTCTGTAAGTTTCTAATATAGTCTATCTGAATTTCCGGTAGAAATAAGAAAAAATTCCAAACCCTGAGCTCAGCCTCTGTACTGCTGCTTTACTCAGTGATTGAAGGATTATCCTTTCTTCCTTTAGTGCAGATAAAGGTTGCTGTTGCAGTTGACAATTAACTCTACCCTTCCTAGTGGTGTTTAGCTCTCTCTATATGTTAGAATGGAAGATTTTTCAAGGCTCTGCTCTGTCCTAGGATTTCTAGTTAGTTGCTTCTCATTTTAGGGAGTCTTATAAATCTCACACCAGCAAGCCCTATAAATCATTTTGGTCTCAAAGTGGATCTTGTTTGTGCTTATGTTCCCATGATTTACAGATTTTTATTCTTCATATATCAAAAAGGCAAGGTTTTTAGATCTGTTTAACTTGGCCACTGTCAAATGTATGGTAATTTGTAGGTCAGTTAACCATAATTTCCAATTTCTTAAAAGGGATTACAGTACCTTGATCCCTATTTACCACATTTTAGGTGTTCTAGGATGTTAACTATCTTTTACCTCTTAATTCAAAAAGGTAATGAAGCCATTTATCTGAAGAAATTGCTCACTAAGTTAATTAATTTAGACTGTTCTCTCTCAGAACAGTCTCAATTCTAAGGACCTTAGCTAAATTTGCCCCACACATAGTTTTTTCTGGATCAGGTGCTGTTTTCTTTGGGCCAGAGAATTTCCTCTTTGGATTTCTGAGCTTTGACCATTTAAAATGTTGTGTGGTCTGTGGCCTGAGGGTTTGAAAAAAGGACCTTGCCCCTACTTTTTTCTGAGAAATAGCAACTGCAGACTTCCTTTTTCAAATCCCATCTTTTTGGTTTTCATCTAAGCTTTAGCCAAATGCTTGGATTGGGTCGTGGTTCTGTGTCTGAAGATCACCTTTTAAAATTACTAAATCTGCTTAAATTAACACATAGCTTGATGATACCTTCAAAATGACACATTGTTCAAAAGATAATGATCCTTTGGCAATTTTATTATAAGCCTATTGTGAGATCTGCCTTATAAAAGATCTTGCTGTAAACACAAGTGTTATTGCCTTGAAATCAAATTATGATTTTCCAAAAGCTCATAGAATTATATTTATGAAACTGGATGAGTAAGCATCTCAAATAGGTTATTAAGAGAAAGGAGAAAGCCTACAGGAATGAATGAAGTATGGATCAGCAAGGAAAGCTACCTCTTGGAGGTCAGAAAGAGTAGGGAAAAAGTGAGAACTGCCAAAACCCAAGTACAATTGGACCTTGCAAAGGAAAATAAAACCAACATTAAAAGGTTCTTTAGCCATATAAATAAAAAGAAAACAAGGAAAGAGGTGGTACCACTAAGCATTGAGGATGGGGAAGATTAAAGGTAATCTAGGTATGGCCCAACACTTAAATGAATATTTTGTCTCAGTTTTTAATAAGGATAATGAGGATCTTAAGGGCAGTAGCAGGGTGGCTAATGGCAAGGATATAGAAATAGAAATTACCACATCTGAGGTTAGAAGTGAAACTCAAACTTCTTAATGGGACCAAATTGGGAGGCCTGGATAATCTCCATCCAAGAATATTAAAGAAACTGGCACATGAAATTGCAAGCCCAATAGAAAGGATTTCTAATGAATCCACGAACTTAGGGGGTCATATCCTATGACTGGAGAATTGCTAATACATACCTATATTTAAGAAATGGGGGGGAAAGTGTTCTAGGAAACTACAGGCCAGTTAGTTTGACTTCAGTTATTTGCAAGTTCTTAGAACCAATTTTGAAAGAGAGTAGTTGAGGACATAGATGTAAACAATAATTGGGATAAAATACAACATGGTTTTATGAAAAGTGCCAGGCCAACCTGATCTTTCTTTGAGAAGATAACCAATTTTTTGGGCAAAGGAAATACAATAGAGCTAATATACCTGCATCTCACATGGGACATTAACTGAATTAGAGAAGATGGAAATTAATATGAGAATTGAAAGGTGAATAAGGAATTGGTCAAAGGGGAGACTACAATGGGTTATGGTGAAAGGTTAACTTTCAGGCTAGAGGGAGGTTACTAGTGGAGTTCCTCAAAGATCAGTCTTGGAAACAATCTGATTTAATATTTTCATTACTGCCCTTGGCAAAAAAGTGGGAGTGTCGTAATAAAATTTGCAGATGACACACATTGGGAGATATTGTCAATGTGGAGGAGGACTGGAATATAATACAAGAAGATTTGAAAACTGGAATAATAGAAAGGGGATTAAATTTAATAGTGCAAAATGCAAGGACATGCACTGAAGGTATAACAACAAGAATTTTTGCTATAAGCTGGGGACATACTATATGGAAGTGACAGAAGAGGAGAAAGAGCTCAGTGTATTGGTCAATCACAGGATGACTATGAGCTGCCAAAGTGATGCGGCCATGAAAAATGCTAATGTGATCCTAGGATGAATCAGGTGGGATTTCCATTAGAGGTGGGGAAGTGGTGTTCATCATTATACAAGGCACTGATGAAACCTCATCTAGAATACTAGGTGCAGTTCTGGTCTCCCAAGTTTAAGAAGAAAAGAGAGTTCTGTAGCACTTTAAAGACTAACATTTAATTTGTTAGTCTTTAAAGTGCTACGGAACTCTTGTTGTTTTTGCTGTATACAGACTAACATGGCTACCCCTCTGGAGGTTTAAGAAAGATGAACTCAAACTGAAAGAGGTGCAGAGAAGGGCTACTAGGATGATCCAAGGAATCGAGGACCTACATTATGAGAGGAGATTTAAGGAGCTTGGCTTGTTAGGTCTAACAAAACGAAGGCTATGGGGAGATAAGATTGCTTTCTATAAATACATCAGAGGGATAAGCACCACGGCGGAGAGACGTTCTTCTTTGAGTGCTTGCTCATATCCATTCCACTATGGGTGTGTGCACACCTCTGTGCATGGTTACCTGGAACTTTTTTCTCCTTAGCAGATCTCGTAGGGCCGGCTCCGATGGCCCTAGAGCCCCACGCACATGACACAGTATATGAGGTGCTGCCGGCCCTACGCCCCCTCAGTTCCTTCTTTCCGCCCGTGACAGTTGCTGGAACTAGCCTTGCTCTCAGCAAGTACTATTTCCCTTGTTTGGACTTGTTTGATGTTCTAAATTAGTTCTAGTTAGTTAAGTAGTTAAGTGTTGTTAAGAGTAGTTAGAGATAAGGCAAGTCCCTGTGGGGAATTAGAGCGGCTGGGCTATGCCCCGGTCGCCAGGATTCAAGCTGTGTGCCTCCTGCAGGAAGGCCTTCCCGCTCAGCGACCCCCACGACCGCTGCCTTAAGTGCTTGGGGGAAGCCCACAGAAAGGAGAAGTGCAAGATCTGCAGGGCTTTCAAACCGAGGACTCCAAAAGGACTGAAAAATCCTGTTGAAAGTCCTGTTGATGGAGGCAGCGCTCCACCCGGTGTCTGAGTCAACCCGCTCCACCTCGATACCGAGGGTGACCTCGGGACAGAGCACGCTGCTGGCACCGCCCTCGGCTTGGCACTGTGCAACATCGCCGGCACTGAAGAGGAAGAAGCAGTGTGTGGAGCGCTGACGTTCCTCTGCGTTATCGGTACGGACAGGGTTGAGTATGGAGATGCACCGGACTCTGCCTGTTGAGTCTTCTCTGGTGCCTGCATCTCCGTGCAGGGAGCCTCCCCCAACTCCTGGGAGTAGAAGAATGCCCCTGCCGACACCGTCGACACCGGAGGCTTTTCAGGCGGGAAGAGCCTTCTTAGCCTTGCTTACGCCACCTCCGAGGGTCCATCAAGGGAGAAGGGGCCAGTATCACGGGTGAACCCACATTGGGTTCCCCTGAATGGCAGTGGAGATCCCCGGTATGGAGAGGAAGATCTCCCACCAGGCGGTCTCCAACAGTAGAGCAGAACTGCTCCCCCAGTAGTTGCTCTAGGTCGGCATTGTCGAGCTGACCTGCTCTGGCACAGGACGTCGATCCCCGGCACTGGAAGCAGCGCATGCCAGGAGGCAGCACTGGTCAAGGTCTGCCAGGCGGTGCTCAGACAGCCCCCGTTCCAGATCCCTGGCACCGAGGAGTTTGCCTGTACCTAGACGGCGCAGAACCTGGTTGCTGGAGGGAGACCCGGCACCGCGCAGTCTACGACACAGAACCAGGTCGCCAGAGTCCGGCTTGGCACGGAGGAGTTTGGAGCGGTGCCGACCTCGGTTACCGAAGGTGTCTGCAGGACCGCAAGGCAAGTGTCAGTGGAAATAATTGGTATCGAGATGACGCTCTAGTTCTTCGGAGCGCACCCCCATTTGTCGGCACCGCTCATGGCGACAGAGGCAGTCCTCATTGTCCTCCGACAATGCTTGGCAGCAGGAAGCCTTCCACACAGGTTGTGTATTGGGCAAAGTGGAGGCGGTTTACCTGTTGGACGGAGTCTCGAGGTATTCCGCCCAGTTTCTCACCTATACAGGCGATCCCGGAGTACCTGCTCCAGCTAAAGCTCCAGGGTCTAGCACTAACCTTGTTGAAGGTTCACCTGGCGGGCATTTCGGCCTTCCATCACCTGCTAGAGGAGAGATCGCTGTTCTCCCATCCCATGTCAGTCAGGTTCCTCAAGTGGATGGAGAGGCTTTATCCACAAATCCGTGAACCGGTGCCTCCCTGGGATCTCTACCTGGTCCTCTCGAGTCTCCCGGGGCCCCCCTTTGAACCCATGGCTTCATGCTCTCTGCTCAACCTTTCATGGAAGGTAGCTTTCCTGGTGGCCATTACCTCAGCCAGGAAGGTCTCTGAGGTTAGGGCTTTGACCTCGGAGCCCCCTTATGCAGTATTCTATAAGGACAAGTTTCAACTGAGACCGCATCCGGCCTTCCTACCCAAGGTGGTTTCTCAATTTCATTGTAATCAAGATATCTTTCTCCCTGTGTTTTTTCCCAAACTGCACGGTTCGGAGGAGGAGAGGAGATGGCATTCGCTGGACCTGAGACGAGCCCTGGTCGTTGACATCGAGCGCACAAATCTGTCCTGGAAATTGACACAGCTCTTCGTCGCAGTGGCCAACCGGATGAAAGGTTCACCTGTCTCCACCCAGCGCATCTCCTCATGGATTACATCATGCTTCAAGTTCTGCTACAAGGAGGTGAAGGTGTTCTTCCGGGAACCATCACAGTGCACTCGAAGAAGAAAACAAGGTTACTTACCAGTAACTGATGTTCTTCGAGATGTGATGCTTGTGTCCATTCCACAACCCCCCATCTCCGCTGCCAGAGTTGGCAGAAAGAAGGGACTTGAGGGGGCGTAGGGCCTGCAGCGCCTCATATACCGCAGCATGTGCGCAGTGCTCCAGGGGGCACTGGAGCCGGCCGTATGGAATCTGCTAAGGTGAAAAAGTTCTTGGTAACCATGCACGGAGGCGTGCACACACCTATTGTGGAATGGACATGAGCAACACATCTCGAAGAACATCAGTTACTGGTAAGTAACCTTGTTTTATTGGGGGTAATGTTGGCATAACAACAGATGGGTCTAAACTGGCCATGAATTAATTTAGTCTTGAAATTAGATGATGGTTTCTAACCATCAGAGGAGTGAAGTTCTGGAACAGCCTTCCATGGGGAATAATCATGGCAAAAAATATAACTTGTTTTAAGACTGAGCTTGATAAGTTTATGGAGGTAATGATACAATGAGAGATCCTACAATGGGATATGGCCCATCCACAACTGCTATTAGTAAACATCTCCAGTGGCTAACGATGGCACACTAAATGGGAAGGTCTCTGAGTTACTACAGAGAATTATTTCCCAGGTATCTGTCTGGTGAGTCTTGTCCACATGCTTAGGGTTTTACTGGTTTGAGAAGAATTTTTCATGCAGGCCAGATTGGCAGAGACTCCAGCAGTATTTGACCTTCCTCTGCAGCAGGGGTGCGAGTCACTTGCTGGTTTGAACTAGGGTAAATGGTGGGGTCTCTGTAACTTGAAGTCTTTTAAATAAAGATTTGAGAACTTTAGTAACTCAGCCAAAAGTTATGGGTCTACTACTAGAGTGAGTGGGTGAGATGAGTCGAGATGATCATGATGGTCTCTTCTGCATTAATGTCTATGAGCAGGATGAAAGACTGTCATACCTTGCTTTTTAAGCGCTTTTGTTTTTGCATATTTTGTTAAGATACAGGACTTTGTGTCAGATGCTTGGGTTCACTTTTTTCCTCTGCCACAGATTTCCTCTTTTATCTTGGACAAATCTTTGCCTTCTTTTACTCAGTTTCCCTATGGATAAAATTATTTTTAACGTAGTGTCAGCTGTAGGAGCTTTACAGTTATGACGACCAAGTCCCAGCCTCAAAGAATCCAGTTATGCAATATAGTGAGATAACCTACAGCCAGAGCGGGAAGAATGGGTTGAGAAAAACAATGTGATTGAGTGATGAAATTTAGCATATTTTGGTAGTTCCACATTTCTTTTTATTGTAAATATCTACAGCCTAGCCATATTACAATTGGAGATAATTATATATTATGAAACGTCATACATTTTTAAAGTGCATTGAGGTCATCAAATGGAAGCTTTTTATGAGAGAGGTAACCAGGAACAATGGATAGGGCACTGGTATTGGATCCAGGGGGCCTGATTTTTATTCCCAGTTCTGCCACTGACCTGCTTTGTGATCTTGGGTAAATCATTTCACTGTCTTTGCTACGGTTTACCCTATCTCTAAAATAGCTTTGTGATCTAGGCACAAAATATATATGATAAATGATAAAAGGATTAGAAAACATGATCTATGAGAGAAGGTTAAAAATGGGCATGTTTATTTTTGAGGATAAGATATGTTAAGGGCATTGTAAAGAGGACTGTGATCAATTGTTCTCTATGTTCACTTAAGATAGGACAAGAAATGGGTTTAATCTGCAGTAAGAGGTATTTAGTTATTAGAAAATCCTTTCTAACTATAAGGATAGTTAAGTACTGGAATATTATGCTGGAAGGAGATTGTGGAATCCTAATCATTGGAAATTTTAAAGAACAAATTAGACAAATCTGTCAGGGATGGTCTACATATACTTGGTTCTGCCTCAGTGCAGAGGGCTGGAATAGATGACATCTTGAGATTCCTACCAGGCTTACATTTCTGTGATATAGAAAGGGCTATGGTTATTTATTATCATTATTATTAAAGTGCAAAGTATAATTATAAAGCTATTATTTTTTTTATCTTCATTACTCACAGTGTGCTCACTTGTATTTTATAAACCTTTGTAATTATTATATAGCTTTGTAACTTATTTTTTTTATGATGCAGTGAAGAGATGTTTTAAAATACTCAGTTTAAACTATCAGTGTGCTGAGTTTAGAAACCACAGTGTAGTAGCACATCAGTAGTCGCTGAATCGCATGGTGCCTGTGTGAATTGTGCTCATTTTTGTCTGCTTAGGCAAATGTTTTTATTTTTTGCCACCAGTGAAGTTTTAAAGATGGTGAAATTATAATGCCCAATTTTCATGTAGGCTATAGTCTTGTAAGATCTGTTTCAGAAATGCATTTGACTCTATGTAGCCATGGAAAAACAAGAAAGTTAATTAAATTGTATACTTTTTGTGCAGTATGGCACATTTACAGACTGCACACAAAAAAATCTTAATATAAAAAAAGTGAAATTTGTAGATTGTGTTGGTTTCTGAAAAATCAAGTCTCAAAAATCAAATGACCAAAATTAATTTTTTGGGATACATACTGTGGCAAGCAGCCAACTCCCCTCTAGTGGGTCTCACGCTTGTACTGTTTGTAGTGGGCCAGGGCATCTCCAGTCACCCCATCTTCCCCGAGGAGGAGGTAGGGACCTGGGCCCACCCACTCCTCCGGGTCCCAGCCCAGGGGTCCTATGAGAAGCAGCTATGGGCTGCTGGCACCGTGTTTCCAACTGTACTGTCTTCCTCTGGGCTAATTTTCCCCCTCCTTCAGTCCTTCTGGCTTCTTGAGCCTGGTACCTTCCTCCAGTCTGCTCCTCCGCACAAGTCAGCACTCCAGTCTGCTCCTCCGCACAAGTCAGCACTCCAGTCTGCTCCTCCGCACAAGTCAGCACTCCTATACACAACACAGCACTCCAACTCCTCCAGCTTGTGCCCTGACTGTTTGGAGCAGAGGGCTTTTATGAAGCACCTGGCTGGTCCTTAATTGGCCTCAGCTGCTCCTAATTGCCCCCTAATGGCTCTTAGCTAGTCAGCAGGGAACAGAGCCCTGAGCATTCTGGGACTCACATACCTCCCTTCCACCACTCTCCTTCTGCCCTCGCTATATCACAATACACATACAATCCAGTTTGAAATTAAATGTAAAGGTAAATTTTCTAGATAATGGTATAGATAGAATTTGGGGGTAAAATTTAATCTAAAACAACTGCATGTAATCATAAAGTAGTAATCAAGTCAAGATACTTTATTGTTTTAAAAGGAGTACAGGTTGGGTATTTAGGTTGGATATTAGGAAAAACTTTTTCACTAGAAAGGTGGTGAAGCACTGGAATGGGTTACCTAGGGAGGTGGTGGACTCTCCATCCTTAGGGGTTTTTAAGGGCTGGCTTGACAAAGCCCTGGCTGGGATGATTTAGTTGGGGTTGATCCTGCTTTAAGTAGGGGGTTGGACTAGATGACCTCCTGAGGTCCCATCCATCCCTAAACTTCTACGATTCTGTGAATATTTGGCATATTTGGAAGAACATTCATTATTTAAATATCTTACATTAGAGGAAGGGAAGAAGAGACAAAAGGGTAGATAAAACAGCTGGGATGATTCTGTTGCACATGCCATTAATAGCAGTCGTCCTTTGTTGGGGAGCTTCTATTGACCAATTCACAACATCTGAAAGAGATACTGGGATTAGACAGTGAGACATGGTACTGCTCAGTAAAAAGAACGCTGTGCAAAAATAACCATCTTTTTGCCCTGCCCTCACAAATATCTCATCCTACCTCTCTTATAGGCTAATGGTTATCGTAATGGTAGCATGTTCAGGGGATTTCAGGTAACTGCAAGGTTTTTGTGCCTCATCAGGTAATATCAGGGACAAGTTGGATTTGGAAGTGATTTCATGATTACCCACTACTCAACATACCAACTGAGTGTGGTAGTTAAATTAATTTATAGCTTGCTTGTTTGTTTTTTCCACAGGATCTCTTTTGTATCCTTGCAGCAGGGTTAAACTCCCCTTGAAAAGGTAGAGGTTATTCAGGTGTGACTGCTGGCATTCCAGCATCCACAGAAGTTTTTTTTTTTAATTAGGTATCAACACATCTTTTATGTTTGAGGCTGTTGGATTTGCAGATACCCAGGCTCAGCTGGTGAAGTTTGGCATTTCCTTACACAGCAGCCTGCATGGGGCAGCAGATCTTGGTGAAGCCTTTGGATTGTGTAGGCCATGTGCTTCAAGACACTGGAAGAGTTATCTGTAAGTCCCATTACCACCATAACTAGTGTTGACAACCTGGAAGTGGCATATATAATCTTTTAAAATTTTCAAACAAAAGTCAGTATTAAACTGGAGACAAGGTTGAATGTTGGTATCACTAATTTAAGGAAAAATATTACAATAATTTTGTGATTAGCCCAACAGCATGCATTACAGGCCCAGGAAATTCAGAGTTAAGGTTAAACTTAAAAGAAATTCAAATATTTGAAGTATGAAAATGCACAGCTAAAGCACCCAACAACGTTAACAGTACCTGTAGTGATATTATTCAGGGGGAAATAAGAAAGCTTAATTAACTTTCAAAAACAATGTATTTTTTTAAGTCTGGCACCACAAACACTAAAATACCTTAATCATGAATATATTTATATATTGAAATTGCATGGTGTCCATTTCTTGGGTTTGTAATGCTTGCTTCTGGGATAATTACAACATTGGGAGGAATTTTACTCTTACATTTGTAAAACGTACATTCAACCTTAACTCAGTTTAATGTAGGATTTTTTCAGTCTAGGAATTTCCTTTTTTTAGTTATTAGAAATATTACACACAAACACTGAAGAGAATGAGACCATGTGATAACTCTAATGAATTGAAGATTATTCCGTAAATTGTTACACAAAAACAAACCAAACTTTTAAGGCCAGATTTACCAGTACACTTTGACTGCTTTGCACTAAAGTGCAGCACAAACTAGCCAGAGCGTACTAGTGAATCTTGTCCTTAATTTCATGGCATGCAGCCACAGAACACTTACGAACAGTGATAATTTGTGCCAGTCCAGTGACATTTGAGGGCCAAGTAATTTGTCAGTGTGAGCACATTTTCAGTCCCCTCATGCCAGTGATTAATTTAACCAATACCTTTGCATCATACAAATTAACTGGAGAGAAAGGGTGGTGAATGGATGAGCTGCTGACCTTGACTGTGTCCTGTTTTAGTAGTCTATAACCATAATAATTAGACATAACACTGACTAATGATGTAATTTAATTATATCCTAATTTCCAACCTTGGATTGAAATAAACTAGTTGGGCCTATGATATCGCTGAAAATGTGTGGTGATGAATTTATACTTTCTCCCCTTCTTTCTAACCTTCTATCAACAGACCTGAGTGTCCTGCCTTAGCTCCCCTAAGTGAGGCATCCAAAAGGCAAAGAGGCTATTCACTGATGCATTCATATGGGTGGTGCAGATGTCCTGCTGAGAATTTGGGCCCTCCTGCAATCAAATCTCCATTCTTTTCTAGTAGTCAACTTGTTTTAGTCAAGGGGGGGGGGGGTTCCTGCTTCCCAGTAGTTTGCAGATTTTATTATGATGCCCCTTATCCCTAGTAGTTGCCTAAATTGTGATGAAGCTTATTACATAATTTGAACTTCAGTCTTTAATTCAAGACATTGTGTGTGCACAAATGGGCATGAACAGATTCCTCAAAAGTATGGCTCTGATCTTCCAACATCTACTGACGTCAATGGGAGTCAAAGGGTACTCAACAGTTTTCAGGGTTGAGTCCCATGGTAGCTGAACTGAATGTGTGGTTCCAGGCCGGTAACAGCTCTCTACTACATTCCTTATGACCCTTCCTCAACAGTGCTGCTTTGGTTCCTAGTATGCCACTGTTTCAATCCCTGGTACGTTCACTGCTCCATATTAGTTCTGCCTTTATGCAAGTTATTTTCTGCAGACCTAGGAACTGGACTGAATCAGCTATGGTAAATTTAAAAAACAAAAGCAAGTACATCAGGCCTATAGCAAAGTGATCAAATCCACGCTGTGGCTCAAAACAGTCAAAGTCAATAAGGGTCAGAATGGAAATGATCAAGTTTTAGAAATGTGTATTTAGAAATCCATGGGCTATCCAAGCAGGATAAACACATTTTACACATATTTTCTAGTCAAGGGAACAAACTGTTCTTCTATACCTCTACTTTCAGAAAGCAATTGGAATTTTCTGTTCTGTATCCAGTGCTTTAATAGGTGGTGAGGTTTTACACCTCTGAGGGATACCCTCAACACATTTAAAAATTAAATCTTTGGAAACATTGTGAGGACCACTGAAATAAACTTTACATTATTGGGAAAACTAGGGACCTTAGAAGCTGTCACCTTAGAATCTGGGAGTCCAGAGAAAAACTTAGTAATTAGCTCAAAACTATGTGGATAGTTAACAATCTGGTCTTTATAAGGATTTTGTTTCCCAGATAAACTTTATTACTATAAACATGGCCACTTGAAAATTTGGAACTGTCACACTAATCTGGAAAAAACAGATTCATTTTCAGACAACCAGTCTACCAAGAAGAGTACAAACAGCATTTCTTCTCTAAGCATAGGTTTACTTAGGGAATTGACTGAGTAACTCTTTAGGCCAGTTTGCTCAGACAACAAAACAAAAATCTTGGACAAATCTGAACCTGTCATGTTGTATCTTCAGGTTGAGATACAAAATGCACAATTATGATAGATCCATCTACAGGTCAGGCAGTCATTAAGACGGTGTCATTTTTTAATTAAAAATATCTAGACTGAGCCTAAATAAAAGGATATATAGTATACTTAAGATAGAGGGTGTAGTAAATCAAAACCCCTGATACACATTCTGAACACTGTTGCGAACAGTTAATGTTTGTTTTTCTTTCATCTGTTTACCAAAATGTATCCTGGCTATTGATTGATTTATAGAAACGTAATAGCTTTACGTGTGTAGTAAAGGAACATTTTCATCTGCAAGGGAAATTAAATTATGAGATTCATTAAACCTTTTTCCTGATGCTCACATGTCTCAGCTTTTCTTCCCAGGGATGCAGAATTCCAAAAGAGGGGTCACAGTCAGCTAAACCTGTTATTTAGAGCTCTTTCTCTCATATACGTTTTCTATAATTAAGCAGAAGAGAGAGCTGAAAAACTAGTCTAAAAGATTTACTCTGAGTAACAGTAACATGATATTTTAGTAGTTTTCACCATTATGTTTATTTAAAAATTTATACTTGCAGAATATTTCACTTTTGAGGTATATGTGTCTTCATTGTGTAAGAATTTAGAGTTTTTGAATGTGAGGTTCAGTTAGCATTCTCTAGAAGCATATATTGCGAAGGGTAGTGTTCTGTGTTTCTGTACATGGTCTGCCAATACACCTCACGAGTGACTAGTCAAACCTTTCCTGTTCCAATACTGGGCATCTGTTGAGCAAAGACAGCCATTTGGATAGGACTATATGGTAGTCTACGATATGGATAGGTGTCTACAAGTAACCTGGATTTGATCACGGAGTCCGCTGTTACTGTAGAAGTAAATGGGGCAGTGCATTAAAACCATATTGTGCTTTCTATCCTCCCAGAATGTCATTTTTAGAGTTCTATTTAACACTTTCTGCTTCAGCAGAACTCCCATTATTTTCACTGGGAGTTTTGCTGGAGAAGGGAGTGCCAAAGAGAGCCCTCACAGCAACAGCTTACAATAAGTCATACTATAACATAATTTACATTTTGGCAAAGGAATTCTTTGTTTTAGAAAACTGGTGGTTTTAACTCTCCTTATTTAGCTTGTTGAGTGACCTTAGGCAAGTCATTTAACTTCTGTGCACTTCACTTACTCATTTTAAAATAGGGATAATGCTAAGCACCTTTGAAATTTTAAATCTACATATTAAAAGTTATATAAATGTTAGATACTTTCATTATTATTTCCTACTGTTATAAAAAAGGATGAAGCAAAATACTTTATGTAATTTTATAAGATGATATTTTTCAGCATCTGAGTTCTGTTCACTTACACACTGTCTGTGTGATGAAGATGGTGAGAAGGTAAGGTCTGTACTTTGTTTCGCTAAATGTAGTATTGGGCTTTTTTTTTTTTTTTTTTTTTTTTTTTTTTTTATTCATTGTTAATAGAATCTACATTGCATCTTGAGGTTCAAAAACTGTAGGAAGAATATAAGCAATATAGGTGAGTGCGTGCCCCATGCACTGGTTCCCAGAACTTTTTTTTGCCCTTTGCGAGCCCCATAGGGCTGGCTCCGGCGCCCCCTGCAGTGCCCCGCTTATGCCGCGGTATATCAGGCGCCGCCGGCCCTGAGAGCCCCCAGTTCCTTCTTTCCGCCCATTGACAGTTGCTGGAACGTCTGCCCCTTGTTGAACAGGAAGTAGCAATCCCTGTTTCATCGTTGTTTGTTGTTAGAGATAGTGTTAACTATAGTAGTTTAGTTGAATAGTTAGCCCTCAGGGGCCTACGGTTGGGCCATGCCTGGCTCAACCGGTTTTAAGGCCTGCGCCGCTTGCGGCAAGGCTTTCCCTGTGAGCGATCCTCACGACCGCTGCCTCTGTTGTCTCAGGGAGCAGCACAGAAAGGACAAATGTAAAATTTGCAAGGCCTTCAAGCCGTGGACCCACGAGGAGAGAGACGCCCGCTTAAAAGCCATCCTGATGGAGTCCGTGCTCCAACCGGACTCCAAACCGATGCGATCCCCTGCGGCATCGAGTGTCTCCTCAATGCGGAGTGCACTGCCGGCACCGGAGTCATCTGGTTAGCAACCTTCGACGCCGAGGAAGAAGAAGCGGCAGGAGGCCGCCCACAAGGACTCCCCAGCGGCGCCAGTCCGGACGGGGGCTACTCAGGAGATGCCCCAGCCACATGCCGTGGAGAGTACTCCGGCACCGGCATCTCCTCGCAGGAAGCATCCCCTGACTCCTGGGGATGGGGGAGTGCCCCTGCAAGGGTCGTCAACACCGGAGGCGTTTGCTGCCGCACGGGCCCTGATGGGCATGCCCACATCTCCTTCCCCCTTCGGCCGAGGGCGCAGAGACCGGTGTCTTGGGGTAAACCCGTGCTGGGTTGCCCCAGTGGGTGGTCGAGGCAGGAGTCCAGGTCTCCCCCCAGACGGTCGCAGAGGGTAGAGAATGCGGGCTCCCTTCCCAGCTCCGACTCTGAGTCGTTGAGCTCCTCGACACCGCGGCACTGCGGGCGTTCTAGAGGCTCACATGTGAGACGACGTTGCTACAGTTCCGCCTCCTGTGGGGATCGCACTTTGGGATCTCGCACCCCGGCACCGAGCCCAGCGCGGCACCGGTCTCGATCCCCAGCGCGTAGCCCTGCGCGGATCCCGGTGCCTGATGAGGCCTGTCACATTCGGCACTGGTTCAGATCGCCGGCACGCGGCCTGCCGCAGATCCAGGTGCCTGACCAGACCCGATGTGCTCGGCACCGGTCTCGATCCCTGGCGCGGATCCAGGCTCCTGACCAGACCCGACGCACTCGGCACCGGTCTCAATTTCCAGCACGCAGCCCAGCGTGAATCCCGGTGCCGGAAGACACTCGGCACCGATCATGATACCAGTCCCGCAGCCCAGTGTGGGTCCTGTCACCGAGGGAGACCAAAGGTGCGCAGCACCGGTTCAGATCTCCGGCTTACAGCCCAGCACAGATCCCAGTGCTGGGTGATGCGGTCATCCCGATCCCCAGCACAACTACCGGCACCGGCGGAGACTCAGCGGCACTGGTTCTGATCCCCGGGCCGTAGCCCGGCAAGGATTCCGGTACCGAGGGCCTCGGCACCGCGCCACTGATTGGAGCCAGTGCAGGAGCGTACACATCACAGCTGGCACCCTCCCGATTGCCTCTGGGCAAGCGCCTTCGTAAGACCTCAGCGCCAAGGCAGAGATCACATTCCAGCTTCTCCAGCTGCACGCCCCCCCGTCGGCACCGCAGACGTCGGCACTGACGTTCCTCCTCCTCTTGGAGCAGGTTGTTGTCAAGGGCTGGCCGGGGCCATAAGTACCGTTGGCACCACTCCAGCGGCTCGGGGTCCCGCCCCCCTCCAGACGCTTCCGAGTCAGCACCATGGCAGGCACCGGCATGGCCTCAAGGTCCATGGTAGTGGCCTTATTGGAGGCCTTGGGGTGCCCAGATGGGCCAGGGCACAGTGTCGATCCAGTCCTCAGGTGCACAACCAGCGCCTCCCCCTCTGAGCCAGCCAGACAAGGGCCATTCCTCAGAGAAGGAATCGGACGCTCAGGAGGGCCCCTCCATGGGACCCCTCCCTCAGTCCTCCTCTTCTTCCCCTGACGATGCGGCTGCCAGGGACCGTGGAGCACCCCTTCCTGACTTTAAGGCTTATCAGGAACTACTTAGGAGGGTGGCTAGCAACTTGAACTTTGGAGCTCAAGGAGCTTTCTGAGGAGGAGGACCCCCTCTTTGGTGTGTCGGGGTCAGTGGGGCCATCCAGAGTCGCCCTGCCGGTTCATGAGAGGGTTTTGAAGCTGACTAAGACCCTTTGGCAAACCCCTGCCTCTGTGGCCCCTATGTTCAAGAGCGCCGAAAGGAAATATTATGTTCCCGCGGAGGGGTTTGATTTCCTCTACAATCACCCAGCTCCCGGGACTCTCGTGGTTGATGCCGCCAACCAGTGAGACAGGCAGGGGGCCCAGGGCAATACCCCCAAAAAATAAGGATAGAAAAAGTTAGACCTTTTCGGCCGCAAGGTCTACTCCACAGGGGCCCTGCAGCTGAGGATTGCCAATCGCCAGGCGCTCCTCGGCCGCTACAATCTGAACCTCTGGTCCTCCTTGCAGAGGTTTGCGCATGGGGTGCCACAAGACCAGGCAGTGGACTTCAATACAGTTATTGAAGAGGGCGCCGCAGTGGCGGGGGCGGCCCTACAAACAGCCAGCGACGTGGCAGACGTCGCTAGCAGAGTCATGGTGTCGGGCATTGTGATGCGGCAGTGTGCATGGCTACAATCATCGGGACTTTCACAAGAGGTCCAGCAGTCCATTCAGGACTTGCCTTTCGATGGCACTGGCCTCGTCTCCGAAAGGATCGATGACAAACTGCACACCCTGAAGGACTCCAGGGCTACATTGAGATCTTTAGGGCTATACACCCCTCAGGCCTCGAGGCATCAGTCTCAGCTGCAAGGTCAACGCCAGCCTCAGCCTGCCCCTCGGCCACCTCCCAGACCTGCTCAACCCTGGAGGGATCAGGATAGATACAGGCCACCTCACCGCCGCGACCTCCAGGGGCCCTCGGTGGGTCCCCAGCAAGTCCTAGCCAAGGGGAACAATTCCAAGCAGCAATTTTGGTGGTGTGCCCAAGAGTGGCACTTTCCCCGTCCCCACGGATCTGACCCTACCATTTGCCCACAGGCTCAGGCCGTACTACACCGAGTGGCAAAACATCACCACAGACCGCTGGGTCCTCGGTGTAGTCCGCAGGGGCTACGCCCTCCAACTCACAGCCTTCCCCCAGGACTTTCCCCCCACTCCGGTCCCTCTTCAGGGACCCCTCTCACGAGCAACTCCTCACGTAGGAGGTAGACTCTCTCCTCCGCCTGGGAACCATGGAGGATGTTCCTCCACGGGAAAGAGGAAAAGGGTTCTACTCAAGATATTTCCTCATTCCCAAACAAAGGGGGGCCAGAGGCCCATTTTAGACCTCTGCCATCTGAACAAATTCATCAGACACCTCAGGTTCTGTATGGTTTCCCTAGCCTCCGTCATTCCCGCTCTAAATCCAGGGGACTGGTTCGCTGCCCTCGACTTGAAGGATGCTTATTTTCATTTTACTATCCTTTGTGGTCACAGAAGGTTTCTTCAGTTTGTGTGAGCTGGCTGCCACTACTAGTTCTTGGCCCCCCCCTTCGGCCTCTCGTCCATCCCCAGGGTATTCACGAAGTGTAAGGCAGTGGTGGCAGCACATCTACGCCGCAGAGGGGTCAAGATCTTCCCCTACCTGGACGACTGGCTGATTCGGGGCAAGTCTAGGGCCCACATGAGAAACAGCCTGGCGCTCACCTATGCAACATGCACCAGACTGGGGCTGCTCATCAACGAGCAGAAGTCTACTCTCACCCCGGTGCAGCGCATAGACTTCATCAGGGCCACCCTGGATGCCACTCAGGCCAGGGCCTTCCTCCCACAGCCTCGCTTCGAGGCAATGGCCGTCATGATCGATGATCTCCAGAGGTCCCCCACGACAACAGTCAGGCACTGCCTGCAGCTGTTGGGACACATGGCGGCCTGCATGTACGTGGTGAGGCTGGCTCGCCTCAAGCTCAGGCCTCTCCAGGTGTGGTTAGCCTCGGTGTATGCACCGTCCAGACACTTCCTGAACACGGTGGTCACGGTTCCCACACAGGTCCTGACCTCCCTAAACTGGTGGCGGACTCCCGGGCAGGTATTGCGGGGAGTCCCTTTCAGAGACTTGGTCCCTTCGGTCACCCTTATCACAGACGCCTCGGATGTGAGATGGGGGGGCCCACATCAGCAGCAATCAGAGCACCCAGGGGCTCTGGTCGGTGGATGAGAGGGGTCTTCACATCAATGTCCGGGAGCTCAGGGCAGTGCGCCTGTCCTGCAAGGTGTTCCTCAGATTCCTGAGGGGCAGGATGGGGCAGGTCCTCATGGACCACACAGTGGCCATGTTTTATATGAGTAGGCTGGGGGGAGCGCGCTCTTCGGCCCTTTTCCAAGAGGCCATTCGACTATGGGACTTTGCGGTGAGGCACGACTTCCACATATCTGCCTCTCACCTCCCGGGGGTCAGGAATGACAAGGCGGACCGCCTCAGCAGGTCATTTCTACCCCATCACGACTGGTCATTGCACCCGGAGCTGGCGACTTTTATTTTCCGCAAGTGGGGTGTTCCCCAACTGGACCTTTTCACGTCGTCCTGGAACAGGAAGTGCCCGAGGTTCTGCTCACTCCGGGGTTGTGAGCCGGGCTCCATCTCTGACGCGTTCCTCATAGATTGGAAGGGGACCTCATGTATGCGTTTCCCCCCATTCCGCTACTGCCCAAAGTCCTCTTGAAAACCAAGAGGAACAAAGCGGATGTGATACTGATCGCCCCAGCCTGGCCGAGGCAACATTGGTTCAGTATGCTGCTGGACCTGTCAATCGCCCCGCCGCTGCCATTCCCGAGGCAGTTCGACCTGCTCTCCCAGGACCAGAGTCACCTGCTGCCCCCGGACCTGGACTCCCTCCACCTGACAGCATGGAGACTCTGTGGCTGACAGAGGGAGAGAGGGCCTGCTGGGCACAGATCCAGCAGGTTCTGCTGGGCAGCAGGAAACCTTCCACTCAGGTGGTGTACAGGGCCAAGTGGAAGCGGTTTACCTGTTGGGCGGAGACCCAGGGCATCCCGCCAAGCTGCTCACCTATACAGGCGATCCTGGAGTACCTGCTCCACCTTAAGCTCTGGCGGCCATCTCGGCCTTCCACCAGCCAATGGAAGGGAGGTCACTATTCTCGCACCCCATGTCGATGAGGTTCTGCAAGGGGGTGGAGAGACTGTACCCACAGGTCTGTGACCCGGTGCCTCCCTGGGACTTGAACCTGGTCCTCGCCAGACTGATGGGACCGCCCTTCGAGCCCATGGCTACATGCCCGCTGCTTATCCTGTCATGGAAGTTAGCCTTGCTGATGGCCATGGCATCGGCTCGGAGGGTCTCCGAGTTAAGGGCTTTGACCTCGGAGCCCCCCTACACTGTCTTTTACAAAGATAAGGTGGGGCTGAGACCCCACCCGGCCTTCCTGCCTAAGCTGGTGTCCCAGTTCCACTATAACCAAATTTGGGCAGATTTTCACGTGATGCCAGAAGTCACATCATTGACAACCATTTTTTAACATGGGCAGAACATATTATTTCCTAACCACTTTCTAGAAAACCACTGAATTATTTTTCCTGAAACTTGGAAGAAAAAAAATCAGTGATTGCAGATATGCATTATGTAAAATTTGAGCCTGAATGATTGAAATTTGGTAAAGCTACAAGCAACTGAAAACAGGGTTTTGTAATGTAATGTGTTGGGCAACCTCAATTATTGGTCCATTGCAGCCTGTAATAAATTACAAATGTAAAACTATTAATTAAAAATTATTAAAAAACAGATAAAGTTTCTCCCACTACTTATTTTCTCAAAGATTGTGTTTTTGACACCACCAGCATTTTCACAGCTTTTGTTTGATTTCCTGATTTTGGTCTTATTTCCTAGCTATACTAATTTTATCTTCCATAGTACCTCTTACTCTTCTGTTGCCTTTAAAAAAACAAAACAAAAAAACCCAAAGCCCTTCATCCCCTTAAAAAAATTATACACAACCGGAAAACCCACCATAATTCACTTACATATGCAAAAAGATTTGTTTTTACCAGCTAAAACAATATTTTTGGTTTCCAGTTCTGCTATGCTAGCAAAACCTACCAATGTACTTCTCATTCCTTTTTATGGAAAATCTTTACATCTAGACTATCATTTTTTAAATAATTTGATTTTAGACAAAAATTAAAAATAGATATTTGTTAAAACTTCTTTGTCTTGTTCCAGAAAATCTAGGATAGGATAGGTATATCCAGAAGTCAGTTCATGCTAACAGGTTTGCTGTTCTTGTGAGAGAGAATGCCTCTAGCATTTATATATATGATTGACATAATGACTTTCTGTTTTTGATTCAATGGTCATGTTCACTTAGATAAAATATCAAAACTGAGCTTGATAAGTTTATGGAGGTGTGGTATGATGAGACTGCCTACAGTGGCATGTAACTGATACGTGACTGCTAGTAGTAAATATCTCCAGTGGCCAATCAGATTGGCAGAGACCCTGGGGCTTTTTGCCTTCCGTAGAGGCAAGCGCAGTTTATTTAAATGAGTGTAAATGGGGGATTATCTGTAACTTGAAGCCATTATTTGAGGACTTCAGTAACTCAGCCAGAGGTTATTGGTCTGTTACAGGAGTGGGTGGGTGAGGTTCTATAGCCTGCAATGTGCAGGAGGTCAGGCTTGTCCGTAAAGTGTATGAGTAAATATGTGGGTAATGATGACTTGATTAACATGAACCATGAAAAGTAGTTTGATAAATAATCTCATAAGTGATGATGTAATCTATTTTAAACAATATTGGTTTTTATTAACAGGGTTTAGAGAGGAAAAAAGACTTGGATGCGAGAGATGAGCTCAAGTTATGAACTTTGGAACTGAATTTAGGTCTGAATGCAAACTTCCCGAAACATTTGGGGATGAGAGATGGTTGAACTTAGTGTTCCTGCTTAGGTCCATCTCTAGTGGAAACCTTGGTCCATTGTTCCAAAAGTGTGATAACACAATTGGCTCAACATTTCTGTTGGTTGCAGAGATAATTGTTTGTGTAACAAAAAGGCCTTTTTCTTAATTTCAGAGAATGCCTTTCTACATTTTGAGTCACTCATTACAGTGGGCCAGATACAACAAATGTTAGTTCTGTACAAGTAGTAGGTATAGTGTAAGTCCTTTTGTCCACACTGATTGCCAGTATACAGATAGCACATCATTTTTCATGCCAGCAGAATTTATGCTAACATCACAAATCAGTTTGGAAACAACTTTATTTGACTTTATTATGCATCTCTGAACATAAGAATGTATGGAGATTTTAGACCAGGCCATGCTATGTTGGTACAGTGCCATCTAGATGTTCATAGTGATTAACTTCGTAGAAATGGTTACAAATACACTACAAGTTACTTTACACAATAATACAAAATGTAGTTCAGATTCTTGCCCAAATTCCTGATTAGCAGAGTATCTATTTAGGAATACTTCAGTTAAGATTGATATGGCGTTTCCATTGTATAACTGTTTTCAGTTTTGTATAACCTGAATCTGATGTTGTCTTTGGGCTTGTCTACACTGCGCTGCAGTGCTCTCTACAGGTGTATGAATTGTAGGGGTATGAATTGTAGAGTGCTTTAACATGTTACACTACAACTGTCCTGTGTAGATCCTGCTGATGTGAATGAAAAGGTAGCTAATTTGCGATGATGTAGTCCTATGTCAAAATAAAAAAAAACACTTTTATATTGTGCTCTGAGATACTTAGATGAAAATTTCCATAAAAGTACAAATTATTACATGTAATAATGGAGCCATGTTACATGTAAGTTATGGTGGTTGCTTTGGGGGCCATAATTTTGAATTTCATGCCTCTTCTGAGTGCATAATTGTAACTCTAATGTTTTTTGTGTGTGTTTTTATTTTTGTTTTTAACATACGTTCAAAATACTAGGTATAGGTAAGACTCCTAGCCGCAGCACTTAACACAAATAGTAATCTTATGTAGGGAGCCTATACAATAAAGCACCAAAATTTGTAGTCTAGACATTCCTAAAGCCTGGATTGCCTTCTCAGTGGTATGCTTCAATAATAGGGGCCAGAATCTGGAGATATTTCTTATATGTTAGAAGGGTGATTTAAACAGATGTTGCATACTGTTCAAAAGACAGAAGACCAAAGAGACATTTTTTTAAAATCCCAAATTATTTAATGGACCCATTTTTAAGGAGGAACCAACACTCTTGGCACCACTTGCCCATATTAGTATAAAATGTCTTTGAAATTTTGAGATTTCATTTTTGATAATTGAAGTTAATTGTGTACATGTGATAGCAGAATAGCAGCACTTGGACATCAGGTACAGTTTATTAGTAAACAAAACCTTTATGATGGCAATAACTCAGTTAATACTGAAAAACAGAAGATGTTTTAAAAAGCAGGGTAACCTGAGCAGACACGAACACATTGTAACCAGTGTCATAAATAGGAATATAAGGAACTACACACTGATCTAAAAGACTATTCAAAGTAAGACCAACATAGAGGCTATGTCTTCACTACCACTTTTGTATTATGTCACTCAGGGGTCTGAAAAAAATACCCCCCACAAGCAACAGAAGTTACACCAATAGAACTGCCACAGTGGACAGCGCTGTGTCAGCAGGAGACACTCATAGCTACCGCTGCTCAATGGGGATGGTTTAGCTATGTTGACGGGAGAGCTCTCTCCCATCAACATAGAGTAGCTACACAAGAGATCTGACAGCGGTAAAGCTGCATTGGTACAGCTGTGCCGCTGTAAGATCTCTAGTGTAGAGATGGCCAGAAAATGTATACCTTTAATCTCAGGGCAGTAGTGGGAACCTGGGAATACACCTGATATTTGTAGTACTTCCTTCATTTCTTTAAATGAAATTGCATAATTGCTTGTAAATCATTGAGATAAAAAGAATGCTTTCAGAGTAACCAGACCTTCATGAGGCTGACTGAAATTTGAAATTGAATTATTTGAAATTTTACCTGGGGTCATATGCTTTCATGTTCTTTGTGAAAAGGGGTGATGAACAACTAAAGATGCTGGATAAGGTACTCCACAGAAAACATGCCAGATGTCATTGGGAAAAAATAATCCAAACCCTTAAATGGAGAGACCCTAATAGCTGGATATTTTCCACGTTTGCAAAAAGGCGGATGTCTGTAGCAAGGTAGGGAGTTTCAAGTACAGAGATGTTTATTGTACTGTTATCCCCCAAAAGAAGTAGATATTATGTTTGAACTGTGTAACAAAGGATTTTATTGTGCTGGGAACTCAGATAGCATCTCATAGTTTCTAGATGTTTTACCTTTCTTCTGGTTACAGATGTCCAATATCATATAGAAATCCAGGGCCCAAACATAATTTTTTCTGGCCCAGTACAAACTTGTAACACGGGCCCCATCCCACACACATACCCATGGGGGTTGCAGCCTGGGCCAGGCCTCCCAGGGTCTCCGGGCCCTGGTAAAGTGTACCCTTTTTCCTCCCACGTAGGGGCCCTCTAAAAACCTCACTAGTTGTGTTAGTCAATGAACTTGTCTTATATTTAGATAGTCAGGTTTCTACAGCGTGAATCTAATCTAGATGATCTAATTTTGATGCTGTTGATGATGAAATGCAGACTTGTCTGTACTTGCGAAGAAATGGATATGGTTTCCCTTGAGTTTGCCCCATTCTTTCCTAACTGAAATTGCTAATTGACCCTGAGTGTGCTATCATGTGGGATATCAGAGTTCCATCTTGTTCCCTTGGTAGGGGACTAGTTAGGAGATAACGATCGTGGTATCTTCAGCATGCTGGTGACAATGCTGTGTCTTCAACTTGACTGAGCTATCTGATGCAGCTACTCAGTCAAGATCAGATACTATGCACCGATAGCACAATGACTGAATGCTGAGGGTTACCAACCTTTTGAAAAACAGGTTGATTTATAAAAACATCAAACCGTAATATATTGCCCTTCACAGAAATGGTTTCAGTGCACTTTACAATTCAAGAAACAGTAAAAACAGCAACAAACATTAATTTTTCTCTGCTTGGATTTAAAAGCAGATTCAGTCTTTTGATTATCAACAGGGAGTTGTTTTGGCATAGCATAGTGTGTGCCATGTAAAGCTCCCTCCGATCCTCCCCTGTGATGGGGTGTATTCCCCATACTGGCCCTGAGAGGATTGAATTAGGATGGGTGGGCCCAATCAGCCAATTAAGCAGTGAGTCACAAGGAGGAGGTTGTGGTCCCTGTAGTGAGAAGGAAATGTGGGGTGAGAAAGCACAATGGGTAGGTACACCTCTAGAGGAGGGCAGCACCTGGCAGAGCTACTCCCCAGGGCAGCCAGGAAGAGGTGCCATTAGAGGTGAGTGGACCCCCTGATTTAGGTGGAGAATGCAGGCTCATGATTGCCCCTGATACAAGGGGAGTTTGAGAGACTGTGTTGGAGATTAACCCCTGGGCCGGGGGATAAGGAAAGAGTAATGTGGTAGCCCCTGATACTAGAAGAGAGTGAGGCACTGTGCTAACATGAATACTTTAAATTTGAAGGCAGAGACTATGAAGTTGCCTTGTGCAGAAGCCCCTTCTTTGCTGAGAACAGCTATACCCTCCCAGGCTGAACCCTGGAGTTGCTGCTCCCATCAAAGGGGACTGACAAAAAGTAAGGGCAGATCCAGGCCCTGTTAAAACAGGTTCTGCAAAATCAACAAAGACAATGGAAGACCTATTTATACCTGCAGGAGTACTTGCTGAAGATGGTGGAGCAGCTGCAGTACTTTAGCTGCCTGAGGGAGGAGAATAAGAAAGGCTGTATAGACTGGGAACAGGAGAGGCATTTCAGGACCAAGAGACCAGAGGCCTGGCTAAGATAATGTTATGTCTGTGGACAGAGGGGACACCTGAAAAGGGGATGCCGCATGGGCATTGTGGAAAAGGACATGAGAGCCAAAAGGAGACCCGAAAGTGTCCCAACTGCTAGGAGGATGGCAAGAGGAAGAGCTTGTTTTTGTGTGGGGAGCTGGGACATATCAAGAGGCACTGCCCCCACAGGAGGAGGGAGAGCAGCCTAGAGAAGGGTAAGATTCCAAAGAAGGAATCGCAGGCCCATGGTGAAAGCCTAGAAATGGCAGTAGAGATGGGCGGAATTACAGGTGTAACACCTATGCACCTAATGGGTGGTAGGGAAGAAAAGTATAAAACGATTGGGACAGAGATGGCCCAGATGGACACAGGAGCAAACTCAGAGGTGCAGCAGGCTACTGTGGGTACTCAGACCCTGAACGAAAGAGTTGGAGGAGTCCAAGGAGCAAGTGAGGGAGCTCCAGGGGAAGCTAGTAGCTGCAGAGCAGGCCCTGCAAATAGCTGAAGAGGACCTGGAGTTCCAGTTAGGGTTGCCATGGAGGGCCAGGGTAATCTATGTCTCCTGGTGGGTGAAGTGGAAAGAGAGAGTGCTGGCCTATGAGCCCAGCTTGAGCAGATGCAGGTTAGGAGGCTTCCCTACTTCCAAGGGTTAAAGGCTTGAGGTGGGAGAATGTGTGATGGGGTGTATTCCCCATACTGGTCCCGAGAGGGTCGAATTAAGCCAGATAGGTCCAAGCAACCAATTAAGTAGTGAGTCAAAAAAGGAAGTTGCGGTTCCTGGAGTGAGAGGGGCTGGCTGTGTGAGAAAGCATGACGGGTGCAGAAGAGTGCTAGGGCTAATCACCAGGACAGCCAGAAGGAGGCGCCACTAGCGGTGAGTGGACCCCGTGACACACCTCCACAAAAAATCAATTGATTTCGTTTTTATATAATGGCAATGCGTTGTCATTTTAAATTTTGCTTTTCATTTTGTGTACCTCGTTTTAGATGCTCAACTTTAGATATTTAAGGCCTTTTCTTCAGTTGGACCTGATCAAAAGCTCATTTAAAGCAAATGAGATCAGACCATTGGAGTTTTGGGTTGGTGCTCAGTATCTCTGAGAATTGGAGACTAGGCATCTAAATCTGTGAAACCAAAAATTGGGGAACACAAAATGAGAGAGACCTCTTTGAGTCTTTGAGAATAGAAATAATAATAATAGTTATTAGCACTTTTGTAACACCTTCCTTTCAAGGATCCAATAGTGCTTTCCAAGAGCTAGTAGATACAGCTTCACAATATCCCAGCTTGGTAGGTATGGTAAATATTAGTGCTAAATTAGATATGTGGAAACTTAGTCATGAAGAAGTTGATTGACTAGTTCTGTTTCTCCCAAATCATGGTACCTGCCCTACTGGGGATGTGAAATACTAGTCTGGAGGGGATGAGGAGGGGAGAAGAGAAAGGGGGTGGGGGAAGGGAAGTCTCTAGCTGTTTTGGTTATGAAGAAACTCCATATTCTGGAGGTTGTATAACCAATGCAGAGAGAGATGTTTGATTTTGTGGAGAGCTTGAAACTATGGTTCAGAGGTGAGAACTGTCCTAATAATTATTTCAGTGGGTACTAACTTAGATGTCAGTTATGATGCTTTAAATGTCAACATGATTAACTATTTCACTGCTTTCTTCTCACAACCATGTAAGAAAGAAGAAGTAGTAATGAGTTATAAAGATGTACACTAGCATGTCTCAAGATGTGTATGTACCCCTTGAGGGTGTATGTGTGAAAGCCTCACTAATGACAGTGCATAAAGTTAAATGGGTATACCTTTAATAACTCAGAATTATATATCTTGCCTGTAATGCCTAAAAGTAAACATAATGCCTAAAAAAAGAAATTTAAAAAGAAATGCCTAAAAGTAAACATAAAATGTCACTTATAACTAGAGTTGGGTTCAGTGTGTTTTATTGCCAGATAATTGGTTTGAAAAAGTGTGCAATTATTCAAATAATTTTTAAATTAATATTGAGTTTTGCGCTAGTAATCAATGGATTAAAAACCAGATTATTATGCTAAAAAATCTTGTTCCTTTGAGAAATGTCATGACAACATTTGTATAAGCTGCAGTCTCTTAATGGTTCAAGCCTGAAAAACCCAAGAGAGTGATTTACAAAATCAATCCTTGAAATGAAAAAGGAATAATCAGCAACAATACATGTTTTCAGTGATGGAGAGCTCATGCTTGAAATTTTGCATAGTCTGCTTTAGCACAAGAATAGAGATGACAGGCCCAACAAGGGGAAGCAGAAGATTCACTCATGAATGTGGAAAAAATCAGCAGGCTCACACTGCAGGTTAATGCTACAACAAAGTGAGAACACTGAAGTCAAAAGCCTCCCATTGAATTCCATGGGATATGGAAGAGATCCTTTGCCTTAACGAGACATAAAAGGCCCAATCCTGCCTTTATTTTTGCAAGAAATTTAATAAACACCATGAATTTAATAGTAGGCAATATGAGGGTTGATTAAACTTATCTCACTTAAAAGTCTGTCTGTGTATGTTTTCATAGTAGAAGTTTAAAAAAAAAAAAGTAATTATTTTTATTTGCTAAAGTTCTGTAGGCAAATGAGTTATAAAATCAAATCATCTTATATTTTGCATGCATGCATTTTTGAAATGATATCATAATGTTACATGCTTATTCATCTCAGTTGTTGTTAAGTCATGGGATTGCTAGTTATTTATATCTTTTGCCCAGAAATAGGTGTCTGTAGAATTTGAATAATAAACCTAAAAAATTAATTAATGTGATGAGCAACAAAACACTTTTGATCACATTTGAAAATTGCTGTATACAAAGAACAATTTCACAGTATTTTTCAAACCATAACCCAATGTGAGGAATACATAATCATTCTTGAGAACTTCAAATTGAAGTAAGTTTCATTAGTGTTCCCTCTATTCCCCCCACTCCACCTTCAACACACACTATTTTAAATGTGTGTGCACACATACACAATTTTTTTTTTGGTAAATATTAGGGAATAAAGGATGGGTCTTATTGATTTTTTTAAAGAAGAAAAATCATTTAATGCCTATATTTTGAAGACTCTAGATCACAAAGTAATCATAGATTTTTTTCAACAGATGTACAAATTAAAAATGTAGATATATTTTGGGGCCTGCCAGCTTTAACAGTTCCCCTTTAAATGTGATAGCATAGAAGTTATCAAAAGAATCATGCAATTTTTGCATTTAGCTTCTGACAATAGAGCTAGGAAGGATGTAACAATTTTGTTAGTTAAAAACACTATACAAATGTTGAGGATGTCTACATGACGTTAGTGAATTGAAAGCACTTTGTCATCCTGTGTGAAGAGCAAGCCCAGGTGCCTACAGTCTGTGGCTTAGGATGTGGGTTTCTTTGGTCCTGCTAGTTCCAGACACAGGGGAAGCAAGCAGAGTATGCAAAACAAGCAATATTTCTGAGCTTTCCATAGTTATGCTCTGATCTCTCAAGTTCTAGACATGTGACTTCTATGACTTGCCTTTTCGTGACAAGACAACGTAACTCCCTTCCGGTGTCTAGGTTGATGACATTACTGACCAAGAGTGAACCCTCTAGATGGTGAGAAAAGGGGTAATGCTTCACTTTTTTATTTTTATCATATGAGCGAGTGTCTGATTAGTGGTTAAGTGCCTTATATACTGTCTGAGGTTCAAGATACCTAACCACCCATGTCTCTCTCCTCAATATAATTACATTAGTTGTTAATTAAGTATTAGCTATTGCACTTGGTTAAAACTGCAGTGTATTTATTAAAATGTTGTGCTTTGCCTAAAAATTCAAAGAAATAGATTATCTGCTAAAGTATAAGTTATGGAGCACACAGTAGTGCGGCGTTTCGTGCAGGGTGCAAAGGGGGCTTAAAGACACCTTTACTGCCTTCATTCCTACCTTATGAGCTGAGTCCTGTGCTGCACTTGTTGGAGGTGCAGCACAGAATCTCTTCCCTGGTTCTCCAGTGCCTTGTTCTCTGGAGTATTTGCTAAGGATCATATTAAAGCACATTCAGTTGACAATGGTGAGAATCCTCGAACAGGTCTATACACAAACTCAAGTGAATTTATATGATGATCATTGCATTGCAAATGTTTGATTCCTTTCACCAAATACCCTTGCCTTTAGACTATTATGATGTCATGAGGAGAAAACAAAATATGAAAGGAATCAAATGGCTTTAAAAATCAGTTTAATATAATCTGAGTGTGTGAGGATGTTACACACACACACACAAGTAGGGGCTCTTTGTGTTCCTGCATGCCACCGCCCCCATGCCACTTTCCCATCTCCCTCTATTTCAGGGACTCTGTGACCCTCCTACTTCCTCCTTCATGCCAGGGATGGCTGTGAGCAGCCATTTCCCCCCCCTTATCAGGGACTCTGTGCCCCCCATTTTCCCCTTCCATACCATGGCTCCCCTTTCAGTGTGCCAGGGGCTCTGTGTGCTCTCCATGTCTAGAGTTCTCTATGTGCTTCCCATACTAGGGTTCCTCCTTTTCCCCCTTGAAAGGAGCTCTGTATACAACCCCTCTCCTTCCGTGTCCCCCATGTCAGGGGCTTTCTGTGCCCCTCTTTCTCCCATGGCCCCCATTCTCCCATCCCTCATCATTATTTTTCTGTTGTCTGGAAGATAAGTCACTCAAGGTATCAACATGTTAAAATCTATTGGGAGGATGGGCAGAAATGAGATTGGGGGCGGGTATTGTTATGTTCTATAGTGTTAATGGCTGTCAGCAATCTGGTTCTTTGAGCTGTAGACAGAGAGGTTGTTGAAGATGTTGGGTCTGCTAACCAAATGCTTGAGTCTCCACATGTACCCATTTTCTGATTTTCCCAAAGATCAGAAGGATTCTGCCCATTGAGTCCCAGAACAGTTCCTGAAATTTTGGAACTGATTGGTTTTGGAGTTGCAGGGTTATTACATTACACAACATTACACACACACACACACACACACTTTCCATCAAGTTGAGTGGCTTCATTTGGCCAAATATGTTTGTAAGCCCCTGCTCTATTATTATTTGATTTATATTAATCTATACCATTCATATGTCATACATTACTAATCAGCATTATTTTCTGAGCTGATATGTTGTACCATCACATGTAACAACATCGGTATCATTATTTACTTTATAAATCAAAAAGGACTTTATTTAATCAAAAAGGAGTTTAAAAAAAACTTCCCATTAACTGGTAACAGCTCATAATTTTCAGCATTTCTATATAATTACATATAAGGTATAACATATATACATAGATAGATGTGTGTGTTTCTTTGTGTCTATTGATATAAAATGTATAATATATACATACGCACACTTTTATAAAAACTTCAATAATGCCTATTAGCTGTGGTCGGGGTGGGGGACTGGCTGCCACATCCCCTGGAATGCGAGGAGATAGAACCACTATTTCATATTAGAGTATTGTAATCATAGCATTTCTACTTGTTAGTTTTTAACAACTTTATTACTACTGGGGTGGTCAAATATTAGTTAGACACATATGACACAGCAGTGAATCTGGTGATGCCTGCAGTGTTAGGAAAGTATTCTATCAGATACTTAGGACACAATTGATGGATTAATTTTGCCGTCTTAAGGGTTAGACATTTTTTCCTTTTTTGTTTTTTAGATTAAACTTTTAAATTCTGCAGAAGTGGCTGGTGCTTGCATGGAGAGAGTCCTACTTACCCTAGGTCTTTGCATTTGATTTTTAAGCCCATAATTGAACACTGGTATGAAATAGTATATACTTAGATAGATCTTCATAGGAAGATAAAGAAAAGTAGCCACTAACATTTGCAACTGAGGTTTTGAGGTACGTGACTCATGACAGATATCTTGTAGTTTCACATTGTGGGAAAGAATGAATTGAGGAAGGACACCAGTCTTTTGTTCTCTATGTGCAGTAACTGGTTTGTTGTTATCAGTGCAGAATAGGCTTTTTTAAAAAAATGATAGTGTCTGACAGCCCCAGCTCCTTTTTGCATTTTCATTTCCCCATTTGTTTGAAAAGCATTTTTCCAGATAACACTGTCTTGCTCTGTTCTACACAAATTTATGTTTCAACAAAACATTACACCAACTACAGAGACTCAGTCTCTAACTTGATGAGTTTTTTGCTTACACTGCACTTCGGGAGGTATAATCAACCAGTGTAATTGAAGACTGTGTTGGGGGAACAAACCAAGTGATTGATCTAAACTCATAGACTTTATGGTCAGAAGGGACCATAATGATCATCTTGTCTGACCTTCTGCACTTTGCAGGCCACAGAACATCACCCACTCACTACTGTAATAGACCCATAACCTCTGGCTGAGTTACTGGAGTCCTCAAATCATGATTTAAAACTTCAAGTTACAGAGAATCCACCATTCACTCTAGTTTTTACCAGCAAGTGATCCAACTACAGAGGAAGATGGAAAAACCCTTAGGTCTGTGCCAATCTGACCTGGAGCAAAATTCCTTCTCACACCAAACATGGTTAAGACCCATCAGGCAGATATCTGGGAAAGAATTTTCTATAGTAACTCAGAGTCCTCCCAGTCTAGTGTTCCATCACCAGCCATTGAAGTTATTTGCTGCTAGCAGTCGAAGTTTGGCTACATGCCATTGTAGGCAGTCTCATCATACCATCCCCTCCATAAACTTATCAAGCTCAGTCTTGAAGTGAGTTAGGATTCTATCTTCGAGTGATTGCTCATATGCATTCCAATGTAGGTGTGTGCGCGCCCCGTGCACAGATTCCCGGAACTTTTTCCCTAGCAAGCCCCGCATGGCCAGCTCAGGCGCCCCCTGGAGTGCCGCGCTCATATCGCGGTATAAAGGGCGCTGCTGGCACCGCGGGTCCCCAGTTCCTTCTTTCCGCCTGTGACGGTTGCTGGAACTATCGCCTCTTGCTGCGTGCAAGTAGCTCATTCCCTAGTGTTTTCTTACTGTTTCAGAGTTGTTGTTCATTAGTTGTTATATAGTTAGTTAGTTATAGTGATAAGGTTAGAACCCCGGACGGGGTTCCTTCTACGAGGAAGTCATGCCGGGTTCCACAGGCTTTAAGAACTGTGACTTGTGTGGTAAAGCCTTCCCGATCAGTGACCCGCATGACCGCTGTCTCCGGTGCCTTGGCGAAGAACACCGTCGAGACAAGTGCAAAATTTGTAAGTCCTTTAAGCCTCGGACTCAGAAAGAAAGGGACGCGAGGCTAAAGGCAATTCTAATGGAGTCGGCGCTCCGTCCAGCTTCCGAGCCGTCCCGGTCTCCGTCGGCACCGAGTGTGTTGTCGGTGCGGAGCGCCCCCCCACCGGCACCGCTTTCGGCACCGCCGCGGGCCTCGAAGGTGCCCAAGAAGACGGCACGGCCCCTGGCCGCACCTAAGGACTCCCCCCGGCCCGTGCAGGGCGGAGGGAGTACGGAGACGCCCCAGCCAAGGGCCGTAGAGATTACTCCGGCACTGGGGCCTCCGCGCGGGCTGCCTCCCCCAACTCCTGGGGGTGGGGGAGTGCACCTGCAAGGGCCGTCGACGCCGGAGGCGTTTACTGCGGCACGAGCCCTCATGGCCTTGCCCACGCCTCCGTTCCCCCCTCGGCCGAGGGACAAGGGACCTGTGTCTCGGGGCAAACCCGCGCTGGGTGGTCCCGGTGGTTGGAGACGCTCCCAATCCAAGTCTCCTTCCAGACGGTCACGGAGGGTGGAGAGCGTCGGCTCCCCTCCGAGCTCCGACTCTAGGTCGTCGAGCGACTCGGCACCGCGGCACCGTGGGCGGTCCCGAGTCCATCGCCGGAGCCGCAGGTCCAGCTCCGATCTGAGCAGGGACCGGAATTCGGGCTCGCAATCTTCGGTGCAGAGCCCGTCCCGGCACCGATCCAGGTCACTGTCGGCCATCTCGAGAGGCAGCGACTCACATCTGGCGGCACTCCCAGGTGCGGTAAGAGCACACTCCACTAGGGCCCAGGCCTCTTCCGCAGCCTTTTTGGAGCGGGTTCCCCTGCAGGACATCTGCAGGGCAGTGACCTGGTCATCAGTCCATACGTTCACGTCGCATTACGCCATCGTGGAACAAGCAAGGGAGGACGCAGGGTTCGGCAGAGCCGTGCTGTCAAGAGCAGGTCACCGATAACTCCTACCCTCCTCCAAGGTACGGCTACGCAATCACCTACATTGGAATGCATATGAGCAATCACTTGAAGATAGAAAACAAGGTTACTTACCAGTAACTGTTGTTCTTCGAGATGTGTTGCTCATATCCATTCCAAACCCACTCCTCGTCCCCACTGTCGGAGTTGGCAGAAAGAAGGGACTGGGGACCCGCGGTGCCAGCAGCGCCCTTTATACCGCGATATGAGCGCGGCACTCCAGGGGGCGCCTGAGCTGGCCATGCGGGGCTTGCTAGGGAAAAAGTTCCGGGAATCTGTGCACGGGGCACGCACACACCTACATTGGAATGGATATGAGCAACACATCTCGAAGAACAACAGTTACTGGTAAGTAACCTTGTTTTTTTGCTCCACACTGCTCCCCTTGAAAGGCTGTTCCAGAATTTCACTCCTCTGATGGTTAGAAACCTTCATCCAATTTCAAGCCTAAATTTGACAATGGCCAGTTTATATCCACTTGTTCTTGTGTCCACTTTGGTGCTTAATTTAAATAATTCCTCTCTCTCCCTGGTATTTATCCCTCTGATGTATTTATAGAAAGCGATCATATCTCCCCCTGAGCCTTCTTTCGGTTAGGCTAAACAAGCCAAGCTCTGTGAGTCTCCTCTCATAAGGTAGGTTTTCCATTCCTCGCATCATCCTTGATGGCAAAGTCAGGATTAACGTTTAGGAATGAGTGACCTTTCTCTCTCTCCCCTTCCACCCTGACTACTTTTTCCCACTAGCATAAGAGTATAAAAATACTGCTTGAGCATGCAGGAGTGAAATCAGGAAGGCCAAAGCACAATTGGAGTTGTAACTAGCAAGGGACATGAAGGGTAACAAGAAGGGTTTCTACAGGTATGTTAGCAACAAGAAAGTCAGCAAAAGTGTGGGCCCCTTACTGAATGGGGGAGGCAACTTAGTGGATGATGTGGAAAAAGCTGAAGTCCTCAATGTTTTTTTGCCTCTGTCTTCACAGACCAGGTCAGCTCCCACACTATTGCATGGAACAGCACAGCATGGGGAGGATGTGAGCAGCCCGCAGTGGTGAAAGAATAGGTTCAGGACTATTGAGAAAAGCTGGACATGCAGAAGTCCATGGGCCCGGATGCAATGCATCTGAGGGTGCTGAGTGTTGGAGGCTTAGTGTAATTTAAGTTGCTTGACTACTGTTTTACAGGCATAGCATAGCTTTAGTTGCTTGCTTGGTTATTCTGACTCCTGTAGCATGACATTTTTTGTTTGGCAAAAATGAATAGGACTACTAAGTAACCTTGCAGATGTTTCAGTTTCTACATACCCGGGCACATAACAAAACAAAATACACAACATGTATGCTTGCAGCTGCACATAGATAACTTGTTCTTATTACTGTTCTCTTTGAATGTCTGGGGATACACATTTTCACTGCCAAGGGACATAATTTGACACTGCCCCTCCTATCACCAAATGTTATTTTAGCAACCCCAATTACCATAATAAAAATAAAATATAATAAAAAATAAAAACCCAATATAAATAATTAACCTATATAATATATAAAATAATTAAATAAAAATGATTTATAAAAAAAAAAATTAAAAATTACCACTTAAACAAAAAAGTATGCTCCATCAACACCTAAGTCCGCAAAAGGTGCTGCCAGTCAGACCAAAAAATCCACCGACTGGTAGGGCTCCTAAAAAAAAAAAAAAAAAAAAAAAAAAAAAAAAAGTGTTTCTGTATACAGCCTTCTGAGTAACAGCTTAACTCTCCAGGCTTAATAAGGATAATATATTAAAATTAATTTTAAGCTTTGTATTCAACTAATGTATCTATAAAAAACTTTTACATTAAACCTTCTTGATGTGCATATCGGGCATACTGTGTCTCACTAATATTCACGTTAATCACTAAGCGTCCAGTATCAACAATTGGCGTCCCTGGGTGGGCATGATCAGCTGTGGGTGAGACAATCTTTGAGGAGTACGGCACAAGAGTTTCTCTCACTGCATGTCAGCAGGGTAGCAATCTTTTTGGCATGGTTCTCCACAAACTTGTATTGTGCTTTAAAAAAAAAAAAGGGCATTATGTCCTCTACAAAAATGTGTTGTAAGTCAGGCAGTCGAGGGGTTTCACTAAAACCAGTCTCGAATATAAAAGCTTTTATAAATAACCTGGAAAAAACTCCATGGTCTAAAAAAGCATTTAAGGGTAAAACGGCATATGCAGACAATGCTACAGTGGGAATAATTCATAAAAACAAAGCCTAATCATTTAAAAAAAAAAAACCAAAAAAAAAACCCACCCTGCTTGGCTGCTTTATATGAGTTCAGTTTAGTATCTAAAACCCTTGATAAAAAATTAAAAAAGTTAACCAAAAAAACCCCAAGGAGCTGAATAAACAGTTAACAACATGACAAAGTAAAAAAAAAGCTCGTATCTAAAAAACAAAATATAAAATCCCAGCTGCTTTTGCTCAATAAAATAATTTCTCTAATTAAGCCTGCAAGCTTCCAAATTAATTTTTAAAAAGCCCCATTGTCATAAAAAAATCCAATACCTATATTAAATAAAAAAAACCTACCCCTAACCAGTCAAAAATAAAACTAATTTGTAAACTAATTTGTAAACTGCCAGCACCCACTGATGTATCTGCATTGCAATCCTTGTTAAGTCTCACAAAATAGTTCCGCAACCATGTGAAAAAGTTTGCTTTAAAAACACAGCCACTCTACCAACTACTAAAAAAAAGTACCCTAAAAATAGGGCCCAAAACAAAATCAGACCCTATTAAAACTAAAGCAAACAGTAACCTCCGCCCCTGCACTAGCATATTCAAATAACACTAAACCATTCATGTTGCAGCTAGCTCACTCCCCCCCCCAAAATAAAAACTGTTGTAAGCAAAAAAAAAAAAAAAAAAACAAAAAAAAAAACCCAGCTCCTCCGGTCAAATGCCAGTGGCATTTGCCTCCCAAATGCTAAAAAAGCCAAAAATTACCTTTACCCCCCCTTATTAAAAAAAATGTTAGCATTAATATAAGTCTTGAAGTATTAGCAATACCTTACAAGTTCTGCCCCAATTATTTTGCAAACGGCCCACACTCCTCTTAAATACATAGTGTCCAAATTTAAAAAAAAAAAATGTATCCAGCCCTAAATTAACTAAATAAACCATCGCTTTAATAAATAAAAATATAAAAGTCCAACCACCTACAACTTCCAGCCAAACCCCATATACCCTAATAATTAAAAATGCTAAGCATAATTGCCCTCTCCCTCCAATAAAGCCAGCTCTTCCCAATGCAGGACCAATAGAGTTTATAAACAAAAACAAAATAAAAAAATTATAAAATACCACTGTACAATTCCTCTATCATGCCATATAATTTCGCAGGCTGCTGGATAACAGCAAATATATAAATTAAATATATATAAATAATTAATACAAATAAAATCTATAAATCCTGCTTTTGTTTGTGGGTTTTTTTTGTAAATAGTTATCACACAAATTCACAACAGCACACAAAAGCAAAAAATCTAAACAGACAAAAAAAACAAAAAACCCCAAATTACATAGTATTCTTGCTATTATAGTTTTACTTTATGTATTTACTATACTGTGCTAATATAAACAAAAAAAATAGTGCAATCTCAAACAAATCTTGCAAAATAGAACCCCTGCCCACAACCGTGTGGCTAAAAAAAAAAAATGCTTTAAAGCTTAAAATAATAGCTTTCTGTAATTTTAAAAGGCAACCCACAATTAATGTCACCAAAATAAGAACCTCTCCCCCCCCCCCCGAAAAGCTGGCCCAAATAATTAATTTTTTTACACAAAGTAAATTAAACCAAAAAACCCCAAAGCAACACACTGTTAAAGCTTCAAAATCGGTCTAAAATAATTTATAACAAAGCGGATTTTAGCTATTACTATTTAAAAATATTAGTATCCTAAAAAATAAACAATAAAAAAACACGCCTAAGCCAATTAAACCTTACAAAAACCATAATAAATACTACCTCCTAAGGTTTAAATTGCATAAAAGCACAGTTTAAAACAAAAAATGAACAAAAATATTATTAAGATCCTACCCAATAAAATTTAAAAAAAATTTAAAATAATGCCACCACGCACAAAAAGGCTTAAATCATTAATAAAAATATTAAATTTCACAATAAATGCCCAGGCTCAAGGAATTACAGCATATGTAATAACAATATCTAATATTCACATCATACACAAAATAATCCCCCTAAACCCCAATATAAAAACTAAAATATTTTTTTAAAAAAATCAGTTAATTATTTTACAAAGCTACACAAGTTAAACCATATTCAAATTGAAATTAAAATATATTTATAGAAAACTACTAACAAAATTTACATACCCTTATAAAAATTAATTAAATATATAAAAATTTCAATATACTTTATTACCCAATAACAGCATTAATTCTACCATTATGTACATTAAACAAAATTGTGTTTATGTATGCAAGCAATGTACCCAAATTATAATTAACAAAATGTATAAAAATATTAATCCTATCCAAAACAAATATTATTGCAATATTACTATATTAAAATTATGTAATATAATCTATAAAATACCAAAATATATTTCAATTATTAACGAATATTAATACTATAAAATACATTCAACCCATAATATTAAAAATCAATATAAATCTAATACAACGCATATTAATGCACTCAAACATTATAGCCTGTTTACACACATTAAAAAAACAATTAAAAACCGTAAATTTAATAGGCAAACACACAAAGCACAATTAATAAAAAACACTACTAAAATAATCACCCATTGCCACTAAAATTTGAAATCTAGCCCTGCATCCCATTGTGCTCATGTTTTGTGTTACAAGTAATTTCCATAATAGATGCAATAAAACTCTTTGATTAAACTAAAAAATCCCTAAAGCAATTCAAGAAACTGGAAAATTCCTGCATACAAGTAAAGTGGCACTCTACAATATACCATGCCAGCAAAAAAAACCCTAATCACTCGAACCCCAGCTAAATTGACTTGAGCAGTAGTTGGAGGTGTATATCAATAAGTCATTATGGTGGCCTATTAAGATATGGCGGCCACCAAGGAGAGGAATGTTTGAGGCCCAGTGTAATTTAAGTTGCCTGACCCCTGTCCTACAGGCCTAGCATAGTTTTAATTGCTTGCTTGGCTATTCTGACTCGTGTAGCATGACATCTTCCGGTTGGCAAAAATGAATAGACTACTAAGTACCCGTGAAGATGTCTCAGTTTTTGCATACCACGGCACATAACAAAACAAAGTACACAACATGTACACATAGATAACAGTAATAAGAACAAGTTATCCTTGAACGTCTGGAGGTACACTTTTCACTGCCAAGGGACATAATTTGACACTGCCCCTCCTATCACCAAATGTTATTTTAGCAACCCCAATTACCATAATAAAAATAAAATATAATCAAAAATAAAAACCCAATATAAATGATTAACCTATATAATAAATACAAATAATTAAATAAAAACAATTTTAAAAAAAGTTTAAAAATTACCACTTAACAAAAAAGTGTGCTTCATCAACACCTAAGTCCGCAAAAGGTGCTGACAGTCAGACCAAAAAATCCACTGACTCCCAGGTGGGGCCCATAAAAAAAGGTGTTCTTGTATACAGCCTTCTAAATAAATAAGCATGTTACTGTATACAGCCTTCTAAATAAGCTCTCCAAGCTTAATAAATATATTATAATTAATTTTAAGCTTTATATTCAACTAATATATCTATAAAAAACCTTACACGTTTAATCTTATTAATCTGCAAATCAAGTGTACCATGTCTTTCTTATATTCACACTAGTCAGTAAGCATCCAATATCAACACTGAGGTAGTTGGCTGATGTGATTGCTGAGCCATTGGCCATTGTCTTAGAAAACTTGTGGTGATTGTGGGAGGTCCCGGGCGATTGGAAAAAGGCGAATATAGTGCCTATCTTTAAAAAAGAGAAGAAAGAGGACCAAGAGAACTATTGTCACCAAGGGCATGTCATGCCTGACCAGCATGATTGCTTTCTATGATGAGATGATTGGCTCTGTGGATGTGGGGAAAGCAGTGAATGTGATGTACCTTGACTTTAGCAAAGCTTTTGATACGGTATCCCACAATATTCTTGCCAGTAAGTTACTGAAGTATGGGTTGGATGAATGGACTATAAGGTGGAGAGAAAACTGGCTAGGTCATTGGCTCAATGGGTAGTGATCAATGGCTCGATGTCTAGTTTGCAGTTGGTATCAAGCAGAGCGGCCCAGGGGTCAGTTCTGGGGCCAGTTTTGTTCAACATCTTCATTAATGATCTGGAGGATGGAGTGGATTGCACCCTAATCAAGTTTGCAGATGACACTAAGCTGGGGGGAGTGGCATTGTGGAGGTAAATGCATGGTTACACAGGTGATGTCGGAGAGAGGGCTTTGGGTTCTTCGATCATGGGATGTTGTTCCAGAAAGAAGGATTACTAGGAAGAGACGGGATTCACCTAACAAAGAGAGGCAAGAGTATCTTCACAGACAGGCTGGCTAACCTAGTGAGGAGGGCTTTAAACTAGGTTCGATGGGGGACGGACACCTAAGCCCGAAGGCAAGTGGGGGAAGTGGGACACCACAAGGAAGCAGAAAGAGGAGGGGGCAATAGGGGGGGCCTCCTGATTCATACTAAAAAAGTAGGACAATCAGCTAGTTACCTCAAGTGCCTATACACAAATGCAAGAAGTCTGGGAAACAAGCAGGAGGAATTGGAAGTCCTGGCACAGTCAAGAAACTATGACATGATTGGAATAACTGAGACTTGGTGGAGTAACTCGCACAACTGGAGCACTGTCATGGCTGGGTATAAACTGTTCAGGAAGGACAGGCAGGGGCGAAAGGGTGGAGGAGTTGCACTGTATGTAAGAGAGCACTATGATTGCTCTGAGCTCCAGTATGAAACTGGAGATAAGCCAGTTGAGACTCTCTGGGTTAAGCTTAGAAGCAAGAACAATAGGGGTGATGTCATGGTGGGTGTCTGTTATAGACCACCAGACCAGGAGGACGAGGTAGATGAGGCTTTCTTCAGTCAACTAGGGAAAGTTTCCAGTTCAAAGGACCTGGTTCTCATGGGGGACTTCAATCACCCTGACATCTGCTGGAAGAGCAATACAGAAGAGCATAGACAATCCAGGAAGTTTTTGGATCGTGTTGCAGACAGCTTCCTGGTGCAAGTGCTGGAGCAACCAACTAGGGGCCGTGCTTCTCTGGACCTGCTGCTCACAAACAGGGAAGATTTGGTAGGGGAAGTAGAAGTGGGTGGCAACCTAGGCAGCAGTGGCCATGAGATGGTCGAGTTCAGGATCCTGGCAAAAGGAAGAAAGGAGAACAGCAGGATACGGACCATGGACTTCAGAAAAGCAGACTTTGACTCTCTCAGAGAGCTGATGGGCAGGATCCCCTGGGAGGCTAATATGAGGGAGAAAGGAATCCAAGAGAGCTGGCTGTCCTTTAAAGAAACCTTATTGAGGGCACAGGAACAAACCATCCCGATGTGCAGAAAGAATAGCAAATATGGTGGGCATTCAGCTTGGCTTAACAAAGAAGTCTTTGGTGAACTTAAACACAAAAAAGAAGCTTACAAGAAGTGGAAGCTTGGTCACATGACTATGGAGGATTATAAAAATACTGCTCGAACATGCAGGAATGAAATCAGGAAGGCCAAAGCACAATTAGAGTTTCAGCTAGCAAGAGATGTGAAGGGGAATAAGGGTTTCTACAGATATGTTACCAATAAGAGGAAGATTAGGAAAAGTGTGGGCCCCTTACAGAATGGGAGAGGCAACCTAGTGACAGAGGATGTGGAGAAAACTGAGGTACTCTATGCCTTTTTTGCCTCTGTCTTCACAGACGAGGTCAGCTCCCAGACGACTGCACTGGGCGGCACAGAATGGGAAGGCGGTGAACATCCCGCAGTGCTGAAGGAACAGGTCCAAGACTATTTAGAAAGATTGGACATACCCAAGTCCATGGGGCCGGATGCAATGCAGCCAAGGGTGCTGAAGGGAGTTGGCTGATGTGATTTCAGAGCCATTGGATATTTTCTTTGAAAGCTCGTGGAAATTGGGGGAGGTCCCTGATGATTGGAAAAAAGTAAATATAGTGCCCATCTTCAAGAAAGGGAGGAAAGAGAATCCGGGGAACTACAGACCAGTCAGCCTCACCTCAATCCTTGGAAAAATCATGGAGCAGGTCCTCAAGGAATCCATTTTAAGGCACTTGGAAAAGAGGAAGGTGATCAGGAACAGTCAACACACATTCACCAAGGGAAAGTCATGCCTGACCAACCTGATTGCTTTCTATGAAGAGGTGACTGGCTCTATGGATGTGGGGAAAGCGGTGGACGTGATATACCTTGACTTTAGCAAAGCTTTTGATACGGTCTCTCATAGTATTCTTATTAGCAAATTAAAGAAGTATGGGTTGGATGAATGGACTATAAAATGGATAGAGAACTGGCTAGCGCATAGGGCTCAATGAGTAGTGATCAATGGCTCCATGTCTAGCTGGCAGCCGGTCACAAGTGGAGTGGGGGTCGGTCCTGGGGCCGGTTTTGTTCAACATCTTCATTAATGATCTGGAGGATGGGGTAGATTGCACCCTCAGCAAGATTGCAGATGACACTAAGCTAGGGGGAGTGGCAGATACCCTGGAAGGTAGGGAAAGGATACAGAAGGACCTAAACAAACTGGAGGATTGGGCCAAAAGAAATCTGATGAGGTTCAACAAGGACAGTGCAGAGTCCTGCACTTAGGACGGAAGAATCCCATGCACAGCTACAGATTGGGGACCAATGAGCTAGTCAGCAGTTTTGCAGAAAAGGACCTGGGGGTAACCGTGGATAAGAAGCTGGATATGAGTCAGCAGTGTGCCCTGGTTGCCAAGAAGGCTAATAGTATATTGGGCTGCATTAGGAGGAGCATTGCCAGCAGATCGAAGGAAGTGATTATTCCCCTCTATTCGGCATTGGTGAGGCCGCATATGGAGTGTTGTATCCAGTTTTGGGCCCTCGACTACAAAAAGGATGTGGAGAAGTTGGAGAGAGTCCAGCGGAGGGCAACAAAAATGATTAGGGGGCTGGAGCACAAGACTTATGAGGAGAGGCTGAGGGAACTAAGCTTGTTTAGTCTGCAGAAGAGAAGAATGGGGGGGGATTTGATAAGTTGTCCAATAAAATATATTACCTCACCCACCTTGTCTCTCTAATATCTGATTTTAGGCCTATATATAGCACCTGTCACAGTGACATCTAAATGCCAGCCGTACCAGCTTCCTTTATTTAATTGAAGCTTAATATTTGATAATCTACACTTTAGAATGATTGGTAATAACTTTATCTGGTCATTTAAAAAATCTTCCTGCTGTATCTGATATTGTACTCTATCTGACCTCATGGGTCCTCCCTCAGTCCACCAAAGTAATTAATAAAAATCTTCTGCGTGGGCATTCAGACCTCTCTCCAGGTGTGTAATCCCTCTACCCTAAATATATAGAAATAAATATGCCATTATATAAAATGTCTGTCACATTTGTAATGTCCTCAGCTGGGAAACAGGAGTCCCAAGTTTGCTGCTACACAAGCATTTCCCTTAGGGTAGTTTCCCTGGTGGTACTCGTGACTGTTCACCCCAAATATAGGCATTCCAAAGGATGTATCTTCTTTTCCTACAGTGTAGTTCTGTTTACAATGGCTAGTGTTTGCTCTCTCCTTCTAAATTTGAGTAATTTGTGTTGAAATGAAAATAATAGATGTCATGTTCTTTACACCTCTTATAGTTTCTAAGACTTCTTCTTCTTTGATTATATTTCAATATTTTGAGCTGGTTGACACTGGTTCAAAACTCAGGGGCAGTGTTTGTTATTTTAGAAACAATTTATCTTATTTGTATATGCAGTTGGTGGTGTATTTTATTCTGTTAAGCGGAAATGGTAGCTTAAACCAGTTTGTAAGCAAAACAAGTAGAAGTGACATACAGGTAAAATCGGGAAAGCACAGTAGAAGACATCTGAAAATTACTTGGTATATTGAAATTTCATTAATATGCATGGAGATTTGATATAAATGACATCTTTTGGTTTATTTCTTGTGTTTCTTTGTCACTCATTATGTAATGCTTGTCATTTGTTCTGAATACAATAATTTGCATTGTGATGGCCAGATATTAATCCATAGCATTATGAAATCACATTACTTGGGCTACATTTTAAGTGTTTCAGATCTTCAGATACTATTCTGTATTCCTTTTTGGCATTTTTCTATGGTTAGGACAAGTATTGTTTGTCAGACAAAGTATTACTAATAGACAAAGAATTTACAGTCATTCTGAGATTTTGGAAGAGTTGCTCACTATGCTATTATTCATTCAGAATGCCTTTTCTATCTTAGCATAAACTATATACAATGTTTTCAAAAGGGCTCATATAAACTTGCTTTAATCAATCTTAACAAACCCTCCCTAAGAACATTTTTAAAATATTTATTTAAAAATTATTCTGTGCATATGTAAACGTGTGTGTGTGTGTGTATGTATATAAATATGTATGTGTATTTTGTGAGTGCAGTTAGAGTGAAATGCACCCATGTGAACAGGATCAACACAAGGCCTATGCACCATTTGTATCCCCAAAAGAAAGCTCTAGTGGAACTTAAGATGTGTATAGGGCTTGTGCTGGCCCTCTGTTCAGCGATGATTTTTTTCCTCCTTCTGACGAGCAAAAAGTAATATTTCTGCCATGGTGCGTGGTAGAATGATTTTAAATGATTGATTTAAATCAAGTTGAGGCTTTGTGAAACTAAGTTGAAAATGTGTGTTGTTGCAACTTGTGATTAAAATTTATAATGAACTAAATTATATATAATATAATGCTACTTCTGGTAGAGTATCTTATCTGAATTTTACAAAACCGCTAAAGACAAAAACCAAACAAATTATTGACAATTAAGGCCTTGAACCTGCAAACACTTAAGCAAGCATGTAACTTTACTCACATGAATATTCCCATTGACTTCTTTGGGATTCCTCACTGGGACTCCAGGTATATGGTCTTAAGATAAGTTTAAGTGTTTGCAGCATTTAGGGGCTAAAAGTGTATTTTTATTTTAAAACCCCTTTTTAATGGCATAAAATATTTTTATTTGAGAATGTTGCTTTAGCATTAACAATGTTATGTAGGCCCCCCCCACACACACCTGATTGTTTAACTTCTGGTTTCACAGGGTGTTCGGTTGACTGGTCTGTTCGTAACTCTGGTGTTCGTATCTTTGAGGTTCTTCTACATCTATATCTATATCTCTGTACTTTAAAAAGACTGAAAATGATCATGACCAAAATTGAGGAGGAGGGAAATTTAAACATAAATGTGAACAATAATGTGAAATTAACATTGCTTTATTAGATACCCCCAAAAGTCCCACAGTTTCACAATCATAAAAGAAGGGTTCTTTGATTAAATAACCACACTGGTTAAGTTTAAAAATGAAAACAGAAATAAAAAAAATTATATAAAAGAAATGAGAAAATGGGGAAGCTGACAGCAGTGAGAAAAAAAAATCCTGAAACTAGCTTAGAAACTAGACACACTTGAATGTTAAGTAATTTTCTTAAAATCCCTGAGGCATGGAGAGAGAACCCCCAGGTAAGAAGGACAAATTTGAACCTAAATGCACAAAGTGTGGAAAAAGTCATATCCCAAGAGATGTTGCTTATCCAGTCAGAGACTGGAGTTATGAATGTATGAAATATGGACATTTACAGCTGCTTGCCACACCAAAGCAGTCAGGGAGTTGACTCATATTAAAGACAATGAGGAGGCATTGTTTCTGGGATCTGACACTTGTGATGACACAGAACCTGCCTGGAAAGTGAAACTGAGTATTTATGGCAAGACTATTAACTTCAAAATTGACTCAGAAGCTGATGTTACAGTCATATCAGAAGAGAATTATAATCACCTTCAGCCCCTCCCAGAGCTGAAGTCACTGGACACAGCTCTGACTAGCCCTGGAGGTATTCTGAAATTCATGGTCCAGTTCACCAAAGAAACAACTTACAAACACAAAAGCTATGCATTCAAAGTGCATGTGAACAGACCAACAACCTTCCCAGTAGCAGTGTGGTAGCCGAGACGTGCCTAATGAGAAAGGTGGAACATTTGATGATATTGGACTTCTGAAAGGAGATCCAGTACAAATAAACTTAAGGGACAATGCTAGACCATACGTTGTACAAACATCTTTACCAGAGAGACTTTAGAAGAGACTAGTTGCGGATTTATGTACATTCAGAGGACATTATTACCTGGTCTTTGCAGACTATTTTTCCAGGTATATAGAAATAATATATGTGAAAGACAACATTTTGCAGTGTTACTGAGAAACTGAAGTCCACTTTTGCTCATTTTGGTATTTCAGAACAACTAGTGATGGACAACAGATCATAATTCACTGCAGCAAAATTTCATTCCAAACAAAGTATGATCATGAGTCTTCTAGTATCAGCCCTCATTACCCACAAGTGAAGGGAGAGGCAGACAGCTGTACAGACAGCTAAAAAAATCCTACTGTAAGTAGGAAGATCTATTCCTTCCTCTTCTGAGTTACCGATCAACACCAGTAGCAGCTACTAGATATAGTCCAGCACAACTTTTGATGGAAGACAACTCTGTTGTTGTTCCAACTTTTGAAAATAATCTATTTCCAAATTGGCCAGACATGAAGAGAGTCAGATAAAGCTAAAAGAGCATATGAATGCTTTTACAACAGACATCACTCAGAAAACTGCTGGGTCTAGGATCTGGGTGACCCATGTTCATGCTCAAGTAGATGGAGGGAAAAAATGGACAACTCCAGCTGTTATAAAGGAAAAGAATTCAGCTCCCAGATTTTGTGGTGGAGACTGATGCTAGAGATTTCAACAGAAACTGTCAACATCTAGTTCGTTCCTCAGAAGGAATAATAAAAAAGAGGAAACTCTCTCCAGATGGCAGATGCAGAACAAGAAGTAGACAACTCAAGTACTCCAAACCAAGCATAGCCAGTCATTGCAACTAATGGACAGCCTAATGACCAGGCTGCTATGCGTTTGAATGGTGTAATTAGAAAATTAGTATGAGTCTGACACACTCAACAGTGAACATCAAAGATAGCGTGATAGTTTAAATATTGTAAATGGTAGAAAAGTAGAACTTAAAGGGGGAAATGTAATGGAATGTTAAACTGTATTATACTGTTCTGCCACTAGTTGGCACTCTGTGCAAATAGTTTTTAAGCTAACCTGAGCCATATCTGGTAGAGAAGTAAAGGATCTTATGATGAATACATCTGGTGTCTATAAGCAAGCTCTTTGACCAATCTATATCTGTTACAGAAGAACATGGCAATGTTGATTTTTAACTGGGAAAAAAACTCATGTCTTGTTAATAATTTTAAAGGGTAAACAGGATGACCAAGGTAGCCATAGGGCGCTTAGCTTGCCATTGATCCTTGGTAAAGCCATAGCAAGGTTGAAGTTAGATGTAATCAGTAAAGAATTAGAGAATAGTAGCATAATTTAATGCCAGCCAACATGGTTTTATGGATAGTTTGTCGAATAAACTATCATTTTTTTATAAGAATAAAGATTTTGTTGATAAAGGTGACTGTATTGACATAATATATTTATACTTTTGTAAAGCATTTGACTTAGTTCTGCATGACATTCTGATTAAAAAAGAAATAGTTACAAACTCAATGTAGCCCCTATTAAATAGCTTCAAATATGGTTAACTGATAGATTGCAAAAATTAATTGCATATGGGAAATCATATGAACATTTCTAGAGGGATCCTGCAGGGATCTGTTGTACCAATGCTATTCAGGATCTTTATCAATTATTTATAAGAAAATGAAAAACGGTTAGTGGTAAAATTTGGAGATGACACAGAAGTTTAGTGGAGTATTAAATAGTGATGGTGACCGGTCAGCTGTCTATTTAACAACATGTATTTTTAATACAGTCAAATGCAAAGTTGTACGTCCAGGAACAAAGAATGTGGCCACACTTACAAAAATGGGATCTGTATCCTGGAACGTAGCAACACTGAATGGGACATAAAGGGGTCATGGTAAATCAGTGTTTCTCAACCCTAGGTCACAACCCCTGGTGGGGAGGGGGGCAAATTTTATTAGTCTAAAACAAAGAACATTTTACTCTCCCACTCCCTGCACACTCTTTTACCTTTCAAGGTCATGTCAGCCTCTCAAAATGAATAATATAGGCTCATTGTTATCATTAATATAGTTTTTTACTTTTATAGTAAATGTGTACAGGGTTTGTGAAAATTTTTGACTTTGAACAATAGTCACTAATCTGAAAAGGCTGAGAAATGCTGCAGCAGATAACCAATTGAAATGAGCTTCCAATGTGAAATTGCTCCTAAAATGGTGAACATGATCCTTGGATGTATAAGCAGGAGGCTATAAGTAGGAGTGGGGTGATGGTATTGCCTCTATATATGGCATTAGTCAGACCATTGCTGGAATATTGTGCACAGTTTTGGTTTCTACACTTCAGAAAGGATAGTGAAATATTGGAAAGAGCTGCAAGAAAGAATCCATGTGTGGAAAACATGCCTCATAGTGACACGCTAAAGAGCTCCATCTGTTCATATAAGAGAAACTCAGACATGACTTGATCACATTCTACAACAGAGGTCCCCAAACTTTCAGCTGCCAGGGCCACATCACTCAGTCTTGCTCTTATGGTGGGCTGGAGCGGCTCCTCCTGGCCAGGGCACTGGGCCCACGTCACGTGGGAGAGGGGTGGGGCTGGGGGAAGGGGCGGGGCCAGGAGGGGGAAATGAAGACTTGTCATGCAACTTGTGAAAGGTTGCCGACCCCTGCATTACATTATGAAGGGCCGCAAATATTTGTAATGCCACTGGACAGCAGGCTGGTCAAAATGTGTCGGCAGGCTGGATGCCAACAGCTACCTACATGTATGTTGAAGAGAAACTTTTTAATCTAGTTTAAAAAAAAAAAAAAGGCATAATGAAATCAAGTGGTTGGAAGCTGAAGCTAGACAAATTCAGGTTAGAAATAGGGAACACATTTTTAGAGACTAATTAACCTTTGGGATAATTTTTCTAAGTACGGATGTGGTAGATTCTCCATCACTTGTGTCTTTAAATCAAAACTGAATATCTTCTAAATACAGCTCAAGCAGAAGTTGGTGTTGATGTAGAGATTACTGGGTGAAGTTCTTTGGCCTCTATTATGTAAGAAGTCAGACTCGAGAATCATAATGCCTATGTATGGCCTTAAAATCTGTGACTAAGTCCCTTTAACTTAGAACTACAAACCCTGTTGAAGATCCTGGTAGACACATTTCAGCTTGACTTATGGAAGTTTAGTACTGGAAGGTGGTTTTGGTTGAAAATATAGCAAAGACCTATTTACTTAGTGTTTGGGTTTGTTATTCTCACTATAAGGCTGTTAATAAGGCTAGTCTTTTCAGCATAGATTAGCGTTTTAAGTGTGAAACTTCCTAGAAAAATCTCTGAAAAATTTTAAATTCTAATAACAGGAAACAAATTAAAGACTCAAGAAAACATCCACTTAAGCAATTTGAGTCTATAAAATAGGAAGAAAGTAAAGAATTAGTAACATGTAATAAAAAAAATTAATTTATTTTTTTAGATCATGATTCTTTTAAAGAACCATTTTTATCCACTGACATATCAACAAATCAAAGATAGGGTTCAAAAGTAAGAAAAGTATTCTGTCCTTACAAAGGCCATGAAAATACTTTGCACTTATCTAGTTATTTGACTCTAAGGATTTCATACCATTTTGTAAACATTAATTGAGCTCAGAACACTTCTGTGAAGTTGGTAATTATTGTATCTATTATATAGATAGGTAAATCAAGGCAAAAAGAGGTTGAATTTTGCCCAAAGTCACATAGTGAATCAATGATATAACTGGGAATAGAACACAAGAGTTCTGATGTTTAGTCTCTTTTTCTAACCACTGGAATAGTAGATAAAATAAGGTTTCAACCTGTTGTGATAAATTTGCTATAAGTCTCTAAAACTGTGACAGAATTTGAAAACTTCTCACTTGCATGCATTTACCAGCTACATTTGCATACAAATATGGGATTTTGTGCATTCATATAACATTTGAGCAAAATTGCAGGCACAACTATAGTGGCCTATAAAGTACTGTGTTTTAGAAATTAAGTCCTACACATTTTAAGGTATGAGGGAGAACTCCAGTTGTTTTCCTGTTGTTGGCCATATCCTGCTGGCTCTTGTGAAAAAGCTGGATTACCTGTGCCACTGTCACTGAAAGAATTGTAGGTCAGCTCCTGAATCAGAATGCTCCCAGGCTTTTACAGGAGGAGATAGGAACAGTATTTCAGCTACATTTTGCAATACTGTCTTTTCCATTCCCCTGTCATGCAAATACAGATATGGGGATGTTCTTCTTTGAGTGCTTGCTCATGTCCATTCCCATGTAGGTGGGTGTGCGCTACGTGCACCGTCACCGGAAGCTTTTTCCTAGTGGTACGTGACGGGTTGGCTTTGGTGCTCCCTGGAGTGGCGCCCTCATGGCGTGGTATATAGGTAACTGCCACCCCCTCAGTTCCTTCTTTCCGTCGGTGACGGACGTGGGAACACTGTTCTCCTCTTGTTCTGCAGCCTTTAGTGGTTGTGCCTGTAATCAATTGTAAATAGTTAGTATTGTAGTGTAAATAGTTAAGAACTTAAGCTTTTAACCCGCCCGGGACACCAGAGTATGCCTCAATCCCAGGGCTTCAAGCAGTGTGCAACCTGCCCAAAGAACTTATCAGTGAGCGATCCACACAATAGCTACCTGAAGTGCCTGGGAGAGGGGCGCATTCCAGTGAAGTACAGAATTTGGAAAAACTTCAGACCAAGGACCAAAGTAGACAGGGACAGCATGCTGAAGTTCCTTCTAATGGAGGCTGCACTTTGCCCAGCCGCAGAGTGCCAGCCGGACCCAGTGCTGAGCACTGGCCTCAATCTTGGAATAGCAAAGAGTCAGGGTGTCTCTGGCATCAACACCTCAGCACTGTGACTCTTCCTCAACAGCTGGAACATTGACACCTCCAGCACGGCACTGTTCCACATCACCGGTGACAAGGAAGAGGTCGAAAAAATCGGACCATGGATGCTTCCCGATGAGGAAGAGCATGGAAAGGGCAAGGCCATCAGTGGTCCCCTCCCAGGCAGCAAGTGGCAGTCAGCCAGCTGGCATAGTCGACTCTGGCCCAGCAAGGGGAACCATTGAGTCCGGCGCACATGGACTCTCCACTGATGGTGAGCCAGGAAGGAGATTTGACCCTGGCAGCGCCATCAGTGCCAGAGGCTTATGAGGCAGCAAAGAGTCTCTTGACCCTCCTGGTGCTTCTCCTTCCCAGGGTTGGGGCCCACAAGGCATGACTCAACAGCATGAGACCACCCTGCGCAGGCCAGCCCCCACTCTGGGCAAGCTGACGATGGTGAGGCACCGTCCCCCATCTCACCCGGACTCGCGTGTCTAAACACAATGACAGTATTCATTGGCATGGGGTAGGTCACGATCCCGCCACTGGCCAGAGACCCAGCACTGATCACGGTCACCATGACACTCCAGGTCACGTTCACAATGCTGCTCCTGGTTGAGATGCGGCTCACCATTCTGGTGCCACTCACCAGCTAGGTGCTGGTCACGGTCTTGACACCACTCCACATCACAGCGCCGCTTACCATCATGGCACTGGTATACAGCATCTAGGGGCTCGGCACCACCATGATCACCTAGAAGTGACTCCTGGGGCTCAGTATCCCAGGCTGATTCGAAGGGATCATGGTGGAGCGGGCTAGAGATATGAGGCAGCCATCTCAGGGACCTGCTGTCCCAACATGGACGCCATGGTGGCAGATGCCTGCCCAGTGGCCAGTGTGGGCTCTGTGGATGTCCCAAGCATTCCAAAGCTCCCCTCAGAGGGGACAGTGCATCCGCCTCCTCCTTCCCCCCCATTGGAGTGGGGCTTGGTACTAGGAGTAAGTCGACTTCACTCTGCAGTGTAGACATACCCTAGGAAACAGCTTCCAGCTACAGTGCACGAGGTGCGTGCACACCTGCATGGGAATGGACATCAGCAATACATCTCAAAGAACAACAGTTACGGGAAGGTTAGTAGCAGTCTTTTTGTTTGTAATACTTCGCTCTCTGTGACTTACTTTTTCAGATTTTAAATAAGATAACTTCCAAGGTAAATTTCCACTATTCCTCTTCCATACTGTTGCTGCTGACGTCTGTCCCAATAATAAATGGGAATAGTATTGATATCTATTCTTGGAAACTACTAGGGAGATTTTCTTGGTTTGTTTTTATTTTAATTTAATTTTATGTTTTAAAAAGTCATGTTTAGATTAAATTTTATACTTGTGCACAGAGGTTTCAGTAATGTGTATATTTTATACATTGAAAAGATATGATTTAATAAATACTGTTTGTTCCTTTTCTCCCTGAATAACCAATGATGGGGAAAGTCACTGGTAAAACTGTATGAACTTTGGATGAGTTTTTCCATTTTCTCAGTTTCAGTCCATATACGTCAGTGGTCCACCTTTTTCTTTCTTAGAAGATCTCCATGCATAGTCCATCAGCAAGTCTTCCACAGGTCCATGACTAGGGAACCATTGATACAGATGAAAATACAGTAGAATCCTTTTCTTTCAGAGTCCCAGACCAACCTCAGTTGTTTATTATCCTCAACTCTTTTTATGTAGCTGACATGGGCTCTTCTTGATGTGCACAGATTATTCATATTTTGGGGCATTTAAAGTGCATTAGACACACCATCGGAGTTGAAAGCAGCAGTTGTGGTAACCAGAAGTCAGAACTGGCAAAATTGCCAAAATAACCCTGGTATCTAGCAATTTCATGACATTGCTGGCTGGCACTGTTGGCACTACTCAAATAACAACAACAATGAATTTTATTTGAGAAAGAAATTCCTTTAAGGATGCTACCATACATATCTGTTTAGTTCCTTTGCCAAAACTGGCACTAGAGTCCTGTGTATGTTGAACAGGACCAAATCTGGTATTCATTATACAAATAATCTTAATCCTCTAATATTGTTTACACGGATTGTCTCCAAGACTAGTAACCTGTGTCTAAACAGTTTGTCACTGTGATGGAATTGTCCATGGATGGAATCTTTTGCAAATAATATCTTCTATTATTTTTTGTCAACTCTCAATTGAATTTCAATTTTGTTTTAGGATTATAGATTGCAGGGTTGACAAACATTAAATATTAGGATCTGTGACTTTTTTCCTAGTTAAATCTATAAAAAAAAATTCCACTCTCTTTACAAATACATTACGGAAAAAAGTATAAACTGTGCAGGAATGAGTAAATGCAGAGGATTTTTACCTCTGGAGAGATGGGTTCAAATCAGATTTAGACTGCAATATAAATAAATTTGGTGGTTTCAGTCTAATCCATAGTGGATAGACATTCTTCGATCACAAAACCACCACATTTCACCCAACTTGCAAACTCTGTTTAGGAGAAGCACATACAAAAGTATGTTGTTAGCAGAGCTGAGTGTGGGAGCTATCCTGTTTTCTGATAATATTAAGCTGGCATCTTTGACAGAGACCTGTTTATTTTCATGAATACCTAATTTACCTTAAAAGTGAAAAGAATATATATTGTGTTGGAGAGCTTCAAAGCACACAGTACTTAAAGTCCAGCTCCATCAGGATACTCTAATAAAAAAATTCTATATTAATTTGGTGAAATAGCTGTAAATGTCTAGGGGTCAAATCCTGTGTGTATTTTTCAGATAACACAGAGATGAAGGGCTATATAAGTACTTAGTTTGATTAAAAACAAAGAGGTAATCAGCCCCTACTTATGCAAACTCCTATTAACTTAAGTGGGCGTGTAGCTGAGTAAAAAATAAGTAAGGATCCCGGGATTTGTGTCTGACTATTTTTGTTAAACTTTGAGTTGTGGTGAATTTTTTTCCCCTTTATTCTAAAACTTATGACAAAATTAATGTTAAATTAACATCATCCAAAGTTAGTCTGAGAGTGTTTGTACTCAGTAGAAGCCCAAGCAAAATTGCCCATATATGCCAGTTGAAGAGGATGACTTACTGGTGTTATGTGAAAATCTTTTTGCCCCATAAAAATTGACTTTGTGAGCAATGGTTTGCATGCCCAAGTCATTCATTCACATGCAGGAACTTTTCTTGACTTTTGCTAACTACAGTAAAGTAAATGAAATTACAGAATAAATGATTCGTTGTAAATATTTAGTGAACTGTGACTAAGCACCTTTTAATAGAAAGTGTCAGTGTTTTAATTCCAGAGGCTTGACTGTTTATGAATGGTTATATTTTATAAGGTACTTTGTCATGGCTCACAAGATATTTACAGCAAATCTTTTTTTAGCTACTTTTTCATTAAGAAAACTCATGAGAATTTCCTGAGCATACAAAGCAGGCTCATGATTGCACAGTATAATCACCCTATGGTTTGTATTTCCTTCTGTCTGAGGTACTAGGGATTCCACTAGAATTATATTACTGTACCTCCCTTTTTGGACTAAATTATGAGTGTAAGGGGAAAGGGGCAAAAAAGAGGAGAAAACTTATCAGTTTAATAGTAGTTCCCAAGAACACACTTAGGCCTGGTTTGCACATAAAACATATGTCAACAAAGCTACAGCACTTAGTGGTATGAAAAGTCCAGACCCCTGAGTACCATAGCTATGCTGCCCTAACCCCCAGTGTAGATGCAGCTAGCTTGATGGAAGAATGCTTCAACCTAGCTACAGTCTCTCGGGGAGGTGGAGTTCCTACAGTGATGAAAAAACCTTTTCCAATGCTCTAGGTTACATCTACACTATGGGATTATGCTGGGATAGCTACAGCACTCTAGTTATGCAGCGATAGCACCTCTGATGTAGACATGGTCTTAATCTGTCTGTGATCTGCCATACCAGTTTATCCCAGTCAGACTATAGAGATGGGTCACTGTTTTATTACTATTATTATTTTATTTTAATGTTTTCTACTGTATACAGGAGCCTACTGCCCCTTAGGTCTGTTGCCAGCAGGTTGACTGAGCCTTGGAGAAAGAGCAGTAGGTCCCAGAGGTCTAGAAGAGAGAATCTTTCACCTAGTTGTGTGCAGCTCTCTTTCCAGCTGCACATGCACTGAAAGTATATGGGTCTTTGTTGTAGCAGTGGTTCCAAGGTCAAGAGAAGAGGGTGCTGGTGCTACCAAGCCCCAAGCAGCCAAACTTAGCAGAGCCCTTCAGCTTGATCTAGGGAGAAGTTCGCTCAGATGCCAGAAGAGACCATGGAATAGGGACCATCCTCAGTGCATCAAGATATAAGGCAAATAGGATTATCTTGTTGTGACCATCCCAAAAAACACCTCACACATCTGTGGATCCCCTCAAGGGCTGGTTCCTGTGGGGCTCCTAATCTTGGAGAAGTGGGAAAGAGAGGAAAACAGGTGTAGACCTAGCCTTGCTTTGTCTCTGAGAGTGTCCCAGAAAGGAGCAGTCTACTGGGCCTGTCCCTCCCTTCTAGTTAGAGAGAGGATGAGGGATGACACACCACAATCCAGCCTTTGATGCCTCAGGATGGCATACAACATACTGTCCTGGCACTTGCTCCGGCTTTATCACTAAAAACAGCTCTCCTGCTAGACTTTCCATAAGGTGCAAATCACCCCATACAAGTGTGACCCATCCATGCCTAAGGTAGCCACCTGAAAATGCCGAAGTCAGGGCAGTCTGCAAAAGGAGAGCAGATTCTCCATGCACTGGTGGGTGACGCTGAAGTCAGACCTCCCAGCCAGCCACAAACAATGCTTCTGATTCCCCACACTGGTTATCAAGAATCTAAAACAAAATATACACAGTCCCCCTTTACTGCATTTCAGTCTCTGACTCGCAATCAGCCACTAGGTCCAGAAATGAGAGAAATTATTTGAAACTCTATGCTCTTTACCAAAAAGGTTCTCCTGTCCCCAAAGAGTCAGACACATTACCAGATCAATATAAGTAACTGGATGAGTCTCAGTTCTTTGATTCACAGCCGAGTTGTAGATGAGTTGATTGATCCAGAGGTAGGTGAAGACTGAAGACAAAATGGATGTGGTGCAGCTGCCTTTTATGTTCTTTGGTCTTTGCCATGCTGCTTGTGGAAATTTCCACAAATAAGATGGAGTCCATGATCACATGAGTAAGTCTTGGGGACTCATGAGGTGCAGCCTCAGCTTCTCTCCCCAGGCCCATTGTACCTGTGAATTTCCTTAATGAGCCATTAAGCAGCTTATTGCTGTTGCCATCGTCTGGGGAGTTGCCCAGAAACACAGCACAAGTTGAAATACAGATACATCAAACATATCCATAACCTCCAATACAAATATTACACATACACATAAACAATATCATCATTCTTAGCAAACTATAACCTTTCTAACGGTACCTGACATGGAATATCTCATATGAACAATTTTAATTTTGAAATATTGATGTTAAATAGTATCATAAATGGCCCTCCAATCCAGCCAGTGTCACAAACAGAAAAAATACTTACTGTAACTGAGAACCATAGGGGAATGGAGAAGAGGTGGTACATATGAAGGGAAGAGAGACCCCAAATAGGGTAAAGGATAGGCTGGGAAAGAAATGAGACTTAGAACATGCCCTAAAAACAGCCAACAAGGAACTTTTCTTAGATGAGAGAGTCTTGCTTCTTGCAAAGTCTAAACTGAAACTAGTGTCTGAGAACAGACACATTCCAGCCATCTAACTACTGCATAGGGCCTAGACTATAAAGGGATTTATTGTAAGCAGGGTTTGTAGCACCACTATCTATCAAAGTTTCCTAACACTTCCCATTATAAAACTCAGTTTTCAGTTGCTTATAACTTTGTCATAGTGTTTTGGCTGAAATTTGCCATGGTAAGGTGTCTGTCTGAGCCTGAATTTAGGAAAATTTCAGCCAAAATGGTTCAGCTGTTTCCAAGAATGAGGCTAGGGAAAAATACATTGCTTTGCCCATGTTAAAACATTCTAATGAACTTTTCTTTTAGAAGAATTAATGCCTTCGTGTTCTGGAGCAGGGACTTGAAACTTTCCAAAAGGGTGGCAATTTTATCAGGGATGTGCCGTTTGCCATCCTTGTGAAAATCCACCTAAATTAGGTCAAGGTATATGCCTTTAAAAATCACTGCTAGCACATGCTGAATAGAGGCCTTGGTAGAGTTTAAGAACTAAATTCTGTCTGTACTGGTTGTTTTCCGGCCCAGGGCTGAATAGGACTTTTCCCCTGCAATCGCAGCTCTGAGCTGCTTCTGGTCAGGCACTGGAACTACAAGCAGGAAGCCTGTCTCTCCTGTGCTCTTAATAACTCCACTGCTGGGCCCAGGCAGCATGGAGGTGAAGGTGCCTGATTCAAGCCAGGAGGGGACAGGATCTGAACCTGTAGGTGAGGGAGAAGTAGACTGTAACAAGGAGTCTGGGAGTGGGGAATGAGACGAGGATAGTGTGATGAGGGAGTGTGGAGCAGGGACAGGGAGTTGGGGTGAAGGAGAGACGGAAATTGACTAGACAAAAGGACTGGGACTCAGAGACAGTGGGTGGGGAGGAGACTAAGATTTGAATGAGCAACCAGAGGTAAGTGCGAGACTGGGACTGGCTGCTGCACAGAGACTGAGACAAGGAACCTGGTGGGTTGGGGTGTGTGTGAGAGAGAGAGAGGGAAGGTGGATGGGGTCAACTGGAGTCCAGGGTGGGGAGACATCAGATGAGAAGACAGTGGGGGGTAGGGTGGGACTCTCTAGACAAAGAGTCTGGGAGCAGGGATTGGGATGTAGAGGCTGTTAGAACTTGAAGGAGAAGGAAACTGGGACTGGGCTGAGAAGCCTGAGGAGTGCAGACTGAGACTTGATTAAATGAGGAGAATGGGACAGGTGCAAGGAGATGGGACTGGAAGAGAGGTATTGTGGAGGAGATAGGGCAGAAAAGTACGAGTCTGAGGTCAATGGGTCAATTAGAGCACACACCCCTCCAGAGACTGGAATGAAACCCATCCTGCATCTCACCATCTGTGATGTCAGCTGATATCTGTGAAACCCTCTGGCAAAGTGCCCACATTCTCCTCTAGTGTTGGTCCACATAGGGGATGACAACTCGTTGTTTCAGGTAACAGAGGTCTGTGTGGTGGATCTAAAGGTTCCAGCCCTGCTGATTGCCAATTATGAACACACTATGTTAAATGAACATTATTAATGTTTCAAAGTCAAGCATTCAGAAATGTACAACCTTAAATTGTCCCCTTTATGCACATACCTTATTTTATAGTCTTTACACTATTTTTCCACTGGCCCCTTGCCCCTTGCAGGATGGACCTGCTCTGGCAATGAATCAGGGTTGTGTAGTGAAGGAGATTGTGGACCTTTGCCTCCTCTGTTGCAGAAGTTGGAAGGTGTGTAGTGAATGAGGCAGGAAATTGTAGGAAGAGAAAGGATGGTGTCATGGTTAAGGCAATTGAATGCTGCCCTACAGAATTAGATTTTGTCCCTGCCTCTGCTCTAAAGGTCTTGTGTGATGCTGGGCAAGTCACTTAAACCAAACTTTTCAAATGTCACTAGTTGTGTGTTCCTTTTTTTCTGGGGTGCCTGATTTGAGATGCTGAGGTCTGAAATGCAGAAATGGTAAACACTTACAGCTACTGCTGAAGTCAGTGCGAGCTGTGCTTTGAATATATAAAGTGCTATATAATGCTAACTACTTTGAAAAAATCGGGTCCCAGATGTCTCAAATTGGGACTAGAATTACTGTAGATTTTGAAATTAATTTCTGTGACCTTAGTTTCCAATCTGTAAAAATGGGTTAATGAGCACCATAGAAACACTCATGAGGAAATTAATCCTTCTTTCTTCAGAGCAGGGTTTGAATAGTGTCCACCAGATAAATCCAGGGTCCACAGTTCATTCTGTGCCCTCAGGGAGGCAAGAGTCCTCTGGAAAAAATGTGATTATATAAATGAAAAATGCATCAAAATGCAGGGAGCTGAACTAGGTTTGCCCAGGTAGCCTTAATTCTGCCATTTCCTGTGTTTTAAGTTCTTGTTTGCAGCCTTAATATTCTTTTACTGTATGTTTTTTTTAAGGTGTAAAACGTAGAGCGTACATGTATGTATACCTGGTGGACAGAATTCTTCTCTTGGTTATATCTTTGCACCCATGTTTAAGTCAGTGTAGTTTCATGGGTGTAAGTAAGTGCAGAATTTGATTGTGTTGGCTCAAATAGTTTGGCAAAGGAACAATGCCATACAAAAAGAGGTTCAAATGTTTCTATAGGCTCCCAATCCATTTCTGCTGCTTGCCTTCCTTCCATTGGCTTGATGTACCTTCTCAGATTCATTTTGGGCAACATGAGGGTAGGCAAATATGCAGTAATTTGATATAGAATCAAAGAAATGTAGGACTGGAAGGGGCCTCAAGAAGTCAAGTCCAGCCGCCTGTGCTGAGGCAGGACCAAGTAAACCTGACAGATATTTGTCCAACCTATTCTTAAAAACCTGTAATGACAGGGGTTCCACAACCTCCTGTGGAATGCTATTCCAGAGTTTAACTGCACTTAGAATTAGAAAGTTTTTCCTAATATCTAACCTAAATCTGCTTTGTTGCAATGTAAGTCTATTCCTTCTCCTACCTTCAGTGGACATGGAGAACAATTGATCGCATTCCTCTTTGTATCAGCCCTCAACATATTGAAAACTTCTTTTCTAAAGAAGTGCCCAGTTTTTAAAACCTTGCATTGTAGGTCAGGTTTTCTAAATGGTTTATCATTTTTGTTGCTCTCCTTTGGACTCTCTTCAGTTTATAGTGGTCATAGTGCTCCAGCTGAGGCCCCACCAGTGCTGAGTAGAGTGGGACAGTTATGTCCCAAGTGTTATATATGACACTCCTCTTAATACATCCCAGAACAATATTAGCCTTTTTTTGCAGTTGCATCACATTGTTGACTTATATTCAGTTTGTGATCCACTATAGTTCCCAGATCCTTTTCAGCAATACTATAGCTGGTTATTTCCCATTTTGTAGTTGGGAATTTGATTTTTCTTTCCTAAGTGTAGCACTTTGCACTTGTCTTTACTGAATTTCACCTTGCTGATTTCAGACCAATTTATCAAGGTCATTTTGAATTCTAATCCTGTCATCCCAAGTGCTTGCAACCCCTCCCAGCTTGGTGTCATCCACCGATTTTAAAAGCATACTCTCCATTCCATTATCCAAGTCATTAATGAAAATATTGACTAGTATTGGACCCAGAACTGACCCCTTTTGGGACCCCACTAGATAGACCCTTCCTGTTTGACAATATGGTCTTTCACCTACCTTATAGTAATTTCATCTAGACCACATTTCCTGATTTGCTTATGAGAATGCCATGTCGTGTTGGGCATTGTCAAAACCTTATTAGAACTTTCAAGTTATGAACATCAAAGTTATGAACTGACCAGTCAGCCACACACCTCATTTGAACCAGGAAGTATGCAATCAGGCAGCAGCAGAGACCCAAAAAAAGCAAAAATGATACAATATTGTGTTAAATGTAAACTACTAAAAACATAAAGGGAAAATTTAAATAAAAAAGATTTACAAGGTAAGGAAACTATTTCTGTGCTTGTTTCATTTAAATTAAGATGGTTAAAAGCAGCATTTTTCTTCGGCATAGTAAAGTTTCAGAGCTGTATTAAGTCTCAGTGTTCAGTTGTAAACTTCTGAAAGAGCAATAGTAACATTTTGTTCAGAGTTATGAACAACCTCCATTCCTGAGATGTTTAACTCTGAGGTTCTACTGTAGATTGTCTGAAGAAACTCAATGTCCATATTAAGAGAACTTGGATCTTATAAACTGTTGAGTTGAAACCTGAAAGAAATGCTCAAGTAGCAAGCATATTGTGAGTTGTGACAATTTTGTAGATGCTGCTGTTATAAAATTAAGTTGTCATATAACATTCAATCACTTAAGAATATAGCTTTCCTCTGTTGTTGAATGTCTGTGATTCTGTTCATTCCAGCTCTGTAGGCATCAGCTCTGCAAGTATCAGCTGTGTCCTTCTGTCTCTTTTATCGTTAGCGATCTTGATTTTCACTTGTAAATGTATGATCTACTAATATTTTATAAACCTAGGAAAGAACTGAGCCAATATCATGCCCAGATATTTGATCCCAATTAATATGTATCTCTCCTTTGTGTCCAGTTACTGACATGGACCTAGACAGGAAAGAATACGACTTGGCGCTTTTCCCTGCCTTTTATGTTATGGCAGTAGGTCAAGAAATGTAATTCTTGTTGCCTTTTATTTTACTATATTTTCCTTTGTGTTCAGTAATGATGGTCAACATGTCAGCAGATCTTTCAATGAAAAAACGAAGAACATAATTACATTGCAGGAGGAATAAATAGAAGTGCTAAGGAAAGAGTTGTCAAACTTTTTTACATGATCATAATGAAGAGGTTGTCTTGTGCATTCCCTCTTTTCGCATTCACCTTGTAAGAACTACCTCCCCTCCCACTGGCAACTGAATAACCTCCTTGTAACAAGCATAGTAATACATGGAAAAGTAATATTAGGAAAATATTAAGTAAAGCTAAAATACATTAAATATGACTTATCAGCTGAAAACAAGGAGAGTGAGCACCATGTTACCATTCATCTCTCTAGACTACCAGCAAAGTGCTCCAGAAATCATTGGTGTCCATGAACCATTGCACTAGGGGAATCTGTATTTACATCCATCCAAACAACCCATGTGGGTCTTATTACCTGCTTTGGAAAATGTTGTAAATTGTCACCCACTTGCTTTTACCTTTACCCCAGAAGGCTATCCAAGCAAATAATAAAGAATACACTTACATAGTATATCCAAGAAAATTAGGTCTAAATAAACTCTGGTATGATGCCACACATTTTTAAGGAAGCAGAACTGAAAGTAGACCACACAAATCACTCAGTTATGAGCACCGTTGCCTGTGTGCTCATTGATGCCAGGTTGGAGTTCTAAGAAGTAATGGCTGTGACTGAATAAGAAATGGAGCGAGCCTTTTAAAAAACAAACAAAAAAAAAAAACACTAAACTGACTCCTAGACTACTTCATGAAGCTGTTTTCTGACAACCTTAGTGGCAATAGGAGAAATTAAGAGTGCCTCTGTATTGCCTCCAACCAAAAGCACCTCTGGCTTCAGATGTGGAGGTGGAAAGTAAAGGTGGAAGATATTCCATTCATGCTACAGCCACTGGAAACAATAATTACTTTCTGTAACAAATAACTCTGATACTTCAATCACTTTTATTTTTGCATATTTACTATGGTATTTCTTCAGTGAATGGAAACCCCTTTTTCTGGGTAATTCAGTTCAGCCCATGAAGCCAAGTGTTGCTTGTCTGGGCCGATGAGAGGAGAGGGAGAGAAAACTCTGTGGCCTTTCTCCTCCACCTCCCTGACTTGTGACAGTGAGTGATTTGGTACAGCATACAGTGGCAGTACTACCTTGATTAGCCCTAACTAGGATGAATAACATGCAGACCAATGCATTTCCTTGCAGGTTTTGGTGTGGAAAATCTATCTGATGAGCTTGTCCATGGTGGTGATGTCACTGATTAATACCCGTTGATAGGAAATCTGCTATCGTGAACAAATAGGAACGCTTCCTGATTGTCCTGAACCTGACCTTATGGCAATGGCCCTGCCTCTTGCCCATGCTGGTTGGTTGTCAGCTTTTCCATGTGTGGTGCTCTGGGTTCTGTGATTGTGTTTTGTGTATGCTTAGACATGATCTGGCGGTCATAGTGGGTCATAAGCTAGATATGAATCAACAGTGTAATACTGTTACAAAAAAACCAAAGACCATTCTGGATTGTATTAGCAGTGGTGTTAAAGGGAGACACAAGAAATAATTGTTCCATTCTACTCCACGCTGTTCAGGCCTCAACTGGAGTGTCCAGTTCTGGGCGCCACACTGGAGAAAGTCCAGAGAAGAGCAACAAAAATGATAAAACATCTAGAAAACATGACCTATGAGGGAAAATTGGGGGGAAAAAAAAAAGGGTTTGTTTAGTCTGGAGAAGAGAAGACGGTGAGGGGGAGGGGATAATACTTCTCAAGTACATAAAAGGTTAATACTAGGAGATGGGGGAAAAATTGTTCTCTTTAATCCCTGAGAATAGGACAAGAAGTAATGGGTTTAAATTGCAGTAAGGGTGATTTAGGTTGGACATTAGGAAAAGCTTCCTAACTGTCAGGATAGTTAAGCACTAAATAAATTACCTACGGAGGTTGTGGAATCTCCATCACTGGAGATTTTTAAGAGCAGGTTGGACAGAAACCTATCAGAAATGGTTTAAATAATGCTTGATCCTGCCTTGAGTGCAGTAGATTGGACTAGAAGACCTCTCGAGGTCCCTTCCAGTCCTATGAGTTTGCTAATTTTGTTTCTTCTACTCATGAATTCTAGTCTTTTATCCTTTCTGATATTACATCATCACAACCCGTCGGTCTGCATGGTCTGACGGGTTAGTTCTTGCCAAGGAGTCAGTTAAAGACCACTGAGCATCCTCTCAAACCTGTTGTGTTTGGGAGGATGTGAGTAATTACTCCCATGAATTACAAAAGATCTGACCATTAGGGGCTGATAGTTGGCTACAGGTAGACCAGAATACTCAGTATGAGATTAGCGGTGGAGGGTGTTGTGGGACTACTGTGCATAGCTATATTAGGCCTTTGGACTGAGTGGTCATTATGGTGGTCTGGTCTGTGTGTCAGGACAGGACCAAGGATTAGATATGGAGTCAAAGGGACTAGCAGAGTTTATGTATGTGGATCCTATCTCAACAGTGCAATAACTTGCAAGACTACTTCTTACTGGGCATGTGTTGATGTTGGTTTGGCTGCATCACATGTAGGCAAATTCTTGACAAATTGTGCATACATCTTCCTTGTGCTGTGACCATGAAAATATTTATTTTAATAATAGTAATAAAGATTAAATTAAAACTTCTGGGGATGATTTATTTACTTCTACATATAAAAGAAACTCGACAGTGTATACAATTGTTGAGAGAAAGTACTTAAGTGCAGGAGATATTTGACCCTCCGCCATGTGCCTAGTAATGCACTTCACATACTATGCACTAACATACGTCACGTATTGTAGACATATCATAGCTATGAAAACAGAGCTCATGTGTTCCCCAAAATGTTGTAACATACACATGATTTTGTTGTACTGTTAAATAAGATTCAGACAGCAATGCAAAATGGACTCAGTAAGAAAAAATAAACATTCTAAATGCAGACATTTGATGCATTGATTTCGGCCAAGCTTTTACAACTGAAAATTTGTAAGCTTGAAGTCAAGTCCAAATTCAAATATGCATTAAATGCTATTTAAACTTTGACTTTATACTAATCCATTTAACAAAATGCAAATAAGATTGGTTTAAGGGAGTCTGTTTTTGTTTCTTTGAGTTGAAATTGTTAGGAACTTTTGGCCTGAATTCTCTGCAAAGTTCTCTTGAGCATTTTATTGTTGTGGAGAGTAGGGTGCAAATATAAAGCCTGAATTCTGCAATTGCCAGCACACAGGCAAATTGTTGCACTTGCAGAGCTCGCTGTTGACTTTGGCTGGGCTGTGTGTGGGATCCAACAGTCCATCCATACAATGTCATTGCTGAATTGAGGCCCATATTTGGCCCTACTAATGGTATGTGAACTCTATCTTGCTCCTTACAATGACATCTGTCTTCTTTGTCACTTTTTCTTTTTCTCCTTCAGAACAAAACAGAAAATTAAATACAAAGAACTATTGCTGTTACATTGTTATGGCTACAATATAAAGCACAGAAATTAGGAAATTACAAAAATCAAAGATTCTTAGATATATTGTGCATATATAGCATTTTCTACACTTCCTTCTGTTTTTAAATGGCAACTAGCACATTTTTTTTTTTAGATTATTGTATACCATGAAATATACAAAGCTTATAATTGTCCCTACATGAGTGCATGCAACTCCTTTAAAAGTTAATAGTAATTACACTTAATTGAAGTTTGCTGGGATGATTAGGCAGTTGGGGATAAGATTTTCAAAGGCATTTGTTGGCGTTAACTACCCAACTCCTCCTTACTTTCTAAAGGTGCTTGGTGCTTAGCTTCCTTGGGTGCTTTTACAAATTCTGGTTTTTGCTGTACAGTTTGCTGGAGCTGGTTGAAAAAATTCTGATGGAAGAGTTTTCTGTTAGAAATGCTGATTTGACAGAATAGAAAGGTACCTGTGAAACCTATCTATTGCTTCAAAATGTTTGAAAAATGATCAGAACATTTTGTTTCAGTAAGGTCAAAGCACTTTATTTCAACTTTATTTTGATTATTATATTAAGAAAAGATGAAGCAATTAAGTCAGAACCAAGCTTTGATAAGGTCACTTTGATATTCTGAAATAAAATAAATGTAGTTGTGTGGGAGACTTTCTGTAATTTTGGCTTTTTGTCCTGATTTGGGACAAAAGGAAACTTTTAAATGCCAGAATTTCCCATGGAAGGTAAATTCTGATTTTAACCAATTCTGCAATGTGCTTGAATTAATGTTAGTGGATGAATGCTAGTGCTGTGAATTGCGTAATTTTTGAGTGTTTGATCTTGCAACCTTAATGTTGCCTTAGACCTAGATTTTTACACTTAATAAGATTACTGTTTGTTTCCATCTTTTAAGCATTATAATATGCTTAAAATAATAAAATAATCCTACTTTTTTCAAGAGGATTTTATTCTCTTCATGATGATACAGTGTTAAAACTGAATATAGCAGCTGGAATATTCTCTGGGACAAAGTCAGAAACCAAATTATAATTAATGAACACAGTTATGGTCATCTTCCAAACTCCCTGCTTTTGTTTTCATAGCAAATAGATCAAAACTAGGGTGACTTTAAAACATCAATATTTTATAAAATTCTTCTTTTCTTGTTCCAAAAATCCTGCCAAATTGTACTTAAATGAAGTCTTTTAAGGAAAAAGCATGTAAGAGTTCTTAAGTATAAATACATTTTTGTGATTTTAAGAAGAATGGGGTATTTATAATGGATTGAACCAGGGCTTTTCTGCTCTGTGTTATCTTTATAATGTTTGCCATAAAGTGCTTCCAGGCGACATCTTGACTTCTGTAATTTTTTTTCTTCCTTTTCATTGGTGCCTGGAACAGATTATCGTGGGTTATAACATTTTTAAACATTTAAGTATTCTGTTTGAAAGCAGGAAAAAGAGCACAGCATTGATATGACAGTATACGGCTTTCCTGAAAAGATATTATCACAGGATTTCTAGTTTCTTACTCTAGGGGAGCAAGTTGCATAGATTGTATTAATAAAATAATATTTTTAAACAAAGCTTTATGTTTCTATTGATAACATACTTGATATTGGGAAATGGTGCATCAGAGTGCAGAATTTGGCCCTCAGAAGTGAGTATCTAGCATATAAATGCAATCTGAAGTTAAAGCTAATTATTCTAAGCAAATATGCTATATTTGGGCTATGTTCCCGCTATTTGGACTGATGTATTTTATGTGTCTGCTTATGAATAATGTTCTTTTACTCTCACAAAAAAAGTAATGGTGACATGGAGTAATTGGTGATTAATCCTGAAGGCTATTTCATTATTTGATTTAGGAGGCTGTGTGGTATATTTAACTGAGGAGAGTCTGATTCACAGCTCTGCCAGTAGCTTGCTGTGTGTAGCCTTAGCACATTACTTAACCGCTCTGTCTATTACCTTGTTCATTTTAGTTAGGGGGGAATAACTATCTGTGAGAGCTGTAGGAAGGATTGATAAATGAAACAACTGCTATCTACATGCGTAGCCTGCCTTTTAAAAGTGCTGAGCACCCAGAAGTTCCCATTGACGTTTTGGGGAACTGCTGAGTTTCAGCATGTTTAAAAAATTGTGTCTTTTTGTTAGATGCTAGAAGATGAGCTTAGAAGCCTACCTGTAGGCATGTGTTTTTATTTAAAAATGTTGCCACTAGGTGGTATTTATTATTAGGAACTTCTAAAATCACAATTGCTTTTGTCAATAAAGAGTTTAGCCTAGCATAAAATCTGCTTCATTTAACATATAACTCTGAAACTGACGTTTAAAGAAATTAATATACAAGAATACTCCTACAGAAATATGAATAGAATATTTCAAATAATTTAAAAGTAATAAATTCAAGATTTACATAAAATATTTATATTAGCTTGTAATTTGTAATTGTCTTGTGGTTTTAATTTAGATTGAAAATAGCTAGGGATTTCACACTCAGTTAACACTTACAATGTATATATACAGTGGAATTATGTTTTGACTTCCTCCTCTCCTCATCACTTTTTCATCTTATCCTCTTGAGAGCAAACTGAGCATTCATCTCTTTTGGCCTTGTTAAATTTCCTTTGTATTTTGGGATATTGTTGAGACTGGAGATGAACTTTTTCCTTGCTTTACAGAGAACAGAAATGACTGATCACAATCCAGTCTGCATACTGTAGAAAGACAATTGTCTCATTTATTTCCTGATCCAAACTGAAGCCCTTTGTGAATGAGCAAATGGAACATATTATACTATACAACTGGAGTAAATTATATATTTTTCCTTTTGGCAGTCATAGAGATTTATACAATTAATCTATGTTTCAAATGCTTAACTGGAAATGTAACAATTTTGTATACCAAGGTTCTGATTCTCATCTCTTTTCCCCAGCTTCACATTGGTGTAGCAGTAGATATGATATATTTCAACTTTAGTAAGGGTTTTGATACCATCGCACATGACCTTCTCATAAGCAAACTGGGGAAATACAGCTTTGATGAAACTACTGTAAGGTGGGTGCACAACTGGTTGGAAAACTACTCAGTGATTCACAGTCAAACTGAAGGGGCATATTGAGTGCGGCCCACAAGCATCTGTCTTGGGTTGGATTCTATTCAGTATCTTCATAAATGATTTGGATAATGGCTTATAAAAGGTACACTTACAAAGTTTGTAGGTGATGCCACGCTGGGAGGGGTTGCAATCATTTTGGAGGCCAGGACTAGAATTCAAAAGGATCTTGACAAACTGGAAATAAATAGGATTAAATTCAATAAGGACAAATGCAAAAAACTACTTTTAGGAAGGAATAGCCTTATGAACAAATATAAAATTGGAAATGACTGCCTAGGAAGAACTGCAGAAATGGATCTGGTAGATATAATGCATCTCAATGTAATACTGTCATAGAGGATTGGTCCATCAACGGCTATTAGCCAAGATGGTCAGGAAAGCAACCCCATGCTCTGAGTGTCCCTATCCTCTGTTTGCCAGAAACTGCAGGCGGATGATGGGATGGATCACTCAATAATTGCCTTTTCTGTTCACTCCCTCTGAAGCATCTGGCATTGACCATTGTCAGAAAAGTGAATACTGGGCTAGATGGACCATTGCTCTCACCCAACATTGCCATTCTTATGCAAAAAAAAAGAGTGAACATCACTCTAGGGTGTATTAGCAGGATTGTTGTCAGCAAGACACAAGAAGTAATTCTTCCATTTTTCTCAGCACCGAGAAGGCCTCGACTGGAGTAGTGTGTTCAGTTTTGAGCACCACACTTTGGGAGGGGTGTGACAAAGTCCAGAGGAGAGCAACAAAAATGAGTGAAGGTCTAGAAAACAGGACCTATGAGGAAAGATTGGAAAAAATTGTTTGTTTAGTCTGGAGAAGAGAAGATTGAAGCGGACAAGATAAGTCTTCCAAGTATGTGAAAGGTGGTTATAAAGAGGATGGTGATAAATTGTTTTCCTTATACACTGAGGACAGGACAAGAAGTGATGGGCTTAAATTGCAGCAAGGGAGATTTAGGTTAGTCTGTGATGTGGTTGGGGTGTCCCCATCCTATGCAGGATGAGTACACCCCACCCTCTTAGCTATCCTTTACATCAAGACCATGAGGTCTCTAGTCTAAAGTCGGCAGGTCTGTCCTGTTTCACAGGGCAGTAAGGCCCAGTGGCCAGGATCAATAGGATGGCTTATAGCCTCAGGGCAGTCAGGCCTACTGACTGAGTCAATAGGTTGGCCCTTAGCCACAGGACGGTAAGTCCCAGTGGCCAAACGGGGTAGGCCGCCACCTAAAAATATGTGGTGGCTGGGTAGGGGGACTCAACCCCTCTCTACTCCCTGGATCCTCACGTAGGAGCACATGTCCCAAGACTCAGGTACTTTATCAAACCCATGATGAACAAGTAAAGGTTGTAAACATGCAGTCCTTACATTAATAACCCAATAGAATTCAGTGGGACCACTTGCTGTTAAGATTATTTGGGAGAGATTTTAAAATCACCTAAAGAATGTAGAGACTTTAAACAATTTACTTCCACTGGGACTTGTGCTCCAAGTTCCCTTCAGTACTTTGAAAAATTTCCCCCATTACATATATATAGACTAAATGTAAAATACACGTACATGCATAGATTCATTTGCCAGAGAGAGGGCCCTAATTATGTCTTAGTATTTTTTGTGGAAATTAAAGGCCTTTTTCAACACAGTAATACATAGAGCATACTGAACGTGGGGATAATTGTAAAAATGTAATAAAGAGATAGCATTAGTTTACACAGGAATATTATAAAATATTGACATTTTTTGAAATTGCATATTTTTGTTTGTGGTTCATTTTGATGTGTTTATATTTATGTGCAATTGAATTAAATTTGTCATGAAAGCAAATTTCAATACTGATTTCCAGTTCTCTAAGGAAGCTGAAGATATTACTATAATATGCACTCCAGTCGCTCTCACTACATGAAGATAAAATGATATTTCCAGAGGGATTTTTGTCCTCAAGAAAGGAGTGTTTTCCTTTTAGAAATTCTGGAAGCAGTGGCAGCAGGATTTTAGCTATAGGAATGCCTGTGGCTTATGACTGTTTATGCCAGCAATATCTTGTTCTCTTCTCCCTCCTGTCCCAGAACATACTTTTCCTGGTACAAGTATGAATTTTAGTAAGTAGACATGCAAATTAATTTTATGAATGTATACTCTTGTATTTAAAGTAACATTGACTAAAAATGCCCTCCTTCGCTAGTAAAATACAGTTCAGTTTGGTTTTTGGTCCTTTAATCCAGCAAAACACTAAGTACCAGTTTAAGTGCATTACTTTGTTGGGACTACTCACATGCTGAAAGTTAAATGCTTTGCTGGATCAAGACCACAGTGACCTCCCCTGGAGCATCTATCCCTACAGCATCTCTGAAAATCATTTCCCTAGGTGCTTTAAATTATTCCTGATTACACAGGTGTAATTTAGAGCAGAATTTACCTTTGTGTGGGAGTAGCTTGACTACTGATTTTGTCAAACTACTGAAAACTGCTAAGCCTATTGGCAGGCAAATTTTACTATTCCTTTTTACAACTTATGGTGCAAACAAAATTGCTTTCATTTTCAGGGAAACAAAGTTGTATATTACAGAAGCTTAAAAAGACAATGTTTGGTGGAAGATGGTTTGAGGTATTGTAGAGATACTGGTTTTTTGTGGTTGATTAATTTCATTTGAGGGGGTAATTTTAGCAGTGTTTGAGTTCTGTGTAAATGTCCAAAAAATTGGGAGTTTTCTCTTTGTATATACATGTAGTAACATTACATACAGCACTATGTTAAAGTGCACTAGAGAACCTTTAATGCATACCACCAGGGTCTATATGGATCAATTCATGTGCAATATGTTAGTGCACTTCAGAAATTACACTTCCATGTAGACAAGTCTTTAGATACAAGCTAGGGAGTCAGAACATTGCCTGTATAAACAAACTGCACTGGGAAAGGAGTAAAGTCAACACAAATTGAATACCCATTTCCAGTGTTTTTCAGTATTTGCTGGATAAACACCATTTTTTTGCATTGGTAATGTTTTATTGGTGTTTATTGGTTAAAACCTAAAATCAGAAGCCCCAGATATTGGCAATAGGAGAATGAGGCTTCTACCAATAGGTTTACATGTTTATATCAAGCTCATGTCGATTTTGAGTGAAAGGCATTATGTCTGAAGCCTGTTTGGACTGTGTGAAATAAGTGCATTCCTAATGGACATTTATCCACTTAATCAAAACCACCACCACAATTAGTACCTTTGTTGGTACTATCAGCCAAAAGGCTTTGAGTTAAATGGTCATAGAGACTGAACTTGTCTTTCATCTGTCTGCCTGGATCAGGGTGAGGCATACTGGTGAGATTATAAAGGAAAGTTGGCATTTTCATTACTTGTGCTTGTACTTATCCTGTAGAGTGCCCAGCTCAGTGGAACGCTGAACCTGGCTGGTGCACTTAGATGGTACTTTATGGAAAGCACTTATTTAACAGTCCTTCAGATATAGGTCTCTTATAAAATTTATTACTACCTGCAGTGTTAGACACTAAATTCACCATAGGAGGAAAAATATTTTTTTGATAGTGGGTTCAAAATACGGTATACTGTAGTTAGCTTAATATTAATTATGATCCATCCTTTGTTTTTAGAATATTAATGCATATATACCATTGTTGCTGTTTTCAGAACAAAGATAATTATTCTTAGTATCGTTTAAGCAGTTCCACCTTATGGACTTTAGTTTCTGATAATTCACAAGTTTAGAGAATGGCATTGTCTAAATATCTGGAGTTATGTGATCAAGATCAAAATATCACAAGTGCACATCTGTTTCTTTTAATGAGTGATGACAATTTACTGTATCTCATCTAGACTACAATAGACTAACTTTTTAATGTTGCTTTCAAGTACTTTACTATTATTTCTAGGCAACAGTTTTTCACAGTTTTAATCTTAAGGACTAACTTGATTAAAATGCTATGATCCTGTCATTCCTGCATATATAGCTTGAATGCATAACTATTGCCACTCCCAACTCCATCTTTTAAAATGGATTCAGGAAGCATGATAAACTTTAGAAATGCTGCTCAAAATGCTGAGCATCCCATAAGCATCGTGTTAGCAAAATAAAAACAGAATTAATCACAATCAAAGGAGCATTTAGAAGGCAGTCAAAATCAGTTTTGTAAACTCTCATGATTTTATTAAGACTTTGGTTATTTGGTCTTTTCTATAAGCCCTGCTTTAGTTGTTCAGTGCTGATGCCTGTGAGTGACCCATGCTCAAGCTGCTTGAAGCGTTTGGGGGAATCACATATTTGGAATAATTGCCAGATTTACAAAGACTTCAAGTAGAGCACTAAAAAAGATAAAGAAGCCAGGCCGAAGTTTCTGTTGATGAAGACTACTTTCAGAGCCTAGTTGCTCTGGCTTGGCCCTGAGTGCACCTCCTATTCTGCCCAAGATATGGCACCCCCTCCCTCTCCGATGCCTAAGAACAGACATAGTACCTTTAGTCAGACCACGGAGGGAGGAAGTTCATTGGCACCTAAATCTGCTAAGCACATGGATAAGAGTAAAATGCAGTCAAAGTCCAAGCACTCCTCTTCTCAGGCAGCAGCTAAACCTCTCTCCATTGGGAGAGGCCCCTCCTACGCCTACAGAGGGTGATTCTTCTGCCTCTGAATCAGAGGTTGGCTTCTATGTTTCCTAGTCTTGGAGCCAGTCATGGTGCTCCTCGCCTAGGCATTTGTACCTGGGGTTGTTTTCACATCCTCCTCATGGATCAGGCATGTGGCCAGGGGGTCACTGGTGTCCTCCACGTGTCCTGTAGTCCCTTTGGAACCTGTGGGTTTTCTCCCAGTTTCCAGGTCCTACATGAAATGTTCCTGCTCTGTGTCCTGGGAAGGTGGAGGGAAGATTGCCCATCAGGCACCGCCTGTTCCTGAGTCTGGTACTGGGCTCAGTGCTGAATGGTGGGAGGTAGTTCAGGAAGAGCCTCCTGAACTCCTGTCTGAAGAGGGGCAGCCTCAACTGGTGTTGGCTTCATCGTCATCCTCTCCTGATTAGGCAATCTCCTTGGGAGGTCTCTCACCCTCTCCTGATGACTTCAGTGCATACCAAAAGCTATTGAAAAGGGTTGCGTCAGGTTTGCGGAACCAGATAGAGGATGTTGAGTCCTCCCATTGCCTCATTGGCATTTTGGCTACAACACAGCCATTGTTGGTGGCCTTACCTATCAATAAGGCAATTTGAGTCGACTAAGTTCTTAAGGCAGACTTTCTCATCCCTCCCTCACTCTGCAGAAAAGGCTGAGCATAAATACTGTGTTCACCCCCAGGGGGTTGTTTCTCTACTCCCATTCCTCTCCTGCTCCCAGGAGTTCTGGTTGTGTCAGCTGCCAATGAAAGGGAATGGCAGGGACAGCAGACTGCAACCTCCAAATCAAAAGACACACACAAAATTTGTTTGGTAGAAAAGTTTATTCTGCTGTGGGGTTGAAACTCAGAATTGCCAGCCTACAAGCGTTATTGGGCCACTGTGATTTTAACATATGGGAATCTGTGTTAAATTTCAAGGACATGAATCTTCTCTAGTTGAGAAGGGGAAGTTAGTAGCAAGAACTTTTCTACAAGCTGGGCTCGATGCTGCAGGCTTGGCTGCGAGGACCATGGTCTCTGCTGTTTTCATGGACAGGAGCTCTTGGCTGTGGTCCTTGGGACTTCTGCATGAAGTCCAGCAAACAATTCAAGACTTTCACATTGAAAGGCCATCACTTTTTTCAGAGCAAACACACCCTAGGCTCCCTGGGTTGAAAGATTCTAGGGTGACTTTTAAGTATTTGGGGTTGTATACACCTGCCCCATCCAGGAAGCATGTTTGCTACGGCAGACCCACCGATACTCTGCTCCTGCTCTGCGTCAGGACCTGCAAAGAGAGAAGAGTAGGAGTTACAAGAGCAGCCCATCACCTCTTCCTGCTTTTTTAATCAATGCCTGCTCCATCAATTTATCTCCTAGGGGGTGCTACACAGATGCGGTCAAGGATGCCATACTTTTCCCTTGATGCCAGCTTCTTCCTTTTGATGGTTCTCAAACCATCTTTCCCACTTCCTCAGAGCTTGGTCCCAAATTACTTCAGACCAATGGGTCCTAAATACTGTGGACGTGGGATACACCCTCCAGTTTGTTTCTGTCCTTCTTTCCCACCCTCCCTCTGTCGCTCTTCAGGACCATTCTTACAAGCAGCTCTTCTTCCAGGAGATACAGTCTCTCCTTTGGGTGGGAGCCATAGTGGAAGTTCCACAGTGTCTCAGAGGGCTGGGGTTTTATTCCTGCAATTTTCTAATCCCAAAAGCAAAGATTTTAAACCCTCACCAACTCAACCGGTTTTGTGACGGGGTGCTCTACTCACCAAAGGTATGGAGCCTCCTCTTGGCCATTTTGTGGAATAGCTCACTAGGTTGACACCTCTCCCCCTGGTTTCAAGCTCTCTCTCCACCTCTTTGTTTGCAGCCCCTCTCCTGCTCCAGGAGCTGCATTGTGGCCTCTTTGTGACTTTGCCCTCTGGCTAGATCACTATTGTCATTTTCCCTTGCTGAAGGGGGGAGAAGTATCTTCTCCCAAACAGGCTCAGGCAGTCTTACTATGCCACTACCCCACTGGTGCCACTTCTCCAGTGGCTGGTTGGGGAACCTGGGCCCACCCTCTATGCCAGGTTCCAACTCAGGGACTCTCTAGTCAGCAGCTAAGGTCTCTTCCATCCCATACCTTGCTGCATTTCTCAGAGCCCCTTCTTAACTTGCTGGCTCTCCCTTCCTTCTCTGGGTCTTCTAGTTTTACTCTCCTCCTAGGGAGCAACTACAGCTTACATGTCTTTGTAGCCTCCAAACACTCTTCCCTCTTCTCAGGGAGTGATGGTAGCCTTTTCCATCAGCCCCTCTATTGCCAGCTTCCTGGCTTATATAGGCCCTGCCTGTTCCTGCACAGGTGAGCATCTTCTAATTAAGGCTTCTCTTGCAATCTTAATTCCCCTCTGGCCTGCCATAACCTTTCAGGCAAGTAGGGGGAGGACACCCCATCAGAGATATCTAAAAAGGATAGTTTTGCATAGTTATCCTGGCTTTTATTGTTTTCTCCCTGGATCCAGTAGAGTGGTATGCTGCTGTCAACTTATAAGATGTCAGCTTTCATTAGTTGATTTTTCAGGGTCCCAGAAAGTATTTTAGATTCATCATGAAGCACTCTCATTACCAGTTCACTGTGTTGCCTTGTCAGGCTTGTCACAGCTTGTCAGCAGCTCCTTGGGTTTTCACAAAATGTATGTGTGATGGACTCTCAGCACTCCTCGCTGGATTGGCGCCTTCTGCTGGTGATCTGGGGAATTGCTAAAGCAGACGCCAACATCCGTGGGTGTGGTCCGTCACACTTCCTTGTGGTTCACCGGTAGTCCTCCTCGCTGCCGTCAGGACCCACCGTGCCCTCTTCCTGACCCAGCCCTCTGGCCAAGCCACAATCTGTGTCCCCGCCCCCGCTTCCGGGAGATTCTGTGGTTCTGGTTCTTCCACTTACTTCAGTGGTTGCCACAGTCTACCACCATTGCAATGGCGGTCTGGGGGAGGTAAGGAGGGACCCAAGCCCGCCTACTACTCAGGGTCCCAGCCCAGGGATCCTGTGTGCAGCCAGCTTTCACCGCCTCTCCCTCAACTTCTCAACAGACTTCCCTGGGCCACTTCCCCTCAGCCCCAGTGCCTCTTCCACCCGTGTATCAGGGCATCTGCTCTGCTGAGCTCCCACAGTCAGCCACTGCTCTGTCCTGGATGCTGACCTTCTGTCTGCAGGGCAGCCAGCCTTCCCTCCCCGAGCTCCTGGGATTGACTGCCTCTGCTCTGCTTGAAACGCCCTCTTATATCGGGCTCCTGGGCTCTGATTGTTTATCCTGCAGCTCCTTCCCATTGGCTGCTTCTCCAAGGGCCCTCTTAACTCCTTCCAGACCAGTGCGAGGCAGAGGCCCTGCCACAGTATGGCAGTGGTAGTTGCTACTGAGGAGACTTATCCGGACAACTGGCTAGTCAGAGGCTGGTTCAGGGCTCAGGTATTAACCAGTGTATATTTCATCCTGTCAACCTTTAGAGCACTAAGTCTGGTAGTCAACTCAGAGAAATCCATCCTCTGTCCAGTCCAGAGAATAGAATTTATAGGAGCAACACTGGACTCTATTTGAGCCAAAGGGTTCCCTCTGAAATCCAGGTTTCAAATTATTTGATCTATCATTTTAGATCTCAGAGCTCACCTGGGCACAACAGCTCAGAATTATTTAAGAGTCCTGGGGCATATGGCCTCATGCACATTTATGTTCCAGCATGCCAGGCTCCAACTCAGGATTCTTCAAAGTTGGCTGGCCTCAATTTGCTCACCAAGTCATCACCATCTGAGTACTGTGTTTGATGGTATCTTTTCATGTTCTGACTTCTTTGGAGTGGACATACTCTGTTAGTGTATGTGCAGGTGTTCTCTTTGTCTGTCCTCAACCATCACTGACATTAATGACAGAAGCATCTGCCTTGGGTTGGGTCCTATTCAGACTCAGAGATTTTGGTCAAAACAGGACTTGTCACTACCTTTCAGTGTTAGGGAGTTAAAAGCTATTCAGCTGGCCTGTCAGGGAAAAAGCCTGTATGTTCTCACAGACAACGCAGTGGAAATGTTTTATCTCAACAAACAGGGAGGAGCCCACTCCACTTTGCCAAGAGGAAATTCATCCCTGGAACTTTTGCATTGCCAGTTCAATCAGTCTTGAAGCCTCTTAAGTTCCGGGGTGAAAACAAGCTTGCAGACCACCTAAACAGATCATTTATGAGTCACGATGAGTGATCTCTCCACTCCGATGTAACCAAGAACATTTTCCAATGTGTGTGTGTGTGGGGGGGGAATCCCCAGATTGACCTATTTGCAACAAAAAACAATAGAAAATATCATTAGCTTTGTTACTTAGAAGGTAGCATTTAAAAGCCTGAAGGCTGAATTGCTAGACTATAGAGATGAATCTTATTGCAAACAGGTTTGGGATGTGTCGTTAAATAGTAGAAAGCATTCTTGTACTACAGCAGCTTGCATCTCAAAGTGTAAGTGATTTTTTATCTGGTTTCATCAGTCTGGGGTTTTGCCAACCAATTTTTTAATCTACCATACCCTGGATGATCTATTGTACTTGACACATCCAGGGTTGACAGTTAGTTCTATCAATATTCATCTAGCAGCCATATTACCTTTCTGCCCTTAGGTGGATAACAATTCTGTTTTTTCTAATATGTTATCTTCTATGTTTTCTACTATGTTATCAAGGCTTTTAAAGTTGTTGCACAGATATGAGATCCAATTCCTCTGTGGGACTTAAATTTAGTTTTATCAATGTTTTTTGGTTCCCCATTTGAGATCTTAGCAGAGTGCTCCCTACTACACATGTCAATGAAGATGACTTTTTTGATAGCCATCACTTCGGCCAGCCAGTGGCTGAGCTGCATGCATTGATGTCTGAGCCTCCATATACAGTTTTCTTGAAGGACAAATTGTATCTATGGTCTCGTGAGATTTCTCTCTGAAGTGGATTTTAACTTTCATATTAACCAGGCGATTTACTTAGCTACATTGTATCCAAAGCCATGATCCAGTAGGGAGGAGGAATGTCTGCATACCTTAGATGTGAGAAGTGTTTTAGCATTTTACATTGACCAGGCTAACCAGTTTGGTTTGTCAACCCAGCTTTTTATTGTGGCAGCTTGGTTTTCAGTTCATGCTTCCACCCCATTATGCCATCTCTCAGCAGTCTAGAGATATTGCCAGATTTGAGCGAGTTGTTCTCCAGTCCATATTCAGATACACTCAAATCCCACTTCCTTATTTCATCGCTTATGAGTCATATAGAGTGGAGTGCACATGTACAATCACTCAAAGAAGAAAAAAAACTAGCCCATTCTATAACTCTTGTTTTGTGAGATATGTTGCATGTCTTCATTCCACGACCTGCCCTCCTACCCCTCAGTATTGGAGTCGTTAGTCAAGAAGGAACTGGGGGGAGGGTCAGGGTTGCTCTGCTCTTTATATTGGCATGCAGTGGTGCACAATGGCAGAGGTGCTCAAGCCGCCCCAACAGGTATCAGTGAGAAAAAATGTTGAGACTGTGCCCAGGGTGGACACACACCAAGAGTGGAATGTGCATGTGAAACACATCTCAAAGAGCAACAGTTTCAGAAACAGGTTAATAAACATTTTTCTAGTCCTCTTGGTGCACAGAAAAGCTTAAAATCGTGACCTGAGTGAACCGTAAAGGATCAAAAAGCAGAAAGTAAACAAAAACAATCCAAAATGTATTGTTTTTAACAATCTCATGATTTTTAAGATAGTCTAATGATTTTTGAAGATTTGAGATTGACAATACTGGAAAATGCTTAATGTCATTGTGATCAGGTGTATTCAGCCTTTGCGGCTCCCTGCTGGGGCTTGCTATCCTCCTGTACCCCACTCCACAAAGCAACAAGCTGACAGGAAAAGAAAAGGTGGATCCTTCAGGCTTGCTTAGAAAGGATTCTCTTGGGCAGCCATTTCAGAAACCACAGAGACCTGGTCCTCCAAGGGCTAGAGGGGTAGCAACAGCCAATCACGGCGCAGCTGGCCCAGAAAAAAGGAGCTGCCTGGCCTTAGCAGTTCAATTTCTGGCTGGACCAGAGGACGGTAGAAGGCTGCTCCTCTCTGGCCAAAGGAGCATAACAATTAAACAGTTTGACTGGCTAAACTTATGTAGCTGGAATTGCAAAGAGAGAACCACCTCAGGACATTGGCCCTGAGATAGGGCTAGAAGTAAGAGAGTCCCAGAGAAATAGCAGCAAAGCATTGAAGTAAGCAGTGGTGGCTGCTTACTGTCTCTGAGTTGGAGCCTGAAGTAGTGGGTGGGCTCAGGTTCCCCTGCTAGCTGTGGATAAAATGGCATAAATCCCAAAAAGGGAAGAGGATTTACTTTGAAGCCTGAACAAAGGGCTGAATTTACAGGGTTCAGAGGTGGGGCTGAAGACCATCACAAGTGCAAATAGATCGTTGATTTATTGGACTCTTTAATACCCCATAAGGGGTTCATTTGGACTGTGATTTGATCAGAGGGCCAAGCCACTGAAGACCCTCCAAGTTGGGCCTGCAGGGAGCAGCTAGGGCACAAGAAAAGGACCATGGTACCGCATTCAGCCACTTGAATTCATTCAAGATGTGAGTGCCACCTTACAGCTAAACTCAGCTATTAAAGCTTTTACTTATAAAAACCACACTGAGACACAAGGTGAAGGATCAGGATTGGCAGAGTATAATGAGTGGGTAGCAACAAGCTTTCAAAAGTGCTAATGAGCATATGCACCTGGTTATTTTCAGTTTTATAACTCAGCCAAATCTAGGTGGATTTTCATAAGGATAGCAAAAGGACATCTCACCGACTCCCCAAGTAATACCCTCTTGCCAAATTTCTGCTTGCTTCTTCAAGCTCTGCAGCCACCAGAGCTCTGGAAAGGAATTATTGGAACCATTTTTTTAAGATTGGCAAAACTACGTATTTTCCCCCAAAATCATTCTTGAAAATAGCCAAACTGTTTTTCCTGAAAAGTTCCAAAAATGAATATTCAGTAAGAGGCATGGAAAATTTTAACCAGAACAGTTAAAGTTTAGCAAGCTCTATAAGCAATTGAAAAAGGCTTACAATGGAAAGTGTTATCTGTAGGCATTGCTACCAGTTCTGCTTTAAGTGTGTGTGTGTGTGTGTGTGTGTGTGTGTGTGTGTGTGTGTAAAATATTATGCATATGTAGTATATGTTATAGACATATTGATAGTAACTATATAGGTAAAGTTGAACTGAGATTTGCACTTAAAGCAAAACTAAAATTGCTTCACACTTGTTTTAATTTTAATTTCCACGTCCTGGTCTTCAGTGGGGCTCTGTGCAAATGCAAAGCATAGGTTTGGGACTCAAATGTGTTACAGTAATGTTCCACAGGACAATTTTCTGCATAATATTTTGGTATGTATTTACTAACTTTGGCAATGTTGATACATAAATGTTGATACTCTGAATTTGATACATACTGACCGTTAAAAATAAATGTAGTAGGAAAATAAGGGAGGGTGGTATTCAGTGAGGATTTGCGTGGTGGAAAATGTTGTAGTGGGAAGCCGAGATACATAAGGGAGAACATGGGCAGAGATAGGTCTCTATAGAGGCTGGGGAGAACATTAAATGCAGCTCTGTGCGGGGGTCAGCAGTGGACCTAGGCGATTTGAGGACATCAAGGGAGGTGTTGTGGCTCTAAAGACTGACATATTGGCAAAAACATACATTAACATTGATTCCTATCTGTATAAATAACTATAACCACTGATACATATTTAATAGAACCCTGGAAATTCCCACACAAAGCTTTAACTTTGAATTAATGCTAGACTACATAGTCTGAACAACTAGCATGCAGTTTTATCTCCAACTATATCTATAGTGTACCATTATATCAATGCAGTTTTTAATTCTGTAACTCCCACATTACTCATTTTGAACAGTTAATTTCAACATGGATCACACATTAACACACATTTCTTAAAAAATTACAGAAAAAATGTACCTCACAACCACCACTTATAATCTGACTCTGTGCCTCACATACTTTCACCATCTCCATATCAAGTATTATGTGCAATGTAACTTTTGAAAGCCATGTCAACCCTATATTAATCAACAGAACACATGAATGTATAATGAAGGAATATGGAACAGGTTGGGTGTTCAGGATGAGAGGGAAGATGCATAGCCTATGGGTGGTGGAAGTGATCTGATAAGTAAAGTATGATATCTACTGAATGACCTGACTGGATATACCTTGCTTTTTCTAGTTGATGTTGGTGTAATATGTGGGTTTGTGAGCATAATTTAAAGCCATCTGAGAGAAAGAGTGTGAGAGAGTAGATTGAAACTGTCCCTTTGTCTCAGACTAAGGAACTGAAACTCAGAAAGCAGGCATTTATTTTGAAATACATTCCCCCTTTACTGAGTAACACATCCAACAATCATAATATGAATGCCCACAGCAGTAACACTCTGGCATATCCTGTTCCTCTTTATGGGGCAGTGTGATATCTGCCTGGAAAATACAGTTGTATGTACGTGCAATAAATAAAATTCCCAACTTAAAAGTTGTGTGCCTTTTTCTTCTATCTTCGAGTGATTGCTCATATGCATTCCAATATAGGTGTGTGCGCACCCAGTGCACAAATTCCCGGAACCTTTTTCCCTAGCAAGCCCCGCAAGGCCAGCTCAGGCGCCCCCTAGAGTGCTGCGCTCATATCGCGGTATAAAGGGCACTGCTGGCCCCGCGGGTCCCCAGTTCCTTCTTTCCGCCTGTGACGGTTACTGGAACTATCGCCTCTTGCTGTGTGCAAGTAGCTCATACCCTAGCTGTTGTTACTGTTCTTTAGAGTTTAGTGTTGAGTAGTTGTGTTAGTGTTAGACTTAGTTAGTTAGAAATAAGTACCCCTGACGGGGTCCTTTATTGGAGTCATGCCGGGCTCTTCAGGCTTTAAAAACTGTGACCTGTGTGCTAAAGCCTTCCCGGTCAGCGACCCACACAACCGTTGCCTCCGGTGCCTTGGTGAACAACATCGACGAGACAAGTGCCGGATTTGTAAGTCCTTTAAGCCTCGGACTCAAAAAGAAAGAGACGCGAGGCTGAAGGCGATTTTGATGGAGTCAGCGCTCCAACCAGTGTCCGAGCCTTCTCGGTCACCGTCGGCACCGAGTGTGTCGTCGGTGCGGAGCGCCCCCCCACCGGCACCGTCCTCGGCACCGGCGCAGGCTCCAAAGGGGCCAAAGAAGACGGCACGGCCCCTGGCCTCACCTAAAGACTCCTCCCTGCTACCGCAGCGCGGAGGGAGTAAGGAGACACCCCAGCCACGGGCCGTGAAGATCACTCCGGCCCCGGTGTCTCCACGCGGGCTGCCTCCCCCGACTCCTGGGGGTGGGGGAGTGCACCTGCAAGGGCCGTCGACGCCGGAGGCATTTACCGCGGCACGAGCCCTCATGGCCATGCCTACGCCTCCGTCCCCCCCTCGGCCGAGGGACAAGGGACCTGCGTCTCGGGGCAAACCCGCGCTGGGTGGTCCCGGTGGTTGGAGACGTTCTCAATCCAGGTCTCCATCCAGACGGTCACGGAGGGTGGAGAGCGTCGGCTCCCCTCCGAGCTCCGACTCTGTCGTCGAGCGACTCGGCACCGCGGCACCGTGGGCGGTCCCGAGTCCATCGCCGGAGTCGCCGTCGGTCCAGCTCCGACCCCGGCAAGGGCCGTACTTCGGGCTCGCGAACTCCGGTACGGAGCCCGTCCCGGCACCGATCCCGGTCCCTGTCCGCTACATCAAGGGACAGTAGCCCACGACCAGCGGCACCGCTAACCCGGGAGCCTCTGTCCGTGCTGGCCCCGGACATTACATCGACGCCTATGGGCCCGGCACCGATGGCTGGGAGGACTGAGTCTCCTCAGCATCGCCACCGTCGGCACCACTCACGCTCTCGAGGAGGTAAGCGGCACCACAAATCTTCTCGCCGTAGGGGCAGGTCCTCCTTGTCGTCGTCTTCCCCGGTCTCCTCCTATCGCCGGCACTGCAGACGTCGGCACCGGTCAACATCATCATCATCCGGCCGTTCACGTCAAAGGAGCAAGCGACGCATGGGAGGCTCGGGAGACAAAAGGGCCGCGAGGCAGCAGCCGCCCCCCTTGTAAGCCCCTGGTTGGAACCAGGTGCCATGGCAGTGGCCATATTGGGGACCCTGGAATGCTCCTGTGCCCCAGGGGTCAGTATCTATCCAGTCGGCAGTGGCCCCCCCACTGCCTTCACTCCCTAAGGCTCAAGAGCAGGTCTCGGAGGAGGATTCTGACCCAGGGGAGGGACCCTCCACTGGACCCTTACCTCCATCCTCCTCCTCATCACCTGATGATGCGGCGGCCAGAGACCACAGGGCTCCCCTGTTCGATTTCCATGCCCACCAGGACCTCTTGAAAAGGGCAGCTGAGAACTTGGGCATGGAGTTTAAACTCATGTCCGAGGAGGAGGACCCCCTCTTTGGACCTTCGAGTTCCGTTGGGCCATCACGGGCAACCCTGCTAGTTCATGACAGGGTCATGAAGATCGCCAGGAACCTCTGGCAGACCCCTTCCTCTCTACCTTCCACTTCCAAGGGGGTGGAGAGGAAATACTACGTTCCCAAAGAACCTTTTGAGTTCCTATATAACCACCCTGCACCAAGCTCTTTGGTGGTCGATGCGGCCAATCAAAGAGACCGCCAGGGGAACACTCCCAAGGACAAGGAAGGGCGGAAGCTAGACTTGTTTGGGAGGAAGATCTACTCTACTGCAGCATTGCAGTTTAGAGTAGCAAACCACCAGGCCCTCTTGGGCAAGTACAATCTAAATCTATGGGCCTCTATGCAAAGGTTTGCAACCACACTACCTCCTGACCAAGCGGCGGACTTCGCCACGGTACTGCAGGAGGGGGACGCGGTGGCAACCGCTGCACTGCAGTCTGCTAGCGATGCGGCGGACACCGCTAGCAGGGCGATGGCCTCTGCGGTTGTCATGCGCCGCTGCTGTTGGCTGCAGGCGTCTGGCCTATCCCAGGAGGTTCAACAGGCCATACAAGACCTGCCTTTCGACGGCTTAGGGCTCTTTTCAGGAAAGACAGACAAAAAGTTGCATGCACTTAAGGACTCTCGGGCTACCCTGAAGTCCCTTGGGCTGTATACCCCCCAGGCCTCAAGACGGCAGTCCAGGCCGCAAGCCCAGAGACAACCGCCGCCACCGCCTAGGCAGGCTCCCCGACCCGCCCAGCAGAGGAGAGGTCGCAAGCGCTACCGTGGTCCTAACAGAGGAGGCCGGCAAGGGTCCTCTGCGGGGGGCCAACAAGGGCCTTTTAAAGGGGGTAATATTAATAAACATTTTTGACCCTGTGCAGGAGGGTAGTACTCTTCCTTCTCCCCGGGATCTCGACCGACCATTTGCAGACAGGCTCCGTCCCTTCCTTACGGAATGGGAAGCCATTACTACGGACCGGTGGGTCCTAGAGGTGATTGCCAAGGGTTATACCCTCCAACTCACGGCCTTCCCCCCCGACGCTCTCCCTAGGATCTTCCCCATTGGGAACCCCGCCCACGTTCAGCTCCTGGTGCAGGAGATTGAGTCACTCCTGACGTTGGGGGCGGTGGAGGAAGTCCCAGTGGCCGAAGAAGGTCGGGGATTTTATTCTAGATATTTTTTGATCCCCAAGGCGAAAGGAGGCCTTAGACCCATTCTGGACCTACGTCATCTGAATAAGTATATCAGACGTATTAAGTTCCGTATGGTTTCCCTCGCCACGATTATTCCGGTCCTGGACCCGGGGGATTGGTATGCTGCCCTAGACTTGAAGGACGCATACTTCCACATCTCCATATTACCTGCCCATAGGAGGTTCTTACGGTTTATGGTAGCTGGGCGACACTACCAGTTTCGGTCCTTACCTTTTGGGCTCTCCTCAGCACCCAGAGTTTTTACTAAATGCATGGCTGTGGTAGTAGCCCACCTGCGTCGCAGCGGAGTTCAAATCTTCCCTTGCTTAGATGATTGGCTAATCAGGGGGAAGTCGAGAACTCATGTGAGAAATAGTCTGCTCCTCACCCGCGAGATATGTACCAGACTTGGGTTACTTATTAATGAGCAAAAATCCACACTCACTCCAGTACAATGTATAGAGTTTATTGGAGCTACGTTGGAAGCGGTACAGGCCAGAGCCTTCCTCCCTCAGACGAGGTTCGAGGCAATGGCGGCTATTATATCCAATCTCCACCGGTTCCCTACGACGACAGCCAGGCACTGCCTGCAGCTGTTGGGACATATGGCAGCTTCTACGTATGTAGTGAGGCTGGCCCGCCTGAGGCTTAGACCTCTCCAGGCGTGGTTAGCTTCGGTGTATGTACCGAACAAGCATTCTCTAACTAGAGTGGTCATGGTTCCCCCACAGGTGCTGTCATCTCTCAATTGGTGGAGGGACCCAAGGGAAGTGATGATGGGCGTTCCATTCAGAGAATTTACCCCATCTGTGACGCTCATCACAGACGCATACGATATGGGATGGGGAGCCCACATCTGTCACAACCGGGGTACCCAGGGGCTTTTGTCACCGGAGGAGAGAGCTCTGCACATCAATGTACACGAGCTCAGAGCGATCCGGTTGGCCTGCAAGGCCTTCCTTCAGTTCCTGAAGGACAGGGTGGTCCAAGTCCTCATGGACAATACGGCGGCTATGTTCTACGTGAACAGGCAGGGGGGGGCACGTTCCTCGGCTCTCTGCCAGGAAGCTATTCGGCTGTGGGATTTCGCGGTGAGGCACGATTTTCACTTATCTGCCTCTCACCTCCCTGGGGTCTGGAACAGCGAGGCGGACCGTCTCAGCAGATCATTCTCACCCCGCCATGAATGGTCCTTACACCAGGACATAGTGACTTTAATCTTCCAAAGGTGGGGTGTTCCCCGTCTAGACCTGTTCGCTTCAGCCTGGAACAGGAAATGCCCGAGGTTTTGCTCGCTCAAGGGTCGCGAGCCGGGCTCGCTGTCCGATACCTTCCTGATAGACTGGACAGAGGACCTGATGTACGCATTCCTCCCCATCCCGCTCCTGCCCCAAGTCCTTCTCAAGATCAAGAGGGACAGGGAGAACATCATCCTGATCGCCCCAGCGTGGCTGAGACAGCATTGGTACACCTCTCCATCACCGAGCCGATTCCGCTACCCAGATGATGCGACCTGATCTTCCAGGACCACGGGAGATTGTTGCACCCTGACCTGGACTCCCTCCACCTCACTGCCTGGAGACTCTGTGGCTGATGGAGGGAGAGAGGGCCTGTTCCATGCAGGTTCAGCAGGTTCTTCTGGGTAGCAGGAAACCATCCACGCAAGTAACGTATAAAGCTAAGTGGAGGAGGTTTTCGGGGTGGGCAGAATCGAGAGGGTTACATCCGAGCTTCTCACCCATACAGGCTATCTTAGAGTACCTCCTGCAGCTTAAGCTGCAAGGCCTGGCCCTGGCTTCCCTCAAGGTACACCTGGCAGCCATTTCGGCTTTCCAACAGCCGATGGAAGGGCGGTCCCTGTTCTCTCACCCCATGTCAGTTAGGTTCCTTAAGGGGGTGAAGAGGACTTTCCCTCAGGTACGGGACCCGGTGCCACCCTGGGACCTCAACTTGGTCCTTAACATGCTGATGGGACACCCCTTTGAGCCCATGGCCACATGCTCCCTTCTCCTTTTATCTTGGAAGGTAGCCTTCCTGGTGGCCATCACCTCGGCCAGGAGGGTCTCCGAACTAAGGGCATTGACCTCGGAGACAGTTTTTTACAAGGATAAGGTCCGGCTGAGACCTCACCCGGCTTTTATGCCTAAGGTGGTGTCTCAGTTCCACTGTAATCAGGATATTTTCCTTCCTGTGTTCTTTCCAAAACCCCACGGTTCGGAGGAGGAAAGGAGAGGACATTCGCTGGATGTCAGGCGAGCCTTGGCCCACTATATCGAGCGGACCAAACCCTTCCGGAAGTTGACACAGCTGTTCGTGGCTGTGGCAGACAGGATGAAAGGCTCTCCTGTCTCCACCCAGCGAATCTCCAACTGGATTACTGCCTGCATCAGAGCATGTTACGAGCAGGCGGGGGTTGCCCCTTCCAGGTGCGGTAAGAGCACACTCTACTAGGGCCCAGGCCTCTTCCGCAGCCTTCCTGGAGCGGGTTCCCCTGCAGGACATCTGCAGAGCAGCGACCTGGTCATCGGTCCATACGTTCACGTCGCACTATGCCATCGTGGAGCAGGCAAGGGAAGATGCGGGGTTCGGCAGAGCCGTGCTGTCAAGAGCAGGTCACCGATAACTCCTACCCACCTCCAAGGTATGGCTAATTAATCACCTATATTGGAATGCATATGAGCAATCACTCGAAGATAGAAAACAAGGTTACTTACCAGTAACTGTTGTTCTTCGAGATGTGTTGCTCATATCCATTCCAAACCCACCCCCCGCCCCCACTGTCGGAATCGGCAGAAAGAAGGGACTGGGGACCCGCGGGGCCAGCAGCGCCCTTTATACCGCGATATGAGCACGGCACTCCAGGGGGCGCCTGAGCTGGCCCTGCGGGGCTTGCTAGGGAAAAAGGTTCCGGGAATCTGTGCACTGGGCGCGCACACACCTATATTGGAATGGATATGAGCAACACATCTCGAAGAACAACAGTTACTGGTAAGTAACCTTGTTTTTCCTCTTTTCCCAGTTTATTGCTCAGATCAATTATTCTCCTTCCATCTCTCTCAACCATTCTCTTCCTCTAATTCCATTTCATCTTGTTGGCACTTTTGTCTTTTATTTATTCTTTGTTCTGTCTCTCTTTACTGATACTGCATCAGGCAATTTATGCATTATCTTCTTTTCTGTTTGTGTGTCTCTTTGAATCTCCAACTCTCATTCTTTTTATTTGCCCTACCAATTTTCCCATAAGTTTGGGTCCCATCTCTCTTTCTGCGTTACTGCAGCACTGGAGGAAGTGGATGGAGGGTTCCAGTTTCCCCAGTGAATTCAGGGCTGAGTCCAAAGTTGTCTTTCCTTCCCTTCCATACAGCTTTGAGGAAATGTTTCTCTCCACCACCTCTACACGCGCACACCCCCCCCACACCAAGCAACAACCTATATGGAACGTGCATCCTTGCCATACTGTCTCTTCCTTGGAGCAGGAAGATGGTGAGAGGTCTTTTTCAAACCTGCCAGCTGGTCTTTTTCTCTACTTGTGAAGGCAAAACAAAGAAAATGAAGAGATAATTTTTGGTTTTAGTTTGTGAGACTTAGGGAGAGTAATCCACTTCACCCCTTTGATCACTCCTGCAGCCTCACTTCCATTACAGTCCAGGAGGAAACCTGAGGTCTTCCAACTCTTCATGCCTTATGTGGTAAGTAAAATTGAAGGGTAGAGGGGAATAAATTTTCAGAGCTCTCTAGATCTCTCCCCCTATAAATCACCAAACTAAATTACTTCAAAATATTGTTTAGTTGGATGTGTAGAAGCTTTTATTTTTTTCCAGAAAACATTATGGACGTTCCCATGCCTAGTGCTTAAAACCAAATTTCCTTGTTACAGGGGGGCACCTTTCAGCTCTAATGTTTGGTTCATTTCATGTGAAATTTATACATGATATGAAAACATTCCAATTTTGAAAATTAGTATGCTGAGCTTTCCACATGCACTCATACCAAACAGCTGCAAGAGAATAGACAGGTCATTTGCCATGTATTGCTGTAATATGGGGTGAAATTGCATAGTCCAGTCTAACTATAATGTAGTGTTAGTTATTTGTTTGATTACATAGCATCTTTGGCTATTTCAGCCTGAAGTGTGAATTATAACTATAACTGTGAATTAACCTCTATATGGTGAGTGCCACATCTTAGTTTCTTTGAACTTGGTTATGCTCTATTCAGGTTGGTTAAGAAGGTTGTTGACCAGTAATCTAGGGTATGTGTCATGTTGAAATGCCTCACTTCCCTTTTTGAGATGCAGAGCCATTTCTGTAGCTCATTAACTATTCATCTGTGTAGCAGAGACAATATTTCAGCTTACTCCCCTTTGCAAATCTCTGATATCCATAATAAAGTAATACCCAAGTGTGTGTTGCTTTTTTTGTTTTTTAGCTCTGTGTAAGGACACTTTATGATTTTGCTTGCCAATTCACCAGTTGCTCTCCTTGTATCCAAACTAGTTGATGGCATTCCCTTTCTGATGTGCTACATGCTGAACAGAATGTCAGCACATGCAGACTCTTTTCCCTTTCAGACATACTCTTTGCATCCACTCCTTCTCCTTGTGTGTCTTTCTTAATAACAAAGGACCATATGATTGCTTAATTGCTTGTAATACCCACATTTTGGCCACCCACTTACATCTCAGTTCTCTTGCTATCCACCAAGCCACAATAACTTTTGTGGCCACACCATATGTTAAAAGGGAGGATGCCATATAGCGGGAATGGGGAAAAAACTATCACGTGGTGTTCATATCTTGGGAATGAGTGTTTAGCTAGGTATATTGGATATATCACTGAAGCTGCCCTTCATAGCTAGTGTGGCCTTGAATGATGATCTGTATATCTACTCCAAGATGAAGATACTCTGACATTTACTGTTCATCTACAGTTCCACTGTCTTCCTTGGTCCATGGGAATTTCTTAGTCGTAGTTAACTTATTCTCTGCCTTTCTGAGTGATCATTTGTAGTAGTACTTCTTTCAGTGGTTGCAGATGTATATTCTACTCAAGTGTGCAAGCATCCAGTGCACCATCAGAGTAGTCTCATTCCCGTCAGCCCCAAAGCCCCTCTCATGGCTATATAAGGGTGGTGCCGTCCTGACCTCCTTCCTTTCTTGGCCCTACACTATTTAACATCTTTATCAATGACATAGAATAAAACACAAAGATGGCAAATGACACAAAAATTGGGGGAGGGTAAATAACACAGAGGACAGGTCATTGATTCAGAATGACCTAGATTACTTGATAAATTGAGAGCTAACAAACAATATACATTTTAATACAGCTGTATGTAAATGTATACATTAGGAAAAAAGAATGTAGGCTACACTCACAGGATGGGGATCTATCTTGGGAAGCAGTGACTCTGAAAAAGATTTGAGGGTTATGGTGGATGATCAACTAAAAATGAGCTCCCAGTGTGACATTATGCCCAAAGAGCTACTGCAATCTGAGGATTAGGGGAATCTTGAGTAGGAGTAGAGAGGTTATTTTACTTCTGTATTTTGCACTGGTTTGATTGCTGCTGGAATGCTCTGTCCAGGTCTTGTGCCCACAATTCAAGAAAGATGCTGATAAATTGGAGAGATTCAGAGAAAGCCACAAGAATGATTAAAGGATTAGAAAATGTGCTTTATGGTGATAGATTCAATCTATTTAGTTTAACAAAGAGAAGGGGAAGGGGTGACTTGTTTTACAGCACCTACACGGGGAACAAATATTTAACTAATGGGCTCTTTAATCTAACAGAGAAAAGTGTAATATGATCCAATGGCTGGAAGTTAAAGCAACACAAATTCAGACTGAAAATAATGTATACATTTTTAACAGGGAGAGTAACTAACTGGTGGAATGATCTACCAAGGATTGCAGTGGATTCTCCATCACTGACAATATTTCAGTCAAGATTGAATCAAAAAGATTAAATCAATAAGATATTCCGTAGGAATTATTTTGGGGAAGTTCTGTGACCTGTGCTATATGGGATGTTAGACTAGATGGTCACAATGACCCCTTCTTCTGGTCTTAAAATCTATGAAGTTCCTTCTCTCCATCCACAACTTGAGTCAGTGTTCAGTGTGGTGGTTTATCTCACTTTTCTCTATCACAGTGTTTCTCTGTTTTTCTTATGTAAATAGTTAGTTACTTTGGTAGTACCTTGGGGTTTAGTTTAATTAGTGTAGTTAGTAGAGTTTTTTTACCCGATGTAATGCCTTCACCAGATTTTAAGCATTGTCTGTCATTGGAGTAGCTATCCCTGCTAGTTACCCTGTCATTTAATGTTTATTGTGCCTTGGGGAAGGGCACATTAAGGAAAGGTGCTCCATCTGCAAGTCATTCAAGAAGAGAATGCAGGTGGCCAGTGACTTGAGCTTGAAGTAGCACCATATGGAGCAGGCCATGAGGCTTGCTGATGCACCAGGGACTACCACAGATCGTTAGGCGCCCCAGAAAGCACCTGAGCTTCCATGGGCAGGGGCCACATGACCAGATTCGGATTTGGAGAGATTTCTCCTCATCACCTAAAAAGAGAGCAGACTGGCACCATGTGTCTTCTGAGATGTGGGACAGAGCTGGACCATGTATGCACTATCTGGTACCAAAGTGAGACCAGATAGACACCTTACCATCGATTCTGAGTCCAGTGGAGAATCCATTGAGTCCAGTACCAATGACAGTGGTGGTGGTACTGATGGTTTTCACACCAGCAGTGTATCAGGCAGAAGATGACTTACTGTGTGTTTCTGTTCCTTGCTGTCCACCTACCCACGAACATTTGACTGTGGTGGCTGCTGCTTTGGTGTCACCTCATTGCCTCGTCTGGTTCAAGACTTCTTCTTGTTGGTACCATTATCCACATTGCCTCATACAAGGGGGCAGGTTTGAAATTGCCTTCCTGTTCAGTATTAAGGGATTTGCCAGTGCAGATACTATCATGTGGTACAATCTACATCTGTGGGTCTGGTACCAATTTCATCCTCGACACCGGTGCCTGCTTCAGTACCTAGAGTATGTGCAATGCCCATACTCATACTCAAAGTACCAATGCTGCAAAATCATCTGTACTGATGAGACTGGTGTGTTGGGCTGTGGCAGATGCAGGGTGTTGACTGGCTCCTCCATTATTATCCAACTGCTTGGCAGGATCTTCAGAATCATGTTTGGAGACATCACCCTGTCCTTCATCTTTGCAGTCCTACTTTCAAAGCTCATCAAGACTTTCTGGGGATCACTGTCAGTACCAGGATTGGTACCGCTTTTGCAATAGGGATAAAGGTTTCTGGCCTAGCTCCTACTGACCACCTATCAACAGTGGTCTCCTTGGGATCCATGGGAAGTTCTTTGTTTGGTGAGTCCCCAATCTTCTGCTCAGTCCAGGGGGAGATCATGCATTCCTCTGGCAGTCTCTTCTCCTGAGCACCAGTGCTGCATCCACAAACTGAGGTGGCTCCCTCTGAGTTGGTGCAACCTGACCACTTGTTCACACATGTGTTACCACAGGAGATTCCATTGGTCCCACTTCCCTCTTCTTCCTCATCACCAGATGCTGCTATGGTGCTGGATTCTTCATCTTCAGTGCCTGAGAATTTTAAATCATATCAAGATCTGAAATTAATGGCATTGACCTTGGCTATTCAAGCTGAGTTTGTTGAGGAGCACCTCCATAAATTAATGGATATTCTTCAGTCCTCATCTCCTGACAGAATTTCTCTCCCTATAATGAAGTGATATTAGAGACTGCCAACTCTCTGTAGAACATGCCAGCATCTTTAATGCTCCTGGCAAAGCATACTGATAATAGGTATTGTATCCCTGTGGAAGGTTTTGAGTATTTTGTCTCATATCCACCTCCTAATTCTCTTGTTGTGATGGTAGCAAAAGAGATTACAACAAGGGAGATATAAATCCACACATAAAGACAGAGTCTAAGAGATTAGACTTGAAGGGGAAAAAAGTATATTCAACCTCTTCATTACAAATGTGCATTGTGAACCAGCATGCTCTGTTATCTAAGTATGGCTTTGTGAATTAGGATGCTGTGCAAGTTTATGGATAAATTGCCAGAATCCTCTAGGGAACAGTTTAAGGCATTAATTGCAGAAGGCCATTTGGTGGCCAAAACATCTTTGCACTCAGCAGTGATCAGGGCAGATGCTTTATCCAGACCTATGGCCTCATCTCATCATTCTCAGAAGGGACTCATGGTTATAGAACATTCCCAGGTCACTAGAAATTTCTGAGATTTGTAGTGGCAGATGAGCATTATCAGTGTACAGTGTTCCCTTTGGCATGTCCTCAGCCCCATGCATGTGTGCATGACTGTAGTAGTGGCCTATCTCAAGAACATGGAAGTTCTCCTCTTTTCTTACCTGGCTGATTGGTTACTGAATGGCAAGTCCAAAGACCATATTCTTTGCCACATCCAGTTCACACTTTGTCTTTTCTATCTGCTGTGTGTAATTTTGAACAAAGTATGAAGTCAACTCTAGTACCAATTCAAAAATAGATTTCATTGGGGCCCCACTAGACTCTATGAGTTTAAGGGCTTTCCTGCTCATAGAGAGATTTCGGGCAGTTCATCTTCTAGATCTGCCTGTCTAGTCTCACTCGTCAACGACAATCCATGTATGCCTGAGGTTACTAGAGCATATGGCAGCATGCATTTATGCAGTTCATCACACAAGACTGCATTTGTGTTGATTGAAACTAGTCTACCTTCTGAATCGTCAGTTGATGGACAGCTTAGTATGGGTACCACCAAAGATCCTGGACTTCCTGCAGTGATGGACAAATCAGATCAGTGTTTGTCAGGATGTTCCCTTTGTCTGACCTTCTCCAGCCAGGACTATTGTTAATGATTCATCTGCAGAGAGCTAGTGAGTGCCTCTAGGGTCACTGCAAGTTCAGGGTTTGTGGATACAACAGGAAGCTTCCCTCCATATCAATGGTCCGGAGCTTCAAGCCATTTAGAATGCATCCCAGGCCTTTTGATCTCACTGAGATCTGGAGTACAGTGGTTCACATACTTACCGACAATACCGCCGTAATATACTATGTGAACAAGTAGAGAGACTTCATTCCAACCAACTTTGCCAACAAGCAATAAAATTTTGGCATATTTGCTTCAAGGATGACGTTAGCCCATATGGCGGCACATTACTTGGTGCTCAGCGTCAGCAGACCGCCTCAACAGTTTTTTTTTTCCCCAGAGTTTTCACTGAAGAACAGTGTGTTGAGGTCCATCTTCAGAGATTGGGATATTCTGATGATTGATTCTTTGCAACAAAAGACAACAGGGAATGCCATCAGTTTGCTCTCAAGCAGGGCTCAGTCCAAATTCTTTATCCGATACCTTCCTTTTGAATTGGAGGGGAGACTGGAACTGATGTATGCTTTCCCTACTTTCCACTAATTCCTCATGTTATCCTCAAAGTGAAGTTGGATCATGCCAAGCTGATCCTCCCTGTGCCAGCTTGGCCAAGACAGTGTTGTTTCTTGGATCTTTTTGACCTGTTTCCCAGACCTTCTGATTCAATATTATGGTCCTATTTGGCATCCAGCACTGAGCAGTCTGCATCTCTTGGCATGGATGCTGCATGATTAGATGAGGAGGAAAACATTGCTTGGAAGTGATGCAATGAGTCTTGCTTAACAGTAGAAAGTTTTCAACTAGGACTACATATTGAGTCAAATGGAAGTATTTTTCTATTTCGTCTCTAGCTCGGGGAATCCAGCTGAAGCCAGCATGCATTAAGGACATTTTGGATTATCTGTTGCATCTTAAGTCTTCAGGTCTGTCTCTTGGCTCCTTGAGGGTTTGCTTAGTGGTGATATAGGCGTTCTAATCGCAGTTTGAAGGGAAGTCAGTTTTTTCTAACTCTCTGGTGGGTAGATTTTAAAAAAGGATTGTCCATCTTGTCCCTCCTTTTAAAGTAACAGCAACACTGTGGGACCTTAATACACCACTAGCCGCCTTCCCGGTCCTCTCTTGAGCCCTTGGCAACCTGCTCTCAGTCCTTCTTTGCCAAAAGATAGCTTTTCTTGTAGCCATAACTTACGCAAGGAGGGTGAGTGGGCAAGCAGGCTCTCATGGCAAGACCTCCATATATGCAGTTTTTCAAGGATAAGATGGCTCTAAGGTTGCATCCAAAATTTTGATCTGAAGTAGTTTCACAATTTCACCTTAACCAAACTATATATATATATTCTTTCCTAAGTCATAATTGAATACAGAGGAACAGTGCCTTCATACCTTAGAGGTGAGATGATGTTTGGCATTCTACGTGGGAAGGACTAAACCATTTCATCGTTCAGCTCAACTTTGTCTTTTATGCATATCAAATGAAGAGTCAGGAGGTTTCCGTGCAGACGATTCCAGGTGGATTACTTCGTGTATTACAGCAGCATATGGAGTAACATAGTCTACACCTCTAAAAAGACTGGTGACTCATTCAACAAGGGCCCACACATTTTTGATCATATTCCACAATGATGTTGCTATATTAGACATTTCATGAGAAGCTATCTGGTCTTCAGTGCATACTTTTACCAAGCATTAAGCTATTATGACTGTGTCTAGATCAGATGCTAACTTTGGGAAGGCAGTTTTGCACTCATTCTTTACGTAGACTCCAAGCCCCATTTCCTTCCATTACTGCTTGTGAATGACCTAAGTTGAATACGTCTCCCACCCTCAAAAAAACCAAACAACCCAGTTACTTACCTGTACTTTAAGTATTGTTCCTTGAGATGTGGGTGCAAGCATGTATTGCATGACCCATCCTCTGTCTCCTCGGTACTGGAATCAACCTTGGAATCAACCTTGAATTCCAGTGCGAAGGAACTGGGGGACTTCGGAGTTGCACCACTCTTTTATAGCTATCGGAGGGGCTATGTGGCAGAATGGTGCAAGCAACTCTTAGATGGGTATAGCTAAGCAAAGTTCTCCAATTTTGGTGCACTGGGCACATGCAAACCTGAGCAGAATACACATCTGTACCCACATATCAAAGAACAATAATTACTATACAGGCAAGTAACCATTATTTTTCCTGGTGTTGAAGCTGCTTGCAGATGACTTTGCAGGGCTACATACACCTCATCCCTCTCTTTCCACTGGCTTGATTTTTGGTTTCTCATCACTTTCCAGATGGCTTCAGAATCTACATGTTGGGTAACATGTTGGGATAAATTGGGTACAATGAGTACAACTGGGAGGAGATCCTCTCCTGTCACTCTCATCATGCTTTCTCCTGCTATCAACCCAGGCCTATACAGTCAAACCCTCTGTCTGAACAACCCCCAGGGTATGACAAACCATGGGCTGAACCACTCAATGCCAGTGGCCCTATTGGGATCCCTGGGCAGCCTAAAGGTACCATGCCTCCCGGGCATCTATCATGACCCACCTAGAGACTGCGAGGCATTCCTCCTCAGCCACCATCTCTAGAGCCTCAGAACCCCCTAAAGAGATCTTGGAGGAGCTAGAGGTCGGACTAGAGGAGGAAGTTACACCACTTACTAATATCTCTGTCTCCTCTTCAGATGAGGCAGTAATGTTCCCTCCACTGTCTATGGTAGATGATTTTAAAGTCTTCCAAGACCTGACTAATAGGGTGGCAGACACCTTACAGATAACTCTTGAGGAGATAAGAGACTCAGCATAATCTTCTGGATATTCTACATACATCCTCCTTGAGGATAGCTCTTGCCATCAACAAGGCACTGTGATGGGGTGGCCTCCGTGCTCCCCTGGGCCGAGCGCTTTTTACTGGGGCAGGACACAAAATGGCCGCCCGGGGCTCCCACCAGCCTCAAGATGGCGGCCGTCTCTCTACGGACCGGCCTTCCTACAGGTCTTCGCAGGCCGAGTATTGTCCTTGGGACCTTGGGGTCTAGGGTTTGGGGGGTAGGGGGTGTCCGAGCCCGCCCTCTCCTTCGGACACCAGCCCAGAGTCCCTGGCTGACAGCAGTGGGTGGCTGCTGCTCTAAGGAAACTGTAAGTCTTTTCTCTGGGCTGCTTCCCTACCCGGGACCCCGTCGGGGCTAAGTGGCCCCTCTGCTTTCTTCTGGCTTCTGCCACTCACGGTTCTCCTTCTCCTTCCCCAAAGCTCCTTCTCCAAATTCCAAAACTCCTTCTCCTTCTCCAAAGCTCCTTCTCCTTCTCCTTCTCCTTCTCCAAACTCCAAAAACTCCTTCTCCTTCTCCTTCTCCAAACTCCAAAGTTCCTGCTCCTTCTCCAAACTCCAAACTCCCAGAGCACCCTGCCTGGCTGGCAGGGACCTCATATCTGCTCCCTGGCAGTGCTTAATGGGAACCAGCTGGCTCTGGCCTCAGCTGACCCTAATTGATCCCAGCTGGCTCTGGCCTCAGCTGACCCTGATTAGCCTGGAGGGAGCCTTGGGCAGCTGCTAGGGGAACAGGGCTTTGATCATTCTTGGGCTAACGTAGCGCCCTTCTACCACCCTCCGGTAGCCCCTGTCACATATCCCCCCCCTGCTCAACACCCAGGGGTTGGGCTACTTGGGTCGTGAGGCAGTGGACCCTCGAAAGGCCGTCTGCATTGCCGTGCCGGTGGCCCGCTCGGTGCTGAATCGTGAACCGAAACGGTTGTAGGGACAGGAACCAGCGGGTTACCCTGGCATTCTTTTCTTTGTTCCGGTGCATCCACAGCAATGGAGCATGGTCGGTGACAAGGGAGAACTCGCGCCCCAGAAGGTAGTATCGTAGGGTCTCCACGGCCCACTTTACGGCGAGGCACTCCCTCTCAACCACCGCGTACTTCTGTTCCCGGGGGAGGAGTTTCCGGCTTAGATATAGGATCGGGTGTTCTTCACCCTGGACCATCTGGGAGAGGACTGCCCCTAACCCGACTTCTGAGGCATCAGTCTGTAAAATGAATTGTTCTTGAAAATCTGGGGCGATCAACACTGGGTCGCTGCAGAGGGCCAGACGCAGGTCCTTGAAGGCTGCTTCTGCCGCCTCGCTCCACTTTATCATATCGGGCCCGCGAGCCTTGATCAGTTCTGTCAGGGGGCTCGCCCTGGTGGCGAAGTGTGGGATGAAACGCCGGTAGTAGCCAACCACGCCCAGGAATGCCCGTACCTGCTTTTTCCGATTCGGTCGGGGCCAGGACTGAATTGCCTCTATTTTACTGACCTGGGGTCTCACTACACCCCTCCCCACGATGTGTCCCAGGTATTTAGCCTCCGCTAGCCCAATAGCGCACTTGGCGGGGTTCGCGGTGAGGCCGGCTCGCCTTAAGGTTTCTAGCACCGCCTCCACTTTTCTAAGGTGGGTCTCCCAGTCGGGGGAGTGGATGATTATATCGTCGAGATAGGCGGCGGCATAGCGGCCATGGGGTCGCAATAACTTGTCCATGAGCCGCTGGAAGGTGGCGGGCGCCCCGTGTAGCCCAAATGGGAGGACCGTATACTGAAACAGCCCGTCTGGGGTCGAAAAGGCGGTCTTTTCTTTCGCCTCGTCCGCCAGGGGGATTTGCCAATAGCCCTTCGTTAGGTCCAATGTGGTCAAGAACCTGGCCTTGCCCAGCCGGTCCACCAGTTCGTCTATTCGGGGGATGGGGTATGCGTCGAACTGGGAAACCTCATTCAATCGTCGAAAGTCGTTGCAAAATCGTGTGGAGCCGTCCGGCTTTGGCACGAGCACGATTGGACTCGACCACTGACTGTGAGACTCCTCGATTACTCCCAGTTCCAGCATCTTTTTTACTTCGGCCCGGATTTCCTCCCTCTTAGCCTCCGGGATTCGGTAGGGTCGCATTGTGACCTTGGCGCCGGGGCTCGTGCGGATGTGGTGGTATGTCTCGGTCGTGCGGCCCGGCCTGGTCGAGAATACATCCCTATTTCGGCTTACCATGTCCCGTGCTTCGGCTTTTTGCGCCGGCGACAGATCGGAGGACATTGTCACCTGGTCCCGGGGGTCGTCTCCCTGAGGCGGGACGTTGAGGGCGACCATGCCTGCTTCCGGGTCCTGCCAGGCTTTCAGGAGGTTAATATGGTAGATCTGCTCCCCCTTTCGTCGATCTGGCTGCCGCACCTTGTAGTTCACCTCTCCTACTGGCTCGAGTACTTCATAAGGGCCCTGCCACTGGGCCAGAAGCTTGCTCTCCGCCGTGGGGACTAGGACCATCACCCGCTCGCCGGGCTGGAATCGCCTAACCCTCGCTAGCCGGTTGTAAGAGGTGCGCTGAGCCTCTTGGGCCTTCTCCAAATGCTCCCGGACAATAGGGGTGACGCGGGCTATCCGGTCCCTCATCTGGAGCACGTGGGTTATTATGTTCCTCCCAGGGGTTCGCTCTGCCTCCCAGACCTCTCGGGCTATATCTAGGATCCCCCGGGGGTGCCTTCCGTATAGCAGTTCAAAAGGGGAGAATCCAGTTGAGGCCTGGGGCACTTCCCGGATTGCGAACATAAGGTATGGTAGTAGGTCGTCCCAGTCCCTCCCATCGTGACTCACCACCTTCCGGATCATTGACTTAAGGGTCCGGTTGAATCTTTCCACCAGGCCGTCAGTTTGGGGGTGATACACCGAGGTCCGTAGGGTCCGCACATGAAGGAGATCACACAGGTCCTTCATTAACCTCGACATGAACGGGGTCCCTTGGTCCGTCAGTATCTCCTTAGGAATTCCCACTCGGGCAAATACCTCCAGTAACTTGGTGGCAATCACCTTGGAGGTTGCACTCCGCGGGGGAATGGCTTCTGGGTAGCGGGTGGCGTAGTCCAGGATTACGAGTACGTGCTGGTGTCCTCGGGTCGACTTCTCGAGGGGCCCCACCAGGTCCATCGCTATACGTTCGAATGGGACCTCGATGATTGGTAATGGCACTAAGGGTGCCCTCAGCCGGGGTCGGGGGCTGTGTAGCTGGCATTCAGGACACGAGGCGCAGTAGCGCCGGACAGACTCGTGTACACCTGGCCAGAAAAACCTCCGCAGGATTCGGGCGAGGGTTTTCTCTGCTCCCAGGTGTCCCCCAAAAAGGTGGCTGTGGGCCAGGCTTAACACGGCCTTCTGGTGCTTTGCGGGGACTAGGAGTTGGCGCACTTCCTGGTCCCGGTCAGGCGCTACCCGATAGAGAAGATCTTTCTCTATTATGAAATAGGGTCCAGGCCCGGCCGTCTTCCCTTCTACGGGTACCCCTTCTACCCTTGCTACCTCCTTTCTGGCGGTCTCGTACCGCGGATCCTCGGCTTGGTCTCGCCCAAAGTTCTCCCGTTGCTGCCCGAGGGGCCCTATTTCAAGGGGTTCGGATATCCCCTCCGGGTCCCGCTCGGTGACCACCTGACGGGGACCCGCCTCGGCCGGGTTTTCTCTGGGGCGGGGGTCAGCGGTGGCCGCTTGGGTCCTTTTCCCCACGAGTGTGGCCCTCAGGCCCTGGCATAGGATTTGAGTCCCCAGGGCCTTGGCTGCTCTCCTTTCCTGCTTTGACTTCCGTCCTTTCCCTGGCTCGGAGAACAGGTCGGGGGTGAGTTCCGGGAATATTGGCGCTGACCCCCCATCCTCGGATGGCGCTTCTCCTCTTGGGGCCTCGGGCTCCTCCAGTCCCTCTGCCGGGAGTAAGGCCCCGAACTGGGGGAAGTCTCGGCCAATGACCACGGGGTATGGGAGTTTCGGGACCACCCCTGCCGTCACCTTGGTAAGGGCCCCCTGCACCTCAATTTCCACTGGGATGGTGGGGTAGTAGGCAACTTCGCCATGGACGCAAGTTACACCGGTGCGGTGGGGCTGAGCCTGGTGGGTCGGGTCCACCAGGTGGCCAGAAACGAGCGTGACGGCGCTCCCGGAGTCAATGAGCGCCTGGGTGTCGAGCCCATTCAGTCTTACTGGACGCAGGTATCGGTGCGGGGTATCTGCAAGCCCCGCTAGGTAGACCAGGGCACAGGGATCCGTCCAATTCCCCAGGTTGCACTGCATGGGTTCCTCAGCGTTCGGACATTGGGCCGCTAGGTGTCCCCACTCCCCACAGGCGTAGCATCGATATGCGGTCCTGGTTGCAGATGGGGTTTTGGGGCTTGCGGGCCACAAAGGGGCTCCCCTTGGCTCCCTTGGAGTCCCTGTCGGGCCCTCAGGTTCCCTTTTCCTTCTCTCCGTTCTACCGGGTGTCCCCGTCATGGGCGCCGCTGGGAGGGACCCGGGTCGGGGACGGGAGAGCTCTCGGGCCGTCAACCTTCTCTCTACCAAGGTGACCGCTTCGTCGTACGAGGCAGGGTCATGTTGTCCTACCCACGTGCGAAGATCGGGGGTAGCCCCCTCGTATACCGGTCCAGGACCAGGAGTTCTAGGATTGCCTCCGAGCTGTTGGCCTCTGGGCATAGCCACTTCCGGGCAAGGTGGACGAGGTCGAACAATTGCGCTCGGGGTGCCTTGTCCTCCCGGTATCGCCATGCGTGGTACCTCTGGGCCCGGACAGCCTGCGTCACCCCCGCCCGAGCCAATATTTCTGCTTTTAGCTGGGGGTAATCGGCTGCCGCGGCAGAGGACATGTCAGAATAGGCCTTCTGAGCCTCCCCACTCAGGAAGGGGGCCAGGATTCCAGCCCACTGGTCCCGGGGCCAGGCTTCTCGCTCCGCGGTCCTCTCGAAGGTGAGGAGATAAGCCTCAATGTCGTCCCCCGCAGTCATCTTCTGCAGCCAATGGGTGGCCTTCCGCATCTGGGGGGCGCCTCCTCCTTGCCCGGGGCTTGGGAGGGCCCTTAGTTGGGTCACCACCTCCCGCAGGAGGGCTCGGTCCTGGGCCGCCTGGCTAATCAGCAGTTGGTTGGTTTCCTGCTGGACCCTGAGCGACTCTTGCTGGGCCGCAGTGGCCTGCACTAGTGCACGGACAACGTCATCCATCTTGGCAGGGCCGGGGTACAAGGGCCTTGTGCCCAGTGCGCTCTCACCTCGGCAGGAGGAAAGAGGTGAATCCCACTTCTGACACCAGTTGTGATGGGGTGGCCTCCGTGCTCCCCTGGGCCGAGCGCTTTTTACTGGGGCAGGACACAAAATGGCCGCCCGGGGCTCCCACCAGCCTCAAGATGGCGGCCGTCTCTCTACGGACCGGCCTTCCTACAGGTCTTCGCAGGCCGAGTATTGTCCTTGGGACCTTGGGGTCTAGGGTTTGGGGGGTAGGGGGTGTCCGAGCCCGCCCTCTCCTTCGGACACCAGCCCAGAGTCCCTGGCTGACAGCAGTGGGTGGCTGCTGCTCTAAGGAAACTGTAAGTCTTTTCTCTGGGCTGCTTCCCCTACCCGGGACCCCGTCGGGGCTAAGTGGCCCCTCTGCTTTCTTCTGGCTTCTGCCACTCACGGTTCTCCTTCTCCTTCCCCAAAGCTCCTTCTCCAAATTCCAAAACTCCTTCTCCTTCTCCAAAGCTCCTTCTCCTTCTCCTTCTCCTTCTCCAAACTCCAAAACTCCTTCTCCTTCTCCTTCTCCAAACTCCAAAGTTCCTGCTCCTTCTCCAAACTCCAAACTCCCAGAGCACCCTGCCTGGCTGGCAGGGACCTCATATCTGCTCCCTGGCAGTGCTTAATGGGAACCAGCTGGCTCTGGCCTCAGCTGACCCTAATTGATCCCAGCTGGCTCTGGCCTCAGCTGACCCTGATTAGCCTGGAGGGAGCCTTGGGCAGCTGCTAGGGGAACAGGGCTTTGATCATTCTTGGGCTAACGTAGCGCCCTTCTACCACCCTCCGGTAGCCCCTGTCACAGCACTTTTGGATACATATAAGCTTATATGGCAAACGCCAGTATCTGCCACACCAACGTGCAAACTGGCTGATAAATAATATTAGGTACCTCCGAGGACTACAGAATTCCTTTTTTCTCATCCTCTGCCTAATTCCATGGTGATAGATACAGTGAACTCCCATGCCTGGCAACATCATTCCAAGTCCAACACGTATGATAGGGATTGGAAGTGCCTTGACTTACTTGGATGAAAGGTCTACTCTTCTGCTACTTTGCAGTTTAGAAGTACAAACTACCATGCCTTAACAGCAAAGTATAACTACATGAACTATACCAAATTTAACAGCTTTATTGATCATCTCTCATAATCACAACTGGAACACTTTCGAGCCATCATTAACGAAGGGCAGTTAGTGGCCAAAACATTACTCCAGGCAGAGCTTGATGCAGCTGATACAGTGGCCCGGTCCATCTCAACAGCGGTTGTGTTGTGGCGAACTTCCTGGCTCCATCTTTCAGACTTCCCAAAGGAGGTGCAAACAAATGTTGAGGACCTCCCCTTTGAAGGCCGTAAGTTGTTTGCTAATAAGACCAATGGGTCACTTCACACACTCAAGGACTCCAGAGCCACCCTTTGGTCACTGGGGATCTGTACAGGACAATAGAGAAAATTAAGTCCTCAGTCTTCTGACAGACTGCATACACCACAGTTCCTGTCACAAAGCTACTATGAGTCACAGAGAGAGAAATCCAAATTTCAGAGGCACAAACCATCATGTCCTCAATCTTCAACATCACAATCTGCCACTTCAAAACATCAGTTTTGACATCTTGATTGAGACCCCGAGGGACTGCTCCTTTTGACATCAGCTGCCACTTCCTGATCTTTCGCATCCCTTTGGATGCTGTCTTGCTCTGTTCCGCCACAACTGGGAAAACACAACATCCAAAAGATGGGTTTTGGAAATTATCTCCAATGGGTATTCGATCCACTTCACATCCCTCTTCCCCCATTTCCCCATTCCTCTTCAGGGACTGTTTTCATGAGAGACTCTTGCAACAGAAATATAATTACCTCCTCCATCTAGAAGCCATAGAACCCATTCCTCTGCATCTCCATGACAAAGGTTTTTACTCTTAATATTCCCTGAACCCCAAGAAAAAGGGAGATTGGAGACCCATACTGGACCTCAGGGCACTGAACAAATACATCAAGGCCCAAAAGTTCAAGATGGTCATACTAGCAGCGATTTATTCCATTTCTGTAACAGGGAGATTGGTTCTCAGTCCTCAGCCTCCAAGAGGCTTATTTCCACATATCGATCCTACCGTCTCACAGACAATTCCTCAGATTTAGTCTAGGTCAGGACCGTAACCAGTACAGAGTACTCCATTTGGGCTTCTCATCGGCTCCCAGATATTCTCCAAGGTCCTCCCTATGGTGGCAGTTCACCTGCATACCTGGTGACTGTCTCCTCAGGGCCCGCTCCTTCCGCCCCCCCACGGAACTATGGATGTATTCATGAACTGGGGCCTGCAAATCAATGTGCAAAATTCGACCTTAACTCCGGTACAACATTTGAAGTTTATGGGGGCCAGTTTCAACTCACTGCAAACGAGGGGAGCTCCTTCCACAACACAGATTTCCCAATCTGTCCTCTTTTATGGAGACAGTTCAAGCCAGGTCTCAAACTTCAGCCAGACATTGCCTCCAGGTTCTGGGGCACATGGTGACAGCTATGTCTGTAATATCTCATGCTAGCTACATATGAGATGTCTGCAGACATCATTCAGCTCGGTTCACAGGCCAACCAGAGACCAATTAGACAATCTTCTCTTGATGCCTTCCAGGGTCAAACACACCCTGGATTGGTGAAAAGACCTAGTAAATGTTTGCACGGGAGTCCCGTTCACTCACCCCCAACATTACTTTTTACTATGGCTGCTTCCCTGATCGGTTGGGGTGCACACCTCAATAACCTCATGACTCAGGATAAATGGTCTCCTGCAGAGGCGATTCTCCACATCAACCTCCTTGAACTCAGGGCACTTGAATTCTTGCACTCACTTTCTCCCACTGATCAGAGGTACAGACACACAATGGTCCTGATGGACAACATCTCATGCATGTACTACTTAAATCATCAAGGAGATGCCAGACAGTTCTCCCTCTGCACAGAAGTGCTAAAGCTCTGGAACTGGTGCATTTGCCACAGTGTTCTAATATCAGCTGCTTAATTACTAGTAGTGCAGAACACAACAGCGGACAATCTTAGTCGCAAGTTCTCACAGGATCACAAGTGAGAACCGAACCCCAGCAGTACTTCACAGCATATTCTGTGAATAGGGGACACTGACAATAGACTTGTTCTCCATTTATCTGAACAGGAAATGCTCAAACTACTGTTCCAAGGCTGGGCTCGGACAGCACTTGTTAGGGGACTCTCTTCTTCTTCTTCCCTACTAATTCTCATGGGAGAATTTGAACAAACTCTGCACGTGAACTGCTTAGTCTTCATTCCTCTGGATCAACTCATCTACAACTGGATGTACACCAGAGGGACTATACTAGCCTGCTAATGCCACAATTCTTGTGGAAACTTGATACATATGGACTTTCCAATCATCTGTATGTATGTGATTGCTTTAATCATTTAACATTTCTCTTATAGTTTGTTTCTTTCCTTTTATAATAAACCTTTAGTTTTAGTTACTAAAGTATTAGCTGGCAGCTTGGTATTTTGGGTAAGATCCAAACTTATATTAATCTGGTAATGTAGCTGACCCTTTGGGGTTAGGAAAACCTTTTTAGTAAAGAGCATAGAGTTTTAAATAACTTATCTCTTTATTGGACCTAGCGCCTGATTGGGAGCCAGAGACTGAAATGCAGTAAAGGGAGCTATGTATACTTTTCTGTTAGCTTATTGATAACCAGTGCGAGGAATCAGAAGCACAGTTTGTGGCTGGTTGGGAAGTCTGACTTCAGTGTCAGCTACCAGTGCATGGAGAGTCTGCTCTCCTTTTACAGCCTGCCCTGACCTTGGTATTTTCAGGTGGTCTACTCTAGGACAGACAGGTCACATCCCCTTCGGGCTATCAATGGATCCCAGAGTATTCTCCAAGGTCCTCTCTGTAGTGGCAACTCATCTTCATTCCCAGGGAAACATGATCTACCCCAATTTAGATGATTGCCTGCTCAGAGTTCGTTCTTTCAGTGAAGCTCCGTGGATTACCCACGTGACTATGGACTTATTCAGAAGCCTGGGGCTACAGATGAAGATCCAAAAATTGATGTTAACCCCAGAACAGAGATTAGAGTTCATAGGAGTCGATCTTGTCTCTCTCCAAGCAAGAATGCTCCTCCCACAACACAGATTCCTCAGTCTGTTCACGCTCATAGAGACAGTGCAAACCAGCCCTCAAATATCAGCCAGACACTGTCTTCAACTTCTGGGGCACATGGCTATTGGCATATTTGTGATAGTTCATGCCAGGCTTTGCATGAGTTGTCTCTAGTCATAGTTCAGCTTGGTTTACAGGCTGAAGAGAGACAGCCTAGACAATCTCCTATCATTACCCACCGAGGTTAAACAGTCTTTGAACTGGTGGAAGGACCCAGCAAACGTCTGCACAGGCATCCCATTTGCATAGCCCCACCCTTCCATCACTACTCCTCACCATCCCTCGTAGGATGGGGAGCATAGCTCAACAACCTCATGACACAAGACAAGTAGTCACCCATGGAGGTGTATCTTCATATCAACCTCCTCAAACTCAGGGCAGTCACGAACACGTGTGCTCCCTTCCTTCCACTGATAAGAGGTAATGTCATGACAAGGGTCATGACAGGTAACAGCATGTATATACTACATAAATTGTCGGGGGTGACAGATCACCCTCCCTTTGTGCAGAAGCACTAAAGCTATGGAACTCGTGCGTTTTCCACAATGTTACAATATCAGTGGACTACCAGTGGCAGGAGTGCGGAAAACAACAGCGTACAGTCTGAGCCAGAAGTTCCCACATGACCAGTAGTACTTCACAACAGCTTCAGACAGCGGGGGACACCGATCATAGACTTCTTCACCACTTACTTGAACAAGAAATGCCCACTACTGTTCCAGGGCAGGCCTCGGACAGCACTTCTAAAGGGACGCTCTCCTGTCATGGGACCGGGGTCTTCTATACACCTTTGCCCCATTTCCTGTATTGCTGAAAGTCCTTGTAGCAAGACGTTGTGGCCTTCCTCAGAGCCTGGGCCCGAGGAAGGGTCGCTCTGCCCCCACTGGACAGAACCAGGCCCTGCAGGCCTAGCCACCCAGAAGCAGAGGGGTGGAGCCAGGCCCAGGACTGGCAGTATAAAAGACAGGCCCAGCAGCTCAGTTGGGGGAAGGCTGCCATGGGAGGCAGACGTATTTTCCCGGAGGCTGCAGCCTAGGCCTAATCCAGGCCCCACGGCTGTTTGGCAGAGATGCCCTGCCAACCGGAGCCTCAAATCCTGGCCGGACCTGCCAGGCCCGAGTGACTGGAGGGGGCTACCCAACCCAATTGACTGGGTAGGGCCGCCCGGCCCGGAGGACTGGAGAGGGCCGCCAGACCCTCGTAGCTGGGAAAATCTACCCCCGCCTGCTGGATGGGAGAAGCCCCCTGAGGCCAGCCCTGACCTGGAGGAGCTGCCTGGCGTGGAGGACCCACTGGCGTGGACTGGCCCTAGCAGACCAGAGGAACCCCTGGGCCCTTGTGACCTGGAAGAGCTACCGCTCGCCGATGACCCCCAGGTGTTTCCAGACCTGCCACCAGTCGATGGTGAGGGACTCGCCAGATGCCCGCTCACCACCTTCCCCAGCGACCCGGAAGGAAGTACATGGGCACAGGTACCGGGGCACCAGGGCGAGGAAGTGGCCCAGGGACAGCCATAGACAGTGGGAGGCATGACCCACTCATGAGAACTTGTAAAGAATAATGATTTTAACACCTGGATTCTCAGGAAAACACAGAAGTCCTGGGTATTCATTATTTTGCAAGTGTTGTTGGTTGTCTCAACTTCTGCTTTCTGCTCCCTGTCTATCCAGTCTTTGACTAGATTTTTTAGGAAGTTATATCTCTTCATCCCAATATGCTTCCAACAGGGTGATTGTTGCTTAGATATGTCAAAACCACATAATACCAGATCCATGTCAAAACAAAGAAGCCATTTCATTGCAGACATGAAAGAAGACTTAGCACATTTTCTCATCTTCCTTTAGATTGTTTCTTATGGACCAAATTCTGCCTCCCTTGTTCACATTGAGTTTTTACAGTAGGGCTATTCAAGGAATAAGACACTATTCACTGTGACATGAGTCAAAGTGGTAGAAGAGGAAGTTACTCACCTTGCGCAGTAATGATGGATCTTCGAAGTGTGTCCCCCTAAGGGTGCAGCAGTGTAGGTTTGTGTGTGTCCCACGCTTCTGATCAGAGATCTTTGGTAGCAGTGTATGTTCGTTCAACCCGCACATGTGCTTTTCCCCTCCTTATGCTCTGCCTCAAACCACCCTCTGCACAGGCGAACCACCCTCAATCACTTCTCCACCGCAGAGTCCCCTTCAAGAACGCCGAAGTAGAGAGCAGGAGGGCGGATTGTGGAGCACCCATAGGGGGACACATCTCAAAGAGGAGAAAGTTATTCACCTTTTCAGTAACGATAATCCTTTGAGATGCATCCCCCAATGGCTGCTCCACTGTAGGTGTGCTTGTGTCCCTGTACTACTCGGCCTGCACATGCGCTTTCCCTCATCATGCCCTGCCGCGATGCTAACTAGCATTGCGCAGGCTAGCCCTCCTAAGCTTTTTCCCTATCGCAGAATCCCTGATGAGAAGTCGAACTCTGAAGGGAAGGAGGGTGAGTCATGTAGTACACATAGGGACACATAGGTCGAAGAACTGCACAAAGTGAGTAACTTCCTCTTGTTCTTCAAGTAGTATCCCTGTGAATGCGCCATTGTAGGCAACTCCTGAGCAGCATTCGTAACAGGAGGCTGGGGCTTCAGAGTCGAGTCTGTTATGGATGACAATACTGCGGAGCCAAAGCTAGCATCGGAAGCAGAGTCCCCAGTAATTGCATGGAGTTTTGCGAAGGTACACAGATGCCCAGGTTGCTGCCCTGCAGATTTCCAAAATAGGGAAATTCTTGAGGAAGGCAATAGAGGAAGAAACCAACCTTGTGGAGTCCACGTGGATTCCGGATGGAGGTACTATGTTGCAAACCTGACAGTGTTAATACAGTTCAAGACCCACTTGGGGAATCTCCGGGCCAATATCGCTGCGCCTTTAGACAATTCCAAAATGGAAAGGAAAAGCTTAGGAGATTTCCTAAAGGCCTTTGATCTGTCCAGGTAAAAGACCAGGGCTCTCCTAACATTTAGCATGTGCAGTATGTACCTGTTGTCACAGTCAGGCTTAGGGTCATGACTCCCAGTTGAGAACCAATGGTCTAGCCTGTGATTTGCAGATAATGCTATTAAAAGTAAGGTTAGTTGGGTATTAGACTTGCAAAATCCATAATGTTTTGCCCCTGACTTGGCATTTATTACAGATACCTGATTCAGGGTGTGAGACAGCAGGAAGGTCATAGAAGGGAGATATAAATGCCCCAGAATGTTCCGGGCCTTGTTCCCTGCAGACTAAGCAGGGGTTACTACAGGTTAATTAGGAGCACCTGAGGCCAGTTAAGGCCCAGCTAGAGTCCTGATAAAAACCCCTGCTCCAACCGAAGGGGAAAAAGTAAGGAGAGCTGGCAGTAGTGTGGGAGGAGTGTTGCGATCAAGTAGAGGAACCAGACAAAGAGCCACGAGAAAGGTACAAAAGAACAGAGAGGGGGAAATAGCCCAGGGAAAGAAGTTCAGCTGCGAGCAGTGCCAGCAGCACATAGCTGCTGTTCATAGAGCCCCTGGGCTGGAGCCCGGAGTAGAGGGTGGGCCCAGGTCCCTTCCCTCTCTCCCCTCACTGTGCACTATAGAAGCACTGACATCCAGAGATTGGGCAACAGGTGGTGCCCTGACCCACCACATGAGAGCAAAGCACAGGACCCACCATAGCAAATCGGGCAATTTGTCACAAGGGACACATCTGGCCTGGTCCTAGGAACTGGACTCTTACGTTTTGCCATCTCCATTAGAGAGAGTAAGAGAGAGGATGCTGCATCTTCAGTTCCTCCAATACATTGAAGTTCTTCCCTTGAAGCAGTTTAATCACATGAGTGCTGTGAGCAATTTCTATCTTTACCAAAAAGTTCTATTGAACCAAAGGTATTTTCCTTTTATACTGACATAGAGTAACAGCTTTAAAATGAAAGGACTTAATATATTTGCTATCTCTTTGGTTTTAACAGTAATTTCATCTGAATCTTTCATTTTCTACTTGTGTCTTTTTCTTTTCAAACCTACACCACGACTGCTTCTGTAATTATTCCTGTTGTAAATACCATGCATTTTGAGAGAGGTTTATGAACTACACATTGTAAGACTGAATTATAGATGTCATATAAAGATAATACACTTTAAAAGGCATCTGTAACGTATGATATGCAATATGCATAAACATTCCTTTCTTTTAATCCATAACAGTTCCTTCTGAAAGCATGTGTTAACTAGCATTTATCTTTGGGCAAAGAAGACACTAACAAACATTTAATACAAATATTCTGAAGAGTAAAAACTTAAAAGGTTGTATGTCAGTTTCTAAACAGGATGGAAACTATATCCTTACTGTTAAATACTATATTAAGATGTAGCAGTTTCATGGAACTGAAAGGTGGTTAAGACCTATTAAGGCCATCCTCCTAACACAGGATTGATCTCAACGGTATATTTACTACAACTTGGAGTATTCTAGTTTTGTCCCTAGTAGTTGGGCTTTCACGTCTTCTCTTCAGTGACATTCCACGCTCTGATATATCTAGCTGTGCTAGGATTTGTTTTTCTGATATTCATTCTCATTCATCCTCTTTCTTAATGTAATCCAATTATTCTTATGTTTACCTCCTGGTACCACACTAAACAATTCATCTTCAATTCACAAGACGTTTAAACAGAGGTGCTTCATTTATTTATTTTGCTTGGTTTCATGTAAGGTTTTTGTTTTTCTTCCAGTTTGATAGCCTTATGTGAAAAAATTTTTCTTTCAGGTTTTCCTTAGGGGATGCTCGGAGGCCCCTTCATGAAACGGCGGTATTAGTGGAAGATATCATCCACACACAGCTAATTAATTTGGTAAGAATATCTTTAGCCTTTTGATTACAATGTGTTCCTTGTGGGTACAATCCAATCTTTTCTGTAAGAATATTGACAGTGTTCTACCTATCATTCTCAATGCTATATATTACCATATAGTGATTGTCCTTCGTTAGAAAAAAGGAGAGCTCTCTTCAGAATCTGTGAACGACATTCCATCCATGATAGTCTAGAGAAATCACCGCTGAGAAACACAAAGGCACTACCTTTGTCCATGCATTCAATGCTAAGTTTCCTGATATGAAGAGTGTCAGATCCAAGCGAGCACCCCTTTCTGGCTACCCATTAGGACTGCTGTGAGGGGAATCCAAGTCTTTGTGCTCTGGATCCCCTGGGGTGTTTTAAGCTTCTGGAGCCCGAACAATGTCCAACCACTGCCCCAAACTTGTGTCCCTCAGCACACTCTTGGGGTGCAGATCTTCTGTATGGCACACCACCCCCAGTGTTGGAACCTGCTGTCCAGCCTGCTAGCCTATCTAGACACAGTGCAGGCCCCTTTCCCAGAACTTCACCCAAAAGGTATGAAACTTCTGGTTTACAGTTTAACTTTTACAGAGGCACATGCAGTTGATATGCATATATATACATACACTCTCTATAGGTCTTAACACATTAATGCTCTTTCATCCTTACTCATGTAAAACCCAGGAGAGTACAGTTCATACAAAACAATAGACACTACATGTATGTCCTTGCATTAGTTTCCTCACCACCCCAGGGCATTCTTTGGGCTGGGATCTGAGTCCATTGGGTTGTGCAAACTCCAGAGTCCTTGGTACCATCTGGGCTCAGGAAAGTGTGTAGGCCCCCCTACATGACAAAGCTGCTACCTGCTGAGTGACCTCTCCTTCTGGAGTTCCTTACCCATGTCTATGACCATGCTTTCTCCTGTTCCACACTTCCTCTTCCTGTCTGATTCCCTTGTTACTGTGTGGCTCACTATTTAATACTACCTGGCTTTCTTTCTTCTGTCATTTGGGTAATTTTCCATTGTTCCTGCTTTTTCCCTTCCCTTCAGCTAACTTGGATTTTCAAGGTCTGAGCTGCTTCTTTAACGTAATCTTTTCTCAGGTTTAGGTACCTTCGTATACCTCTATTTCCCATTGTGTTTGTCTGGAGTCTGTGTGCTACCAGAGTTGTCAGCAGTGGTGGATCCACATACATATAGGCATTTATCATGCAGCACTTTGTCATAATACGACTTTATAATATCAATCTCATAAATTGCACAGCCATAGCCCTAGTTCATCACACAGGGCATATGGTTTGTTTCTGGTTCTGTGTAACTATTTGTGTAATTCCAGACCCAGCTAAACTGGAGGTAAAGCTGGTTGAAATTTTTAATAGCCTTTTCCTTTTCAAAATTAAAAAGATTTCTCAAAGCATTGACATTTTTAATTTTTGTGTGATGTTTTAAAACAATTATCAAAAACATTATCAAAATGGTTGACATTTTTGCTTACTGGATACTTAATGAAAAATTTATATTTTCAGTAACGAAAACCCCTGATTATATTAATAACAGTGGCCAAAAGTTGTGTAAAACCAAAATGGGCCTGTTTTGTACCCTGTGAAATTCAAGCTACTTTGACGTTTTGTTTTGTTTTGTTTTGTTAATTAAAAATGAATCAACCATCTCTACTGTGGACTTTATACTGAAAAATTGTCTCAGATCAGAAAGAGAACCTCTTGTTCCCTGTATTATGACTTAGTATTATTGCAAATCCACCAGACCATCCAAATGATAATTTTGAAATGTTACTTAGTTTACATTTTACAAAACATTTAGGTATATTATGCTAGTATGTATCCCCAATGATTGTGTGAAGATAGCAGGACATTTTTTTTAGTCTTGTAAACATGCATCTGAACAATAGTGAACCTCACTATAACTTAATCATTTATGCTTTTTATAATTCATTTTAAAAAAACTTCAATATTGGAGTTACTGAGATTTTCTTTGAACCATATAATAAATAAGATGAAATTTCCAATTTCAATCTCATACCTATTAAGAAAAATCATTTGTCTTCTTGACCCTAACCATCTATATAATTATAAGATTTTTTTTTCACAGTTGCCTCGTTAGGCATAAGTAATTATGTCCAGAGTTTTACTCTTCCTCTAGTGGCAATGAAATGAGGATTATTTGTTTTATTGCATCATTGATGCTTAGCTGAACTGATGCTTAGCTGAACTTTAGAGTAAAATTTGTGTTTGACAAAAACTGTCAAACTGTGGCTTTGCAGTCTTGTCATTTGAATAAATAAATAATGAATTCCTATAGCTAGGTACTTAGTCAATGGCCATGACCCTATGTTAACCTTAAATGGTGTGTAGGAGCATGTATGATTTCCTGTCAGGAGGAAGAATGGGAATAGGCCAGCAGACAAACTGCTTTTCTAACCTCTCACCTTTTGGCCCACGACAGCACTTTATTTCAGGGGAAGTGAAAGTACCTTTAATAGCTCATTGTTTTGACCTTTGACACCTACAGGACTGAACTCTTAAATCATGGCCTTTATATATGCCATGGGCTCCTGTGAAGGATTTTTGTACATTTGTTATCTTATAATATTTCACATTCTCACTGAGCTGATGTTAAATATTCATACGGTCTTCTCATTTTTAGATAACTAAATAATATGAGAGTATTAAAAACCCATACTAACTTTGTAATAAATGCTTGTTGTAAACTTGCGTATGTTGCACAGTACCTGTTTTAATCATGCTGCTCAAAATACTGTGCTTCATAAATCTTATTATGTAATTGATTATTTTCCTCCTGAAAAGTGTAATACATATTTGTCTCCTATTACATTTAAGTTCTTCATATATATGATGCAAAGTCAACATGTTCTGTACATCTTTCTTAGGAGGCATTTGTAGGAAGAGAATACTTGTTGATTAAGTCCAGATTTGAGTTTCTGAATTCCAAAATTAGTTGCCTTCTTGATTAGCACTGATGGATTGACTTTTGATATCTCTGAAGTTTATAGTTCTGACTTCCTATTTTTAAAATTTATCTGAACCCTATTTAAGAGGGGGGCCAATTTGGACAGATTTATATGGTAGCTACTTTGAACCACAGACCATGAAGTCTGGCTGCCCTGGGGGATAATGACACAAAACAAGACAAATCCTTGGAAAGCACGCTGCTTTGAGATTAATGCATCATGATTACTATCACAGAGAGCCTCTTTGGTATACGGAATATTGCACTGCAAGTAGAAATGGCCAAATTTTCACCACTATTATGTAATTCTAGTAGGTGCTAAGTTGTAGTAGGCACAAAAATGTCAGCTCACTATAATACTACATGAAAACTGCATAAATTACTATAATAATACTAGGAAATTAACCATGCTAACAATTTTAAATATACTTCTATATTTTAATTATAGTACATTTTCTGATATTTGCATAGCACTCAATATAAAGCAAAAAACAAACAAGGATAGAATGAAAATAGCATGTGGAACTTTGCCTAGGCATATTCTCAATATATCAAAATAATTATATTTAAAAAAATATAGTTCAGTTCAGAACAATAGTTCAGAACAATTATTACATTCCCTCTCCCACAGAGCAAAGTAGCAAAGTTTTTATTCCAAAATCATATTCATTAGGATTCTGGAGTACGTTTCCAGAACAGAACTTGGTTGAATGACATTTTTTGTTCAAATGTATAAAAACTGATTTGAATTTATGTATACATGATTTAATAATAATTCTTAGATTTTATTTATTTATTTGTATTGCAGTAGCATTTAGATGCTCCATTAAAGCCTCTGTTGTGCTGGGTGTTTTACACACACAAATAGAAGCCATTGCCCCAAAGAACTTAAAATCTAAACTAAAGAAATGGGAAGCTTCATAAAAGGTTATTGCAGAGAGTTCAAACAGATATTTTCAGTAGTAGATACTCCTAAAAAGGAGACCAAATATGTTAAAAAGGACAATAGGAAAGTTAAATAACGTAGAGAGACTATTAATGATGTTGCTTTGCAAAGCTACTCAGAAACATTAAATAATGAATGAAATCTGGCAAGGCTGTTCTTATTCCTGGTTTATAGACAGAGAAACTGAAATAGAGAAGTTTTAACTTTCCCACAGCCATGGAGGGCTTCCATCAGAGGCTTCCACATGATAGACTCTGAGTTTAAGGTCAGAAAGGACCAGTATGATCATCACACTGCTTCTGTCTTGATGTGGTGTTATCCTTGTCATGTGAGCATGGCCCTTAGCGACCCCCACAACCGCTGCCTTAAGTGCTTTGGAGAAGCCCACAAAAAAGAGAAGTGCAAGATCTGCAGGGCTTTCGAACCGAGGACTCAAAAGGACCGGGAAATCTGGTTGAAAGCCCTGCTGGTGGAGGCAGCGCTCCTCCCAGCGTCCGAGCCGACCCGCTCCACATTGGTACCGAGCTTAACCTCGGTACAGCGCGCACCATTGGCACCACCCTCGACTCGGCACCGCACAACATTGCCGGCACCGAAGAGGAAAAAGCAGCATGCGGAGCACGGATGCTCCCCTGCGCCGTCGGTACAGGCAGGGTCGAGTACGGAGATGCACTGGACCTGGCCCATCGAGACTTCCCCGGTGCCTGTATCTCCGATCAGGGAGCCTCCCCCGACTCCTGGGAGTGGAAGTGTGCCCCTGCCGACACCGGAGGCTTTTCTCAAGCGGCAAGAGCCTTGTTGGCCTTGCCTACGCCACCTCCGCCTCCCCTCCCCCGCTGAGGGAGAAGGGGCCGGTGTCATGGGGGAAACCTGTGTTGGGTCCCCCTGAATGGCAGTGGAGATCCCCGGTACAGGGAGGAAGCTCTCCCACCGGACAGTCTCCGAGGGTAGAGCAGAGCCACTCCCCCAGTAGTCGCTCAAGCCGACCTGCTCAGGCACAGGACGCGGAGTCTCCCTCTTGGCACCAACGTCGATGCCTGGCACTGGAGGCAGTGCATGCCAGGAGGCGGCACCGGTCAAGGTCTGCCAGGCAGCGCTCGGACAGCTCCCGTTCCAGATTCCTGGCATCGAGGAGTTCGCCCTCACCGGGATGGTGCGGAACCCGGTCACTGGAGGAAGACCCAGCACCGCGCAGTCCGCGATGCGGAACCAGGTCGCTAGAGTCCGGCTCGGCACCAAGGAGTTCGGAGCAGCGCCGACCTCACTCGCTGAAGATGTCTGTGGGGCTGCAAGGTAAGTGGCAGTGGAAATCATTGGTATTGAGACGATACTACAGTACCTCTAGCTCTTTAGAGCGCACCCCCATTCGTTGGCACTGCTCGCAGCAACAGAGACAGTCCTCCTCATCCTCCAGGTCAGAGGCATCGAGACGGCTGTTCCCAGAATGGAAGGGTGCCACGGCACCACTGATCCAGGGCCTCTGACTATGAGGATGACTCGGGGTCTCCAAGGGGGCACAGTCATTGGGCGAGCTGACGCCCCCACAAATTGTCACAGCCTGTGGCACAGTCACCCCCGGGTTGGCCCTAGGGACAATGGCCTCAACAATGGCCCTATTGGGCCCCACGGGGTATCCAGGTGGGCCTGCGTCCCCAATCCATTGTCATCGGGGGTGCAGTCCATGCCTCTGCACAGGAGAAGGCCCATAGACACCACTCCTCGGACAAGGAGTCGGACCCCATGGAGGGACCCTCAGCGGGTGCAACCCTTCACCAGGAGGGGGCGCACTTCAGCAGTCTTCTTCCTCCTCACCTGACGAGGCAGTCTCCTGGGACCGCTTGGCACCACTGGAGGATTTCAGAGCGCACCAGGAGCTGCTCAGGAGGGTGGCCTCCACTTGGAGCTGGAGGTGAAGAAGTTAAGAGGTCGAAGATAGCCTCTTTAATGTGCTGGCGGCGGCTGTCCCAGCGAGAGTGGCCCTCCCAGTCCATGAAAGGGTCCTTAAAATTGTAAAGGCCCTGTGGCAAACCGCTTCCTCGGTTGTCCCTATGTCAAAGGTGGCTGAGAAAAAATATTATGTCCTGGCAGAGGGGTTTGAGTATTTGTTTACTCACCCTGCCCCGGGAACCCTGGTAAAAGATGTGGCTAACGAGCAAGACAGGCAAGGTCAGGCAGGGTCCACTCCCAAGAACAAGGACAATAAGAAGCTGGACTTGTTTGGGAGAAAGGTTTATTCCACAGCAATCCTGCAGTTCAGGATTGCCAACCATCAGGCCCTCCTGGGCAGATATAATTTCAATCTGTGGGACTGGGCCCCAGGACCAGGCTGTAGACTTTAGCATTATTGTAGAGGAAGGAACCGTGGTAGCTAGGACAGTGCCCCAGACATCCTGTGACGCTGCTGACTCGGCAGGCAGTGACATAGCATCTGCCATGTGTATGAGAAGGTGCTCATGGCTGCAATCCTCGGGCCTGTCCTAGGAGGTGCAGCAGTCTATTCAGGATCTCCACTTTGATGGGTCAGTCCTATTCTCCGACCAGACTGGTGCAGGTGCTGAGAGACAACACTACAACCATGTTTTACATAAACAGGTAGGGGAGAGGGTGCTCCACAGCTCTCTGCGAGGAAGCTATCTTTCTGTGGGACTTTGCCGTGAGGCACGATTTCCACGTGACGGCCTCTCACCTCACGGGAGTGAGGAACGATGAGGCGGATCGTCTCAGCAGGTCGTTTCTACCCTGCCACGGTTGGTCATTGCACCCAACAGTGGTGGCTATGACCTTCCAAAAGTGGGACGTTCCCCAACTGGACCTATGAACGTCGTCTTGGAACACGAAGGGTCCGAGGTTCTGCTCACTTCCGGGGTCGCGAGACTGGGTCAGTTTCCAATCCGTTCCTCATGGACTGGACAGGGACTCTTATATATGCGTTTTTGCCCATTCCGCTCCTATCCAAGGTCCTGCTGAAAATAAAGAGGGACAAGGCGAACGTTATACTCATCGCTCTGGCCTGGCTGAGACAGCACTGGTTCAGCATGCTGCTGAACCTTTCGATCGACCCACCTCTGGAGCTCCCGAGGCGACAAGACCTACAATCCCAGGACCACGGTCGCCTGTTGAATCCGGACCTGGACTCACTGCACCTCACGACCTGGAGGCTCTGTGGCTGATGGAGGGGGAGAGAGCCTGCTCTGTGCAGGTCTAGCAAGTCCTGGTTGGCAGCAAGAAGTCTTCTACACAGGTCGTGTATCGGGCTAAGTGGAGGTGGTTTACTTGTTGGGTGGAGTCCTGGGGCATTCCGCCCAGCCTCTTACCTATAGTCGATCCTGGAGTGCCTGCTCCAGCTAAAGCTCCAGGGTCTGGCGCTGGCCTCATTGAAGGTTCACCTCGCGGCCATTTCGGCCTTCCATCAGAGGGGAGATCGCTGTTTTCCCATCCCATGTCAGTCAGGTTCTTCAAGGTGATGGAGAGGCTTTATCCACAGGTCCGTGACGCGGTGCCTCGCTGGGATCTCAACCTGGTCTTCTCGAGACTCACGGGGCCCCTCTTTGAACCCATGACTGCATGCCCTCTGCTCATCCTTTCATGGAAGGTAGCCTTCCTGGTGGCCATTACCTCAGTCAGGAGGGTCTCCAAGATTAGGGCCTTGACCTCGGAGCCCCCTTATATAGTATTCTATAAGGACAAGGTTCAGCTGAGGCTGCATCCGGCCTTCCTACCCAAGGTGGTTTCCCAATTTCATTGTAATCAAGGTATGTTTCTCCCCGTGTTTTTTCCCAAACTGCACGGTTCGGAGAAGGAGAGGAGATGACATTCGCTGGAGATGAGATGAGTGAGCTGAGAGTGAGATGAGCTGGAGTGAGATGAGCCCTGGTCTTCTACATCGAGTGCACAAAGCCATTCTGGAAATCGACACAGCTCTTCGTTGCAGTGGCTGACCGGATGAAAGGCTCACCTGTCTCCACCCAGCGCATCTCCTCGTGGATTACATCATGCATCAAGTTCTGCTATGGCCAGACGAAGGTGCCGCTTCCGGGAACCATCACAGTGAACTCAACCAGAGCGCAAACCTCATCTACAGCCTTCCTGGAGAGTGCCCCTGCAGGACATGTGCAAAGCTGCTACCTGGTCATCGGTGCATACCCTCACCTCCCACTACGCCGTCGTCCACCAGGCAAGAGAAGACGTGGGATTTGGCAGAGTGGTGCTGAGGGCAGCTCACCGGTAACTCTGACCCACCTCCAAAGGTATTGCTTGTTAGTCACCTATAGTGGAATGGACATGAGCAAGCACTCAAAGAAGAAAACAAGGTTACTTACCAGTAACTGATGTTCTTCGAGATGTGTTGCTCATGTCCATTCCACAACCCACCCCCTGTCCCCGCTGCTGGAGTTGGCAGAAAGAAGGGACTGAGGGGGCGTAGGGCCAGCAGCGCCTCATGTACTGCGTCATGTGCATGAGGCTCCAGGGGGTGCCGGAGCCGGCCTTATGGGATCTGCTAAAGGGAAAAAAGTTCCAGGTAACCATGCACGGAGGCATGCACACACTTATTGTGGAATGGACATGAGCAACACATAGAATCATAGAGTTGGAAGGGACCTCAAGAGGTCATCTAGTCCAACCCCCTGCTCAGAGCAGGACTAACCTCAGCTAAATAATCCCAGTGAGGGTTTTGTCAAGCCGCAGCTTAAAAACCTCTAAAGATGGAGATTCCACCACCTCCCTAGGTAATCCATTCCAGTGCTTCACCACCCTCCTAGTGAAAAACTTTTTCCTAATGTCCAACCTAGACCTCCCCCCCTGCAACTTGAGACCATTGCTCCTTGTTCTGTCATCTGCCACCACTGAGAACAGCCTAGCTCCATCCTCCCTGGATTCCCCTTTCAGGTAGTTAAAGGCTGCTATCAAATCCCCCCTCATTCGTCTCTTCTGTAGACTGAACAAGCCTAATTCCTTCAGCCTCTCCTCATAAGTCTTGTTCTCCAGCCCCCTAATCATTTTTGTTGCCCTCCGCTGGATTCTCTCTAACTTCTCCACATCCTTGTTGTAGTGGGGGGCCCAAAACTGGACACAGTACTCCAAATGCGGCCTCACCAGTGCTGAATAGAGGGGAATGATCACTTCCCGTTATCTGCTGGCAGTGCTCCTACTAATGCAGCCCAATATGCTATTAGACTTTTTGGCAACCAGGGCACACTGCTGACTCATATCCAGCTTCTTATCCACTGTTACCCCCAGGTCCTTTTGTGCAGAACTGCTGTCTAACTCGTCGGTCCCCAGTCTATAGCTGTGCATGGGATTCTTCCGTCTTAGGTGCAGGACTCTGCACTTGTCCTTGTTGAACCTCATCAGATTTCTTTTGGTCCAATACTCCAGTTTGTTTAGGTCCTTCTGTATCCTATCCCTACCTTCTGGGGTATCTACCACTCCCCCTAGCTTAGTGTCATCTGCAAACTTGCTGAGGGTGCAATCTACCCCATCCTCCATATCATTGGTGAAGATGTTGAACAAAATCGGCCCCAGGACTCCTGGGGCTCTCTTCTTGTGACCGGCTTCCAGCTAGACCTGGAGCCATTGATCACTACTCGTTGAGCCCTATGCTCTAGCCAGTTCTCTATCCATTTTATAGTCCATTCATCCAACCCATACTTTTTTTGACTTGCTGATAAGAATACTGTGAGAGACCGTATCAAAAGCTTTGCTAAAGTCAAGGTATATCACATCCACCGCTTTCCCCACATCCACAGAGCCAGTCACCTCTTCCTAGAAAGCAATCAGGTTGGTCAGGCATGAGTTTCCCTTGGTGAATGCGTGTTGGCTGTTCCTGATCACTTTCCTCTCTTCCAATTGCCTTAAAATGGATTCCTTGAAGACCTGCTCCATGATTTTTCCAAGGATTGAGGTGAGGCTGACCGGTCTGTAGTTCCCTGGATCCTCTTTCCTCCCTTTCTTGAAGATGGGCACTATATTTGCTTTTTTCCAGTCATCAGGGACCTCCCACATCTCGAGGAACATCAGTTACTGGTAAGTAATCTTGTTCTTTTAGTTCTTCTGATACTCTCAAGGAGCACTCCATGGCCTGTGTTGTATCCTGCGTCCTCCGTCTGGAGGAGAGAGCTGCATTCTCACAGGGTAATTCCTCTATCTGGTTGTAGTAAACGCTGCTTTCTCTTAAGTGATCAGGAGATTGAAACTTCAGCTCATGGGGTGAAAAGTGTCTCCATTTATTCAGCAGTGCAACACCTACTGTCTCTGGCTATATTTTTTCATTAATCCTGCACTGCCCGTACACACCTGTTGCAATTGATAGTCAATGGCATTCTGAGCCCAAGAGATTTAGTATGCAACTCTTACTACAGGAGCAGAAGCTGTTGGAGTAACATAAACTCTCTCAAAGAGAACTCTTCTCTTCTCGTAATCTTCACATGATCATGACAGAACAGGTGACTAAGGGGTCTAAATATTTCATTGGTACACAATTTGGGCTACCTTCAGAGCCTCATGCAAGGATAAAGTTAAATCATAATTGGATATGAGTTTCTGAATATTCTTGGATGTGTGAAGGCCTGGGTATCCGCTTTCTGAGGGTATGTCTTCACAGCATAACAATCTCAAGCTAACCTATCTCGGGTAAGAGTGACCACACTTCAGAGCACTTGAGTTACACAGATATATTTGGTTATCAGCATAAAGTGATTGCATTAGAGGCTGATGAGTTGTTGTAATTCAAGCTGTTGCATCCACACTGCGTTACTAGCTCTGTAGGAGGTAAAATTCCTGTTTTGTATTTTGTTCAATCGTCTTGTTGAAACAGTATCAGAGAAGCTTTTACAAGAAACCCAATGTGGATTTAGATCAGATCAGAACACCAAAGTCATTATTTTTGTTGCATGTAGTGTTGTTGTAGCCGTGTCAATTCCAGGATATTAGAGAGACAAGGTGGGTAAGACAGTATCTTTTATTGGACCAACTTCTGTTGGTGAGAGAGACAAGGTTTTGAGCTTACACAGAGCTCTTCTTCAAGTCTGGGAAATGTACTCAGAGTGTCACTGCTAAATACAAGGTGGAACAGATTATTTAGCATAAGTAGTTAATCCATATTTCAAGGAACCATTCAAGGTGAAGTGGCCTGTTAACACCCCTCCTGTCAAAAGGGGGAAAGGAAGAAATGGAGAAAGGCAATTGGTGGGGCAGTAGGTGAGTGGGTTTTTATAGATTGGTGTAATAAGCCATAAATCCAGTATCTCTATTCAGTCCATGATTTTTACTGTCTAGCAAAATTATGAGTTTAAGCTCCCAGGTTAGTCTTTTGAAAATGTTGTGCAGGTTTCTTTGGAGGATGAGGACTGATAGCTCAGGTACAGAGTGGTCATTTTGTGAAAAGGGTTCACACATAGGTGATATGGGGATTTTGTCTTTTATCATTTTCTTGTGTGAGTTCTTTTTGTCGTGAGACAGATTCAGGAAAAATGCATTGAACAAAACATGGAATTATATTCTGTCTTCATTGATCTAAAATTGAATTTGACACTGTGAGCATAAATAGCCTATGGTAAATTCTGGAAATGTTTTGCCTCATCAAGTTAATTATCATACATCAGTTCCATGAAGACATGACTGGTCAAATACTCTCAGATGGTGGCCTCTTTAAACCAGTCCCTATATCTAATGGGGTAAAACAGGAATGCATGCTGGCACTAGTCCTCTTTGATCTCTTTTTCGCAGCCTTTCTGAATTACACACTGACAACTTTCATAATGACATCTACATAAGGTACAGAACTGATGGGAAACTCTTCAATCTCTGAAGCATACTGCAAAGACAAAAGTTCTTAAGAAACTCATATATGAAGCTCTTTTTGCTGATGATAGTGCTCTGCTTTGTTATGGTGAAAGTGACCTACAATTTATCCTTGGCAGGTTCTTAGAGGCAACTAAACAGTTGGGATTCACCATCAGCCTGGAAAAAACTGAAGTCTACTTCCAATCAGCCCCATCAACCATTACCACTGAGACAAACATCACCACTGATGGTACAAAACTACATAAAGTCAATCACTTTACATACCTTGGCAGCACCATCTCAAGTGACAGTTCCCTGAATCAAGAAGCATCAAACAAAATATGACAAACGAGGCATTCGGAAAACTTCGCTATAGGATACTCAACCAGCATGCCATCAAACTGTCAACAAAACCAATGATATACAGTGCAGCAGTAATAGCATCAGTTTTATATGAGTGTAAAACATGGACAGTTTACTGCAGACACACCAAGCAGGTTGAAAAATTTCACATGCACGGTCTTCACTCTCTTCTAAAGGTACGCTGGCAAGGCAAAGTGTCAAACATTAACATCGTTGAAAAAGGAAAAACAACTAGCATTGAGGAAATGGTGTTCAAAGCTCAGCTTAGATGGACAGGTCATGTAATCAGAATGGGGGGTGATAGATTCCCCCAAAAAGTCCTTTATGATGAGCTGAAACTCAAAGTGCAGAAGGAGCAGTCAACATAAATGCTTCACAGATACTCTTCAGCAGAATCTCAACTCGTGGCACAAATATTGATGGCTTTGACGTTGCAGCCAAGGACAGACCTGAATGGAAAGCAACTCTCAATAAAGGTTGTAAACATTTTGAGAAAGAAAGAAAGAAATGCAAAAAACTGATTGAAAAATGGGCCAGCATCATGCCAAGTTTTCAATGGGATCCTACACATTCCTATGTGACATCTTTTTGTGACCTTGCTCCTTGCAGATCAGACTATGCAGCCACAAGAGAACACACAAGATGTCATGACATTCCTATCTGATATATTAACATGAATATCAGTAGCACTCAAGCTTCAACCCATCTGTACTGACGGACTAGCTAGCTAGCTCCACTGAAAGCTACACTGAACTCAAGCTGGTGTGCACGTACTTTGTGCTGGGGATGTTGAAGAGACTTGTACTAGCTCTGAGCTAGCACTCTAAAAATAGACTGCACCCACAACTGTGAGAAGAATTAAGTGTTAGCCACCCCAAGAACGTTCCTTGTGTCTCTGATGGGCACACATTTGGGCCAGGAAGCCCCTCCAGCTGCTTGTGATGCTGCAGCTATAGAGCTAGTATAGGGATGTCTCCTCAAGCTTGGAATCACCCACAACTCAAATTGTGGACAAACACCTAGAGAATTTTGTGTGTGGACAGGAGTCAGGTTAGAGGTAGCACTCACGTTATAACTCACACTAACTGTGCTATGAAGATGCATCCTGAGAATTCAGTTGGGGACCCTAAAAGTCCTTTTTGGAATTATCTGTGAATTCCTGACTAGGGGTAGTTTTTTGCCTCTTTTTCCCCAGAGAAGCTGATATGCTAAAGATTCTGAGCCTCTGTCCCTCAACTCATATTGGTTCTGTGGCACCTTCATTTGGTTCAAACTGCTTGCACGATTGCTCTTTTCAAACCTCTGAGAGAGGTCATTTCTTGGTTTTTGAGCTGCTTTTCTATTTTGTTATCCTTATATGTAGAAAAGGGTTTTGACTGAGTGGAGTGGAATTACTTATAAGAAGTTTTAGGGAGCTTAAATTAGTGGGAAAAGATTGAAGGGTTAGATCAAGACACTCTGTGGTGGTGTTTTCCTTTGCTCCATCCCCGCTTCATTCTGAAATGAGAAATAGAGAGCTATAACAATTTACCTAAGTGCTCAAATTTCTGCTCCAGAGGGTTTGTGAATGTGGAATTGTTGCTGGACCTTTTTTCTTCAATTGTTTCAAAGACTCCTCTGTGCTTTTCCACCAATTCCCCCCATCTCCAGGATAGTGTCCAAGATCAAGAAGGATAAGACTGGTAATCCTGATAGCCTCTTAGCCAAGGCAGTTTTAGTTGTTGGACTCACTGCAAATGTCCACGTGATCTCTCATGTTCTTTCCAAGTTGCTAGGGCATACTATCCCAGAACCGAGTTCAGGTCTTGCACCCAGACCAGTGGTCACTGAACCTGTTGGCTTGAATGGTTGTTCATTGAACATCTTTTGACAGAGATTGTTCCCATCAAGTTTAACAAATTCACATATAATGAAGGAAGTCCTCTACCAGGAAGATTTATACCTTAAAGAAAATTTTTTTTCAATATGGGCAGTCCACAATAGTTTAGATCCAGTTGAAGCACTTATATCAAAGATCTGCTTATAGCACTTATATCAAAGACTATACGCTGCTCCTGAAACATGTGGGACTGGCATTCAGTTATCTCATGATCCACTTGGCAGCCATATTGGTATTTAATGCTCTTGTTTAGTCATATTTGATCTTCTCACACCTGCCAGTGTTGAAATTCCTTAAGGGCCTCCTTTAATATTCAGCCTCTAGTTAGAGATCAACTCCCTTGTGGAAGCTGTCATTCTCCTGGAGCTCACAAACCCTTTCTTTGAATCATTGTTAGAATGCTCCGTAAATCACTTTACCATCAAGACTGTCTTTCTGGTGACGATCACCTTACCTCCGAGAGTCAATGAACTTAAGCCTTCACGGTTGGACAGCGAACACATGCATCCATAAGGACATAGTAGTGTTAAGACCACACTTCAAGTTTATCCCGAAGGTGGTCTCAGATTTTCACCTGAACTAATTGATTACCCTGACAGTCTTCTTCCTGAATTTGCACTCAATGCAGGAAGAGAAGAAACTATGCACCCTGGATGTAGCCAGAGTATTACTGTGTTACCTTAATAGGAACAAGCCATTTCAACTGTCTCCCCGAAGTTAAGAGCTTGATGGAGGAATTTGCTAGATGAAATTCTGTGGTTTGTGTTGTACTGAAAGTTAAAGTAGATGATCATACATGATTTAGTTTTTCAATTGTATTTTTTCTATAGTGGAATGACAGTGAAAGGCCTTCAGGAATTGTGAATTATTGTTTTCAGAAGCCTGAGTGTTTTCTGACTGATCTGAGTGAAATTCTTAAAAGTGCAGTATCTTCTCCTCGTCCAGACTTGATTCCTGCACTTACTAAACATTTCAGTGCAGAGTAAAAGAAGGCACAAGGTCAGGAGAGGAAGAAACCTATGTGTTCACACAAAAAAGAAGCATAGATGTAGCAGACAGTAGTGGAATTGGTAGGGAAATATGAGAAAATGAGAACTGAGATGTAGGCAGGGGTTGTGCAGTTGTATTGGACCTTGACCATGTATTCTTATGATTTTTCTGAAACCAAATTACACTAATTCCTCACAAACTGAATTAGTCCTATTATAATCCATATAGTCCTCTGTTGTAATTAAACGAAAAGTATGATCTAAAGTTCCTCTTCTCGCATTTTTAATGTTAGCTGTAACGTTAGACACTTAATTTGAGAATGTCTGACATTCTTAACAAAGGAGGGGATTTAAATTGAAAACAGTGCATTCATTTACATAAATTACCCAGTCTCATAAACAATCACTGTAAAGCACCATTCAGTCTTCGTCACTAAGTTATTTGCAACTGTCACTTATGCCACCCCAGTAAAGGGAAAAGTCCTTGTTTTATGAGTCTGTTTTAAAACAGTAATAAAGTTTCCTGTGCAGAACATTAGTTGGAGGGGTTATCAAAATAAGACAAACTAATATAATTTGTGATTGTATAAAATAAAGGAAGTGGAGGTACCATAGGGACCTAATGAATCACAGGATGGAAACAATCTTCTGGCTAACTAAACATTCAGACTTTGTACTAAGTCATAGAGTGTATATACAACTCAGCAAACCGGAACACACTGTGTGTTTACATGAATAGGATAAAGGAGTTCACAAAAAACATCTGGGAAAAATTCTCAAGTAGTCAGTCTGTTCATACTGTAGGGCAAATTAAACAACATATATGCAGTTACAGAAGACTCATGACACACCTGCCTTGGAGTAAAACGAAGTAGAAAATAATCGTATGGTACAAATATTTCCTTGAGTATCAATAATATGCATGTTATTGTATTTCATTTGTGTGAGGAGAGAGAGAGGGGATGCTGTCTCTAAAAACAGTTATGATTGTCTTATAATTGATCACCTATCTTTAATTACTAGGAGTGCACTTTAATAAGATGTGGTCATTTGTGTTGTGTTACTTGTCCCACCAGCACTAAAGCTATTTTTTCTTTACTTTAGAAAATTACAGCTTGTTTGAAATACATTGCTGTGGTCTCTATACCTTGGTGTTGCAACAAGGTTTTGGGAGTATTTCTTGGTATTTCTGTTGTTTCAAAGATTTTCAATCTGTTTCAGTCAATGGTTTCAAGTGAGCAAAAATGTTATGAAAGCAGGGTGTTTTTCGTAGACTGAAGGAAGGTACTCAATTTGCAGAAGACTAAATTGGGCTTTCTATTATACCATTTATCTTAGATGAAGAACCAAAATAGCTTCAACTCTCTCCTTACCTTCCTGGAAGTCAGGTATTCTTATTCCCATGGCAACTAAACCTCAGAAGAGGATGTCCTGGCACTTAAGTCTTCTACTAAGTATATAGGCTACCTGTAATTAAGAATTTATGTGGGGGGTTCTCCTTTTAGGAATTGGACCTAGATTTGTAAAGTTTAAGACCAGAATGGGTTGATTAGATCATCTAGTCTGACCTCCTGTATATAACAAGCCATTAAATTTCACCCAATTACCCCTGTATTGAGCTCAATAACTTGGGATTGGCTGAAGCGCATCTTCCAGAAGACCATCCTATCTTGATCTAAAGACATCAAGAGGTGGAGAATCCATTACTTCTCTTGGAAGTTTATTCCAATGGTTAATCACCCTCACTGTTAAAAATTTGTGTCTATTTATAATTTGAATTCACCTGGCTCCAGCTTCTAGCCATTGGTTCTTTTTATACCTTTCTCTACTAGATTAAAGAGCCCTTGAGTACCCAGTATTTTCTACTCATGAAGGTCTTTATATGCAGCAACCAAGTCACCTTTCTGTCTTCTTTTTGCTAAAATAAACAGATTGAGCTCTTTTTTTGCTCACTGTTAAGCATTTTTATAGGACTCATATTTTTTGTGGCTCTTTTTAGGCACCTTGTCCAGTTTTTCAACATCCATTCTTCTAAAAAACGTGGACACTAGCACTGTACGCAGTATTTCAATACGGGTCTCAGTAATACAATCTACAGAGGTAAATTCATCTCTTTACTCATTCTCACCACTCCTCTGTTTATACCTCAAAGGATCGCATTAGCCCTTCCTTATTACAGCATTGCACTGGGTGCTTATGTTGAGTTGCTTGTCCACTATGACCCCTAAGTCCTTTTCAAAGTCACTGCTTTCCAGGATTCAGTCCCCCATTCTGTATCTGTGTCCTGCATTCCTTATTCCTAGAAATATAACTTATCATAAGCCTGTATTATAAGTTAAACACATTTTGTTTGAACGAACCCAGTTTACCAAACAATCCAGATGCTTTACATGAGTGCCCTGCCCTCATTTTTTACCATTCTGCCAATCTTTGTACCATTCACAAATTTTATTACCAGTGATTTTGTATTTATTTCCAGATCATTGATGAAAATACTGGAATAGTGTCGGACCTAGTACCAGTTGCAGTGTAACCCTTCTAGAAACACACTCATTCAGTGATGATTCCCCACTGACACCATATTTTTAGATCTTCCAGCACGTCAGTTCTTAATCCATTTATTGTGTGCTTTATTGATATCCTTTGTTTCATTCAGTGCACAGGATGGACCTGCTCTGGGGACAAGTCAGGGTTGTATAATGAGAGGCTCTTTGTAGGACCCTTGCTTCATTTGTTGCACTACAAGGTGTGATGAATGAGGCAGAAGACTGCAGGAAGAGAAAGATGATCTCATGGTTAAGGCAGTTGAATGCATTGAGATATTGACTCCTCTTTTGCAGAAATACTGAGCACTTACAGCTGCAGCTGAAATTAGTAAGAGCTGTGCTTTGAACATAGGAAGTGCTATATAATGCTAAGTACTCTGAACTACTCAGGTCCGAGTCTGTCAAATTTATTTGTACTCAAAATATGTGGAAGTTTTTTTACCTTGATCTCTCTGTCTCTCATTCCCTGTCTGTAAAATAGGGAAAATAATAGCCCATTATTTCACAGGGGTGTTGTAAAGTAAATTAATTAATGTTTGAGAAGCACTCAGACTCTGTAGTGATGAGTGTCATACAGACGCTCCTAAGGAAATTAATAATTCCATCTTCAGAGCAGGATATGAATAGTGTGCAGTAAAGGAGGTCTGTGGCCACACATTGAATAATAAGGGGAACTCAAAATATGTAATAGATCTTCATTAAGTGAGCACCCATCCATACTGTACACCGTATGAGGTGAGAGGGGTCCTACAGAAATACATGCCATTAAAGACGGTATCATAATGCATACACACAAAGGGGCTGAATTAAAGTTGCACAGGCAACTGTAGTTCTGGAATTTCCTAACTTTTGAGTGCTTGACTTTGCAATCTTAATAATGTTCTTTTAATTTATTTAGGGTGCAGTTTAACAAAGAAATAAAGTAGTATATATGTAACTTCAAACAATGAAGTCAATGGGACTGTGCTTAAAGCTACACGTGTTTAAGTACCTTGAGGATTTAATGGAGCCTTTAAATAAACATCTTTTATTTTATTTTTAATATATACTGTGGTAATTGTAAATAGATTAATAATTATTAATTCTTGGATAAATTATGATTAGCTGTGATATTCGGTTGTTTAGTGTGCAGATTGCTTTGATGAATGATATTGATACAACTAATTATTGCACACTAATAATCCAATCCTTCCTCATTAGTATAGTGATGAGAATCCTTTTCTGTCATGTAGGAGATCAGGGTCTGATTACGTGACAGGGAGGCTGTACTATCAAGATTGGATGTTCTTTTTAAAATATATGCTCTAGGAATTATTTGGGGGAAGTTCTGTGGCCTGTGTTATACAGGAGATCAGACTAGGTGATCACAATGGTCTCTTTTGGCCTTGGACTCTGTGAATTTTCCTAATGTATTGTGGAATACTAGGAGAATACCTTTGAAAATATGATGCATATGAGATAGGGAGTAATCTATATCTTACGTTGTTACATATGACTATATTACATTATGGGTGAGGCAATATCTTTTGTTGGACCAACTTCTGTTGAGGGACATTGGTGTACACAGAGGTAACATCTGTGCTGGCAAGATTATTACCTCACCCATCTTCTCCCTCTAAAATCCTGGGTCTGACACTCCTCCAACAATACTAAATATATTATATTATATTATATATAATATGTATGTTACACATATGACTAAACTAAATCAATCTTTTGCACGTGTTTCTACTTTATGGTGTCCTTTATTTAAAGCTAATGTTATTAATACATAAACTCTTGTCCATTTTATTTTTGCTGTAATTTAAAACTACTGACATCAAAAACTTTTTACTTTACTTGTTTAATTTTTGAAAGGCGATATTGAATTTTATGATCACTAATTTATAATATCTGTAAAAGATGATGATCAAATCTCAAGCTTCAGGAGCTTAAGTAATAATCTCTGGGTTTCAGGATCAATTTCTTTCTCTGTCTATATACATATGCTCTTATATTAGGGGGATTTTTGTCTTCCTTTGAAATTATGTTGACTAGTCACTGTTAGAGTCAGGGTACAAGACTAGATGGATGAATGGAGTGATGCAATAGCGCAAATGCCATTTCCCTGACTGCTTTATTATTTTTTAAATAGCTTGGAATAAAAAACTCTCCTTTAGCTCAGCAGTCACAATCTCATGAGTTCAAGTATAACATACACACCCACTTGGATATCATTCCTGTAAGCACTGTATGGCTCAACTTTTTTGAGGCTGTTGTCAAAATACCATCTGATTAGGGTATCTGAGTCAGCAACTTCACGTAAAATTTTCAAAAGCATGTAAGTGACTAGGCACCTTGAAATTTGTCCCCTTGTCTTCTGAACTTCCAAGAATAACATAAATACATTGATCTGTCAGTGATGGATAAATGGTAATATATGCTTTTGTCCGCACACCTTCAGGTTCTCGAACTACTTTATCTTCTTCTGTTTTGTTATTCCTTAATTGTGTTCTATAGAATTGTAACCTGCAGTCATGGATAACTTGAACAATTTTATGGATATCCATGACTGATCAGATTAATATGTAATATTGCAAGGTATTTAAATGTACTGGCAAACTGTAAAGGTCATCTTTTATGTTTTATAGAGCAAACTCATTGTCGTTTCACACAGCCACTTTATCTGATGGTTTTGGAATAATTTTTTTAGGAAGATTGGCTTGTTAACAGTATTATGCAGTTACAAGTAAATGTGGTCACAGCTGGTTCTGGTTTCTTAGCTAATCCACCTGATTGAAAACAACAGTTTTTTTTAATATTTTTCCATTTCTTACACTGACACCTAGTGTTCACTGTTCTTGAGTTTTCTAATACTGCACTTTGTTGTTAATAAATAGTTGGCAAGGCTAAGACTATATACTTCTGTCCAAACAAGTCCTTCATTCTCCCCTTTTCAAAACCTCCCCCCCCACATATTTTCAGACGCATGCAATGACATAATTTTCAAAATCTTACTTTAACAGCACTATTGGAAAACATTGCTAAAGTTTCTCTACCTCTTAAAACTAACATAATGTTTTCTAAATATTGAAATTGCTTGGTTTTGACAAATATAACTAATTTGTGCCCATGAGAATCACTGACAAAAAAACCCAACAAAGATTTAGATATGTCAGTGTTTGTTTAATTGTGGGGAAAATCTCATTCTTTTTATTTCTGATTTCTTTATCTTCAAGTCACGAGTCCCACCCGATGAAATTGTTGATGTTAGCACAGTCCTTGAGTGGACAGAAGATAACTTAGTCACAAAATCCAGCACAAAACAACCTGTCCTTAACAGAGGGGCAGAAATAAGGCAACACTCAGATCGTGAATTGCTCATAGTTCTGACAAGAATGGTACTTTGCTATAGAAAAGTCTGCAGTTTATACTATCCCCTTTCTATATGTTCACTGAGGTTCACTTAGTACTACTAAACTATATATTTGCCATATTAATTTTAAGCTAATGTTACTTTAGGAATTGCATATGGGTGTATCTTAAAATATCACTGATTTTGGGACTCCTAAGTTTTACAGAAGGATGAAAAATAAGCAAAAAAATGTGCAAGTACATAGAAACCTTTATCTATTTTTGTCAGATCTTTGAACAGACTATAAGCTTGCATCAGAAGGTATTTGCTTTGTGCACATCTCATGGTCATCTATTTTGTTCTTGTGGCATTCTCTGGCTGTAGGTAAAGGTGCATTTTGTTTTTATTACTAAATTATTACGTCCTTGATTTGATTTACCTCCCCCTGGTCTCTTCCTGGTGCTGTAACCAGGTGCACCAAGGGAGTGGAGTTTCTGCACGAAGGCATTGGTGTTTCAACCATTCCCACAGCACTGCTGCCTTGGCTTCTCAGCAAACCAGGCAGCAGTTCTGTGGGAAACCCTTGAAGCTTCAGTGCTTTGCTACATAGATAATGGTCTCTTTCCCAGAAGTCCTCTGGTTGTCACACCATCCAAGCTCCCCATTTTATAACCCATCCTGTCCCCTCACCCCCAGAGCCGACAGACCTCAAGAGGGAGAAATGGGGCCAGACATACTTTCTGCTTATGCAAAATTTTGAAGCTCATCAGAGAGGTGCTATTCTCTGGATTCTCTTCTCCAATCTCCAGCCCTCCAACTGAAGATATACTTCTCCACTGACCCCATATTCCACGCTCCTCCTCCCCGGACTTCCCCCTGCTCAGTCCCTTCTCACCCGAGACCCTTGCCTATTTAATTTTTAAAATGTTGATATTTATCATTGTTTAAAAGGGGAGTGAAATAGGTGATTGGAAGATATGGGTGGAGTATCAGACTGTTCAGAGGAGATGGGGGCAATCCATGCTGTTTGGGTGAGCAGGGTGGCTATGCAGGAACCTATAGGAATAATAGATACAAATGTGACTATCTACATTGATAGATACTTATTTGTTACTAACTGAGAAACTCCCCCAGATTAAAAAGTACATCATTTACAGTTAATCTTGTTTAATTGCTTTTCCTATCCCCACAATCACCACATTTCCAGGAATACACCAATTACATCCACATTCACAACCATGTGCTTACCTCAGCTGATATAGCTTATCACACAAATATCCTCACAGATGGCTCTGGTCCACAACAGACTCCTTTTCAGTCAAAAACATAATCAGCCATGGTACATCCTCCGTTTTCTCTCACACTGGACTCTGACTTCTTTATGTGCAAATCACATTTTAGAGAGTTTACCACATGTTTCTCTATATGCAGTTTATCTTGACCTAGCTAAGGTCCGAATTCAAGTTATGTGACTGAGTGTCATCATAGAATATTAGAGTTGGAAGTCGAACTCCCTGCTCAAAGCAGGACTAACCTCAGCTAAATCATCCCAGCCAGGACTTTGTCAAGCCGCAAATTAAAAACCTCTAAAGATGGAGATTCCACCACCTCTCTAGGTAACCCATTCCAGTGCTTCACCACCTTCCTAGTGAAAAACTTTTTCCTAATATCCAACCTAGACCTCACCCACTGCAATTTGAGACCATTGCTCCCTGTTCTGTCATCTACTACCACTGAGAACAGCCTAGTTCCATCCTCCTTGGAACCCCCTTTCAAGTGGTTAAAGGCTCCTATCAAATCCCCCTCTCATTCTTCTCTTTTGCAGACTAAACAAACCTAGTTCCATCAGCTTCTCCTCATAAGTCTTGTTCTCCAGCCCCCTAATCATTTTTGTTGCCCTCCGCTGGACTCTCCAACTTGTCCACATCCTTTTTGTAGTGGGGGGCCCAAAACTGGACACACTGCTCCAAATGTGGCCTCACCAATGCCAAATAGAGGGGAATAATCACTTCCCTCAGTCTGCTGGCAGTGCTCCTGCTAATGCAGCCCAATATGCTATTAGCTTTCTTGACAAGCAGGGCACACTGCTGACTCATATCCAGCTTCTTGTCCACTGTAACCCCCAGGTCCTTTTCTGCAGAACTGCTGCCTAGCCCTTCGATCCTCAGTCTGTAGCAGTGCATGGGATTCTTCCGTCCTAAGTGGAGGACACTGCACTTGTCCTTGTTGAACCTCATCAGATTTCTTTTGGCCCAATCCTCCAATTTGTCTAGGTCACTCTGTATCCTATTCCTACCTTCCAGGGTATCTACCACTCACCCCATCTTAGTGTCATCTACACATTTGCTGAGGGTGCAATCTACCCCATCCTCCAGATCATTCATGAAGATGTTGAGCAAAACTGACCCCTGGGGCACTCCGCTTGTGACCGGCTACCAGCTAGACATGGAGGCATTGATCACTACTCGTTGAGCCCTATGCTGTAGCCAGTTCTCTATCCATTTTATAGTCCATTCATCCAACCCATACTTTTTTAACTTGCTGATAAGAATACTGTGGGAGACTGTATCAAAAGCTTTGCTAAAGTCAAAGTATATCACGTCTACCGCTTTCCCCACATCCACAGAGTCAGCGATAATGAGGTATTGGACGTATACATTTTGCTTGGTTATATGACATTCTGCGTTTTTGGGGTACAGAAGGAAAAATTTCGTAAACGTTGTTTTGAAAAATAGAATGGCAGCTATTGAAACTGCTTAAAAGTTCGGAATGTTGGGAAGTAATCATGGTGAAAATGGATTAGTGGGCAAAGTGCAGGTGATCTGGTCAAAGTTTGTTTATGGTACTGGACATTTTCCGAGCATGTAAGAAGGATGGTCTCTGCTTTAGGAGCTTACAGTGTATGGACAGACAAGTTGACAGCAATTAGGAGAAGGGGAGCAAGAACAGGCAACTTGTATACAAACTGTAGATAAATTAATTCAAATCACTGAGAGCAGAGTGGCAGAAGTGGATTTTTAGGAACTACATAGCTGTTGATGGGATGCTTCGGGGCCAGTGGATGAGGTAAGGGAGGTGGTACAATGCAAAGGAGGCTGTCTTTAAGAAGGTAAAGAGTGATTGCATGAGAAGCTGACAGATGGGTATAGAAGGCTGAAAACAGTGGCAGAATTAAGGGGTTGGAATGCAACATTAAACTTGATAAGGGGGGATAAGTAGGGAGGGGCAGAGTTTATATAGAGCTTTGAAGGGGATGACAAGGAGCTTAAATCTGATGTATTAGCAGATTGGGAATCAATGGAGGGATTCAAAGATGGGACTGACATGATCAGATCAGTCACGGAAATTGAGTTTAGTGGATTGAAATGGAGGAATGTATGTTTTTGGGAGTCCAGAGAAGAGGATGTTGTCATTGAGTCAGGATATATAATAAAGGCCTGAACAAGAGATTTATTTGACTATGTGAATGAAGAGAAAAGGATAGATGATGGAGATGTTGAGGAGGAAGAAGCAGCAGGGTTTGGACACAACCTGGATGTGTGGGACAAAGAAGAGAGGAGACAAAAAGTGACTTTAACCTAGTCTGAGCAATAAAGAGGTTGGTGGTGTTAACCGTAATAGAAGTGAAGGGAAGTGGAAATAGTTTGGGAAGAGCAATAGAGAGTTCTGTTTTGGTCATGTTGACTTTTAAATGATTAAAGGACTTCCAAGAATAGACTTAATAACGGATGGCTAACATATGGGACAGAATGGAAGAAGACAAGTAAATAATGGAGAAATAGGTTTGCATGTTTTCCATGTAGCGACCATAACTACCATGTGAGCAAAGGTTGAAGGACAGTGCCACAGACAGTAAGGGAGGAGAACTGATCAAAAGAGACACTGAAGCAAAGGTCAGAGAAGTAGAAAGAGAAACAGGAGTGAACAGTATCTCAGAAGTCCAGTGGGAATATGATATTAAGAAGGAGAAAATGACACAGTGTCAAAAGCAGCAGAGAGATTGGCTAGAGAAGTGACTAGCTGTGGATAAGTTTGTTGTGCAGAAAGAGGTTAGGTGATGGTCAGAGATGAGAGCCAGGAGGCTGGCAGCTACTGAGTCAAATGAGACATTTATATGGAAATTGAAGTCACCAGAAATTAGAGTGAGAGGTTGACCGGAAAAGGGAGATAGAGCATTTAAAAACAAAAGTTGCATGATAAAATGGAGAATGATGTGATAAATTTATTATCACCACATACAGGTGTGTTTGTATGCATATCCACATATAAATAAATGTACAATATTTTAGAGATGAGATTAGTAGTAGAAAACTGCTTGATTATATGATATAGGGACTGATGTTAAGATACACATTTTTCTTACAATGTCAAGTTCTTCTTCGAGTGCTTGCTCATTTCGATTCCAAGCAGGTGTGCACGCACTGCATTCACAGTCGGAAGGTTTTTTCCCCAGCGATATCCATCGCGTTGGTGCAGGCGCCCCTTGGAGTGGTGCCTCCTCTGTGGCGCTGTATATAGGGGCCCACCGCCCCGCCGCCTTTCCAGTTCCTTCTTACCACCCGTGACGGTCATTGGAGCTTTGGTGGTCTTGCTTTTGCAAGTTTTCCCCATTGTCCTTAGCGGTTCCTGTAAATAGTTAGAAAGTTAGTCTGTTGTTATAGTTATATAGCTATAGATACGTGTTAAGTAACAATAAGGGGTCTCCCTGTTTCTGGGACTCCCATACCTGGGGATCAGGGGTATGCCTCGGGCCCAAGGCTTCAAACCCTGCATATCCTGCCAGAAATCTATGCCAAAAGGCGACCCTCATGACTCTTGCTTGAAGTGTTTGGGAGAGTCGCACCAAACAGACCGTTGCAAGATCTGTAAAGGATTTTGCCTGAGGAGCCGTAAGGAGAGGAGTGCATGACTAAAGCAGATCCTTATGGAGGCATCTCTTCGGTCACAACCCCCAGACCCAGCACTAGGCCCGTCGGTGTGTAGTGCCCTGGTGTCAGTAAGAAGCCCAGCGCCAAAGAAGTCCTCGGCGCAGAGGAAGCCTTGGCACTGACACTCACGGCTAGCAAAGGCTGTTCGGCACCGATCCCATTCACTGGTGTCCTGTAAGAAGCACAGGTCGGACAAGGGGCACTCGCCTTTGGTGCAGTCCAAGGATGAGAGCCCTGACCCATCGGATCCACAGGCATCTTTGGCACAAGGGTCCCCAGGACCGGTGCTGGTAGCACCGCAGTGAGCACCTATGAGCCCAGTGCGCGCAGGTTCCCTCATGAAGGAGAGTGAGGTGGAAGAGCTGGACCGTCTGTCCATACTGGATAAATTTCAGGCAGTGCGGGACTTGATTGCCATGACAGCGCAGCAGTCCTCTGTCTTGGGAGCGAAGGTGCCAGATCAAAGACCTCCAGCACCGCTAGCTGTGGCACCGTCTAGAGGCAAGCCTCCGATGATGAGGTGCAGGTCACCTTTGCCTAGGCATTGGTCACCATCTCCTAGGCACCGATCACCATCGCTCCAGCACCAATCACTAACATGTCACCCTTTGCCTTCTCTGCGGCACCAGTGCCGGTCAGCCGCATCTCCTTGCCAGCACTGCGACACCTCTCGAAGGCTACAGTTACTTCAGCACCACCTTGGTCCCCACGGTCAGAGTCCAGGTCATTGGACTCAGAGGTTGACTCCAGTGTCTCAGAGACACAGATCGGAGGGACGATATCATAAGGTGGATAGATGGCAAGCACCTTCACTGGACCTTGGCCTATGCAGTGGCAAGCGCCTCAGCAATGGCCCTTTTCAACCCTGTGGGCACCACCAAGCCGAAGGGTCCCAGCCCAGGGGGTCTTATTCAATTGCCTCAGAGAGCCATGTGGCTGGCACCCCGGAACGCAGCTCCATGCCACGCAGCACTGAAGTCAGTGGGTGCAGGGAGGCGGTGCCGCCGAGGACAGTTTGTGCGGCACATGGTGCTGAAAAGAAGGTGGATCCGAGTACCAAGGTGGCACCCTACACCTGTAGGGAAGTCCCGGGTACAGAAGACCCGATAGGCCAGGACATTCCTGAGGCAGAGGGGGGGGACCCAGGGCCTCATTGTCTTCCTCCCCTGATGAAGTGATAGCGGGGACTTGAACCACCATGCTACCCATGGACAATAGGGCTCACCAGGAGCTCTTGAGAAGGGTGGCCCAAAACCTGGGTCTACAGGCGGAGGAAGTTTGAGAGTCCATAGACCCTATGGTGGACATTTTGGCTCTGGGGGGTCCCTTGAGAGAAGCCCTGCCACTGATTAAAACGGTGCAGTCCACGACGAAGATGCTGTGGCAGATGCCGGCCTCTATCCCACCTACAGCAAAAGGGATAGAGAGGAAATATTTTTCCCCTTTCAAGGGATATGAGTATTTCTTTACCCACCCTCAGCCTGGTTCGCTCGTCGTGTCTGCAGCAAACAAAAAAGAGAGGCAGGGGCAGCAGGGACCGACACCAAAGGCGAAGGAGCCTAAAAAACTAGACCTGTTTGGGATGAAGGTCTACTCCACTGGCGGCCTGCAGCTGAGAATCACCAACCAACAGGTGATCCTCAGCAGATATAACTTCAACTCGTGGGACACAGTGGTGAAGTTTAAAGACCACCTTCCATCCGAGTCCAAAACAGAGTTTAGAGCCATGGTGGAGGAGGGAAAGTTGTAGCCAAGACATCATTACAGACTCAGTAGCAAGGACTATGGCTTCAGGACTGGCCATGAGAAGAAGTTCTTGGCTGCAGGTATATCCTTATCTGGATTATTGGCTAGTCAAGGGCTGCTCCAAGAAGCAGGTGGAAGCACATGTCCCTCTAATATGGGTGATGTTCCTCAACCTCGGTCTGCAGCTGAACGTGAACAAGTCGACTCTAGTTCCCACGCAAAAAATAGAATTTATAAGGGTGGTCCTGGATTTAATTCAGGCCAGAGCTCTGCTGCCAGACTTTCGTTTCCGGACTATGGGCTCCATAATACAGACCCTCAGCAACTTTCCTACTATCACAGCTCCAAGCTGCTTGATGCTTCTAGGCCACATGGCCTCCTGCACATATGTGGGCAGCATGCGAGGCTACAACTCAGACCTCTCCAGTTGTGCTAGCATTGGTCTACTGACCCCACAGAGGCAGTCTGGACAGAGTGGTCTCCCTCCCACCTCAGATAGCAGAGTCACATCAGTGGTGGCTCAACCCCTGTTGTGTGCCAAGGGGTCCCATTTGCCAGGCTGCAACTGTCACTGGTGCTGGACGCTTTGGCCTTGGGATGGGGAGCATACCTCAGTGAATGGAGGACCCAAGGCCTTTGATCCCCAGAGGAACTGTCATTCCACATAAATGTCAGAGCTACAGGTGCTCAGGTTGGCCTGCCAGGCGTTCCAGTCTTGCCTGATAGGCAAAGAGGTGTCAGTATTGACGGAAAACACCATGGCAATGTTCTATATGAACAGACGGTGGGGAGCACGTTCCCCTCCCCTGTGCAGAGAGGCTATCAAACTCTGGGACCTTTGCATCTTTTGCTCCATAAATTTGGGACCGTTCTACCTTCCCAGAGCCCAGAATGAGCTGGTGAAAGGGCCACCAGTTCTGCTCCTACCGGAGGCACAACCTGGGTTCCATGGCAGATGCATTCCTCCTTCCCCGGGTTCATCACCTGCTTTATGCGTTCCCGGCATTTCCTCTTGTCCACAAAGTCCTCCTGAAAATCAGGAGAGACAAGGCATCGGTTATTCTTATAGCCCCAGCATGGCCAACATTGGTACACAATGCTGCTGCAGCTCTCTCTAGACACCCCGATCACCCTGCCGCTGGTTCCAGACCTGATCACACAGAACCATGGTCGGTTGTCACCCCAGCCTAATGTTGTTTCACCTCATGGCATGGAAGCTGCATGGTTGAACCCGAGGGAAGCAGAGTGCTCGGAGCAGATGCAGGAGGTTCTCCTTGGTAGTAGGAAGCCATCCACCAGAGCGGTGTACTTGGCTAAATGGAAGAGGTTCTCGGTATGGTCACTACAAAAGGGCACTCCTCCAGTGCAGGCCTCTTGTACTGGATTACCTACTTCACCTAATGCAGTCAGGTTTGGCGGTTGCATCTGTGAAGGTGCACTTGGCAGCTATCTCCGTCTTCCACCCAGGAGAAAGGGGCCATTCAATATTTGCCAACCCTGTGGTGTCCCGTTTCCTCAAAGGCTTAGTAAGACTTTACCCTCCAGGACATCTCCCAATTCCAGCATGGGACCTTAACCTCGTGCTCAATAAGTTGATGAGTCCCCCTTTTAAGCCCCTAGCTTCATGTTCTCTGTTGTACCTCTCATGGAAGGTAGGCTTCCTTGTTGCTATCACCTCAGCAATGAGAGTGTCTGAACTCAAAGCATTAACCTCAGAGCCCCCATATACAAGGTGCAGTTGTGCCCATACCCGGCTTTCCTGTCCAAAGTGATCTCTGTTTCACGCTAGTCAGGAGATTTTCCTGCCAGTGTTCTTTCCAAAGCCACATGCCAATAGCAGGGAACGTAGTCTCCACTCCTTGGATGTCAGACGGGCACTGGCTTTTTACATAGAGAGAACTAAACCCTTTTGTAAATCAAATCAGCTCTGTAGTAGAAAGGATGAAAGGACTTCTAGTGTCCTCTCAGAGGATTTCATCCTGGATTACCTCGTGTATAAGGGCATGTTACGAGCTAGCCAAAGTGCCAGCTCTGGTTCTCATGGCGCACTCCACGAGAGCTCAGGCATCGTCAGCGGTGTTCCTGGCCCACATCCTCACCCAGAAGATCTGTAGGGCCTCAACCTGGTCCTCTATACACACATTTACTTAGCATTATGCTATTACCCAGCATTCCAGGGACGATGTGGCATTTGATAGAGCAGTGCTTCAGTCAGTAGTCTCGTGAGCTCTCACCCCTCCTTCTTTGGTCTGCTTGGAAATCACCTTCTTCAAATCGACATGAGCAAGCACTCGAAGAAGAAAAAATAGTTACTTACCTTCTGTAACTGTTGTTCTTTGAGATGTGTTGCTCATGTCCATTCCAAGATCCACCCGCCTCCCCTTCTTGCCGTAGCTGATCAGCAAGAAGGAACTGGAGAGGCAGTGGGTCAGTGGGCCCCTATATACAGTGCCACTCTAGGGGGCGCCTGCACCAACCCGACGGGTACCGCTGGGGGAAAAGCCTTCCGACGACTGTGCAGATGGCACCCGCACACCTGCTTGGAATGGACATGAGCAACGCATCTCGAAGAACAACACTTACAGAAGGTAAGTAACCATTTTTTTACCATCTCGGCTGCAAGCAGCCGTCTTGGATATATATCCAATAAGTATATTTTTTCTTAATTTCTAATTATTGGATATATCTTTGTCCCCCATTTCATCCATGTAGTTTTTGAAAACCTACTTCTGGAAGAGTTACAAATGCTTACCAGTGTAAACATTATGCCATCACCATACCAATTAAAAAAAATATGGGTTATTTTACAAGTAGGGAAGCTGAGGCACTGAGAAGGATAAATAGATTTTCCCAAGATCACACAATGAGTTAGTAGCAATTGACCAGCTGCACCTGATAGGGAAAACAGTGTAAAGCTCTTTAATATTGATGGCCTGTGTCTCAGCCATTTGGATTTTTATTTGACAATCCAAAGGTGTAATAATGTTTATAGGAGAGTAAGAAAAATATACTAGGAGTAATAAATAGCGGAGGACCTGTTAGGGATATGCATAATTGTGTATCCTGTTCCTGTGTATATATAAGCTTAATTGTGTCCCTTTTAATTTTGCCAGTTGGTTCAACTGGCTTGTCAGGTGATCGTCCTATTGAAAGAACAGAGGAGGATAAAATTTCAAATAACTTTGTTAATCTCTTCTGGCTGTTAAAAGAAAAGATTTATTGGTATCAAATTTTATTGCATTCTTAGAATTTATGAATTGATTGGCTGCTAGTTTAGCTTAGTTGTCTCTTCCAGTTAGAAACCCAAACACAACAGAAGAAAGACATCACATTGAAGCTGACATGCAACAAGTGAGTGAAAGTTCACTTGGCTTTTTCTCTCAGCACCAGGTGCAAAAGTTGGCTAAAACTGCTGTGGCAGGCAGTTATTTTAAAGCAGTTTCTGGTTTAGTGTTTTATCAAGCCCAGGAGTAAAATATTCTGCAACTACTGCAGTTTCACAAAGCTACTTTTTAAGGTAGAACTCTGAATTATTTAACTAATTAAAATGGCCCAGTACAAACATTAGATGTACAATACTAATTGTTCAGAGAGTTCACAGGATTTGTGGAGAGCAATATAAAATATTTTTAAATTCTCTGTCCTTTCTTTGTTTAGCATGCTTGTATTCTCTGCATAGTTTTAAAAGTACTTGAAATCTTGTGGGAATATATGTGATTATATGTGTCCCTGTTTATAAATGGAGTGTGTATATTTATTGGGAGAAAAAGGGCACTATAATGCCCTGTGTCAGGGGGATGGACTCAGTCTAGTACAATTTTTCCATCCCTAACTAATATAGAGAGCCTTACATTTTGCATTAAAAATAGTTCTCTACAATGTAATTTTACCAAGGTGGGAGATTGGTGGTTTGATGATGACATAAACTGCAGAAGTGTAGCTCTCAAGTGATTTACCTCTGGGCCTTGTGGGTTTGCCATATATCACATTTTTTGTGTGTTTTCATTCAGACTTCTTGGCTTCCTGGTGTAGCTGCCTTTGCCTTCTTTCATTTTTACCTTTTCTAACTAACTAGTTTATTAATCATACCTGTATATTTAGCATTCACATAGTACTTTTCATCTTCAAAGCATTTTACACTCATTAACTAGTTAATTCTCACAACACTCTTATTAGGAAGTTACGTATCACCTCCATGTACAGAAGCGGAAATCGAGGCAGAAAGGTTAAGTAACTTGCTTAAGACCATATACAAGTGTTAGCATCTGTTTTAAAACTCGGACAGTGTGTCTTGTGATTGCACTACTAGGCTATGCTTCCCCCCATCATTCTAATAAATGAGTATACAGATGATGAATTGTCAGTTAAATTCCATTTGGAATATTTTATTTTTTATCAAAACATATTTAATTAATTGCACATCAATTGTAATATGAATTCATCATGTCATTTCAGCAATGGGGCATTTTAATCTTGATTGTTCTGCAGTATAAATAACCCAATTTATGTCACATTTCAGGAAAGCTCTTGAGTATCTGTTTCATTACATTTCTGAATCAGGGCCCTTCTTTGGAAGAATTAAGGTACTGACAAAGAAAGAGGGTATGTGCCTACCCAAAAGTTGAATATTATGTGCTATAAACTATTTTAGAATAATTGTACAGCACACTTTGTCATAATAAGCACAGGTGTCATAATAAGACACTATAGAAAGTACTGCCCCGAAAAACGGGCACTGCAAGCAGTATTTCATTGTGAAAGGCAACGCTGCTAAATGTAATGATGCGACTTGTGGAACTGTTGCTTTCAAGAATGTTTTTTTAACAGGCACTTAATTTGAGATACTAAACATCATTATCCAATGTACCTAAGTAGGTTGGATATCTTCCAGAGTGTTCATCTCTATCCTGCAGCTGTATGGAAAAATTATGAAACAAAGTATCCTCTAATCTGTCACAATTCAGAGTTAAAACTGGAAATCCGTGCTGACACTGTGGTCTTGATTTGTATAATTTGCCTAAGTTTTTATTTTTTTTTTCTTCTTCTCTGTTTGTGTGAAGGCTGGAGTTTCAGCCAGGATTTTCAGCCTGAACTGTGAATTTCCTTCCTTTCATGGGTTTAATGCAGGCCCTTAACATTGCTTCAGCCCAGGGTTTAGTACTTAAATTCCTTGTGTGTTCTTTTTTAATACCTCTCCAATATTTATGTATGTAGTTTGTAAAGCCCTTTGGGATCTTTATGTATGAAAGGTGTTGCATATATGGTGGTGGCATTTATATTATATTAACGTTAGGATTGATTAAACTGATACCTAAATTTGAACCCACTCAAACACTGCGGGTTCAAAATTTAGACTCCAGTTCAAACATTGTATATCTGATTTGAGACACACTCAAAACTTTGAACATCTTTGGATTATTCGTATTTATACTGGAGTGTATAATGAATTCTAATAGTTTTAAATTATTTATTTACCTGTTAGACCATAAGTTGGTCCTGACCTGTTGCAGACTATTTGATAAATATTGTAAGAGTTAGGAATGTTTTAGATAGACATAAGCTATAATTAGAAGCAAGTGCAGCACAGTATTGTCTTTGATCATGGTTAGACAACACATTAGTAAAAATGCCTGTGGCTAATCTGCTCTAGTACTCCCATTATTACTAGTATCAATATAGGTGCATTGATGCTATGGTAACAATAGGAGATTTTAAGAGAACACTTCAATGCACAAGAAGGAGTATGTATTCTCTTCCCATATTGTTGTCCATAGTCCCATGTTAGGGCTATTTAAAAAAACCAAAAGCCTGAAAAACTAAAGACTTTCCAGGGGGGAAAAAAATTCATTTAGATGGTTTTAAGGCTGAGAGTAGATATTGGTACTTTTTAAGGGTAAAAACCTTTACAAGAACGTGGAACTTACTGCCTCTTATCTTAGATTTAGGTTGTAAGCTCTTCAAGGCAGGAACCATCTCTGTTATTTGATAGTACAGTGCCTAACACTGTAAGACAGGGGCCTCTAGGTTCTACCACAATACAAATAATAATAAAAGAAATAGAAGAACAATAATTAAAAAATCAAGAAATTTCAGATTTAAGATTAAACATACAAGGAATCCACACCTTTAAAATTATGAGAATTCACAGTTGAGGTAGCCAAATGATCTTAACTCTGCTCTTGTCATAATCACCTGACATATACCAAATATTTTATGGTGCAATGTAAAGATGATCTGCATAAGACACTTGTATATCATGCACGGCAAAGCAATATGAGTATAGCTGAGTGAATGGAGGATTTTTTGATTGGAAGATGAACTGGAAAAAAAATCTGTTCATTTCTAACAGAAACTGAATGTTTTAGTTTTTCTCACCTAACGAAAAACCAGAAAACATTTGTTTAGTATTCAACAAAGCATGTTTTGGTATTTCATTTTGTTTGGGTCATTTTCAGGTGTTTTCCAATCTTTTTATTAGCTAAATTTCAAGATTAAATGTCATTTTGAAATGATAAGTCAATGTGTCAACATTTTCTTTTGGCCTAAACTATTCATTGAATTTGACATGCATTTGTAAATAGCTTTGGTGCCCTAAAAATGCATTTTTTTGCAAATTTACTATTTGCCAAAAACATTTCACCCAGCTCTATTCATGAGTAATGAATCCGTTCAAATTCACAGTGATAAAACTTTCACACCAAACCATCATAGAATATTAGGGTTGGAAGGGACTTCAGAAGGTCATCTAGTCCAACCCGCTGCTCAAAGCAGAACCAAACTCAACTGAATCATCCCAGCCAGGACTTTATCAAGCCACACCTTGAAAACCTCTAAGGATGGAGATTCCACCACCTCCCTAGTAACCCATTCCAGTGCTTCACCACCCTCCTAGAGAAAACAATTTTCCAAATATCCAACCTAAACCTTTCCCATTGCAACTTGAGACCATTGTTCCTAGTTCTGTCATCTACTACCACTGTGAACAGCCTATCTCCATCCTCCCTGGAACCCCCTTTCAGGTAGTTAAAGGCTGCTATCAAATCCCCCCTTATTCTTCTCTTCTGCAGACTAAACAAGCCTAGTTCCCTCAGCCTGTCCTCATTAGCCATGTGCCCAGCCCCCTAATCATTTTTGTTGCCCTCTGCTTGACTTCTTCAGTTTGTCCACATCTTTCCTGTACTGGGGGACCCAAAACTGGACACAGTACTCCAAATGTGGCCTCACCAATGCCAAATAGGGGAGAATAATCACTTCCCTCAGTCTGCTGGCAGTGCTCCCACTAATGCAGCCCAATATGCTGTTAGCCGCCTTGGCAATAAGGGCACATTGTTGACTCATGTCCAGCTTCTTGTCCACTGTAACCCCCAGGTCCTTTTCTGCAGAACTGCTGCCTACCCAGTCAATCCCCAGTCTGTAGCTGTGTATGGGATTCTTCCATCCTAAGTGCAGGACTCTGCACTTGTCCTTGTTGAACCCCATCAGATTTCTTTTGGCCCAATCCTCCCATTTGTGTAGGTCACTCTGTATCCTATCCGTACCCTCCAGTGTATGTACCACTCCCCCCATCTTATTGTCATCTGTAAACTTGCTGAGGGTGCAATCCACCCCATCCTCCAGATCATTAATGAAGATGTTGAATGTCATGCGCTCCCATATGCTGTATATACATTACATATTAATTGGTGCGTGCGTGCGTGCGTGCGTGCGTGCGCAGTCCCTATGACGCTGCCTGATTCAATTGCTTCACACCCTTTTAGAAACCTTCTTTATTTAGCCCTCTGGCAACAGGGATGCCCTGCTCCAGTTTCTGCTACTTCATTATACCTGCCCCCCCGGAAAGATGCTTCTTTGCACCCATGTTTAATCTACCAGGTCATCCTTATGCCAGATATCTTCCCTCTGACCTTTTAGCTTGGCTTTCTGTCCAAAACCTGTGATTTAGGATCACAACCTGCCTAGTTTGGGTGTGGAACAGTGTGGATTCTGAGTACCACAAGTTATTCACATGCTTATTTGGCAGAGCAGGATGTGTTGCTTTTGGCTGTGCTGGAGTTCATAACAGAGAGAGTACTCCCTATCAAACATCCTTTGGCCTATGGGAGATGCCTTGAATTGGGAAGCCAAATCTCATCTCGTATGTTCACTGTTCATAATGTCCAGCACATCACTGCTGTCATTATTGAATAAGGCGTTTTACTTCAATCTTACAAGGCAGTCAAATATCATTCCTTCATTTGATAAATAAGTTAAGTTAGAGGTTGCACAGTGTTACTTCTGGCACTATTTGGAATAGAACCATGATCTCTAATATATCAAACCCAAGTCTTGTCCTCTCCACCAGATTGCCTCTCAGACTGAATGGGTAGAATTTGTGAGCTGACTACTAGACAAAACTACACTCCTAGAACCATGACCAGAGACCAGTAATCCTGGTCCCTCAGCATTGTGTATCTTCTTGCAAAATATGTCTTGACCCCCCTCTAATGGCTGGTCCAGATAACAGTTGCTCCTTTTGCTCAAGTGGTAGATGTCTATGCATCGGTGCCAAAAATCCAGGATTCACTACGAGACCTGCTGGCAATCCAGGTGGGTGGGCCCTTATGGTTGCACATGATGGAATTTGTTTCTCCAGTTTTCTTTTTAAAAATATGATTTATTTAATTCACACAGTGTTTATAGATAAGCTGGTTTTATAGTTAGAAATCATTATAAAATCTAATCTATAGCAAGTCATGCAGCAAAATACAAGTGTTGCATGTTTTTGCCATTTTTCATATGCATTTATTGCTTGTGTCACACATTGGCAAATTTTAAGCTTAAGAGATCAGTTGTGATGGCATTTGTGAAATGGTGGCCATCTTCCCTGATGGTAGCCTGTGCTTTCAATTAAATTGAAAACAATGGGAAATTGCAGCCATCTTTACATGGGGCAGTCTGACTTTGAAATGGCATTGCATTAGTGAATTTGTGACTATCTTCCCTGAAGGCAGCGTAAAACTGAAATCCTATTGGAAACAGTGGGACATGGCAGACATCTTTACAAGGGATAGAACGCTCCCACCACACCCAGTGAAATAGTGGCCATCTTTACTGAAGGCCTTGAGCCATGCACTCTCCTGCATCTTTCCTTATTTATTTCTGTATATACTGATATGTGCTAGCTGTTTTATAGAGAAAAATGTGGACAGTCTCTGTCCTGAACAGATTATAGTCTAGGAGCCAGATTTTCACTAGCCCTGCATGAAGGTAGAGGGACTCAAGGGTCATATTTTTTTTGTCCCATCTTCCTTGCACTCTGCATAAGAGCCGATGACAAAGGGAGGGAAGGAAAGATGCCCTTTTGCATAGGTTGTGTAATTTTGCATGTGGAGTTGGCTGGGCATGCTGTGTGGAGCAGGCTGTATTTCCTTCCTTTCCTGTGCTCCTGGTGAGGCAATACCTGATTGGCTAAATGACCTGGGCATCCAGACAAGGATAGTCACTAAAATAGCTCTCTTATATCTATCGTTAATGACGGTTCCTCCCATTCCTGCCTGGTGACCTAGCTACAGTGGTTTATATATTTTTCACCTGCATGCTGGACTATTTTAACTCTGTACTTGGAACAGAATATGAAATTCATGAAGAAGCTGTATCTTTTGTCACGTGACAGTGAGCTCCAAGATGATGAGAACGTATTACATTGGTGTCCCACAGTATGTAGTTGCTTCCCACTCAAGTACTGCATCAACTAGAAGACTTTGATACTGAAGACCCATAATGGAGCAGTGTCACAGGCCCACAATATTAACAGAATATTTGCTCTTAAAGCTGAGCTAAAGTGAACAGTTTACAGAGTAAGGCATTAATAATTAAAGGTATCACTTCTCTATTTAGTTGCTGCTACAGCCAAGGAATCAGCTTAAAACTTTGTCTGACTTCAGGGCATTTTTGGGCTGCAGATTTTTGGAAGATTTCCAGAATTGTGTTGCAAGTTGGGAAAAAGCTATGGTGTAACCAAAACCAAAATGACATCAGAATTTATGCCAAGGTGCTTTTTTCACAGCATATTCTTTGTTTTACCAAGTATGATGTTCAGGGAGAGTATCCCATCTGGATACAATTACCTGTAGGATGTGCAGCTTGTATGCATCTTCTGGAGGTTAGCTCCTAATGTTAAACAAAGGAAGCTGATCAAAACCAGCTGTAAAACATTTTCATAGTTCATATTTTATACAGTGGGTATTGAATTACCTTGCACATGACTTCATGTCTGAACGAAAAATAAGGTAAATCTTTTCCTTTTATTAAAATTAGTATAATATTGATTTTATAATAAAATTAAGTTTAACTGTTTCCCCACTTGGCACTAGAATTTAATGCTGCTGACATCACTATGTATTTTACATGCCACTGAGAAATAATTGTTCATTTATTGATGCAATGTGCTTCAATAAGCACATTTTAGGTGCAGTCAAAATATAAACATTAGATTGAAATACAATTTCTTATTTAAAAGTGTGGCATTTATTAAATGCAAAAAGAGAGACTTGCCAGCTAAATGTGTAATGTTACTGACGATTAAATATACGATGTGAAATAGTTATATAAAATAATTGTAGTACTGCCCACTTAGGTATTAGGTTGAGTTATGAATTAAGTTTGACTCTCTAGTAAAAACCAAAATTGCTGATTCTAGGCCAGTATTTATTAGTATGAGGGGAAAATGGCCTGATAAATTTCATAGAAAAGAAGTATTTGTGTATCCCCATAATGACAGAGAAAGGTGTTATTTATGTAGTCTCAGTGAGAATGCAATTGTAACTAGTGCTGTGAGTTGATGAGGGTGATATAGTTTCCTCCATTGGGGACCTTGCAGAGTAGTTATTACCATAGTGATTTTAAATTATTTTCTAAAATAACCTATAAAGCCATATGTATTTACAATAGTAAATATTATTTAAAGACCTAAGACACTAACATTCAAGATTTACCATTTAGTATCATAAGCAGGAACGTCATACCTTTATAAAGTTACAAATAACGTGACTCAAACACACATATCAAAACAGAAAGTAGCAAACATTATTCTCTGAGAAAATATTTTGAAATTCAACGAGTGTTTTGAGAATGATTAGCATTATTGTTTATTCTAAGTGTTCTCAGCTGGTGAAAACGAAGTGTTGTTCATAAATACCATGCAGGCCGAATGGCCAAGGGCACTTCTCATCTTTGGTATTCAGTCCCGTGTCTATCCAAAGCAGTTCTATCCACTATAAATGCTTGGCTTTATTATATTCCCTTCCCCACTCTCCCCCCATGCTCCCATTTTGTAAAAATAGCAAGTGCAAGTGAAACAAACAGTCTGGTATGTGTACAAAATTATTATTTTTATTAGAAGAGTGTGGATCAGTATAAAAATAATTTTCAAAACAGTAGAACAAGAGGAGTTTTCATTTCGCCCAATTAGTAGCCTGTTCCATACAGAGAGATATCTAGTATCTTATCCACATGCTGAAAAGGCAATGAGCTGTTTTATCATTTGAAAATTAAGACGACATTTCGTACCATAGGAGTCAGATTTACAAAGTTTATCTTGCTATACTCCTTGGGACTGTATGTTTCAGCTGATAATCAGGCTCATTAAGTGGTTGAGTTACATGAAGTACACAGTAATGCTCCTTTCTAACATTCTAGCTCAAAACAAACTTTAGGGTATATTTTCTTTTGGTCACTGATGAAGAGTACTTCAATAGTGTTGCCTGTATGATTGTATGTTACTGTATTAAACTGAAGTTTTGAAGAGGTGAAGAATTGGAATCCCTTGAAAATGAAAGATTAATAAAACTGAGCAGATAATACTATTCATAAATACACAAACGGCGAAATTCTCATCAGATGCACATTGTAGATCTTGCATCTTAAATTCTGTCTTATGACAGCTGCCACTAAAAACACAGCATTTGCAAACAGTTACCTTTATTTGGTTGATAAAAGTAATAGTGTTGATGAAACAGACTTCTGTAAAGCATTGAACTAAGTCCCACATAACATTTTGATTAAGAAATTACAATAATACAAAATTAACATGTTACACATTAAATGGATTAAAACTGGCTAACTGACAAGCCTAATGAAATCCTTGGATGCATGAATAGGGGAATCTTGAGTAGGGGTAGAGTGGTTTCTTACCTCTGTATTTGGCACTGGTGCAACAGCTGCTGAAATACTGTTGAGTTCTGGTGTCCACAATTCAACAAGGAAGCTAATAAATAGCAGAAGAGCTACGAGAATGATTAAGGGATTGGAAAATGTGCCATATAGTGATAGACTCAAAGCACTCAATCTATTTAGTTTAACAAAAAGAAGTTTAAGAAGCGACTTGAATTATAGTCTATAAATACCTACATAGGGAATAAATATTTGATAATGTGCTTGTCAATCTAGCAGGCAAAGGTAAAACAGGATCCAGTGATTGGAAGTTGAAGCTTGACAATTTCGGAATGGAAATTCGGATTTAGAACAGAAGTCTGTGCTGTTTGCCAGACTAGGCTCCAAGCTAAATGCTAGATGAGAAATTGCTGTTACTTAGTTTGCTTACTTTGTAATTGCAAGTGTATTGGGGATACTGGCAGAACTGTTTGTTTAAGAATGTTGGAACAACTGTATATGGCACAGCACCTCTATTTAACAACCCTATAGGTGCTCATACAGCAAATTATCACCCCAATGAATCCCCTTCATTTTAAGTTGAGTCCTTGCCAAACAAAAGATTTAGCTGATAGAAAGCTGGCTGAGGTACAATTGATTTTGGATTATAACTCTGAATTTAACAACTCAGGTCAATGGATGCTTTTTTCAAAGAAGCAATGGTTATAAACTCATTAAAGGTGAATTCAGCTAAACAGATTAGCCTAGAATTACTAAAATTGGATTTGAATAAATACTTGATGCATTCTAAAATAACTAAAATAGTTATCATGGGTTAAATTATGTTTACGTTATATATGTATTAATGTTAATTTCTTTTTTATGGATTTCATACATTTCTTAATCTATTGGGCAGGTTTCCCTTCTTTGCTGGTTTCTGTAAGAGGTGTTTCAATCAGGTTGTTTCTCTGAGACATATGTTGGCTACACCCCTGATAAATGATGCCAAACGTGATCTTCAATCCAGACATCATATGCAAACAATCATATATTAAATCCAGTGAATGAATACTTCTATCTAAAAAATTAAATAAAATTCATATAGAAACTAACAAGCTGCGTAGATACAATTAAGTACATCTCATGAGCTTTCACTGGTGAAATCCTTCTCCTCCTGTATCTCCTCTCATCCCTGTCCATTGCACTCCCACCCTGCTGTACATGCTCTGCTTGTCTATTTTTACCATTCCCTGTTTTGAGTTTTAATTTAGGGTCTGATTCTTCAAGGTGCTGAGTGAATCCCACTTGAAGAAGGTCAATGGAAGTTTAGGATTCTCAGTTCCTTATCTTAAAGTACTTGGAATCTTACAAGATCGAACTCTGAGACTCTAAATTCTTCAGGGCAGGGACTTGTCATTTTAGTTGTCTTTACAGCATGCATGCCTCTGTCATGATCTAATTCTAATAACAGATATATGCAGAAAAATTGTCTGACCATGAGACCATTTAGGTGAGCGAAACTTACCTGTTAATTACAGTGTCTCCTTCATAATGGAATGATGACAGATCCCTTTCCCCTGGCTGCTGATCAATCAATTAATTAGCAGTGGTCCTGAAGAAGAACCTACAGCCTTCTGCTGTACTCTGGTAATCCATCAACATGTGCATGATGTCTCAAAAAGTAGATTTTGGTAACAGATAAAATATTGTGTATTCTGCCAGACTGCCCATCATTCAGGATGAACATGACAAGTCTCTGGTGTTTCTACACTAGGAAACTCAGTACTCAGATTTCAGTAACAGTGCAGACAAGTCTATGCTAAACAAGTCTCATATAGATTAAGCCCTTGACTAGGACACTGGACCTGCATTCTGTGTTGGCCTTTGCTATTGACTAACGGCATGAGGTCATGCAAATCACCTAGCCCCTCTGTGCTTCAGATTTCCTGTCTGTAAAATGGGAATAATGATACTTACTGCTTTGAGAACTATGGAAAAATAAGTACTATATAAATGTTAACTATTAATTATTCTTTTTCAAGTAAATCGAATAGGACAAAGATTTAGGACTTTCAAAGAGGCATAAAGGTTAAACCTTAACATTTTTTTAAAGGTAATTTTTTGTATGTAATTTCCTAAGTTGTTAAAGAAGCAAACTGAAAAGACAAATTCCATCTTGTGGAACCATGTATCCCACTTGATTCATCACAGGGTTAGAATCTTAGATCCACACTACAGTCCTCTGTTATGTGACAGAATAACTGATAGCAGTAGTAGGTTTTATCTGCGATGTGAACTAGACAGTAGAGGAAGATGAGACTCACATTTTGCCAGTGGGTTTCACAGATATTTGCTGACAGCACAGGAATGGTGAGACTCAGGAATTTGGGCTTCCATTTCAGACCTTGCAGAAGTATGTGCTATAGTGTGCACACTCTTTATCCCTCCCCACCCCGAAGCCTTACCCCTTCTGCTTCTGGCCTTTCCAGCATGTTCTTGTGCCATTCCTCCTTGTCTGCTCCCGCTGCTACTTCTCATCCTAGCCCCTACCTCATCAACAATCACAGTCCCTATCCCACACCGATGCCCGCTCCCACAAGTTCCACATCCTAGTCCCAGTTCTTCAGCCTCACAGCCCAGTCCCCATCTCACCGCTATCCCAGCTGCTCAGCCCAGTCTCCCTTTCTATATCATCCCCAACCCTTGTGTCACAGTTCAGGGCAACTGCCCCTTATTCCTCCTATACGGTCCAGCAAGAACACCCTTTCTTAGGCTTCTGACTTCCGAGCTGTCACCTCTCTTGGATGGAGACCTGCATGTGTCTCCCTCCTCAGTGGGGTGTTTCTAAGCTGCACAGTTCTCTGACTACACTGTGAATTCCTCAGTAAAGACAGACTAGACAGGTCTGTTTGTCTTCTATGCAGACACTGCAAACAGTGTAATTGCTGCTGTTAAGTTCCCACACAGCTCTTTCTAAGCAAGCACATTTATTCTCAAGGTAAAAGCATTACAGAGAAAACATATTAAAATCAATAAAAAACCTACACAGATGCTAGTAAGCTTACCAGAAATGACTCCCTATCTCCAGTGGGACTTGGCTGGTGAACAGTCCTTTACCCAAATTCATAACAGCTGCTAGCTGAGAACAAGCACACCCCTGAATCTGAAAGTCACTCTTTTATCAAGTTTGGGCCTCTGGTCTGGTCCTCATGTAACGGAATCATCAGACAATTTTTGAGGCAACCATTTTGAGGCACTGGGAAGAGAGGAAGGTGATCAGGAATAGTGAACATGCATTCACCAAGGGCAAGTCATGCCTGACCAACCTGATTGCCTTCTATGATGAGATGACTGGCTCTGTGGATGCGGGGAAAGCAGTGGACTGATATACCTTGACTTTAGTAAAGCTTTTGATACGATCTCCTACAGCAAGTTAAAGTAGTATGGGTTGGATGGACTATAGGATAGCTAGGAAGCTGGTTAGATCATCGGGCTCAACGGGTAGTGATCAACGGCTTGATGTCTAGTTGGCAGCTTGTAACAAGCAGAGTACAACCATGCGTTGGTGCTGGGGCCAGTTTTGTTCAACATCTTCATTAATATCTGGATGATGGGGTGGATTGCACCCATAGCAAGTTTCCAGATGACACTGTGGTAGATACCCTGGAGGGTAGAGATATGATACAGAGTGACCTAGATAAATTGGAGGATTGGGCCAAAAGAAATCTGATGAGGTTCAACAAGGACAAGTGCAGAGTCTTGCACTTAGGACAGAAGAATCCCATGCACTGCTACAGACTGAGGATCGAAGGGCTAGGCAGCAGTTCTGCAGAAAAGGACCAGGGGGTTACAGTGGATACAAGTCAACAGTGTGCCCTTATTGCCAAGAAGGCTAATGGCATATTGGGCTGCATTATTAGGAACATTGCCCACAGATTGAGGGAAGTGATTATTCCCCTCTATTCGGCACTGGTGAGGCCACATTTGGAGTGTTGTGTCCAATTTTGGGCCTCCCACTACAGAAAGGATGTGGACAAATTGGAGAGAGTTCAGCAGAGGGCAACAAAAATGATTAGGGGGTTGGAGCACATGACTTAGGAGAGGCTGAGGGAACTAGGCTTGTTGAGTCTGCAGAAGAGAAGAATAAGGGGGGATTTGATAGCAGCCTTTAACTACCTGAAAGGGAGGATGGAGCTAGGCTGCTCTCAGTGGTAGTAGATGACAAAACTAGGAACAATGTTCTCAAGTTATAATGGGAAGGTCTACGTCGGATATTAGGAAAAAAAACGTTTTCCACTAGGAGGGTGGTGAAGCACTGGAATGGGTTACCTAGGGAGGTGGTGTAATCTCCATCCTTAGAAGTTTTTAAGGTGTAGCTTGACAAAGCCCTGGCTGGGATGATTCAGTTGGGGTTGGTCCTGCTTTGAGCAGGGGGTTGGACTAGATGACCACCTGAAGTCCCTTCCAACCATAATCTTCAATGATTCTATGACAATGGCTTTCCCATCAGGGACCAGTTTCAAAAGGATGGTTCCTCAGATGAGGCATTGCCAACCCCTTCTTCCAAGTATTTTCTAGGAGTCCTGCTTAACTTTATTTGTCTAGCACATTGTTTCAAAGAGTTATTTGGTATTCATAATGGTTTCCAAGGTTTATATTCGGCAGATCTCATTCCTAAAAACATTACATATATTTCCACAATGATATATAACCATTTGCATTTTTAATGTAATGAACTCCAAAGATACTTAAACTTTATTGAATTAAGTTAAACTTAATTCAATAAGGTTAGTCCAGAATATAGCAGGAAATTGCCATATCTGTCACACCTTGTCCCAGTCTTCCTCACTGGTGCCCACTCCCTCCCCCCACGGCCTGGCTCCCCATTCTTCTGCATTCCAGTTAGGTGGCCTGAGTGCCAGCAAGAGGAACATTGAGAGTATTGGAAAGTCAGTCTCCCTGCTCTCCATTCCTATGCCTAGCACTACAACAGCCCCTGGCTTTCAAGAGAAGCAGTTACAGGGGAAGTGCTGCTCATCTCCTGTAGCCATGGGCTGACACATGCTCAGTGCAAATGGACTCTTTGGAGAATTTGGCTGCCAAACTCATAACAAGTCTCTTAGAAGCACACACAAACTAATTTTTCAGAGGCTTGTAATTTAGTCAAATTTTGGCAAATTTTCACTTGGAGGGCAAAAGCCTTTAAACCAAGCCCTGCCAAATTTCAAATACCTGCTGGAAAGCATGGAGTTTCTAGAGCAGGGGTGGGGAACCTTTTTGCTGTCAAGGGCCTGATGGTGGCCCTGGCGGCGGGGGGAGATTCGGCGGCGGGGGGAGAATTCGGCGGCGGCGCGGTTCCCTGGGGGGCAGTGTCCGCTGCCGAAACCCTGCCGCCGTTTCCACCTTTTCCCTGTTCTAGAGTTTCTCAAAAAAATAATTGTAAGAGTTTTTTTAATATGGGTAAATAACATTTTTCCCTCTGAATTTGTCCTGAGAAATGGCTAACCCATTTTTGCTGAAATTTGGAAAATGTCATCCCAAACATTTAAAGTTTGTCAAAATGATAAGCTCCTGAAACAGGGCAACCTTAATTGTAGGTGTCCCTAACTATGCTACCTACAATTTTAGGACATGGTAGATGATCCTATCGCGGCTATTAATATGAAAGGATCTTCTAATGAAATGATGATTTTAGTATGATCTATTGCTAGTGGTGACAGATATTCAAAGGAAAACAAGGTTTCAAAAGCCAAACATAGTAAAGGGCACAAAAAAGGCTTTAAGAAAACTTCTCCAGCTCACATTAGTGGAGACAGGGATTGGGGAGACCAAGTGGACTACTAATTTTGGGAGCAGCATTGCAGAGCATACGAGTGATTACTATTAGTGCTGCAGGAGTTAATCGGAGGAGGACATCAAGTGCGATTAGACGTGTGCCACACTGAGTTAGCAGCAAAAAATTCCATTGTTCATTTCCCACTACTATTGGCTCTTTAAGCACTTCACTTAGGGCTTGTCTACATGAGCACTTTGTTTATGGCAAGCTGGGGTGTAACTTTACCCTGCACTAGCCTGCCGCATACTAAATCTCCATGTGGACCCTGTTACTGAGCTGCAAAAGTTCCCTACTGTGCTTTAATCTACTCTTATTTCAAAGCAGGGTAGATCAAAGTGCGCTAAGGAACTTTAGTGCTTGGCAACACAGTCCACCCGGACACTTATTCTTGGTTTACACTAGCAATTTATGTCAGCATAATTACATCGCTCGGGTGTATGGAAAATCCACACCATTGAGCGATATAGTTCTAAACTCCAGTTTAGACGCTCTGTTCATGAGGAGTCTTTTCCCATCAACATAGCTACCACCGCTCGGGGAGGTGGAGTACTTTATGCTGACGGGAGAAGCTCTGCTGTCAGCATAGGTAGTGTCTTCACTAAGCACTACATCCGTGCAGCTGTGCCGCTTCAGCACTGTAAATGTAGACAAGCCCTTAGTGCATGGTAGGCTAGTGCAGAGTAGACATAAACCCCAGGTTGTGGCAAACTAAGCATTCTTGTAACAAGACCCTAGAGCAGTGTTTCTCAATTAAATTTGGCCACGGAACCCTTTTGAACTGGATCAATAATTGCAGAACCCCCCAAACCCTTAACAGTATTTTTACATATGGGGCCAAAAAAAATGTCAAACTAAGCAAATTATATACAAACAACTAGGTCAGCGTTTCTCAATTAAATTACACTTACACTCGATACCCTCCGCTGAAAAATCCGGGACATCTTCCCTTTTTTGGCAGCGGCGGCGAACATCTGCTCTTGGTGGCGGAGAACAGCTGATCGGCGGCACAACCCTAACAGTGTTCCCGCGGAACCCCAGGGACACCAATTGAGAAACACTGCCCTAGAGTATCAGTTTGACAGGTGCTGATGTTATGGGCTATAGAGCATAGGCATATTGCTCACATTTGTTTCTAAATAATTAGAGATAAATATACAACACTGTATCACAAACTTACTTGCTTGTTCTCTCTCCTACACTCCCTGATTGTCTGCTCCCTCTATTTTTAGAATGTGAGCTCTTTGGGAGATGAAATGTGCTGCCTTTGTGTTTGTTCAGCACCTAACACTTTACATGGGCACAACTGAAAACAAATAAATGATACAAATTGCTACTGATCTCTTAAGGATAACAACATATCAGCAGCCATCTCATTGTTTGCATACACAATTTCTCAACAGGCTTGCATTTAGCTTTATATCCCTTCTCCTTCACTTGCAGTGAAGGCTTTTCTTTAGAGAAAGATAGAAAAAAATTGCAGATTGAAAGTAGTAGATAAGGAGGAGAATCCACAGGGTTCCAGAACTAAAGAAGAATCTCCAGACCAGTAGTTTGTAATGGTCTGAAGGAGTCTGAGGAAGATGTATAGAAACATGGACATGTGGGTAAAATTTGCTCACTGCATATATAAAACTGTTTCCTGGATTGTTTTCTTCAATCTACCTAATTAAGAGGTAGTGAGATTTCTCTGATGGCGTCCATTCGTATGTGTCACTCTGCGTATTTACTTTTTGAAAATCCCAAACTGTAGTGAATGTTTTTGAAAGCTCAAAATGGGACAACCTTATGCTTTTTCCTTTATCCCCTCCATAAATGAGCCAAAAGTGGGATATGTAATCAAAAACAGGCCATTTTTCAAAGTGCCCTATTTCACTCAGCAGTTTAATTTGGCTGATAATGATTTGTTAAGCAAGTGTAAGTATGTAGGACACATGCTGGGTATTACACATAAAGCATACAGTCACTTTAGCAGTTCCTTTAAAATCCTGCTCATACCTTATAAAAAGCTGGAGGTGCAAAACAGCTTGTCTCCGTACCAGCTCAGATAGGAGAAAAAGGCAATGTAGAATTCCACTCTCAATGTAACTGAACAATTATTTGAGCAACACAGTCACTGAGGCCTTTGCAGTGATATAGGAGGAAGATTGAGTGCTTTGTGCTCGTCAGAGATACGAATCTGAACTAATATTGTTATTGTTTGTCCATAAATTAGCAGGTAGAGAAGCCAGTGACGCACAGGTTCCGCCACATCTAGTCCATCTAATACACTTTACAAACAGAACTTGTGATTCTTTTTATTCCCACTTTTGTGAGTTTCATTTGAAGGGAAGAGCGATTCATCTCTTGAATAACCTCTAGTTCGTTTATAAAGTGCTCAATACTCTTCTCATATCCAGATAGCCCTGTCACTTCTAAAACCTATTATGAAGTGTATGGTCAGTTTTGTTTTGTTTTTGTTTTTCCTTCAGTGCTTTTTTTTCTCAGAGGAAATGCTGTATCTTGTTTCTTTTCTGGCCTGCCTGGTCACTCCTTCAATGTCTCTTTTAGTGGATCTTTGCTCCACCTCTCACTTTCTGTGGGCATCCCACATAGCTGTTCTTAGTCCATTCCTCCTCTTTTATAGGTGGCCCAGTTTCTGGGTGTCTTCATCTGCTCACACAACTTCAACTACCATGTTTAGTCCAATGACTCTGCTATGTGTGTCTCCACTCCTGACCAGTCTGTCTCCATTCATTCCTGCATTTGTGCCTGTCTCTCTGACATCTCCTTCTGGATGTCTTCCCATCAACTTAAACTCAACAAGGCCAAAACCAAGATCCTCATTTTAACTCCCTTCTCAGTCAGCATAGATGACACCAGCATCCTCCCAGCTACTCAGACCCTTCATCTGCGTGGTTTTGGCTCCTTCTCTAGACTTTTGTTCTAGGCCATGCCCAAATCTTGCCAATGTTTCCTATGTAACATTTCAAAGACTGTGTGTCCTTTCTGTCCTGCTACCAAAATTTTCATCCAGGTTCATATCTTTACTAATGGAATCTTTTCCTTCTTGGCTTTCTAAGGTGGTCTTGCCCTCTTCAATGGGACCATTTATGGAATAAGGTGCTACTCAGTATGAGTAAGTGTATCAGAATTTAGCACATTGGCTGTTAAATAATTGCCTTTATTTTTAGTAAGTACAGCAAGGCTAAGTGAAACTTGCAATGATATCTTAAATTTTTCATTTCCTGACTTTTGTAACTTTATATTTGCAGACTTAATATTGCGTTAGCTTTTTGCATTTAACGTTCTAGTTTTTTAAAGAAAATGGTGAAATAGATAAAAATAATTGAAAAGAAACGTTTTAAAGTGCATTAAAGAAGTCTTTAGTTTAGTCACTAGTAACATACTAAATTTAACATTTTTTCAAACTTATCTGATGACTTCTTACTGGGGACTAGAGATAAAATTAGAATTTCGGTGTCAAACATTTGTGAGTTTGTCTGTACCTCAAACATTTTTAAAATGTGAAGTGTTTTTTTCCCCATCTTGGATAACTTGAAAATAGCTGAGTGAATTTTCCTCAATTTTTCAAAACCAAATCCATCTTTTAAGTACAGGCAGGCATAGAACATTTCAGTACAAAATATGATATTTTCAGAAAGGTAAAAGCAAGTGAAAACAGGATTTATAATTAAAGTTGCTTAAAAACTTCTGTACAGTATTCACAGTAATCTATTTGAGAAGGTAAACAAACTATTTTAGAATCAGTTGCAATATAAACATAAAGTAAATGTTTCTAGTAACTCTGGCAAGGGCATCTAAACCTAATTGCCATATGAACTGAGTGAAATATTGTTTTTTGTTGTTGTTGTGTTGTGTTTTAAACCATGGGTTTGGGATGATTTTGAATGTTTCATGTTTTATTAACCAATGTTTGTACCAATGGCATGGAATATATTGTGTATAAATATTTTTGTAAAATTGTACAAAGAATGTGAAACACTTTTGGGATCGAATATCTGTGCTTGTGAAAAAAGAAAGAGTAGCTATAACTAGAAAGCTGAAGAACTATATTTATCCAAAGGTGAGGTACAAATGTGTTTGGCTAAAATATGAAATTTTCTCCACTTCCTCACCAATGACCTCATTCCTGATTGGATTTTAGAGATAATTAAAGCTGTTCTAGTGTTTTCCTGAACCAGTCTGCCAATGATATCAGATTGCAGTGACTTATGTATCGGGGAGGAGGGTTATGATGTGGATGGCAGCTAAACATCAGAAGCTAATTTAATTTAGTTCTTCAGATCAGATTAGAATTGTGGACCCAGAGGTGAAAGAGAAGTGTGTTACTCAGAGTGGCTTTAATTTGACTCATTATTTGAACAGCTACTAGTGTAGGAGGTTAGAACAAGGTTGACGATAGATGATAAATTAGAAAAACATAAAAATAGTTGGAAATATGAGTATTTTGTTTGAATGCCTTCCCATTAAAGTAAGTACACTGTTTTCCTGAATAGAGAGGCAAACTGTATAAAACATCACAAGCCTTGCTTAGATGAGTTAAGTACCTGCACCTGGTATTAGCATAGTTTCATTAAAATGAGGGAATGTAATTAAAATGTAGAAATAGTTTTCAAACACTTTGCTTGTAACACTAGGAACACAAAAATTGTACTGGGAGTAAAACAAAGTACATTTGCACCAGAAATAATACCCACATGCATTAATTATATCAAGATTACCTATATCAAATGGGAATCTTTGAGTCTCATTCTAGCAAAGCACTTCAGCACATGCCTAGTTATAACACATGGGTAGTTCTGTTGAAATCAAAGGGATTGCTCATGCGCTAAATGTTAAGCATGTGCTGAAGTACTTTGATAGGTTGAACCCTTAATCCTTTATGGCATGACTAAAAAGTTGGAAAAGAAAGCAGTATCTAAAAATGTACTGAACATAGAGTCCTCTTATAGTATTCTATAGTTACTTTATCCAGTGCCATGGTAAAAGGAAACAATGACAATGAATAAATACCTAATTCTGTTAAGGCTAAATTCTTGTCCTCCTATTCACAAAAAGAGCTATACTGAAGTCAGTGATGCCAGAACGTTGCACATGCATATTTAATGGCAGAATTTGGTACTAAATTTCTAATTATAATGAACACCGTTGTGGCTGTAAATTACTAATTTTATAAACTAGTCGGTAGTCTGTGGAGTACACCATCATTTTCACATTATAGGAAAAACCGTTGAAAATTATGGGAATAGGGAGATTCAGGGTGGTACGTAGATCCTTTAAGGGCATAAATCCATTGATGGCAAAATAAATTAATAAATTTTAATGCCAGAAAGAACTGTTATATCAGTGGTTCCCCAAAACTTTCTAGTAAGGCAACTTACCAACTGCATTTTGTCTATTTTTGTGACCAACTCACAGTCCAAATTCAGGGGTGCTGGGAGGGGAAAAATTATAGGCCAGTGTCGTCGTCCTCCTCCTCCTCCATTGTCTCCTTGCCCTCTGCAACACCTTCTGCCCTGACACTGCAACTCTAATCCCAGCCTGTTGTGGAGGGAGATTAGGGGGTGGGTTGGAGAGCAAACCTGCCCTCCACTCACCCCACAGTGGAGGCATTGTTCTGCAGGACTAAGCCTAGCTCCTCTCACCGGGCATTGTGAGCTGGTGCAAGTATCACAACACCTCTCAGGTTTGGTTCGGCCATCTCGCCATCATGACACAAATTTGAGTGAGTGGCATTGTGACTGATGGATGGGTGGGCAGGCTGAACCTGAATGGCAAGGTGAATCAGTGCACCCAGTTGCAACATCTGGAGTGGGGAGCCAGGCCCAGCCCCACAGGACAGGTGCTGCTACTGCAGGGTGAGTATGGAGTAGGCTACCTAACTCCAACCTTCCTTTCGTAGAATCTTCCTGTGACCTAGTGGTGGGTCACGACTTACAGTTTGGGAAACCTATATTTTGGGCACCTGTATTTGTCCCTCTATAGTCCAGCAAGGGCACCCACTCTAGGCTTCTAATTCCTCAGCCATCACTTCTCGTGTGTGGAGACACACGTGTCTCTACCTTCTGACTGGGGTTTTTCGAGGTTGCACAGTTCCCTGCCTACATTGTGATATACTCAGCAAGCCAGACGGCCTAACCATGCTAGCATCTGTGCTTTGTTTACTGCATACTCTACATGCAGTTATGAGTTACCACACAGCTCTTTCTAAGCAAGCACATTTATTTTCATGGTGAAAGCATTACAGAAAAAAGAATAAAACAATAAAAGAACCTACATGCATGCTGGAGATCGTCCTGCCCCAAATCCAGCAGGGCTCTGGTAGGAGTAAGTCCTTCAAACCTCACCGAGGGTTTTCTTCTATAGTTACAAGTTCATAACACTCTCACTTCAGAACAAGCACACAAATTGCAAAGATCAGCCTGTTTCTTTATACAGCGTGGGCTTTGATTCCAACTTCAGGGACAGGTAATCAGCTAACCATGGTTCCCTCCTTAAGGAATAGCTTCAGAGGTTGGGTTTTTGAATAAGCGGCAGAGGACACTTCTGTTCACCTCTTCCTAGTATTTCCTAGTACTTCCATTTCATGCATATTGTCCCAAAATGTCTGCCATGTTGTTCAATAGAGTCCTTTGATCAGCCAGGTGAGCTGTAATGCATAGCCTTTGCGTTTAACACAAAAACATTGGATTCCAAAGATATTTAAACTTAATTCAATAAGGTGTTTCAAGGGTACTGCGGGAAATTGCCATATCTGTTGCACATTGCATTAGCTTACCAAGTCTGACCTCCTGTATAACTCAAGTCACAAATTTTTTAAAGTTTGTTATCCCAGTAATTAAACATATCTTCCAGAAAGACATCCACTCTTGATTAAAGGACATCAAGCGATGGAGACTCTACCACTTTCCTTGGTGCTTATGTTCTTAAAAGCATTAAAAGCATGGCTTCACTAAACATCAGGATGTATTGTTGAATCTGATGATATTGAGCAGTGTGGTTGGTGCACTGGACTGGGACTTAGGAGACCTGAGTTCTATTCCTGACTCTGCCTCCAATCCCTTGCATGATCTTAGACAAGTTATTTCACTGTTCTGTGCCTTGGTTTTCCCATCTGTAAAATGGGCATAATGATACTGCCCTACTGACCTCCTTTGTAAAATGCTTTGAGATCTACTGAAAAAAAGCAATGTATAAGAGCATTGTCATTATTCATAGTCTCATCAGCTTTGCCATTAATCCAACCCCAGGGTTTTTGTAATAAATAGCAGGCCAATCCCCAGAAAGGGGGCAGAAAGAATGCCTGCATTGCTACTTTTCATGAGACAAATATGTCCTTTTAAAAAAAAAAACTGGTATAAGAATTATATAATGACTTATTTCAAATGGAATTCTGAAAATCCTAGAACCTACTTTAGATCAGTAGATGTATAAAATTACCTCTGGTCTGCAAAAAACATTGTTTACACTATTTTGAAATTATGAAGTCCATACTCTGTCAAAATTCCAGTTATATTAGAAAGGCAACGAGGATGAAGTAATATCTGTTATTGGACCAACTTCTGTTGGTGAGAGAGAGAAGCTTTTGAGCCACACACAGCTCTTCTTCAGATCACACTGCATAAAAGTCCAGTTAGGCCTTTAGGTTATAGCCCACAGAGTTTTAAGGAGGAGGGAAATACTTAACTTGCTGAAAATGTAACAGCAAACTAGAAACTGAACCACTTTGCATTATGTTATTAGCTGCAGCATGTGGCTAAGTATACAAATCAGAGATACTCACATCTGTAATGAATAATTTTTTTTTCTAAATGAAGCTTGAACATACATTTATCTGAATGAACCAAGACTGCAAATAATTAAGGATTCTATTCTGGGAGTACTTACACCCTCATAGAAAGCTGATTTTTCATTCAAGTTCTTTCAAAAGAAACCCCAATCCCAATACTCCTACTCAACTTATTTTACACACAACTGCCATTCATCAACCTGGATTACTTGCTGCAAATGAACCAGTTATTATTTACTGAAGGAGTAAGCAAAATCCATCTTGTCGTCATCCTCTTTGTTCAGTGTACATATGGGACCATTGGGAGGCTTAGTAAGGCGGTATGGACTCTGTTTCTCTAAGTGATTTCCAACTGTGGTCCATGGACCCCTAAGTGTCCACAGTCTGTCTGTCAGATTTCCAAAGGGGTCTACGCCTCCATTTGAAATTTTTTAGGCGTTCACAAATGAAAAAAGGATGAAAACCACTGCTTATCTTATCCATCCTAGGCTGTGGTATTGCATACTGCACACAGTGATTGATAGAGACTGGGGCCTGAGTAGCGCTGGCTGATTGAGATGATGAAGGTAGGTTGGGGCAGTAACCCCAAGATGTGGTGAGTTTTATCTGCCTTTGACTGAGAAAATGTGCTCACTGTTGGTTATAAGGCTACTAGAATGTTTTGGCTAATGGGAATGTTTTGGACTCCCAGCGGCTGTCGAATGACTTGTTACTATTATTAATAACCATGGAATTACAGAAACCTGGGGCTGGAAGGAACCTTGAGATGTCATCAGTCCAGCCCGCTGCGCTGAGACAGGACCAAGTATACCTAGACTATCCCTGACAGACGTTTGTCTAACTTATTCTTAAAAACCTCCAGTGAAAGCTATTCCACAACCAATGTTGGTAACCTGTTTCAGAGCTTAACTATCCTTATCATTAAAAAGTTTTTCCTAATATCTTACCTAAAACTCCCTTACTTCTTGCTTTACTTTCATTGGATATGGAGAACAACTGATCACTGTTCTCTTTCTAACAGCTCTTAACATATTTGAAGACTGTTATCAGTTCCCCCCTTGTTCTTATTTTCTCAAGACTAAACATACCCAGGTTTTTAACCTTCCCTCATATGTCAGGTTTTTTAAACCATCCATCATTTTTATTGCTTTCCTCTGTATTCTCTCCAGATTGTCCACATCTTACTTGTAGTATGGTGTCCAGAATTGGACACACTGCATCTGAGGCCTCACCAGTGCTGAGTAGAATGGGCAGTTATCTCCCATGTTTTCATAAGAATCAATGACTGGAACTTAAAAGCAGACATTCAAATAAGAAATGAGACACATACTTTTAACAGGGAGGGTGATTAACCATTGGAACCAACTACCCAGGGAATTGGTGGATTCTTTATCTTTTGATGTTGTCAGATCAAGGCCGGATACTTTTCTGGAAGATACACTTTAGTCAAACTCAAGTTTTTTGGCTCAGTGCAAGGGTTGTGGGTTACATTCTACGGCCTGTGTTATACAGGAGGTCAGACTAGATGACCTGATGGTCCTTTTTGGCCTTAAAATCTAAAAATCTATGAGTCATTCCCTCCCAAAATAAAATACATATATCTCTGTTAAAAGAATGCTAAGTTTACAAGTCAAGCACTCAGAATTAAGTTTTCACTAATGGAGCTCTTATAAATAATCCTTTTTATGTACATTTGTCATATTCTAATTATTTTTTAATTGCATAAATAAATATCAGCTTTGCCCATTTGCCCCTAAGCCTGGCCACATTACGTTGGTTGATTTCTTACGGGAACAAGTGGCTCTCCAGACTGGATCTGAAGGGGGAGAAGTTAGTAGCCTTAGGAAACATCATTTTTGGCATAAGGGTTGGCACAGAAGAAAGCTCAAAGACATTTGTGGGAGGAACAGACAAGTGGGTGGTCATGGCTAGCGTCAGCAGTGTTGGAGAAGGGGCAGAGTGATGTGATAAGAGACAAGAGTATGAACGCAAACGGGCATGGTTGTGATCGATTGCATAAAATGATAGCAATAGTGTTGTTGTTAATATTCAGTTAACCTTCACAGTGTTTACAGGTTTTTTTATGAATATATTAGTCTGCAACTCACAAATTGAAGCCCCAACATGTCTGTGTGTGCAGGTGGACCCCTATGCCTGCTCAGCATCCTACTGAATTAAAAGTACTTCCTTGTGGTTGTAAGGGTCTGCTTGTGCAAATCTCTTTCCAGGACCAGGTCTGAAGCTGGCAATTAGTGAGTATGTGGACATTGTTTACTCCATAGCCTCTTAGTCTTTTGTCATAATAACTGATATATAATATATATAATAATTATTATTTATAACACTTTATGAAGGTTTGCAGGTTGCTGTTGGTTTTATTTATATGTTACCAGAAATATGTGATGTTATATGATGCAATAAGCAGGCCAATCTACTAAATTAGAAGAGAAATACATTGGGCACAGTTTTTATAGTTGTGTGTGGTAAATCACTTCTGTGTTTCTTAGTTCTAAGTACTGGAAAAGATTTCTGGTCTTTGATCAAGAGTACATAATTGTTTAGATACTGAAGGCTGAGGCAAAGCTTAGAAGTGGTACTTTTTTCTTATTTCTGCATTGTCCTATAAATCTCTCTTATTACCTTAGAGAAGAGTTGCTAGTAGTGAGAGAGAGATGTGGAATGGTTTAAGCACAGGGCTGGGAGTTTGGATTCTTTGATTCTATTCCTGATTTTGGCAATGGGTTGCTGTTTATAATTTGTAAATCTCTACCTCGTTTTGCCCGTCAGTAAAATAGATGTTCAGCAGATCTCACTATCTGACTTAGCTTTTCCACAATAAGTAAATGAATCTTAAAATAACTTGAGACCCAAAACTTACCCCAAACTCCGCAACGCTATGCTTAAGGGGTGTTGGTGGGAGATAACATTTAATTTGTGTGGCACGCAAATGCTAAGGTGATGCAAAGGGTATAAATAGATTGTGACTAACTCCTGTTTTACAGGATAATATGAGATTTATTATCATCTGTAAAATGTTGTAACTCCTTGTGGTTTAGGGAGCATGGCCCCTTTAAAACCTCATCCTGAAGGAAGGGAAGTTCTGGTTGTTCCAGGGCAGGGGTGTTGAGAGTGTGAGTAACGGACAGGTGTGTGTGTAGCTGCAGACAAGGAGGCCTACTGCGAGCAGGCCCTCATGTAGTGAAGCAGTCAAGAATGAACCCAAAGCCCTGCAGGGACAGAGCAGCTGACTGGGGATGTCCCAGGGTGGAAGTCAGGAGGAACACTGTGCCAGGAAGGAATCTCTTAAGAAGGACAAATCGGAACCAGCCCTAGTTTCAGTGGAGCCCAGAACTGCATGCGACTGTGAGTACTGAGGTTTGTGACTTTGCATTGGGAATAAGGAGGGAGGTTTTAGCAAGTTAAGTGGGGAGGTTGTCATTCTGTGGGTTTGCGAAGAATGGCAGGAAAAAAACATCAAAAACCAGGAAAGTTTACTGGTGCTGAAAACAACCAGGAGCATTGAAGACTCACTTCCAGACTGGAAATCTGCCCAGGTTTCCTGACCTTTGAGTCTAGAAGCATTGCCCAGCACCTATCCTTTTATATTGTGGTATCACTGAGCCCGTAGTTCCTCGTGTTGGAAGTCATCATGTTTTACCCCTCCCCCTGTATTTTCCCCGTTTTTTTCTCCATTTTCTTTCCTCTGTAAATAAATATTTCCTTTTCTTATATTCGTTGTACTATTCCAATGCATGTATGTGTTTACTCTGGGGTGGTTTGGAACAGCTGCCCCTGGAGTGGAAGAGTTTCCCTATTATGTTCCTGCATGTGCCTTTTCTTGGCTAGAGCTGCCCCATAGAACAGATTCCATCTTGGCCATGGGCACTATAGTTACAATGTTTTGAAATCCTCAGATGAAAGACACAAGTGCAAAGTATGATTATTATTATAATAGTACAGGATATAAACATTTATCACACAGGGACTTGAAACATACATGCAATTGCTTTTAAGTAATTCATTACTATGTTTTGCTTAAACTAAAGGAAGATTATCTGAAGTGCAATTACACTTTAATATATTTTTCAGTTTGGGGCAATCTTACCAGTCCAGAATATTCCTCCTTTCCAATATCGGGAATGTCTCTGAAACCACTAAAATCTTTCAGAATGTAGGCAACTTTTTAAGTGCAGCCACTGTATGGAGTATTATTTATTTCTTATTGTAGAAATCACTGGAGGCAAAGTTTTATCCTTTAGTAGATTAAATGCTTTTAATAACTAAATACTACATGGTGTATTTAAAGAGAAAAAAAGATTTTAGTGGGAAATTCTGTGCTCGTATTCCAGAGTAACTCCACTCAAGTCAACGGGAATATGTATGATATATGGGACCACAACATTTAACTGATGATTTCTCAGTTGCAGGACCTATGCCAGATGCAAAGTGATCTATCCCAATATCATAGAATGCCACTTATCTTTTCATTATTGTTTAAAAATTCCATATTTTCCTTCTGCCAAGCATATAATCCAAAGAAAGAAAAAGTTAAAGTAATTTATTTCCTAACAGTTGTATTCAATTTGGAAGATCTAGTAAACGTTACTCAAGCATAGCTAAGGCACATCCCACGTGGCTAATAAAATTTTGGTTGTAATAGCCAGACAAATTTTGGAGGCTTCATAGTTAACAAACTAAAACAGTCTTCAGCACAGACAATTAAAAAGGCAAACCAAGCTTAGAAGCTGTTGTACAGTTGTGAAACTCTCTTCAGGTTGCAGGAGAATATTGAATGAAGGTAGTTTTTTCCAAATATTGAAAGAGTGTTACAGCAGAAATGTTGGTTTTTATTTTCCACTTTCAGCAGATATTTTGGTTGTCATTTTTAGAGTGCATTTGCAGTCTTCCATGCCTCCATAAAGAGGTTCCCCTCACCTCAGTAGTTGTTTTATTTGAACTGTTTGGATAATTTGAATCCATACATTTAAACTGTCTTCTACCAAAAAGGAAGTGTAGTAATTTATTCTTATAGGTATGTTGTGACTTGAACACTCCCTTCTCTTCCTGTTGCTTGATCCAATGTAATTAAATAATAGATTTCATTTCATAACTTTGCAGTAGCAATAAAGAGGAAATTATGTTCAGCAGGCTTGTTTATTTTTTTTCTGTGCCCTTTCACGGCTTAAAAGTGATCCTTTCTCTCTATGCTAAGTTGATGTGAAACAGGCCATTCAAATCAATGTCCTTGGGAAATGAATGCTAATTAAAGAATGCACATTAAATAAGACTTGGGATTCAATGCCGTTTTTCATGTACAAATATCTGTTGTTCAAAGTTGATGGTGTGCTGCTTTGCATTTCTTTCTACTCTCTTCATTTGGCCTGCATGTCTCTCCTATCTTCTCCTTTACTGTTCTTCATCCACCCATGAAAAATCCTATTCTTACCTTCACACCTTCTTCCATACTCTTATATTCCTACAACACAGTTCTTTCACAAACATTTTTAAAAAATCATTTCATTAAGACGCCTGTATTATTGTTGGTCAGATGGTCGGAAAACAAAACAAAATTTCTTGGGTAATTTCCCATTTTGCATTTTAAAAAATTCTGGGACTGGTGGGAGAACAAATATTTTCCAGAAATTTTCATCAACTTATTTTTCTGATTTTCATCAGAATTTCACCTTGATGGAAATTTTCTGACCAACAATTGTCCTACCCCACATTACATTTATATGGGCACTCATCCATGTATTTGGGCTGTTGGGTCTCCATCTGAGTTAATTGGTAAGACACTTAGATACTTCTGAGAGGAATCTTCTTGCCTTCTCTTTTTGAAGTGTCGTGTGCTGTTGACAGTTTATTAATTTTTTAAATATTTATCCAAAATATTAAAATTATGTTCATGATTTGTCTATTGCAGTAATATATACAGGCCTCACTGCAACTCGGGGCCAAATTGTGATAGGTATTATGTACATCCTGCCCCAGAGAGCTCACAATCAACAGTGTGTTGTTGTTGCTCACAATTCAGCTTTTGTTTGGTAAACATTACTCATGCTCAATATAACTGGAGGTTTCATGATTTAGGAGAAAATTTCTTTAAATATTTGCAGTGGGGAGGAATCTATTTTCCCTAAATCATGTTTGTATCCTGTACATATTCTGATCATGTCCTCTTTACAAATTGAGAAGTAGTTTCCCTTAATATTATGAATAAAGATTGAAGGACAGATTGAAGGGCTTTTTGGTAACTGACTAGCAAATTATATGTTAGTTTAAGTCTATGTTATATTGCTAAAAACAGAAAACTGGAACTAAATTTTTTTGTGCATTCCTTGTTCTAACTTTGTTTGCATGCTGTTTATATTGATATTCTAATGGAATTTCATTTTTTATGTCTTTTGTAACTATATTTACCATGAAAATGTATTGTTCATTTCTATTAGTTATTATAGTTACTACACAATACTCTTTATTGCCATTTTTTAAAAAAGTCTCCAGAAGTATTGAGCAGTTGGTGAACTTCAGTATTTGTATGACTGTCAAACACTGTAGAATTTACATTTGTTCCGGTTAGTGCTGCCACAATAAATTTGAATCAGACTTTGGTAAGTAGCAGATACTCAGCTCACATAAACTGACCAGTTGTTTGCTTTCATTTCTGTTTTATTGTTTGCTGGTGTTATGAAAACAATCGGTAGTACTCAGCTACACAAATCAGATGTGTGCTCCAAAACTTGCATTCCTCCTGTTTATTGAAGAATTGGTGTGAGCAATCTCTAATGAATATGGTGTAATTTGGGAGCACAAATACAAAACTAGCCAGTTGAAACTTAGTCTCCAATAACAGATGATGTTGCTCAAAAAGCCTATTTCTTTTTGTTTGAATAATTAGACTGGTCAAGGAGCCAATTATTGTATCCAGAGATAAAAAAATTGTTTTATGCTAGATTCATATCTAAAATGTTTTAGATAAATTCAGTTTGGAGATAATTATCAAAAAAGCTGGGTGGTTGTTTCCCCCCTATTCTTAGTCCTTCCTTAGCTTCCTTTTAAAAAATATATATTAATTGCTGTAAAAAATTGGGTATGAACTTCACACTCATGAAATATATGATACTGATGTTTAGTTTCCTTTTGGCTGTTGGATAAAATTTTCAAAAGCACCTAAGTCACTTAAGGAGTAAGTTCCATTGAAACTCAAACCCAGCCTTTCTATCTCTTCATTTTTTATCTTCCCTATTAAAGAAGAGAACAATCATCATAAAAAACATATGCGTAAGAGGGAGCCCCCGAATCTCCAGTTCTGGGTGATGGATAACAAAAAGATTCTTCAAGTTTGGCGTCTTTATCATGATCACAGGGCACAGTTCTCTTTGAAGGCCACAAGGTTCTTCATCCAATCCACCTTTCTGTATTCAACTCTAATTAGATTCTTATACCTAATTAGAAATTAAAGCTCTTTCTTCCCAGGAAGCGAAGATAATTTTCTTTTGAGGCTGGCGGTGGGAGAACTTTTGTTCATGCCCCTTAAGTTGGATCAGGCTATTAAGTCATTGACCCAGTTCTTTCTACTCCAAGTGTGGTGCCTCAGGACTAGACAGCTTGCCTGATGTCCAGTTTCCTCTCTTTTATGTATCTTCATATTGCAAATGAGGTTTTGAAAATCCATATCCTCAATGTGACAGGCAGAAAGAAGATCCCCTTTGTGCAATAGTGGTTTCCAATAATTCTAACTCTCAGACATGAAATTAGGTGACTAGAGAGGGAGGAGAATAATTTTGAGTGTCTGAGTAGAGACTAAAAAGGGGGAATTTCAAGCTTTAGGGGGCGAGGTATGGAGCAGGTCTTATTGAAATATTTTAATTCTCATTTATATCTTGTTTAAATTTCATTCTCTTGGACATTTTAATTCTGGAGTACTACAGAAATATTACTATCTACTTGGCTATGTGATGGTGCACCAATGACAACAAATAATTCTTAACTGTCACCCTTTTTGGCTAAGGATATAAAATATCAATTTTCATTCAAAACCCAAGTTTGCTCTCTTGTTGTTATGGATGATAAATTGTTTTGCAGTAATCTTGAAATTCATTAGCAAGGAATTTTCAGAGTCATACTGATGACCTCTTTGACTTTTGTGCCTTCCAATCATCTTGGTGTAAGGGTTCCTTTCTTTCGCAAGAATCAGAAATTGGCCTTTCAATCTTAAAACTGCAACTCAACGAGAATCTTTACAAATTCAGCTCTTCACTTGGAAGATCATCTGAAAGTTCAGAAGTCTTGCTCCTCCTCAGCCACTAGCCCAGACCTACCAGGGGGGACGTGCAATGGCATATTTCAGCAGTGCTTTGAATGATTCTTGAGCACCTCCTTGGAATCCATCTTGCCACTGTTTTATGTTTTTGACTTCTTACTGCAGTTCCGTCTTGTCCACCTCATACATACATACACTTACTGTATGTTCTGTTTTGTCCACCTCATAGTAAAACCCTTTCTAAACCATTTGTTGCATATGTTTCCTCTAGTCAAAGCCCTGGTTCTTCACAGGATTTAATTTTTATCTTAAGTATTTGGTCTTCTTTTTATGGCTCTCTAGGAGAGTCTTTTTTGTTTTTCATATCTGTTAAGCTGGAAGAGTCAAAGTCCCTGTCAGTTCTCCTTTCATCACATTCCATAAGAACGTGGCTGAACATTGCTTTGATTTTTCATTAGAAATTTTTTTTTTCTTCCTGATAATCTTTTGTCAGCCTCAGGCCTACCAAAAATGTGTTTAATCTTCATTTTGGAATAGTTAAATGTTTATTAATTTTCTGGCTTATGACAAAAAGGGAAACCAGGAAAGTGTTGCTTAGTTTTGTATTACATCGCAAACATTTTCAGGTAACACTGCTTATGTATCTTCAAGGTTTGCTATATCCACAATTTTACACGCGCTAACGCCTCCCCAGGGTAACCCTGCTGAAGGCCATTGGCTAGCACCAGCATAAGAGAGAATAATATTTATTTAGTATCTTGCATCTAATTTGATAAAACAAATATAGAATAAATATTATTTTTCTATATAATCAATTTAATCCTACAAGATTAAATAAATGCTACTTTCTGTAACACCACAAGAAGGGAGGAAACTTATTAATATGCTCACGATGCACATAATTAGAATGTTAGGATGGCATGTAAGCCAACAAAGAACAATTTATTTTACTTTGCAAAATTAATAACTGCATCACAATAATCCTAAATGGTGCCTGGCTTTGGCTGTCAAGTGCATTTGAAACCACAGGAGAGGACATTCTGATATAATGTAAACCTTACATGCTGGTGTGCATACGGTAATAAAGACAGTGGAAATAATAAATACAGAAGAAATGATTTAAACTAATAGCTCAAATATCAGAAAACATAATTTATTCAGTGTTTAAGAGAGTTAACTGGTTATTTAAAAATTCAAAAAGAATAGTTCAGTTATTTATGGCTAATAACTTTATAAATTAATTTGTTTGGAAAATCAGCCTTATGGAATCATGAAGAGAAGTCAGACATATTTATTTAGAAGGAATGTGCCCCTTATATACACAGCTTGGAACTAGCTGCATACATACTGATGCAAAAATGACACAATTGCTTATGAAAGTGAGAAGTCAAAGATTAGGTGATTTCAGTATTATTTCTTTTAATACTTTCCTTACTTATTTAGGCTGGGATTTCAGAGGAGCTAAAGGGAGTTAGGCACCCAACTCCCATTGCCTTTCAGTGGGACCCCAGTTTCTAGAATGTATCTGACGGGTGGGATAGGTGCTGTGGGCCCGTGCAGTCTTCTCTTCTTGCCACAAAGTTCTGTTGAGGGAGAGGTGGCCACCCAGAGCAATTGGTCTTGGAGTTCACATCTTTCTGAACTACTCTTTTAAGCTGTCTGTAGACTTATGTAGACACCACTGCACCATTTACATTCAGATCACATTTTTCAAACTTCAGGACTTGGGCTCCTAGCCATACGTTTGTAATGCTTTTGCCTTAATCCAGCCCTGCCTGTAAGAGGCATCTGGTCTGGGTTCCCGGAGGAGTCAGCATAAGAGTTTGCATTTTCCTGCAGGCTCCTAGAACTTGACACCCTCTCACAACCTTGCAACATCCTGGGATGTTACCTGAGGTGGGTAAATACTACACATGTGAGAGGAGAACTGGGTTCATTATTCCCATTTTACAGATAGAGAAATGGAGAGGCTCAGTAACTTCCCTGAGGCCATTTAGTGAGCTACTTGACGACAGTGAAATTAGAATTCAGGAGTTCCTGAATCCTGGTCTATGATTCACTTCAGTAGAGGTCCTGGTTTCACCATTGCTAGTATAATAGGTTTCTCTCTTCAAATTTTGATCAGTATTGGCTTTTAGACAGTACCAAGAACGCTAAAGACTTTCTTTCTATGTAGATTGCAAAGATTATGGACATGAAAATATTAGACCTCCAGCTTTAATTCAGGAATTTAAATGAAAAAAAAGGAAAATGACCATTTAACTTGTTGAAGCTTAAATTAAAATTGAGAATTGTTCATACTAAAAGTTCTTCTCTTTGTTTTAATATTTTAAAATTGCAATAGTAGGATTTCATTTTAGAAATGTGCGGGTCATATATGCAGTTGAAATAGTTATATAAAAATAGACTTAAGAAATATTACAGCAGATTCTTTGATTTCAGGCTTAACTTCTATTGAAATAGCAATATGTGTACAGGAATGATGGAAGTAATTTTAATAAAGTAGTGTATATGTGCTTCCATTAGTTAATTTGTTTAATGTAGTAACAAATCACTAATTGCTGATAGATCCAAACAAGTAAGTTTGATAGTATGGAAAGGAGAAGGTCCTTAAGGAATCCATTTTAAGGCACTTGGAAGAGAAGAAGATGATCAGGAACAGTCAACACGCATTCACCAAGGGAAAGTCATGCCTGACCAACCTGATTGTTTTCTATGATGAGGTGACTTGCTCTGTCGATGTAGGGTAGGCAGTGGATGTGATATACCTTGACTTTAGCAAACCTTTTGATACTGTCCCTCACAGTATTCTTATCAGGAAGTTAAAGAAGTATGGGTTGGATGAATGGACTATAAAATGGATAGAGAACTGGCTAGAGCATAGGGCTCAACAAGTAGTGATCAGTGGCTCCATGTCTAGCTGGCAACCGGTCACAAGCGGAGTTCCCCAGGGGTTGGTCCTGGGGCCTTTTTTGTTCAACATCTTCATTAATGATCTGGAAGAGGGGATTGATTGCACCCTCAGCAAGTTTGCGGATGACACTATGCTGAGGGGAGTGGTAGATACTCTGGAAGGTAGGGATAGGATACAGTAGGACCTAAACAAACTGGAGGATTGAGCCAAAAGAAATCTAATGAGGTTCAACAAAAAAAAGTGCAGAGTCCTGCACTTAGGAAGGAAGAATCCCATGCACAGCTATAGACTGGGGACCGAAGAGCTAGGCAGCAGTTCTGCAGAAAAGGACCTGGGGGTAACAGTGGATAAAAAGCTCGATATGAGTCAGCAGTGTGCGCTGGTTGTCAAGAAGGCTAATAGCATATTGGGCTGCATTAGGAGGAGTATTGCCAGCAGGTCATGGGAAGTGATTATTCCCCTCTGTTTGGCATTGGTGAGGCTGCATTTAGAATATTGTGTCCAGTTTTGGGCCCCCCACTACAAAAAGGATGTAGACAAGTTGGAGAGAGTACAGCGGAGGGCCACAAAAATGGTTAGGGGGCTGGAGCACAGGACTTATGAGGAGAGGCTAAGGAAACTGGGCTTGTTTAGTCTGCAGAAGAGAAGAATGAGGGGGGATTTGATAGCAGCCTTTAATTACCTGAAAGGGGGTTCCAGGGAGGATGGGGCTAGGCTGTTCTCGGTGGTGGCAGATGACAGAACAAGGAGCAACAGTCTCAAGTTGCAGTTGGGGAGCTCTAGCTTGGACATTAGGAAAAAAATTTTCACTAGGAGGGTGGTGAAACACTGGAATGGGTTACCTAGGGAGGTGATGGAATCTCTATCTTTAGAGGTTTTTAAGATGAGGCTTGACAAAGCCCTGGCTGGGACGATATAGCTGAGGTTAGTCCTGCTTTGAGCAGGGGGTTGGACTAGATGACCTCCTGAGGTCCCTTCCGACTCTAATATTCTATGATTCTATGAAAGGCTTAGGAAATGGAGATTTTTAAAAGTGTTTTGCCAATTTCTGTATGTGACTGTAGTTTAACGTAAACTTGTTATATACAGCTAAAATGGGGACCAACTGTGAGCCTGGCTGCGCATTCATACAGAGAAAAGGGGGCTGTAAGGATCCCCCCATCACTCTCAGCTATAGGCTATCAGCATCCCTAGACCCTGCATGGCAAGGGAGAGCAGCTACTCCCTCCTCCTACTAAAGTGGACAGGGAAGTGGGCAGGCAGTAGTGAGAAGCAGGGAGGAGAACTCTCATTACCTCCTCATCACCAAATTGGCTGAGATGGCAGAGAGGGGGGAAGTAATCGACACCAGAAAAAGGTTGTCACAGTTTACTTTCCCATGGAGCAAGAGTAACACACGGACTGAAATGAGATTGTTTTGTCCCTTGCTCTACTCCTGTGGGCTGGATTGCAGGGTGCTAATCTAGCACATTCTGAGTGAAATGTGGCTTGTAATATTCATCATGCCTTAGGGTAAATATAGCAAATCCTTTTAGCTACCCATATAGATGTTTAGTAAGTAGCATTCAATTATATTGCTTCATTTTCTTTTCATGTCCTCCATGGACGAAATTCACTCCTCCCAACCCCCAGAACAGTATTTGGGCTTTGTGCAGGGATGTCCATTGGCATGAAATTCACTCCACACCATGGGTAAATTATTGCTCCACTTGATCCATCTAGTTTAAAAAAAAAAACGGTTGGCTGGATTTTTCTGCTCTGTTTATGTTTAGAATGGTGTTTTGCAACATGCTGAAGGCCACTTCTCCCCTGCCCCTTTTTCTTCCTGTACATGCATGCCTGCTGACTTTTCCATTTCAGGTTTATTGATGCTGTTACTAGTTAATGCCCTCTTAGGGTTACAAGGTCTGAGAAAGGATGTGTACAATCAGCAAAATGGTGTATTTATTTATGCCCAAAATTTTGTCAAGTGCACAGTGCAAACAGCCTGGCAGTTTGTCACTATTCTCTCTCCATTACAGTCATTTTTAGGATTTATTTTTATAGCAATAGTGGATTTAAAAAATTTCAGATGGAAATGTGAGGCCAGTTTCTGGAATCCAGCTAATGTGTACGCAGTACTGTTCAGGGGAGTGGGGTGCAAAGGTACCTCAAAGCACACTGCAATATAAAGGCCACTGTGTACAAGGTTGGCCCTCCCCAACATATATTAGAACAGTCTGAAGATTGCTCTAATTTATGCAAGCTGCTAATAACCCCAATGTGCTGAAATCACAGATGTGGATTAGACAAATGTAGGGGTATGCCCTGTCACTAATAGGAGGGAAAAGTCTCTGTAGCATCTCTATGCCACTCTTTGGGATGATTCCCCCAGTGCCAGATAGGTAGGGCTGATGAAACAACACAACTTGGGCATGCTGCACTGGAGGGTCAAACCAGTGATTTTCAAATTGATGGCTTCTCTTTCGCTAGAATAACTGAAGAATTCCTTTTTGTTTTTTGTTCTTTTACAAATACTTGTCTGTATTAAGTATTTTCAAGGCTACTTCTAGGTCTTCCCTGTTTTCCATTGATGGTAAGTTTGGTAATTCATGATAGGGTCCTTTGGGAGCTACTGTAATACAAACAATGTTAATAACAAGGAAGTCAAGTGAATTGCCAAAGTTCCTGAGTGAGTGGCTCACTCAGATTTAAAGCCCAAACTCTGTTCAGATTCCTAGTCCTTTACTTTAACCGTGCTATCAAACAGCTTTCTATTTTCTTGTTACTGTCCTCTTTGCACCTTAAACTGGCTGCTGATTTTTAGTACAGAACAGAGTGATAGATCCTGAAACGTGTAGAAAGGAAAAAGGAAGCTGGAAAGCACAAAGATTGATAATTAGCTGCTGCGCTTTTCTGTTCTACACTCCTGCTCTGAATATTGCCCGAGTTGTGGCAGCTGAAATTTGTTACCATCTGATAGATATTGAGACAATAGTGAAATAACTTGGTGGTTTCTGTCTAAATGCTAGTGAACAAAATATCCACATTTAAAAAAAAACACAAAAAACACAAATGATACCCTTCAAAGCAGTGTCTCATCTCAGTGTCCAAGGACTGAATGACCATGAAGGCTGAACTAACCTCCCCTCGTCCAGATTAGGGTTGAGAAACATGTCACTACCTCTACTTATTGTGCTGAAATTCAGCCTATGAGGAGGGCTAGCAAAGGTCTGTGCACCACTAAAGACCTCAGAACAGAATACCAGGGCTGAAAAATTAATTGAAATCCATCAACCTGCAACATGAAGCTTACTTTTTCAAAACACAAAGCAGGGATTTAGTCATGCAGTTAAAACACTGTGCCCCTCCTAAATTTTTACCTACTAGAGTGCTACGATAATAGACCACATAATGTAGTCGTTCTCTTAGTGCGCTGTGTCTCTTTAGAGCATATACAGTGCTGACTTATAAAAACACTTTTTAATATCTTTCCCTACTACATTAAAACTAGAATTTCTGGAGAAGGCTTTAGTTGCTCATAAAAATGGTAAATGAAAAAGCCTAAAATTAAAAACGGTGTTTACGTCTAACACTTATGTGCCTTCAAAGTGTACTGGTGTAGTAAGTACAGAATATATTAAAATATACGTATAGTCTGTACCTGAGTTCATAATAAGCTATTGTTGCATTTTTTGGCACAGTGTAAGATGAAAAATATATTATTTCTGATACATGCATAAAAAACCTCAAAGTTGTAACCAGATGAACTATGATCTAATTTACCTTCATAATGAAAGCAAAAACAGTTTCCTAAAGCATTATTTTTGGCTCGCTCCACTTTAAAGGTATGCAGACATTAGCACTTAGCTTTTCTCAGCACCCTCTTTTAACGTAGTTTAAGAACTGTAATAATTGTATCACAAATACAGCCTTTTATCTGTTTTGTTAAAATATTTTTTTAAATGTTTGGTGCAATTGTTCATCGTGAAAAAACAGACAGTATTGACTGAAGTAACTGTTACTGTTATGGCAGAGTGAGTACTCCTTTAATCTAATTTATAATTTGCAGAAGTTGCAAAGAAAGAGAGAAAAATAAATAGCCCTAAGGTGACTGTTAACATACTCTAGTGTGTTCTGCCAAGAAAGTTAACTTCATAAAGTCATTAAACCAGTGATTAGGTTTTCAAATATTATTCCCCAGTATTTCTTCTTAGATTATAAAATATAGTTACAATATATACTACTTTCTTTGTAATGTGCAAAATTGTAAAATACACTTATTTTTCATCAACTCTTAATTATTAACAGAGCCATTTGCATTGCTGTAGTTAAGGTTATTTCAACACTTTCATTATGAAACCCTCATTTTCAGGGATTCATAATTTGGCTAATACAAATATATTCACTCTACAAGGTTTCAATTTTTTTTCTAATTATGAGAAAATTGAGCTTGAAATTTTTTTTTTTAAGAAGCTAAATATATTTGTGTGCTTCCTATGCTTTAAGATAGCTCAAAGATGTTTTCAAATATAGACTAAACATTTTAAATAATTTAAAGATTTAAAAAACTGTTCATACACCACAGCTTGGCACTCAGACTACAGGAAATTCTATTCCTAGTGCCCAATCTGAGTGCTCTAGTTAGATAGAGAGCAGGGAAGTCCATGGGACCATGGTGGGAAACAATCATACATCTTCACCATGGTTTCAGAGCAGCGCTGATGCCACTCCACAATTGTTACTGCAGCCTTAGAACGGGAATATTCTTGGTAGCCCCTAACATAGTCCCTTCAAAAAACCATATGGGGTCTGTGTCAGTAGATCCACTTGTCCCATCACAGGCTGTTCCACTTTAAAAAGTCATTGCTTTTGAGGTTGACTCTGCTTCCATTGAAGTCAATGGCAAAAATCCTATTGACCACAGCGGTGCATAGCTGAACATGAAATTCCTAGGGAGCTGAGCTCTATAGAGCTTGATGGAAGTATATATTCTCAGTGCCATTTCCTGAAATCCTCTATGCAACATGATCACAGGAGTTCTGCTGCAGACAACCCAGGCCCTCAGACCCTAGGAAGGGAAGGAATTGAAACATGTTGCATATTAATAGTAACTCTGTGACAGTCATATATGACAGTTCATTACAATGCTAATTATAACTTTGCACTCAGATATTATGGTTTGTATGAGTCAATTATATGTAAGTTAAAATATAAATACATATTTTGCCCCAACCTGGACTATGTGGTATATACTTTGTTTAAAAAAAAAAAAAATGCCTAGATACATATTTACCTGAATGAATTCCAGTTACTCAGGTAAATATGTACGTACCAGTTCAGAAGTAGTTATGGTCTCTTGAATAAAGAATTCATATTTTATAATCTTGCATGAAAGAATTATTCTCCTGTTTTGTCTTTTTTTTAAACTGAAGTAATTAAATGCAGAGCTTCATTATGCTTTCAGTAATTTAAGGAGGTGCACCAACGAACAAAAATGAGAAAACTCCTATTGTATCCATCTGAACTAAGGACATTAAGCCAGATTTTGATCTTGCTTGCACCAGTGTAAACTCAGAATAACTCTGTCGAACTCAGTGTGTTTATTTTAGATTTCCTTGGATGTAAATAAGACCTGAATTTGGCCCAGTGTGATTAGTTTATACCATTATTTCATTGGAACGGAAGTATAATCAACTTGTACATAAGCCTTCACTTTAAATGATATTTTTGTCACAGTTTCATATCATCATTATCTTTTGAACGATGATTTGTTTGTAGCTGACAAACAAAAGTAAATTAAGATGTCTTTTTTGTGATTAGAAGAAGAATGTTGTAAGGATAATGCAAGTGTCTTAAATTATGGTACTTCCTGCACTCAGAAGAGTTACATTCGGATATATTTTCAGTTTCAGTAGTTTTCCGGTTGTTTTTTATGGTATTTGAAAAAGCTGTGCTGCATTATTGTCCATGTCAAGGTCAGTTTTTGAAACACTTATAAACTTATTGGCCGAAATTCACCCATAGGGTAACTCCATTGATTTGACTTGAGTTACACCCGGGATAAATGCAACCCATTCTTTTTATATTTTCATCCAGCCTCTTTATATTTTATGTTGGAAATATAAGTACCTTGTGCGCCCTCAGACTAATCAGAATAAGAAGCAGTTTTGCCTCTGCCAAAAAATAGAACTATCATTTTTCACATTCTTACATTTGCCAGTTCAGTTTCAAGTAAGATTATGTTACTGTGACTTCTGAATTCCTGAAAACTCTCTGGTCTCTGTAGCTGTAAAGGCCCAAGTGAGCATTTCAAGGAAAAATCTGAAGCTTTTCATGCAGTATGTTTTGTGTTGTGCATACCAGATACAGTTAACGTTTTGTGTGCATGTGATTAGTGTGGAAAAAAATTAATGCAGTCCAGTATTATGATTTATGGACTGAATCCTTTGCCTACTGAACACTTGCCAAAACAAAAAGCTTTTTTTTTTTTCTCCTTTGGATATTAGAAACAGCTACTGTTTTTGTTGATCTTTTTAACTTCTGAATAGGCCTATTTCAAGACATAGCAGCATGGGAGCTCAGATTAATAATATACTTATTCAGCCAGTGATGCTGAGTGAAACCATTGCTAGTATGAGTATGAAGGATAGAATTTCTTCAAATTATTTTCAGGTGCATTAATGTATTTCTGAAAATGGAGTATGAAGGCATTTTTGCATGAAAAGAAATGAGATTTATATTTTTTGTATCATATTGCAGGTATACACGTAAGTTTTAATGTAATTGTATTCCTCCTACCAGCTGATAGAGACCAGGATGAAAGCAAACCTCTAGTGATGAAATCCTCCTTACTGGACAAATGTTTTCCAACGTTGGGGTAAAAAAGCAACTAGTCCAATGAGAACTCCACATCACCCCTCTGGCATTCAAAGTCCTCATGAACATGATTCAAAGCCCACTAAATTCAGTGGATTGAATCCCACTGACTTCATTGGTTTTGGATCAGGTTCCATTAGCCCAGCAACTTGTTCTTTATCAGTTTGCTGTAGGCTTGGTGTCAACTAGTGTTATGCTGTCTTTGAAGTGGACTCTTTTGGAACTTTGAAGTGAACTCATCCAATTTTCTTGAAGCCACCCACTCTGCCCTTAGTACAAAGAGGGTTGTTTATTATATGTTGTGTTAGAGGCTCTTCTCAGGAGACCTTTGATCCATGGACAGAAGACTGAATGGACTTGGAGATCTTACTGGCCTGTAGAGGCACAGGTCTTTACACCACAGTTATTACAATGCAATGAAGGTAGTTCTGTCCCTTCGCACTCCCTTGGCCGCCATGATTTAAGCCTATGAAATTGCTCAATTCTTTCTTTGTGTCCTTCAAGTCTAAGTGAAATCCTGCCCCCCAAGTCAGTAGTTTTGTTGCTGACTTCAGTGGGGCCAGGACTTTACCCTAATTCTTCTAAATCCCTCAAATGGAAAAAGAATATTCCTGTTAGGGATAAGGTTGGTACTGTTGAAAGTGAAGGACTTCTCCTAAAAAAATTCTTTATGTAAATTTATAGAATTAGTATTTGCTAATTTTGCTCAGAAATTCTGAGCAGAATCAGCCAGCCAGTCTGACACATTTATAGGAGAAGCTTTGTTTTTTACTTGTCTGTGTTAGAGGACTCATGTCTGTTCTCTAGACTGCTTAGAAAATGAGTTGAAGAAAAGAAACGGTAAAAATTACAATGGTGTATGCTTAGACACAAGAGGTTTTACTTTTAAATGCAGCATTATGATTACTGAAATATGCCAAAACTTTTCCAGTCTTTATATAATTTATGGCTGGAATTTTGGTTAATGGGAGTTGGATGACTGATTCCCTTAGGCACTTTTGAAAGTCCCAGCCTATATTTTTAAGATGATATATATTTTGTAACATGTTACCACACAGTGTATTTATCTGAACTTATTTTGAAACCTAGTAAGTACAACGTATATTACAGAAGCAGTAGTTTTACATTTCTTTGTTTTTATTAGTTGCAGCAAGCAGCTGAAGTTTCTCAGCTGAGAGGAGCTCGAGTCATCTCTGCTGAAGATCTTCTGTTTTTGATGCGCAAAGACAAGGTACCATAATAAGCTAGTCAATTTGCGTTATAAATTCTAAGTTAGACAGTGTTTGTTAGCTTAATGTGTTTGTTTAGTTTAAACCAAGGAAGGCATCCTTATGAATAGCAATTTATAAAAAGAATATTTTCACCATAATTTAGTTTATTTTTATTTTCTGGAATAACTTCAATTTATCAATAGATTTTTCACTTCATTGTTTTCACCTGCACTGGCAGAATGACGACTAGTTGACCTAGTAGGTTGTTTTCATCTGAAATAATAGTTTAGACTATTATAAGCCTTAAACTATCTCTACCTTCCACTTCTATTACTGTCAGTCATTCTAACAGTCTTCCACTTACCAGAACTCTGGATCCTGATGTGATATTTGGCACAGCTCTGTCCTTTCCCCTATCCTATATCTAGGATGTCAATAAATCATGTCTGTTCTTTTATAATATTTCCCCAAACCATCTCTGTTTCCTCTCCATCTCTCCCAAGCAAGCTTTCAAAACTCTGGTTTATGTCCTAGTTCTCTTTTGTCTTGAGTGCTACCAGCCTCAAACTGTACACTCCAGTCAATCCTGAATGCTGCAACTAAAATTATTTTCAACTCTCATTATTATGAATGTTTCCTTCTTACTTGAATCCCTCTGCAGGCCTCAGATTGCATTCTACATCAAATTTATATTTTCATCAATCAGCATGTCTTATTGTAATTCTGGTGTCCATCTTCCACAACCAACTGTTGTTTGCACTATCCCCAAACATGAAGTATCCTCCCTGATCCTGCTTGCCACTTCTCCTTCAAATCCCTTTCTTGATTAGTCTTCTATTACTGACCTCAAAATAAGAACATATCTTATAAAAATAAACTACAATATCTAAGAGACTCCTAGCCAATTTAACATTTATCCTAAAGTATTTTAAGGCCAGGAACAAACAAACATGGTGTATATATATATACATGACCTTTTCTCTCTTCACAGTCATGTCTGATTGTCTTGTCTCAATGTATAGATTGTAAGCTCTTTCGAACAAGGATCATCATTTCATTATTGTACATGAGGTACATTGTACCAGCACCCTCTGTTGTTAAGGTTGCCTTTTACAAAACCTCATTTTCAGTTGTTTATAACTTTGGAAAACTTTAGCTATTTGGACTGACAATTTCTTGCCAACTGTCTGCCTCAAGTTGAAATTTTCCACGAAATTTTAACCAAAATGATTCAGCCATTTCTATGAATGAAGCTAGAGACAAATACACTGTTTTGGACATGTTAATAAATTCTGGTGACCTTTGCTTTGAGAAGCTGTAGTCCCTCCATGCTGTGGAATATGGACTTGAAATTTGGCAGGAGTGTAGTCTGTGTCAGGAATGTGCCTTTTGCCGTCCCCAGGAGAATGCACCCAAATTAGGTCAAGTGATAAGACTTTGAAAAATAACAGTTTGCACATGGTCAGTAGAGACTTACTAGAGATGAACAGATAAAAATTCCAAGGATTCCAACTATAACAGGCATGCTCCAGCCCACATGACTGAGCATGGCTTTCATTGCAATGGCAGCTCTAGTGCAGGCCATGTTGGGCTGGGTACAAGAATTGAGAGCAGGGAGCCTCTCTTTCCTGTGCTTGCAGTGCCCCCCGCTGCTGGTGCCAAACATGGAGGAGGAAGCTGCCTGACTTAAATACAGAGGTGACAAAAGCCAAAGCTGGCGTGGTAGTAGATTAGGACAAGGAGTTTGGGGGACTGCATGACTGGGACTGGAAGATGGGGCTGGAGGGAACTGGGACTATCTGGGCAAGGAGACTTGTACTGGGAGTAGGGGGTAGGGAATAAGACTGGCTGGGCAAGAATATGGGAAATGGGAAGCAGTGTGGCAGTGGGAAGGAGATGGTGGGGGGAGGGGAGACAAATATGATGAGGACGGGGATAGGTGGGACTGTCGGAGCAAAGAGATTGGTGCAAAGAATGGGGTGGAGGGTGGAGCTTGGATGAGGAGGCTGAGAAGGAGACAGGGAAGGGAATAACATAGTGAGGGGAGAGGCATTTAGAGATCGTGGGGAGGGAGAGAGACAGATCAGCATTTCAGCCAGAATGGGGGAACTAGAACTGACTGGCAAGGAGACTGAAGACAAGGAACTGTGGGGACAGGAAGGAACTGGAATGGTTGGGCAAGGAGACCAGGACTGGGAGCAAAAGTTAGAGAGACAGCTTAGCAAAGAAGTGGTAGAACACGTTCTCCTTGAGAGCCTGAAATGGAACCCAAGATTCCAGAGTCTCATCATTCCTGTGCTGTCAGCAAATATCTATGAAACCCACTGGCAAAGTGTCTCATTCCTCTTGAGAGGATGGCAAATTACTGCTGTTGTCAGTTACTCCATTGGCTCAAATGTCAGAGGTCTGTGTGGTGGATCTATAGGTTCCAACCCTGTTAATTACCCATGTGGTGTCAATATAATGCCACATGATGGATTTTCCATTTTTCAATTTGCTTTTTAAAAACCTAGAAAGTTACACACAAAAACTGTACTAAAAGAACATTATTAAGGTTGCAAAGTTAAGCACTTAGAAGTAAGGAAATTGAACAATGAGAAGAATAGAAAATATTGAGTAGCTTCTGTTTAACTAGTATTGTCCATCCTGTGCACTGAATGAGGAGGTATCGTGAAAAAATAGTATTTCATCATATAATTAAAGATGTAATGCATATACTGCAGGGCAAAATTCAGTGCATGACAACTGTACATATGGCATTTCCTAACTTTCAAGTGCTTGACGTTTCAACCTAAATAATGTTGTTTTAATGTTGGATTTTTTAATATAATTTCCTGCCTGTCTGTCTCTCTCTTCTCTCCCCACTCCTTTGCTGTGAGGTGGAGGACTCCTAGCCTGTTTGATATCCCCCTGACCTGAGGATGGGCTACTGAGGCTATGTGAAAGGTCTGGGTGGGGTAGTACGTGTTGTGGTCAAAGGAGCCCTAGAATGGGGTTTCTGCTGCTGCTGTGATAGGGACTGGTCTTAAAATGTTCATCTTCCATTATTGTTCTGGTATGTTGCCAAAATTTTCCTGAGGAATGCAAGCAAGAGAAGGGAAATGGTGATTTTAAACCGTTTAATTTCACAGCCAAACCTGACTGGAATTTTATGGGACAAATGAATGGCACATTTCTAGCCTTAGTGTTTTGTCCCTCGTGCATTTCATTGGCTTGCTCCAAACAGAGGTGCTGCTAGAGCGTCTCAGAAAAAGTCTACAAGAATACTTTGTAATGGAAAGTGTTAGGCAACTAAAATATGGGCCTGCCTCTTGGTTTTTCTACAATAATAAGCATACAGATTCAGACTAGAAATAAGGTGTACATTTTTGACAATGAGGGTAATTAACCACTGAAATAATTTACCAGGGATTGTGGTGGATTCTCCCTTATTGACAATTTATCAATTGAGATTGGATGTTTTTTTCTAAAAGATACACTCTAGGAATTATTTTGGGGAAGTTCTATGGCCTGTGTTATACAGAAGGTCAAATTAGATGATCACAATGGTCCCTTCTGGCCTTGGAATCTATGAATAAGCACTCTCGTTAACAAATGACAGAATTATGACTAAAAATTTTGCAATCATTTTCATTCTCCAGGTTTACCAAAGGAACAAATTTTCATATATTCAAAATTTTCTTTGATTTTTTTTTCAAAATGTTTAATTTTTTTTTTTTTTTTTTTACATTTTCCTTCCCCCTCCCCTTTTTTCTCTACCCCACTTTTTCCTTGTTTAATTTCCATTTCTTTTTCTTTTGTCACTAAACAGGGGAGGAAAGGAGAAGGAAAGAAAACACAATAAACCAAAGAAACCTGAAAAGCTGAGAAACAGCTACAATTTGTGTTTTCTGATTTTGTCAAAACACAAATTATTGAAAATTTTTCATTTTGAAAAAAGGGCTTTTTTGACATATTTGAAAATTTTCATCTCTAATAAAGTGTTTGAGGAGATTGATTAATGTGCATTCAGAGCTCCTGGAACTGTGTGTTTATAGATCTAAATTTTCAGAAGTGAATAATGATTTTGGGTGACCAACTTGAGATACCTTAAGCAGGCCTGATTTTCAGAAAGTGCTGAGCATACACCTTCTGAAAACCAGACCTAGGGATGTAAAAATTCGTTTAAAAAAATCTGTTTACACGTTCTAAAAATAGAACGTTTACACGGTTAAACGAGGAGGGGGAGCTTTGCTGGGCTCTGCTCCTCTCTGCCAAGCGAGAGCTGCCTTGCTGTGGCTTCTCTGCTGCAGAGCCGTAGCTGGGCAACTCTCGCTGGTAGGGAGCTGAGCTGACTCCCTACCCCATTCTGCACTTGTGGGGGGAACTGCGCTGGGCTCTGCGCCTCCCATAAGCCAGAATTGCCCAGCTGCTCTGGCTCAAACCCAGCTGTGGCTACCCCTCCGCAGGGCTCCATGCCTCCGCTCCCCCTCCACTGGGCTCTGTGCCTCCCTTATCCTCCACCCCTCAACTGAGAGCTGCCCAGTTTAAATGGTAATCAGCTATTTTTCAAACATTAAACAGCTGATTACCATTTAAACGTTTAACAGGCTTTTACATTCCTAATCAGACCCCTGATGCTTTCACATATTTGGCACCAAAAATCACCTCTCACTTTTGAAAATGTAGGCCCAAGTCAATAACATTTTTATCATTGCACTACAGTAGACGCTCATTAGTAGCAATGTTACAGTGCCCCTTTGCTATGTTGCTCCTAAATCGCTGTTGTCATTATGGGGACTGTCGACAATTCATAGTAAGGAAAGTGTTCCCAGGGGAAATGTTGCTTGTAAGCGGCAGTTGCTCTCACAAAGTGTTGCTGCAAACAAGTGTCTACTGTGTAATAAATCTGTAGAGGGACCAAATTAGCAAGTGTTCGCGTGGATGATTCATTAAGGTCAATGGGAGTTTCAATGTGCTGAGCTGACTGCAAAAATCAGAGATTCTGGATATATTTAATAAATATTACATATTAACTGAATAATATACTTACTTTTTCTCTCTACACACACATGCAGTGTGTTCTATAAGGCTCCCTATTCTGTAAAGCAACATTTTGTATACATTTTAGTAATTGTCAATGTACTTTTTTTTCCTCCCTTAGAAAAAGCTTAGAAGGCTGCTGAAATATATGTTTTTCCGAGACTACAAATCTAAAATTGTCAAAGGCATTGAAGAAGATGATCTTCTTGAAGGTAGAAAAACTTTGAGATAATTTTGCCTTGTTAAGGGAATTATCGAACTGTGAACTGTGTATCCTGACAGAAAATATATGCTCCATCTAGATAGTTTTAGACACCCAAAATATTGACTTAGTTAGCAAGCCCATTTAACCTTGTGCCTTTCCATTCCGGTTACTTCATAAAAGTGCAATATTTCCGTTCACCATCCAAATGATAAGTGGGACTGTTTAATGTCAGAGCTGTGTTGAACTAAGAAACTGGTGCTGATTAAAAGGCTAATTGATTTCAGCATGTGTAATTTAAATGTGGCAGCTACAGTGTACAAGGGGGAGGTGCATGGCTTTGAAATTCATTTGAATGGACATTTTAAAATTTATTATCAAGGGTTTTTGACATATTTTACAAAGCAACCATAATCTAAAGTCACTTAATACTGATATATGACCAGGACTTTCTTCCTGTGTTGTTTGAAGTTTTAAGGAACCAATGTATAGTTTAAAGAATTGGAAACACTTTTCCTTCTCCATTTCATAAGCAAGTCACAGAATTTATAACAAATGGGCATAACTTTTAATCTGAGTAGATTTTGGTTTTATCTTGGGTCAGATCCTCAATTGGTAAATCTATTTAACTCCACTGAAGTCAGGGAAGCTATGCTGATTTACACCAGCTTGCCTTTCATTTGCAAATACTAAGATTAGACTCTATCAGAGGTAAATCTTATTTACTTCTAAAAGATATTTGAGGAGGGGTTTCTCATTATTTTACAATTTGACAACACTTGAATAGCTTGTCATGCCAATAAAGTCGCATTGAATTGATTTGAATTAAGAAGTAAATTGCAATTTTCATATATAATCATTCATTTGTATTTCTAGTTAATTTCCTTTTTAAATTATTTCCTCTTTTTCTTGAGTTTATTTCTGACTCTTGCTCCTCTGATTATTTGTCTACGTTGATCTACTGCTTTTCTTTTTAAGTGACTGATATGTAGATGCATCTTTTATCAACCCCATTAGATTTTACTTCCCATCTCTATCAGTTATATCTTATTCTCAGAGCTCAAAGGAGTAACATTTGAGTTCTACACAAACTTAAACCTGACAACACAATCCCATCACCATACAACTTTGTTTTTCTTAAAGATCAGCTCTGTCATATTTTTCAAAAATGAAATAATTAAACAGTCTTCTGTAAGTCAGGAGCTTTCGAAAATGCCACCTAAAAAGTAAGAAAATTAAGGGTCAAATTTTCAAATGGGGCTTCACAGGTGCAGCCATGAATTCTACGCACACTGTATTTTACACATGCAGTGTCTGTTGTACAAAATGTATGTGCAGATTTTCCTGCTGAAACTATAGAAACCTCATTTGAAAATTTGACCCTCATTTTTTGTGGCCTCATGTACTTGCTGAATTTTCAGTTATTTATAGCAAAATGAGATTCCCAGCCTTCATAGAGATATAACTTCCTGTGCCAGGAAATCTTCATGGGCTACTTAGCAACAGGCTTGTCATCTTCCCTCCCCTTTTTCTTGTTTGTTTCTTTACTGGGAAGGGATTGTCCTCTTGGTAAATAGGCTGTGTCTCCAACTATCTCAGCAATTGGCAGTGGGATAAAACAGGCTGTCTGTGGATCCACTCCTGCTCTAATGCCAACATCTTAGTTAACTCTTCACCCATGGTCTTCTGGAGTTTGGCTGAGGTGTGACCTATCTATCTCCTGTGTTAGCAGCAAAGTTGCATTTTGAGGTTTGTTGATGATTGCTTATAGGATATAAGGTCATTAAGATTGACTGATTGTCATGTATGCATTTAGGAAGGAATTTTCTTCCCTGTTACAGTGGCTGAGTGTATACATGAACATGAAAGAGGAGTCACCTCCTAAGGAAAATTCTGTGCAGATCAGCTGATAGAAAGAGTGTTTGCTTGTGAGTGGCAGGCTGGGGGCATACCAGTTATAGTTGGGCAAAAATTTTTTGGCTCAGATGATTAGCTGGTAGTGCCCTCTTTGATATAGTTCACTTTTATAGTGCACTCTGATTATGAAAGCCTGTGATGTTATCAAAATGCAAGCTTAATTACTAAGTGGTTGTCATGGCCTTATTTTCCAAACTCAGACACATGTTTGGGGTCAGGAGTTGCTAAGGATGGTGTGAGCATATAAGTAAAAGCAGGCCCTCACAACTGTACACTGGTACAGAGCCTTCTGTGAGCAAAAATGTTCTCTGATGTTGGTTCTGGTATGGAGTTACAGCTTGAGGTCTTGTTTGAAGTTGAAGAGATTGACAAAATGAAATAAGAGAAAATGGAGCTAATTTTTTCCTCTCTCTGTCTTGCTTTTCAGACCAGATCTGGCTCTTATTTTTTCCAAAGGAGGGTTTAAAATTAGTGACTAATAGAACTTTTAGAATATTTGTCATCAGAATGGGAAGCATTGTATTGTTCAAACAAGTCCTCACTTTTAATCTTATTAAAATATCTCTTGCAGATGTAAAGAGTCACAGATGAACCAGAATAACAGACTTGTTTTTAATTTTGTTAACCTCCCTGTAGACAAATTCAACAGCAGTAGTGTCAACAAACGTCAGAAGCTTGCTCAAGACTTTCTTAACTCTATTGATCAGACTGGGGAGCTCTTGGCTATGTTTGAAGATGATGAGATTGATGATGTTAAACAAGAGCGGATGGAGGTAATTTTTGTCCTTATCCCCACTCACACCCAATCCCAGAACAGAATAGAAAAATGCAAATAGATTTTATACATCATGCTGTTCTGATGCATTTTTTCTCACCACTTTTTAAATCATTGATACCTTTCTATGTAGATGGTTTAAAGAGAATCTTACATCCATATTTCTTCCCAGAATCGAATGTTTATTGATATTGTAGGTACATATGCTGAGAAGCAGGGGGATGGACTTGATGTAATCATAGATCTTTCAATCCATCTCAGTTCTGTTTCCCTTGGATAGACAGCAAATTCTGTTTCAAAATATTGCAGTTGAAATAGTGGGAGTTGTGAGGAAATCTTTCTGATTACTCCTTTTATATGGGAAAATGTTTTTAAAGCATATATAATCAGCTTTCTTTTCCATGTTAACCTAGTTTAGAAATCTGCTCCCACACCACAGAGTGTTCAGTTTAACTTTCCCTCTTTAAGATCTGCTTCCTTTTCTATGCATATATTTAAAGATTGTCTTCATTATTATTTCAGAGATCTGCCTTGAATGTCTTTACTTTGTACTATTTATAAAATCTATAAAGTGTCTTGTTTGCTTTTTAAAAAGAATTTACGTATTTTCAGTAGTAGAGAGGTGGTAAGGTTTTTTCTTTGCGCTGAGCTGTCTGACATATTCAGCCATATTTGCCAACTATACCTTTTCAGTTCCCCTATATGTTGGTGGATTTCCTAAGAAGTCTGAATAAGAAATAACTTAACTTTCCTCCTGCGCTAGAGTAGTGGTTTTCAGCCTTTCCTGTACTATACCCTTTTCCGTACAGGGCCCTCCCATTCCAGTTAACCATAATCTAACCAGGGTGTCCTCCCATTTAATAATATGGGGAGGTCAGGGTGGTTATGATCCCCAGATTGAGAAACCATGCCACAGAGCAATGGTTTCCAGCCTCTGTATCAGTAGTGGTAATTCAGACAAGTCATTTAGGATCTTCCCTCACCTGCCACTCAACCTACATTTTAAGTTTCATGAAGGAAGGACATTTCCTCTGATTGGTTCTATACAGCTTTTGGCTCAATATACAAGTGGTAAGTAGTACAGTAGTACCTCAGCATTACACCAGTTACGAACTGACCAGTCACCCACACACTTCATTTGAAACCGGAAGCACACAATCAAGCAACAGCAGACAAAAAATTTAAAAAAGCAAATACAGCACCGTACTGTGTTAAACGTGAACTACTAAAAAATAAAAGGAAAGCAGTATTTTTCTTCTGCATAGTAATGTTTCAAAGCTGTACTAAGTCAATGTAAACTTTTGAAAGAGCAAACAACATTTTGTTCAGAGTTACGAACAACCTTCATTCCCAAGGTGCTCGTAACTCTGAGGTTCTACTGTAATACTATATTAATGAGAAAGCAACTTGTTCTGAACCCTGGCCCACAGCTATGTTCTGCTTTTCATTCAGTTGTGCTAGTATTTCTGAGTCTGGTAAACTATAGGAGTTGCTTGAAAAGTGTGAAGACGCTTATCCTGGAAGAGCCCCTGCCTACTTTCTGGTTAACTCTTTTCTCTCGAGCTCCCAGGAAATCTCCCATGCCATAGGCTTAGCTTTAGCATGACTGCATTTACACTTTTCCCCCTCCGTAAAAGTTCAGTTCATGAATCGTAGGGGATGCAAGTAAATTCATAATAGGATTGAGTCTCCTCTCTGGTTTTACAGTGGACTATTTCCATTAGTTTCAATGAATTTACTCGTGATTTCCACCAGTGTGAGAAAAGAGCCATGCCCAACATTTACACTAGTTGAAACACCATGAAGTGTATAGTCAGTGTTTAAATATCCTGTACAGTTTGTAATAGAACCAGAAATCTACTTGTAATACATTACTTCAAAGCACTCGCAATTCCCTCCGTTCCCGCACCCCACTTTTTTATTTTATTTTTTGGAGTATATAGGGAGGAATCAGCAATTGTGGGGAATGTATTCCGTTCCTAAAAGGAAGAGTTGTTAACATGTTAAGTAGTCTAGTGTATCACATTTTCTGTGTGCAGTAGATTATGATTAACCCATGCTAAGTTTTGGAGGAAGTCCAATAGACATACATACTTAAAAACTTTAACAACCTTCTTTAAGGAATTAGTGTACTTAAATCGTGAACTGTGATCTAAAGGCAGTGTTCCTTTTAGGTATCAATTACCTCAGAAATGTGTGGTTATCTTGGTTTGGACAACTGCAAATGGTTTCAGTTCCACTTTGCCCTGGGCCAAAAACATGCTAAGTTGTCCAGAGCAGATGATAAACATATATTTCTGATGTCATTATGGGCTAAACAGGATATGATTGTTTAGTGGTATGGTTTCACTTATGATACCAAAAGCAAATATTGTCTATGCTTTTTTTCTTTAAAAACATTTGATAAAATTATAGCTGAAACTATATGAAATGTCTTGCTCTTCTATGATGTCCATCACATATTTCCATCACTGAAGATTAAGGAAAGCTCCAACCCACTTTCAAACACTAATGAGGTAGAACAAGTAGCTTTTCAGCTTTGATTGAAAAATATCAGCTAACCCTGTTGATTTACCTAGAAGGAGCTTTCAACAATCCGAGTATCTTGCAGCTAGAGACAGGTTTCTATAGCATTAATCTGACACAAGCATGCTAGCTCTAGCAATGATAGGAATCATAAAGTTACAAGTGAAAGTTGAATACTCTTAAAATTCGGGGCTTTAAAAGTAATTGACAGTAGATGAATCATTCTCTGTTCATTTAAGTATGTGACTACATTGCAATTGTGTTATATATTACAGTCAGTGTAATCAATATAAGAAAGTATCAAAAGCAGTAATAAATAGTTGCAGCAGTAATCAGCTGCATTGGCAGTAAAGCTGAATTAGTGATTCTGTATCACTGAATCATTATGAATCTTGGTGTCCCAAGCTAATAGTAAACAACCCATGTTATGCTACTCAAAGTAACAAAACTGTTGCTGGAATAAAATATTCCGCCTCATAATCATAACTTGACTATAGACAGTAGAAGGTGGAACTGTCAGGAGCATAGAAATTGCCTGTTTCTGATTTAATAGGGTACAGTTTCTCAAGAGTAAACCACAGCTGTGGTAGTCTGTTTGAAAGCACGTTTGACTCATGGATTGCAGCCTCCTGCCTTTAAAGAGCAGTAGAATAATCAGCACTGGCATCACTCTGTGATTGAATTTTCCTTTTGCTGCCTCTAGTGTACCATACAGTCCATGAGCACAATGAAATATTACAAATAGATTGCAATTTTGCTTACCTCTGTGTCTTAAAAGTTTCACTTGAATAGAGAAAATTGGTTGGAATTAGAATTTGTGTATGACATGACTTGGCCAAAGGGGTGAACAAGCACGTGCTAGTCTGTCAAAGCTCTTTGCATTTGCCTTCTATTTTACTGATCTTTCACATGCATGCGCTGATACTTTGAACTTCTCAAGTGGTCTATTTTCATAAATATTAGATTATCCACTTACTTCATTCTCCTGTGGATGACATCCCTTCAGGTTTTGAGATGTGCTGCAGGAGCTTCAGGCTGCTGTAGTCTTGGATTATATGCCTTTTTGAGGCAAGAACTCTCCCTCTCTCTCTGGTTGGTGCCATCATATGCCACCTAATAAATAATAAGATATTAATGCCTGTGAGTTGTACCCTTAAAAAAACCCTAGCAGTAATGTCACATTAAGATTACAAAATCAAGCTCTCAACAATCAGGAAAGGCACTGTTAAGGTTAAGAGGAGGAACACTCTACTGTCAGGAAACAGAGTAAAAGTAGATTTACTCTTGTACTTGGGGGCAGATTCCTTCCTATGCTCAGGTGAGTGACAATGTTCTGATTCGCTGCCCTGCACAACCTCAGCACAGCGTGAGTTAGAACAGGCAAGAGTCTATACCAATCTGTTCCAGCTGGTAACAGTCCTCAAGGGACCATCCACTGATGAGTATTTCTGAACTCCAGTCATGCCCCTTGTGGCCTATCTCTTATACCTAACCGAAAGGTGTGGCATAGAAGTGAATTATGCTGGCTTCATGACAGCTGAGACTTCCCCCATGTCAGGGGAATTCACAGCTGGATTCATTAATATCTGGTCCCTCTGCACCTCCTCAGTGGTGGATATGGCCTGGATCAGTTAAGAGAATCTGGTCTCCAGTTTTAGTACATGTTGCATAAGTACAGTTTATCTGTAGTCTTCATAGAAATGGCTTTTATGTACTTTGTTTATCTGTCATGCACACAGTAGACCACAGCATTATAAAATGATTAATACATGTATCTGGCTACAACAATTGTATATTTTATTGTATTATTTGTGAAATAGTACCTGATCATGAAATTAATCACTGAATCATAATGTGAAGTAAGCATGCCTGTGGTCTTTTCTTCTGAGATTTTCTTCAGGAGATTTTCAGAAGTGTCTAAAGCATTAGGCGCACAAGGCCCATTGAAAATCAGTGGGATTTGTGCTCTGAACTCCCTTAGCTGCTTTTGAGAATACGCCTGTAAAGTTCTCCTAATGTTGTTTTTTCACATAAAAATTTGTCAAAATTACTGTTATATGCTGATTATTAAAATATTTGTTTCTGGTTTTTAGTCAGAACTCTTGTTTATTTTCAGCGACAGTAATTGCAGAAATGACCTGTTTTAAATGTAATTTAGTGTAGAAGGTCTTTTTTCATTTTAAAAAAAGTCATTTGCCATCATTTGTTTTATAATGGTGATATCTCCCCCACAGGGAAAAAGCCTTCCCATCAGAAATCTGAACTGACATGCAAAGGAATGCGAACAGCATCACACTGTGAATGCTGTATTTCAGTTGTTGTTCCCTTAGGATTAAAAGGAACACCATTCATCTGTCACTCTGTCTGCTAGTTTAGGGATATATTTCCAACACTCAGATTTTATATAGCAATAATTCAGCAGCAATAGCCACCATAATGCTTTCATAGTACATTGCATTTTTGAATAAACAGTGGAGGGAAAATAACTTCAATAGACGAATACAGTACCTTTAGAAAGTAGGCTTGAATCCAAGGAAAAGTTAAAGTTTGGTTACATTTGGAAAGGAGTAGGCAAAATGTGTGGCTTGTTAGAAGATATTGTTCTATAAAATTACACACAAGGCATATTTAAGAATGAAGTATGCCAATATACCACCTGTTCTAAAATCCATAGATTCATATTCAGTTTAGACCTGATTCTCTCCATACACTCCCAATGAAACTAATGGAAATACTTCCACTGATTGAAAAAGCCTATGGTGAGCTTTGCATAGTTCATGGAAAAGGAACTAGTTTCACCCTCTCTTTTCCAAAATAGAGTAAGTTGCAAGGAATTCTTCTTTACACCCACTATGAAGAGAGGTGTGTGTGGAATGTATATGGCTTGTTCATTTCTTGTGTGTTCTGTAGAAACAGTGTGTGTGGAGTTTCAGAAGGGTGTGGTGGTGCCCAAATACCTTATTCATTATACTCATGTAGAGAAGCAGCACAAATTGCTTCCCCCAGCTGTTCTGCATCTGTTTGGGGGCTGGGCACTGGAAGTGAGAGCAGAGAGCCTGTCTCTTATGTGCTCTCAATGACTCCCTCCTCCCCCCATCACCCTCCTCTCCCCAGACTGCCTGGAGGAGGAAGCCATCCCATTAAAATGCAGAGGGAAAAAAAGCCTGACCAGAAGGGGGAGAGAGGAGTAGATTGGGATAGGTAGTCTAGTGAGATTAGGACTGGCAGAAGGGATGGAAACTGTCACTGGGAACTGGAGGGGCAAGACAAGAAGTGATTGGGCAAGGAGACAGACTGAGAACTGTGGGAAAGAGAGGGATTGGCTGGGCAAGAAAATTGGGAACTGGTGGGGAGGGGACTGGGATCCACTGAAGGAAACTGGGGAGGAGGTGGTGGTTATGGGAGCAAGGTGATTTGGAGGGAAACACGGCTCAGATGGGGAGCTGGGGAGAAGGGGGCAATACAAGGACTGGATGGACAAAGGGAGACTGGAATTAGGAACCAAATGGGTGGGAACAGGGGCAGCAAGAAGGGAGACAGATCTAACAAGGAGCTGGAGTGTGGGTGGAGAACTTGGACTTGCTGGGAACAGAGATTGGGATGAGGAGCCAAAGCGAAAGTGTTGGGGAAGACTGAAATTGTATAAGGAGCTTAGGGAGGGAGCCTGGAACTAGAAGCCAGTGGAGTGGGAAAGGAGAGACAGATTGGACAAGGAGCTAGGAGGGAGGGAACTGGCTTGGCATGAAGACAAGGACGGGATGTGAGGAGGGGAAGAGACTGGGAGTTGGAATTCCAACAGAGAGTCTCTAGGGCAGTGGTTCTTAACCTTTCCAAACTACTGTACCCCTGAAGCCTGAGTCCCACCCCCATGGGGCTGAGGCATGTAACTTAGTTTCATGGCGCCCCTGTGGCTCCAGGCAATTGCCTTTCTTGCCACCCCCAATATCAGCTCTGCACTTGCGACCACTCTAAACCCCCAGGTTGAGAAACACTGCTCTAGGGAGAGACTAGGACTGGCTGTGACAATAGAATAGTACTGGGACAGGGAGCCAGGCATGGGAAGAGACAGGATTGGAACAGGAATAAGGCAGAAGGGCTCCAGCTTAAGAAAAACAGGCAGAAGAGTTTGTTTCCACTAGAGCACACTCCCATCCAGAGCCTGGAATGGAGCCCAGGATTCCTGAATCTCTCCGCTCCTCTGCTGTCAGCAAATATGTTTGAAACTCTTTGACAGTGTCTCATCCCCTTCTAGGGCTGGTCCATTGTCAAAATTCAACCTGCTCCTGCTATCAGTTGCTCATTAGCCTAAGTAGTAGAGGTCTGTCTGGTGAATATAAAAGTTGCAATGCTGTTGATTGCCCATGTGAGTGTCAATATAATGCCACATGATGGAATTTATTTTTTCAGTTTATTTTTTCTTAAAACCTAGAAAATTACACCCAAAACTATGTTAAAAGAACATGATTAAGATTGCAAAGTCAAGCACCCAAGAGTTAGGAAATATCAGAATTAAGGTTCCTTAGATAGCCTTTTTTTGCATATGCATTATGGTGCTACTTTTTCCGCCGGACTCTAGTATCATTCAGTATTCAAGATGGACATGCTATGGCAATGAATAAGGGTTGTGGAGTGAAGGAGACTGTTGCTTGTTGGCCCCTGCCTCATTTGTTACAGAAGTTGGAAGGTGCATAGTGGATGAGACAGGGGGATTGCAAGAAGAGAAGGGATGGTTTCATGGTTAAGGCATGAATACCATGCTGGTGAATTGGATTCTATCCCTACCTCTGTTACAGTGTCATGCTGGGCAAATCACTTACATCAAAAATTGCTGTGCCTGACTTCAGACGTTTGTTTCCGATTTGCAGAAGTGCCAAGCACTCTCAGCTGCAACTAAAGTCAGTGGGAACTGTGCTTTGAGCATACCAAATGCTATATAATGCTAAGTACCTTCAAAAATCAGGTCCAAGGTGTCTCAAACTGTTTGAAACTATGGCTACTTTTGACCTTAATCTCTCTGTGCCTCAGAAATAATAGCACCTTCTCACCTCAGAAGGTTTTGTGAAAATAAATTAACAGTTGTGAAGCATTTGGATACTACAGCAATGAGCACCATAGAAAAAGTCCATGAGGAAAGAAATAATTGTGTCTTCAGAGCAAAGTTTGAATAGTGTGCAGTAAATAAGACATTGGGCCACAAGTATAATTGAACAACAAGGATAAAGCGACATATTGAATAGCTGCTCAGGAAGTGACTCATAGACTCTAAGGTCAGAAGGGACCAATATGATCATCTAGTCTGACCTCCTGCACAATGCAGGCCACAGAACCTCACCCACCCGCTCCTGTAATAAACCTCTAACCTATGACTGAGTTATTAAAGTCCTCAAATCATGGTTTAAAGACTTTAAGGTACAGAGAATCCACCAGCAAGTGAACCATGCCCTATGCTTCAGAGGAAGGGGAAAACCCCCAGAGCCTTTGTCAGTTTGTCCTGGGGGAAAATTCCTTCCCGACCCCAAATATGGCGATCAGTTAAACCCTGAGCATGTGGGCAAGACCCACCGGTCAGACACCCAAGAAAGAATTCTCTGTAATAACTCAGAACCCACCCCAGCTAACATCCCTTCACAAGCCATTGGATAGTGAGCACTATCCATTCTGTGCACTGAATGAGAAGGGGATCCTGTGGAAAAAATAGTATCTTATCATATGATTAAAGACTGCATCCTAATTCGTAACACGCAGGCAACTTGAATTCTAGCATTTCCTCACTTTCGAGTGCTTGACTTTTCAGCATTACTAATGCTATTTTAATGTGATTTTTGTGTGTAAAAGATATATGCACACAAATTAAACTAAATAAAAACAAAAGAAATGTTAGTAGGCTGCAGAGTCATGCTCTCAGAAATTGGGAAATACCAGATTTAGGGTTGCCCATGCAACCTTCTTAATTCAGTGTCCTTTGTGCACTGAACGAGGCTGGGGTCTCCTGGAAAAATGTGTGCTCATGATCACATCACATGATTATGTAACTGAAGTCATATGCACAACAGGATCAAGCAAAGGTTGCACAGTCAACCATAAAACTTGGCATTGCAACCTTAATAACATTCCTTTGAAGCCATTTTTGTATGTAATTTCCAAGGTTTCTTTTAAAAATGGTAAAAAGAAATTCTGTTTTGTACAGCTGTCACAAAGTCACCCCATTTGCATCATTAGCAAGGCCTTAGCCTTGAGCTTCAACACTCCAAAACAGACTTATCTGACCTGAGCTGCAGAGCTCACTGTATTAACTGGCAGCAGTGAAGACTCATATTCCAGAGTCGGGGGATGAGTTGCTGGTACCAGGTGGTGGTGGGATGCAGCCAGGCTCCACTCAGTTCAGCTCTTCCGCTTCCCAACTCTGGGAGGTGGGGTTTCTGCCCCATATAGTGCTCCTAGAAGCGGGGATGGGCTGCCAGGAGTTGCGGGAGTTCCTTTCCAATGTTATGCCCTACAGGGGTGTGGGGAAGGAGAGGGAAGAATGATATGCTGGGACCATGTGATGGAGGAAGGTTTACAGGGAGCCTGGCTTGTCTCTTTCCATTTCCCACCCTCCAGGGTGTTGGGGTGATCCTGTCCCATATTGTACTTCCAGGGCATATGGATTGCTGGAGCCATGTGTGGAGGGGGAAGCCCAGCCTGGCTCTCTCTCTCTCTTCCCCTTAGAGCTGCTCTAGCAGCTCCTATGCATTTCCAGCGCAATGTCCACTTCTACTGCTTTGATGGCAGTCTGAGCGGGACTCTTTAGATGGCTCAGTGATTTTGGCATGCTATCAGAATTTTTCTGTGGAACTCAAATGAGAGAATGGAAATGGTGATTTTTAACACTTTAGTACTCAGCTAAACATGAATGGAATATCACAGAACAGAATAAAGGCACTTCTACTTCCTGAGAGGTGTCTTCCTCCTGAATAGCAAAGGCCTGCTGCAAACAATGGAAATGTTAATGCTTCTCAAACTAAAGGTCAGAAGAATTCTTTATAATGGAAAGTACTAGGCAACCTAAACATAGGGGACAATGCTCACATAGTGTGTTCTTCTGTTAATACAGGTGAGTACAGGAAATAAAACTGATCCAAAAAGAAAATGTAAATAGTATCTTATCCTCCCAGCAAAACCATGGGAGTTTATTCTGTGAGCAGTGATTGCTCAAATACTAAAACAACCACATTTACTTTACCAGCCCTGGAGATCCAAACAAAGAACATTTTACCCTTATCCATAGCACCCCCCGCACATGCTAATCACAGATTCAGCGCAAGACTCTACTAGTTTTACAGGCTATGATGGAAACCAGTTTTGCTTGAGCATTGGTGTACTGGCGTTATGGGTATTACCTGTCATGGAGCAGGACATGGAGAGTCAGGCCTACTGGTTGGAGCAGCAACAGTCAGAAACTGAGCAGAGCTAACAGAACTGATTGCATTTGCAGGTGTAAGTGTTGAGCAGCCACCGGCCAAGTGCTACTGCAGGACTTAAGCATAACCCTGGCAACACCACTCAGCCAATCAGGTGATTTGGCCAATTAGGAATTTCAGCAGTGATAATGTAGCTGATCTCAGGTACAGCTACAGGCCCTCATTACTGGCATTACCTTATACCAGCTCTCTGGACATTACAGTACTTTTATACTAATTATTCTAAGAAACTAGTCTACTGGTATGAATGGCTTCACTGATAAATTGACATTATTACTAGTGCTGTAGTACTGGTTATGCTGGGTAACTGGTATGTTACTGAACAGTATGCAGAAAAAGTTCTCCATTATTATCCATATATCTGTAAATAGCATGTCATTTGCCAGTTTTTCAGTGGAACCAGTAAATCCAGTATAATAGATTTGAAATGGAACAATTTTCCCATTATAACCAGTGAAATGAATAGCATCTTACTCAACTACTGGGCTTAGATTGTTAGGGCTTTCTACCGTGGCTTACTGCTATGGTTACATGTAGTCTGGTAGTTGTCTGGATCTCCAGTCATAGTAAATGATGATTTTAGAGCATGTGGGTAAACATAGCTCACACAGCAAACTGTATACTTTTGCTGGGAAGGGAGGGTACTATTTGCTTTACTATATTTTGAACCAGTTTTTGAGGTATGAGTATCTTTTTCTGCTATTTGCTTTTTCTGATGGAAGGGTAGAATCTGGCCCATTGTGTTCTCCATTTCTGACACCTACATATTTTTAAATGTGGTTTAACTTTTGGAAGGAGACCTGGTTTCCTGGCAAACAATTTTCCCATGAAGGTGATTAGCAGTCAAACATTAAGTGAAATGTTTTCCTAATGTCTGCCTATTTTTAACTATTTTTATTGATATATCATATACTGAATTGTGAACATAGTATTGATAGATTATAGATGGATACATAAATACAGGAATTAGACTGGGGAGGAAGCATAATAAAATCTGTAGAGGGACACTACTATGCATGGGCTCTGGCAACTCAGAGAATTGCTTTGTCTGTGAAATGTGCAGAATTGGAAAACAGGAAATGGTGTAAAAATCTAAGAAAGTTCCCACTGGTACAAATTTATGCAAACTGTTGTCATGCCAAGATGAATTTGTTTAATTCTGCTTTCATTTCTCTGGGGGAATGGAGATGGGATAAGTGTAAGTATTCTGCACAAGGATATTTTCATTATTACTGTATTGTGGACAAAAAAGAATGCTATGCTAAAAGGCCCTGATCCTTCTGCAAACACTTATACAAGTGAGAGATATGTGAGTAGTCTTATTGACTATATGGTGGAGAGCTTAAATACTTGTCTCTTTTGTTATGATTTGCCATTTTAAATGAATGTTAGAGGTACCTGGCATAGGTGCCATTTTTGTGTGTCTTTTAGATTCCTTTTTTTTTTTTTAGTAAATCTGAATAAATAAATAAGCATAACTAAATCATTGTGTCCATCAGTCCCCAAGGGCACATCAATCTATCACCATGATAGGAGCTAGGATCAAAGCCAAGAGGAGATGCTAACACTTTGACAGTGGTATATTTTTAACAGCCCTATTTCCAATTCCATCTTAAAACTCAGAGCCAGCATGTGCCCATCATAATGAATTTGTTCATAAGTTACCAGGGATAAGGTGGATATAGCTCATAGAGGCCATGAGATCCTAGCACACTGTTCTTCATTGGCGTGGAAACTGAAGCTGCTCTATGAGGGCCTTTGTGCATTCCTGCTCATGGGATTTGGCACCTCTAGCATCAAGCTGAAGGACTAGATACCAAAGCTATGTATGCTAGGGGTGTGAGGGGCAAGAGAGCTGTCACATTAGGATGATGTCATTAACTACATTTATATAAGGGAGCGCACTAACCCAACAATCTCAGTTCCTTTTCCCTAGTCCAGGGAGTCTTTAAGTTCAAAGGACTCCAAGGGTGAGGAAAAGACAGATGGGTACTGTGAGCGTTAAACAGAACTATCTCTGTCTGCAACTCAGTTAGCCTGTCTTCTTATAATTAGTTTCTTAGGGTATCTCTTAATTTAATTATAGTAGTTGGAGCTGCTTGCCTCAGATTATCCCGAAGGCTCTCTGAAGACCAATACAGAGTTCAAAAGGTTTGACTTTTGCTCAGCCCTATTTCCTTAGACTGTTGCACACATTCGGTGCCTAGTGTGGCTGGGAGAAGTTCACCTATGTCACAGAGCACAATTTGCTACGCCTTCACTCCTTGCATGAGGAAGGACAGACAGCTAAGATTGCAGGTACATTTGACTTCAGTGAGCCTCCATGCAGACCATCTTAGTTCTTCAGAAGTTTCTAGTTCCACCTCTTTGCCAAGGTCTTCTGTAAAGTTATCTGAGATGCATCCTGCCACTCCATCCTTGACGCCTTTGCACACCTTAGAAATGATTACTCAATCCAATTTCACACTGGGACTGGGATCCTTCACTTTCATTTCCACACAGTCTTCACGGATCCCTCTCATGAGGGAAGAAGTTCTCTCCTACAAAAGGTTCCTCTACAACACCAAGTAAAGGGATTTTACTCTAGATATTTCCCAATACCCAGGAAGAGATACTGATTGAGACCCATCCTGAATCCCAGAAACCTCAACAAATTTTTAAATACTTTCAAGTTCATGATGTTAACACTAGGGGACTGAAGGTAACTGAAGTCCAGGTGTCAATTTAAAGAATGCATACTTCCTTGAGGTGAGAATCCCATCCACCTCAAGTATCTTTGGTTTTGGGGAACAAATAAATTTCCAATTTCAGCCCTGTCTTCACAGAATGATTCTTCAGAGTTGCAGCACACCTCATATCTCAGACAAAAGGATATATGCATTTATCTCTATCTAGGTGACTGGCTCCTAAGGGCCTGCTCTCAACAGGATCTCTCCTCCAAAGTTCAGTATACATGGGACGTCCTGCAGTCACTTGGGTTGCTGATCAACTGGGAGAACTCCTTACAGCTCACTCAGAGGATCACCTTTATCAGGGCTGTCCTTAGACTCCACTGAAGCCAGGGCTTTTCTCCCAGAAGAGAGATTCCTAAAGATAAGTGTCCCTGATAACTCACAGGGATCAGTCTGTGCAGACAACACAATTCTTCCTATGAGTCTTAAGTTTTATGTCCTCGTCAACCAAAGTTATATCTTTTGTGCATCTGCAAATGAAGAGGTCCCTACAACACTGAGTAACGTCTCATCACAAACCCAATGTACGCAATCTGAAAAGAAAGCTAGCCATAATCCCCCAAAGTGCTTCAACAGTGGTTTTTGGTTGGAGATCGGCAACAATGCACTTCAAGGGGTGTCATTCGTTCCTGCATCCCCTACTGTTATACCCACCACAGATGCCTAGATTGGGATTCTTATTGTCAGGACCTCTGTGCGTGACCACAGGAACACCTGGGAGTCCAACTCCACATCAGTGTTCTGGAACTCAGGGCTATAAGATGTGCTCTGAAGGCCTTCTGCCAGTCTATACATCAGTGTAATATAGGTCCTTGCAGACAATACCATGGCCATATATTTAATCAACAAAGAGTAGGGTGCACGCTCCCAGGCCCTCTCCATAGAGGCAGGTAAACTGTGGCTCTGGTGTACTCACCATCACATTCAGCTGCTAGCAGTATACCTAGCACGAGAGGAGAATATACAGACAGATTCATTCAGCAGGACTGTGACATTCTCTTCTGCAATCTGGACTGGTGTATTGCTGTGTCACCCCAAACCCTCACTCTTGCAGCCCATCTTCTCTGCTTCACTGTGTGACTCTCACTCCTGGGTTAGCCCATGCACAGCCTACAGCAAACAAGCTGCTCCCAACTAAGTGAGTGAGTGCTTCTGGCTCTTACAATTTTCTTGGCAGTCTGGGATCAATATGGTAGGTACTACATTTGAGTCTTAGCCAGTTATTCTTTTTAATTCTAAAAATGATTTCATTACAAGATATGGCAAGAAAAGGAGATAAATTATGAAAGTGAAATCATGTTAATATCAAAAACATATGAAGATACATGCTGTAGTGTGTTCAAATGGTTCTTAAAGTTAGCATCTTTCTAAAATATTCTTTTGAATGGCATATTTAAAGGGCAAAACTGAAAGCTCCTTGGCAGTCCAGTTAAATGCTCTTGAAACATTGCCTCTGGATCTTAGAAAGGAATCATTACATTTGGATTTTCATCTGATCAAACAAAAAAAGGATGAGTAGTCTTTGTCAGTGGGCTGGATTTTATTTCCCAAGGCTAACAGCCATCTCCAGGACTTTGTCAGACCTTCTAACAAATTTTTCTTCCATTGTCAGATGGTATTATTTAAAATCAGTTCATCCACTTGTGTGGGATTCATATCCTGTAACATACAGCAACAGTGACAAGAAGACTCTTATGCTGGAGATGTTATTCAAAGCCCTGTTGATTCTCTCAGGCTGCAGACATCTGCAGGAAAAGAGTGTACTAAGCACAGCATCTGGCGTTAGGTCCCAACTCCTTATGAAGACCAAATCAAATGATTTAGAAAAAGGGGGACACACACTACATCCGCTTGGAAAAAATGTATATCATAGATGTTTGAGCTGTCAACTCAAATCAGAAGCTAATTATTTTATATGTGATAATTGTAATAGCGTCGTCAGATATACTCAAGTCAGGCTGTTTTCCCATACATGTAACCACACACATCTCAAAATGAAAGAGTTTTCACTTGCTAAACTGGAGTAAAGTTCTCAGGGAGATGATATAGCAATATGCCTCATAATCTTGATATCTTTAATTTTTTTAAGTTAATGAGATATTCTTTTGATTGACAGATCCCAAATATGACCTTTAAGAAGTCATGAAAAACCCTAAACATGCAATAGAAGTCATCATGAAGGAGTCAGCATTTACCCACATTACCATTCCATAGTATAGCATATAGGATATTGTAGTTGTTCAGATAATGTAGTGTGGTAACTGTGGCTATAGCGTGACTTTGAATGGTGACTACTATAAGTTCGTAATATTCAACAGACTCTTAGTTTTTTTTTTAAACCAAGGCTCAAAATATTGTCATTAAAGTTGTTGTTCTTTACAGCCTAAATGCAATATGCCTAAGATTCTGAATTTCAAATGCACTGTATTGAAAGAACAGAAAAGTGTTGTGAACATTTTGATAGACTGTATAAGATTTTTTTTATCTACTCACAAAGAGAATATATATATAACATGCATGCACTCTCATTTAATGTTTCATGCATATATATAGAAATATTACAGATTTGTCCTTTCTCTTCACTGGCATGTGGCTGGAGATTTGGCATATGTAGTTTAACCACCCTAAGATATCTGGAAGCCATTCTTTTCATTGGAGGTGTCTGGCTCTGTGGATGTGCGGAAAGCGGTGGGCGTGATATACCTTGACTTTAGCAAAGCTTTTGATACGGTCTCCCACAGTATTCTTATCAGCAAGTTAAAGAAGTATGGGTTGTATGAATGGACTATAAGATGGATAGAAAGCTGGCTAGATCATCGGACTCAACGGGTAGTGATCAATGGCTCTATGTCTAGCTGACAGCTGGTAACAAGCAGTCAGTCCTGGGGTCAGTTTTGTTCAACATCTTCATTAATGATCTAGAGGATGGGGTAGATTGCACCCTCAGCAAGTTTGCAGATGACACTAAGCTAGGGGGAGTGATAGATACCCATTGTAAGAGAATTTGCAGAGAATAGACTCTTGTTCTGTTGACTTCCTCAATCGGTGTTTATGTGTATGAATATTTTAAGCCAAAACTACTGTTAATGCAATGTAAGTGTTGACATACCAAGCCACTGAAAGTTAGGAATTAATTGATAATTGGTAAAATTGAACTTTCACTACTGTCCCTTTATGTTTATGCCTTGAAATATCATCTTTTTGTACATTGTTTTAAATTACTAGTGTCAGCAGAGGTGTAGTTTCTTCAGTGATGAAGTCAGGGGAGCTCTGCTGATTTACTCCAGCTGAATATCTGACCTATTATCTTTAGAATTTGCTTAATATTTAAATCTGAGAGAGATCTGGAAATGTTGTCAGAACAAATTATTTTTAAGTATGATTTAAAATTATGTATGTCCAAAATATATAACTAAAATATAGATTAAAATTGCTATTTTTAATGTTTATTATTTTAACTTTTACACACACACAGTTCAGAAATGGCTGAACAAATTTTGCTACATATTTTCCCAAACTTCTCCTAGGAGCTGAGAAAAAACATGGAAAATTTCTTACCCAAACGAAATTGTTTCAGAAAATGATGAGTAATTTGGCATATGACACTAATAGAGGCTTATAATGGATATTGAACTTCACCTTTACTTACAGCTTCTGCTAGCATGAATGAATGGCCCTGCATGTGTATGTGTGTATATAGGGTGTCAAATATAGATGCATACACATTGGGAGGCTGAATTTTCAAACATGTAAACAGGACTTCCAGATCCAAATTTTGGACACTCAAACCCATGCCCGAATACCTAAGAGCCCACTTGAGTGTGCAAAATATGGAGGTTTGGGGTGTCCTCTTGAAACAGCCCTATTTATGAACTGGGCCCACAGTACGCAGTATGGCTGATATCTGTAGGTGACTCTGAAAATCTCAGCCTATATATATTATTACATTTTGATTCAGAGTTAGAAAGTTTTAAAGTATGTGTGTGTTTTAAATGTCTAAAGCCACATGACATCTGAGTTCATGGACAGCCAGCGTTAACTGATTATATCTACATTTGTAATATTATGATTCTCAAGGACTGGTTCCTTGGAAAGTTGCACATATTCATTATCAATTTAAATCATTACTATAAAATAGCCTTTGTTTTGGAAATATAAACAAAGACTTGGAGGTAAAAGAGGATGAAGACACTTACCATGGGGAAAGTAAATTGAATTATAACAGATAGCAAAAGTACATGATTTCAGATAAACTTATTACCTTTATGTAGTATCATTCAATAAAAAGAAATGTTTCTTCTGTGTTGTTTTAATTACTATACTCCTAAAATAAATATTTAAATATTATATTAGCTTTTCTGCATACTTGACATGAATATAATTCTACCTGCCTGCCAAATATGTCAAAACCCAAATCCACTTTCATTTGCCAGGGTAAATGTTTATTTTGTTTTCCCACATAATGTGCCCTTTTAAGTGTCACCAGCATACCAAATCTGATTGCTTTTTAATAGAGACATGGTGGGTTTTTTTGCTTTCATTAGGAAACAGGATAACTATCAGTAAAGCTTATGCTAATGAATCCACATACAGTAGATGCTCTTTGCTCTCCCTTAACCCCATCCCAGGAAAAATACCCTTCAAAACTATTGTACTAGCATTTTATTTTGATAAATACATGAAGCATAAATATTAGTATGTTTATTTATGTTGCACAAAGCAGGGACCCAGTCCTGAGAAGTATTCCGGCCCTGCTCCTTCCATTGAAGTCAATGGAAATTATGGATGCTTTGTACCTCTCTCCAAAAATATAAATACTCTACGTCCCATGAAACGGGAGAAATGATTTAAGACCTGATTCATTGGAGAGCCATTATTAGGGAAATCTGATTTCTGCAGTGTGGAACATCCACATTTTGGGCAGTAAAAGGAACTGTGCGAAAGACAGCAGTTTCCATGTTATAGAAGTTTTGCAAACTTTTTCTTTGGTTTTTTTGTTTGTTTGTTTGTTTGGGGTTTTTTTTTTGTATGCATGAGTTTACATCTCATCGTGTTTCACTTTGGCTTTCATGTGTGAACAAACCCCCAAACTTAAAGTGATTTTTTAATCTCAGCCAAAATAACCGAGTCTCACCAGTTTTGTTTTGGAAGCCACAAATTTTAATGCAGTTTCCACCCTTAATCATAAATCAGTCCAGGTTCACTAAAAAGTTCAAGCTGGTAAACCTTTAGGTAAACCAACCTCAAGTTTTGGGTTTGCAATGAAACAAAATCAGGCAAAACTCATTGGTTTGGGGGTTTGTTATGAACATTTTTCACAACTCGAAAATGTCTTGTGTGGGATTTTGCAGGGGAAAATATTTTTGGATATTTCTGTTTGTTTGTTTTTTACAGAAATGGTCCCAGAGTGTTTTTATTTATTGTAGTTTTTTAATCATGCGTCTGGTTTTTGGTTTTATGTGAACACTTCGTAATTTTATGGGATACTCATTCTTGGGCATAAGAAACAAGACAAATTAAAGCAAGATTGATGGTCCAGATTTGCATCATTTTCCAGTCGTGTTTACTGAGGCAAGGTCAAGAGCTAATGCTGAATCATTTAATTCATGCCAGGGGCTTGCTTCCGTCCTTTTCTGTGACCATTGGGAAAGAGAGAGAATAGTTTTATGATTAAAGCATTGTGCTTTGGGAAAGTAGCAGGATCTCTATGCCTCTGGTCCCCATTTTTATAATGGGGATAATCTCTGCGTCATAAGGGTGCTGTGATGGTAAATTCCTAAATGTTTGTAAGGTGTTTGGAAACAGTGGTAATGAGCACCATGGAAAATCCTACCCAATTAGTTAAATAAGTAAACAACAAAAATCAGATTACTAGTTGATTCATGAAATACATACAGTGAGCCAAATCCTGCTCTTGGTTACACATGTGCATTCCCGATGAGAACAAAGCTGCTATCATTCTGGTTTAGGAGTATTATGGACACTCCTCTGCACTCACTTTGCTCTGATGTAAATGACTACAGAAGGTCCAGAGCAACGGAGAATCAAGCCCTAAAATTTGCCTTACTTTAAAAGTCTGTAATAACAATGCAGGGATCTGCACTTGCCTAACAAATACTAGCTTAAATCGACTTCACCCACTAGTGTTGCCAGGTGCCCAGTTTTCAACTGGAAAGTCACAGGGAATGGGGGCAGCCTGTAGCATCTGGTTTTAAGAAATTGGAAAGTTGGCAAACCTATCACTCACTCCCTTTCTAAAGTCATACAGCAATTTGGTGGCAGCACCACAATTGGGACTTGGCAATGTTGGTGCCCAATTCCTTGTTCTAACAAGACAACATGCTCAGAGATGTATTTCTGTTTCAAATGATGCATCGCTTGTGCACTGACTTCACACTGCAATTTCCCAGGAAGTATTTGCACATAATTTTGTAGCTTGCTAATCACATGCAGTTGACCTCACGGAAGTCGAGGCTAGTTTTACTATTGGTTTCAATGAGAGCAAGATCTGGCCCACATTGCTTACATGGTAGTCTTTAGTATATTAAACAATCCTTTTAATACTACTTTACTGAATGCTTGTTGAATGTAGATTCTTTGTGCAGTAAATAGCTATAACTTCAGTATCATGCAAATTTGTTGAAACTATAATAAAGAACAGAACTATAAGACATGTAGATGAACACAGTAAGTTGGGGAACAGTGAGTCAACCCAACTTTTGTAAAGGGAAATTATGCCTCACCAATATATTTGAGTTCTTTGAGAGGATCAGTAAACGTGGACAAGGGTAAGCCAGTGGATATAATGTACTTGGGCATTCAGAAAGCCTTTGACAAGCTCCCACACAAAGGCTTTTAAGCAAAGTAAGCAGTCATAAGATAAGAGGGAAGGTCCTCTCATAGCTCAGTAATTTGGAGTGTTGTGTCCAGTTTTGGGCTTCCCACTACAGAAAGGATGTGGACAAATTGGAGAGTGTCCCGAAGAGGTCAATGAAAATGATTAGGGACCTGGAGCACATGACTTATGAGGAGAGGTTGTGGGAACTGGGCTTGTTTAGTCTCCAAAAGTGAAAAGTAAGGGGGGATTTAATAGCAGCCTTCCACTATCTGAAGGGAAGTTCCAGGGAGGATGGAGCTAGGTTGTTCTCAGTAGTGGGAAATGACAGAACAAGGAGCAAAGGTCTCAAGTTGCAGTGGCAGAGGTCTAGGTTGGATATTAGGAAAAACTTTTTCACTAGGAAGGTGGTAAAGCACTGGAATGGATTACCTAGGGATGTGGTGGAATCTCCATCTTGAGGTTTTTAAGCTGCGGCTTGACAGAACCCTCGCTGGGATTATTTAATTGAGGTTAGTCCTGCTTTGAGCAGGGGGTTGGACTAGATGACCTCCTGTGGTCCCTTCCAACCCTAATCTTCTGTGATTCTAGTAACAGGTTAATATAGGAAACAAGGGTAGGAATAAATAGTCAATATTCACTGAGAGGTTAATAGCAGGGTTTCCCAAGGATCTTTACTTTTCATAAATGATCTGGAAAAAGGGGGCAAAGTGAGGTGGCAAAATATGCAGATTATACAAAATTGCTCAAAATAGTTATATCCAAAGCAGACTGTGAAGAGTTACCAAGGGATCTCATAAAACTGGGTGATTGGGAACAAAATGGCTGATGAAATTCAGTGTTGATAAGTGCAAAGAAATGTACACTGGAAAACATAATCCCAACTATACAGACCAAAAGATGGGGTCTAAATTAGCTGTTACTATGTGCATGAAAGAGATCTTGAAGTCATTGTGGATCGTTCTCTGAAAACGTCTTTTCAGTGTACAGCAGCAATCAGAAAAACTAACAGAATGCTAGTAGCCATTAGGAAAGGAATAAGTAATAAGACAGAAAATATAGCACCAATATATAAATCCATGATATGCCTACATCTTGAATACTGCATGCAGTTCTGGTTCACCCCCTCTCAAAAAAGATATATTTGAATTGGAAAAAGTACAGAGAAGGGCAACAAAAATGATTAGTGTAATGGAACAACTAGGAACCACTCAATGAATTTAATAAGCATCAGGTTTAAAGCAAACATAAGGAAGTATTTCTGCACACAACACACAGTAAAGCTGTGGAACTCATTGCCAGGGAATGTTGTGAAGGCCAAAACAATAAGTAGGTTCAAAAAAGAATTAGATAAATTCATGAAGGATAGGTCCATTAGTGGCGATTAGCCAAGATTGTCAGGGACACAACCCCAGGCTCTGGGTGTCCCTAAAGTTCTGACTGCAGAAGCTGGGACTGGACAACAGGGATGGATCTCTCAAAAATTGCCTTGTTCTGTCCATTCTCTGTGAAGCTGCTGGAAGATGGGTACTGGGCTAGAAGAGCCATTGATCTGACCCAGTATGGCCATTCATACGTTCTTATGCGTTCTCATACATTCAACATCATATGCACTAATAGAAATAATTTAGGTCTTCATAAATACTTTAATATTTTTTCTAGATTGTGTACCGAATGATCTGGCTCTTCAGCAATATACTTATACATGATCATGGGGTGCGATTACAGCATATATAGACATACCAGAGCTAGCTTTAATCTAGCTAGCTTGGGTGCTGGAGCAGTGGAAGCTGTGGCATCATGAGCTTCAGTGTGGGAGCCCTAGATAATTACTTGGGAAGCTAGCCCATGCTGAAGCCCACACTTGCTGTAATTTCCCCGCCCCAGTCCCTGAAATAGCTTAATTAAAGTTATACGAGCTTCTCTCACCTCCTGTGATTGCAGCATAGACATATACCTTTTGATTGCTGGATGATTGCATCTAAACTATGATGTTATTTACATTATTTATTCACTTATTGTGTTGTTATTTGTAAGTCATTAACTGTTTTTTAACCCAGTTTTATTTTTCATTGTGAGTTAACTTCCAAATTGCAACACCTGATGAGACCATTGGTCTCTCTCTCTCTAGCCTGTTATCCTGATTATCAGATGCTTTGTAATTAACCTCTACATACAAACACAAAGCACAACCGTTTAGTGTTCTGCTGGGCAGTAAACATTTCCCTTCTATCTCTACAGGTGATTAGCTTGCTCCAGGAAGTATATGATTTTATTATTTTTATCTTTCCTTACATATCTTAACATTTAGAAATGTAAAAAGTCTAACCACAGTATTTGACTCAATGTCCTAAATTCCATAAATTGAATCCTAACAGGAATATCCACACACACACTTTTTGTATCAAGATAACGAGAATGCATTCTCGGATACGACTGCATAGTCTCTTTCAGTCACTACTGATCCCTACAGAAACAGTGAGTTCAAAGGCTTTTTTGGACTGGTTCAGCTTAATATCCAAAATGTCCAGCCATATGCCACAGAAGAGACAAAACAAATCCATAACACTTCTATGTAAAATGTCTTCTTATATACATGTATATCCTAGATTATCAATTAAAAAGATACTAAATTTGGATCCTTCCTGGAAAATGACTAGCTAAAATTGCTTTGTAACCTTTCACTTTGTTTCTCTGGTTTTTGTTCCTTAGTGAGTGAAACTTGGAATAGCTAGAGAGACGTTTTCTTTTTTTCATTGTTAACTAAGACTTTAGCTAGATATGCCTGTGTGGCAGATTTCTGTTGATGAACATACTTCGTGAAAACAATTCACCACAAGCTTAATAAAAAAACTCCATCTTTTAAAATGATTAGGAACATTCACTTTAGACGACAACCTTAAGTCAAGAATATTTTATAATCTTAATTCCGGTGTCACCCCATTGCAAGAGATCTCTCCTGTAATATAATCTTTCAAAGCTTCCATGTGCTTCCATATATTACTGCCATTGATATTTAAAGTGATCCTATAATATAATTAATATTTTCATCCAACTTGTCTCTGAATATATTTTGTTACATAGTTCTTATAAAAAGAAAACTATTCTTCTTTCAGAATTTGTTGACTGTTTCATTGTGCTAATTTTGAATACAGATTTGTTCATGGATAATAAGTCTTCAAATTCTTCACTGTGCCTTTATATGGAGAAACAGCTTGACTTATCTCAGATGTTAAAGTAAAAACAGCAGGCAGCTCGTCTTTGTTAAATTGTACTGAGATGCATGTGCACATAGCTCCTCGTGACTACACATCCCAAGTGCATGCATCTAAGAACAGAATTTGTTACTAAGATATTGGTGTCGGTGCTAGAAATAGTGTGGTTATGTTCTGTGAAACTCATGGAGTTCAATATTCTGATGACTTTCACGTTCTTTAGAGGAATTTTTCTGTCTGTGAGAACCGTGTATTCAGATGGCTATCTAAAAGTCATGATGCTTTCTTCCTACACTATACATCAAACACAAATCCTGAAGATAGATGACATGCATGTTAATAATGCATGAGGCAGAATAAAATGTGGATTGCTGTTCTGAAGCTAGTTTGGTTCTGCAGTGCTGAAACATATCTTTAAAAAAAATCTTACTTCTTTCACCAAATTAAAAATATGTGAGACACATAGAATGAAATCTTGTCTTCACAGAAGTTAATGGAAGTTTTGCTACTGACTTTAGTGAAACCAGGATTTAATCCATAATCATACAACCCAATTCAGATTTCAGATTAATAAAATGTATGGAATTGCACTTAATTTCACTGGTTTGAATGTGGCTCATTGTGAGCAAATAAATGTGATCATATTTGCCAGTCTTAGTTACTGTTGTTACTTTAACCCTACTTCATTTAGATGAAAAAAAATCCCCAAACCTCAACTTTTAAAAATTACCTTCTAAAATTGCACAGTGATCAGTATAATACTCACGGTCACTTGCATGGATGTGTGTGGTTTGAATTCCTTGACTTTGAACACACATATTTTGCCATTATATTTTGGAATTACTATTTTGTTTAAGGCAGTTCTTCAAATGTCTGCCTACTCTCTAGAGTGCTAAATTATTTCTCCTGGTAGCAAGGGATTCAACCCAAAATTGGGATCTAAAACAAAACTTCTGCAAATGATAGAATGAAGAAAATAATATCAGGGGAACGAGGGAAGCTGTAGGATTCCAAAAAGAAACCGTTGGCATCACACAGTGTAATTTACATTATAATTTTGCATAGAATCAGGTTCCTATGAACAAAATGAAATATATGGCAGGACTTATTAACAAACTTCAGCCCTTAAATGATTTTATTTTAGTTACATCTTTCATAGTGCAGTCAAAAATAAATGTGTATTAAATGTCTCCAGGTTTAATCATGTTTTCTGTTCAGTTGCTTACAGAGTCTGTCTCTCCAGTTGATGTGTTAATGTTAAACAGCAAGAATACAAGGAACAGTTTTAGTCCCTAATATAGAAAACCCCATTATGCAGAAAAGAGCTTTTGTGTGCTGTGTGCATCTCCCGGGCAATGCTTTGAAGTTTACCCTAAATGACCAAAAGATTTAACTGTAGCCATATTTTTACTGGTGAGATTTTAAAATTGTTTATGTTCATCTGATCTGGAAACTGATGTAAAGCTAGAAGAAGATTTAAGAAGAATGCTACTCAGCAAACATAAAGGTCTCTTGCATATTAACCTGGTATGTAGAGTTTTTGATGTACAGCCAGTTGAAAACCACAGAAAAAGGTTACAGCATCCTCAATCAGAAAGGTCAGTCTTCTTAATTTATTAGTCTGGTAATAAGCCCCACATAATTTTTATGTTGTTTGGTAGTATGGTTTATCCAATATTATTTAACAGCTTTTGGAAAACACTGATAGAAAATAGTCATAAATTTAACACATGATTTACAACACACATTGAGATGTATTTAGGAACAGAGAAAAATATTTTCCTAGGGAAATCAAAGGTATCCCATGAACAGGAAATGTTTCATTTACAGGTTCCAGCTCCATGTTTCACACTAGCAGTAATAAATTTAAACAAGGAAATTTGAATCTAATATGGACCTATATTCAAATAAATACAATATTTAGAAATTATATATGTGTATAAGGAAAACCCAGTACAGAAGGAACAATGAGCATGTAACATAAGAGCAGTGCTGTATATTCTTTAAACATTGAGATTATACTTGCATAGGAAGTATTTTTTGTTGTTTACAGGATTGTTTCTGCGCTGTGATTTTCTTTATTACTTTAAAATTTCCTCAAAATTATCTGAACTTTGCTCCTCCCCCATAAACATTGTTAAAATTAAAGCTGAGTGAAAATTTTCTACTGAAACTATTTCTTGATAAACAATGTAGAATCAGTGATACAGAAACATTTCAGAAACTCATGTTGATTTTGCTGGATTGTTTTTGGTATGGAAAAAAACTAAACTAGACTAAACTAAAAAAGAAAAATAAATTCTGAAAAATCAAAATATTTTGTTTGTATTTTCAATATGAAATGTTTTGATTTTTCAATTCAAAATGACATTTTGTTTTGAAATTTTCTTTAATTTTATTTTTGAAAATGTTTTTAAAATACTCAAAATAAAACCTTTTTTCAACTTCTAATTAAGTTTTTTTACTTTTCAATTTCCCAAAAATTTCAAAACATTTCATTTTCTGTTCAACCCAAAACAATTTTTAATTTTTTTTTCCAGAATTGACAGTGAACCAAAAATCTGCCATTTGCAGAGCTCTCGTTAGAATTTTAAGCATCTTGAGCTAGATAATGTTGTTTTACCTCAAGTCCTGACTATGGGACAGCACATGGTTGTGCTGTCACAGTAACAGAGCAGGAACTAAATTGTTTCTCAGAGTCACCCTTGGGTCCCAGCTCCCCTTTGAAAAAGAGGGAACAATCAGTGCTCTTCCACTCCCTGTCCACTGTATGTAGGGGAAAGTAGTGGCCATGTAGCAACTGCTGTTCTTCCCCAATCTAGAGAGGTGGATAGCTCATGAAGGGGCTTATGCCCCCTTACTCCTTCCTTCAGCTAGTTTCTTGTATCGTATGTGCTGCATTTATGTACAAAATACATACAGTTGTGTAATGCTAGAGCATTTAGATAAAATATTAGCACATAAGAACTCCCATACTGGGTCAAACCAGTGATCCATCTAGCCCAGTATCCTATCTCTGACAGTGGCCAGAACCAGAGCTTCAGGAGGAGTGTACAGAACGGGGCAATTCTGGAAAGATCCACCCCGTCTTCACCTCCCAGCTTCTGGTAGTCAGAGGTTTAAGGTCACCCTGAGCATGAGGTTACGTTCCTTAGCTAATAGCCATTGATGGACCTATTCTCCATAAACTCTGGGTTTTATATTGTGGGAAATGATACATAGCACTTCTCCATTCACTTTTTCCACACCATTCATGATTTTATAGACCTCTGTCATATCACCCCTTAATCCCCCCTCTTTGCCTAAAATGAACGGCCCTAATTTTTTTACTCTCTCAGATACACAAGTCTCTCTCTATAAAGAAAATGCAGATACAGTACTTGAATTATCCTGTGGTAACTCACAAAGAGTTACAGATTCAGCACTCAACCATGACTCATATCAGATAAAGTTTAGAGACATAAACATCATGGCATTTACATATATAGCAGCTTTTTTCTTAAGGAACTTCACATACTCCAAACACTCAGGCTTCACAACCATTTCTACAAGTTGGAACAAGACAAAAACGTACCCTTTCCAATCTATCTTCTTGATGTTGCTAAGAGTCCACCCGCTTAGTTGTCACAGTATTCTACATAATAGTCTCTTTCTTGATATAAAATCTTATACTCTGTAATGTGAAGAACTCCGATCTTTCACAATAATGTATGCATTTTAAGGGTGTGATTTTCCTTTAACGAGCACCCATAGTTCCCAGTCATTTCAGCTGGAACTGTAGGCACTCAAATCCTCTGAAAATCAGCCCTTAAACATTTAAATTCTGTAAATCTGTTTTATTTTGTTGACAATTCATGTTTATAAACTGAAAAGCAGGGTTTGATTAGATTGTGACTGTACAAATTCCGGTATACTGAGATAATCCCAATTTGAATGAAAGTGACTCAGGCTATTTGTTGTTCTAATAAGTGAAGATATTCAAGCAAAGCACTATGTAAGCTAACCATACAAGAAGGCCACACCAAAACTGCATGACATCAAAAGTCTCAAGCTGGTTGTATGGACTCACTCAGACTAATGGATACCACAGAATGTACAGTATGTTCTATAAGGCAAGGCTAAGGATGATAACAAAGAATTGCCTGTATATTTGAACTTTATGGCCAAATCTGCAGTACGTTTTATCACAACATCCATCAATCTATCTCAAAGTGACATTGTTATTTTCCATATGAAAGCCAGAGAGTGTTTAATCTTTAAGAAGGCTTACTCCTTAATACCCCTTTTTCTTTTGCTTACCACTTAAATTAAAAGTGGTTTTAAGAAGAGCAAGTCCATTTTTCTTTAAAATTTAAATAATGAAAATCCTCAGATAACAGTTTCAAGACATTTAGGATTTAAAATATATTTTCAACATATTTCTGCTAACTTTACACTGTTGAGCTACCTTACAGTACCTTTTTTGCATTTGAAGCTGAGTCATTCAGATCTGTTATTCGAGCACTGACAAGTACAGGAGATGTAACTTCACTGTTCTAGTACCCTAAAGGAAAACCACTCTCTTAGGCATATAGAATGTTACTGGTAAATGGTACACGTTTCCAGACACCAGAGTCTGAGGCTATGACACATTTGTCCTTTTAAAATAAATGTTCACTTTCTCCTTTTACTTCATAGCAATTCCACTAATTACAAGACAATGCTTTTTTTTTTTTCTTCTTTAGTAGATTCCTAGCTGCTTTGAAGCTATGATACCTACACAGTGAAGAAATCTTTAGAAATAGGAAATCATGGCACAATATGAATATGCAAGTAATTTGTGAGGCCAACAACTTAATCCACTAGCATTGTTGCCAAAGATTGGGGATCCAGCCACAGTGCATACATTTTTCAGATGTTCCACCGTAGCAGCTACTCAGCACATTTCTTCCAAACACTAAATAGTTGGTAAGTAAGTTAACGTTTGGCCTTTTGCCTTCAGACACAAAAAGCTTCATATGTCAACTGTGAAAGCTTTAAAAAGAAATCAAAATAAGATTATTTTTCATCCTAGGTGGTAGGTGACAACAAGTAATGTTTTACCTCCCCCTCCCCCCAGTCTGAAAGAAAGATATAATGCAACACATTTTTGGAAGACTAAACATATATTTACAGTGCCAACTCGTATCTGCTGCATCCTTCAACATGTTCCAAGGAAAGCCTGCAGAGTGTTTTAACTGTACAGTATGCCACATAATTCAGCTTCTTAACTGCTTAGAATGACTACTAGCACTGCCAAGGGGACTGGCACTATATTAAGAAGTTTTTTTCTTCAGATAAACCATTAGGAAAGTGTCACTCTTGTCATTTATTGTACCTGGGTTCAGAGATGAAACAAAATGCATCAACCTGCAATTGTTGCTAGCATATCCCTTATGGTTCATACCTTCCACACTTCAGTTAAGGCCCCCAGCAGATGTATTTTTATACTGGAGCAAGAAGTTTTGTTGGAGTTACTTGCTTACCTGTCCCTTGGAAGAGAGTGAGATTTTCCCTTTGGTGCACTGTATTTCTTAGTTAGAAAATTCCTGAGCCAGTGCATAGATTGTGATGTGTTGCAACGACTGTAGCCACACAAAAAAAAAAAAAAAAGTGGGAGGAAAAAGCAAGTATGTGTATGCACTGCTATATATAAACATTGTTTATGAAAAATAACACTTAACAATCTTTCTACAACTTCTGCTATCTCAAATTTTGTTTTCTTCAAATGTTCTACCCTAAGATAAGATCCAGATGTTGTGGAACTGAACAGAACACACTAGTTCTTTTTTTTTTTCTCGCTATTTTTGTCTTCTCATGTTAGTGATTAGGCTTAGCAAATACAACATATTTAGGTAAACATGGAGGTGCTGGATGGATTGACAGTGGAGTACTGATAATAGATTATTTTAAAAGAAAAATATTTTGCATCTCATTTATTTATAGATGTTTAGAAGAGTGGTATGAAAGGTGGAATCGCTACCTATATCCTGTGAGATGTGGACTGGAATAACCACTCAGATTTGCACTAATGTGAAATAAGATCTGTTACAAAAGATACAGGCCTAATTTGCTTATCCATTCCAGTGATATGGTATAACATTAACTTTTATATGAGGGAAGAATATTGTACATTAAATAATATATGGCATATGAATTTAGGGTGGTTTTAAGGGGACTATCAATAATACCAGAAGGTCCTTCAATTATGCAGACTTCTTATAGGGAGGAGAAAAAATGGAAGGAAGTTATTTCATTGTCTCAGAAGTAGTAGGTACTGTACTTTTATCATGAACCAAGTATTAACAAAGGAAAAAATAAGTATAACTATCCAGTTAGATGAGAGCTGAAAATGGAGTGCGGTATAAGGAACTTTCATGCAACTTACTTATGGAAAGTTAAAAGAAAACAAAACAAAATTGAAACCAGTCTCTTCTTTTGTATATTTTCGGTATAAACATTTCAATGTATAGGGAAACTTCCATTCCCTCCAATAGTAGCACTTTTCTGGGACTTGTGTCATGCCCATTGGATTCACTTCAGAGAACTGCATTTTTAACTTAGTCCCTGACCTTTCTAAGGAAATACAATCTGAAAGAGTATCAACCATTTGTCTGTTGTTTGATTACCATTGGTCATTGCTGTCCCATTCAATTTAATATAATTGCTCTGAGGTTCAGTTTGTGAGATTGGTACAGAACTTGCAGTTATCATATTGCTGTATGTTACAGGAGCTGTGGGATGGTAGATGCCATTGTGTGTTAGTGTCACTGTTGTGTACCCGAGGGTGATGTGATTATCCTAGATTTCTTTTTTCTTTGTGAGTTCAGTGGGGACTCAAAGGAATTGTAACCTCCAGTTGTAACCTCTCATATTAATCTGTCTTTCCTTGTCTAGTTGTTTCCCTATGTGTGCAAGGATGCTGCCAATGGTTATTCATATGAAGATACTAGTTTACCTCTTGGTGCCTGAATAACAGTTCTTTGTTACCATCCTTGCTCTGGACTACATTGCAAGGACTGTCCATTTATTACATATTCAAGATTCCCTCTAACTGTCTCGTGTTGAATGCGTGCTTGATCTTGGTACATGATTTGGCCTTAAATAGATTAAACAAAAGTAAATAAAGCCTGAAAACATGTGAACTATTAGGTATAAAGAAGCTAATGGAGAATTACTGTTAGTTCATACTAAGGGATGTATTAATGTAAAATTCTCGGGAAAAACTTCACACAGAAGGAGATTTTCAAAATTATCTAAGGGACTTAGGAGCACAGATCCTAATTAGGAGCATGAGTGCCACTGGAACATCTTAGGCTCTTTTGAAAATCTTCCCTTAAATGTTGTACATGCAGTTCTTGGGAGTAGTTCTGATACACAAGCTGCTATTTATACTAATAGTTCAAGAAGATTGATTCCCTTCTGTAGCATCTAGTATCTATGAACTGAAGGCTGGAAAAACCTGTCTTACAGCATGAAATTAAAGAAGCTCACTCTATTTAGTTTATCCAACAGACAGTTAAAAGATTACATAGGAAGAAGATGTCTGATAGAGGACAGCTTCTTATTGTGGCAAAACGAGGCATAACAGGATCCAGTGGCAGCTAGGTTTCACAAAAGAGAATAAATATGAGGCTTTAGACGTTAACACTAAAGCTTCCCTACAAGTCAAAGCAACTGAAGAACTAAGAGGGGGAGAACACCTGGATACTTTTCTAAACATTTAGGTGGTTAAAATATTAAAATTAATGTCTAATGTTGAACATGTTTTATAATGAGAGAGTCTTACAATGTACAGGTAGGAAAATGATACATAATCTCTCCAATCAACTTGGTAAGGAGAGTATCTTGAAAGAAGAAGGAGAATGGGAAGGAATTAATGTATTTCAGAGAATGTTTTTCTTCAGTGATTTGAGCCTGACTACTCAGGCCAAGTGGTGGTGGTAAGCCAAGAGAATGCTTTTCTCACCAAAGCAGAAATGACCATTTTATTGCTCATCAAATTAGATTAAGCAAACCTACATTGTAAATTTCACCAGATGGTGAATCAACCATGGACTCTGCCTGAAGAAGTTATTTTGCCCATAAAATATCTGTTTTTGCCTTTATCTTTGCTATTTTATAGAATCATAGAACTGTAACACTGGAAGGGGCCTCAGTAGGTCACATAGTCCAGTCCCTGGCACTCAAAGCAGGACTAAATAATAACTAGACATTCCTGACAGGTGTTTGACTAACCCAGTGGTTCTCAAACTTCATTGCACTGTGACCCCCTTCTGACACCAAAATTACTACAGGACCCTAGTGCCCTGAGTCTCTCTAGAATGGTTATTATTTTAAATAGAAAATGCATTACAAGGCTGTATCTACAAAAAGTAGCTGCTAAATATTTAAATTCACAATACAATCAAAAAACAATCTTTATATCCATCAGTAAAAAATAAAAACAAATATGCATGTAGTGGGAGGGGTGAGCTTGTATTAATGGACACAAATCCTTGAAGCGGGGCTCTGTATGGCTGAGGTAAAGACGGATGTCATCTTCAACAGTGAGATAGGCCCTGCTTTTTCTTTTTCAGTCAAGTCAGTGCTGAAAAGCCAGCTTCACACAGTTAGGTGGATGAAAACAGCATGAGCACTTTCAATGCTGCAGATGACTGCTCTGGATATTCTTCTTGCACAGAAATCCAGAAATTAACAAGACGTGGTTCTCATCACAGGAAAGGTCCATTAATGTTTCTTTCACTGTAAGTGACATAACAGCATGTGCAGTCACTTCTGCATTAAAGGGAGTTCTAATCCACACCTCTATTTTCTGATCCTTTTCAGGGAAGTACTCCCAAAACTGCTGGGGGTTGCAAGCCATACTTTGGCAAGGCATTTTGAACCAAAAAATCATCCAATAAAAAAAAACGCTTCAAAACTGCCACTGTCCACACAAGCATACCAGCTTGAGCCAATTTTTGATTTTGTCAGTGAGAGAAAAGATGGAAGCATCTCGCCCTTGACGTGAGATATTTAACACATTTAGGTATTCAAAGATGTCTGCCAGGTAAGCTAGCAAAGCAAGCCACTTGGGATCTGCAAACGTTTTGGCCAGCGGGGAATCTTCATCTGAAAGAAAAATTTTCATTTCCTCTCTGAGCCCAAACAAATGATTGAGAGCCTGTCCCTGAGACAACCACCAAACTTCTGTGTGGTAAAATAACGGATGGTGCTCAGTTCCCATCTCATCACACAAAACTCCACACAGATGTGCACTTATTGAGCTACTCTTGATGAAGTTGACTGTGCAAATAGCTTCACTGAAAACTTGTTTTAGAACAGGCCGTATTTTTTTTGCAATTAGGGCTTGCCTGTGTATAATGATGAGTAATGATGAATAATATAGTCAGTCCTAATTCCAGTATATGGAGCAGGCTAGTCACCCGAGTGCAGGCTGGAGGCAGGAAGAGGTGGTTAGATGATACTAAAATGGTTGTCCTTTTCAGTAGCAGATAGTAGTTCACTCAACCTCCCAAATAAGAAAAGTATGTTACCCTTATCTTAGAGAAGGGAGTGCCACCTCCTTCCAAACACTAATTTAATGAATAAAAGAAACCCATTCAACCTAACAAAGGCAAAATTTTGGCACCAATGGTACAGTCTTGGAATAAGAGTGGCAAACTGACCACAATAATTACGCCAAATTATCTGAGTTTATTGAACACGTACTAGAAAATAAAACAGAACTATTTCACTCAATCAGAAAAGGACAGTTGGTCGCTAGGACAGCACTCCAAGCCTCCAGTAATGTGGCCAACACTGCGTCCCGAAGCAACTGCTGTGGTCATGTGGAGATTTTCGTGGCTACATTCAGCTGATCTTCCTAAACAGCTACAGATTACAATTGAGGACATTCCCTTAGACAAAAAGAAGCTTTTTGTCGAGAAAACTGATGAAGTTATGCACACGGTAAAGGACTCTTGTGCCACTCTCCACACACTTGGCATTTACACACCTGCCACGAGAAGAAAACCATTCAGATACCAGCCTTACAACTCCAGGTATCAATACTATCCACAACACAGAAGACAGGACCCACCACACAACAGACAATGATCACAGTGCCGCAGACAATCCAACCAGCAGTCTTCAACATCTCAGGCTGAATTTTGGTCCAGGGCCTGCTTGACCTCCTTCAAACACAGACAGATACCACCATCTACAACCATTGGCTACACCCTTTCTATCATTTTTGGGTGAACATTACAACAGACAAGTGGGTCTTAGAAATTATCAAATTGGAGTACACCATCCCCTTCATATCCACACCCACCTTCCAGACCCCTTTCCCGTCCCTCTTCAGGGACCTATCGAAAACCAACACTTTTTGCGACAAGAAATCGAACATCTGCTACAGATAGGGGCTATAGAACATGTTCCCCCTCAACACAAGGGCAGAGGATTTTATTCCCCGTATTTCTTGACCTGGAAGAGAACAGGGGGTTGGAGGTCAATCCTAGACCTCAGACAGCTGAACAAATTCATCAGAGCTCAAAAATTCAGAATCATCACTTTGACTACTATAATTCCGACTCTGGAACAGGGCGACTGGTTTGCAGCACTTGATCTCCAGGATGCATATTTCCATGTTTCCATTCATCCCACCCACAAGAGGTTCCTCAGATTTACCCCGGAAACCAGTCATTATCAGTACACGATGTTACCCTTCGGCCTTTCCATTGCCTAAGCTTCTTGTTGTCGTTGCGGCACACCTACACAGAAAGGGAATCACTATATTCCCGTACCTGGATGACTGCTTAATAAAGGCACGCAGCCATTTGGAGTCCAGTCAAGCAGTGAGATTCAGAACCATGTTATTCAGAAACCTAGGGCTCATAATAAACATAAAAAAATCTACCCTAGAACCGGTTCAAGAAATAGCGTTTATAAGGGCAAACCTAGACTCCTGCTTAGCCAGAGCACTCCTACTGAGGCATAGGTTTGAGACCATAGTAGAACTGCTAACCACAGCACAGAACAGCCCAACCACAACTGTCCGTACATGCCTCCAGATACTAGGACATATGGCAGCAACCATCTTTGTAGTGCGACATGCATGACTACACATGTGGGCCCTATGACTCTGGCTCTCGACAGTATACAGATCTCACAGACACTCACTACACAAAATAGTATCAATGCCGAACAGGATCAAACAATCATTTAATTGGTGGAAACAGCCCCAAAATCTAATAGCGGGTATCCCTTTCGCTCAAGAAACACTCTCGATCATGATGACCACCGATGCATTCCTTATAGGTTGGGGAGCTCACCTACAGGAACATACGACCCAAGGGAAATGGTCAGTACACGAAATGATGCTGTACATGAACCTATTAGAGCTACATGCAGTCTGCAACGCCTGTTTTTACTTTCAATCTCTCATAGTGAACAAACATGTAAAGATCATGACAAACAACCCTGCATGCATGTTTTACATCAACCGCCAAGGGGGAGCGAAATCCAACTCCCTTTGCATGGAAGCCATAAAATTATGGAACTAGTGTATAAGGCACAATATCAACATCTCAGCGGCATACTTACCTGGGATCCAAAACACAACGGCAGACTTCCTCAACAGGACGTTCACCAGTGACCACGAATGGGAACTACACTATGGTCTTCGGGAAAACATTTTCCAACAATGGGGTTATCCCACTTTAGATCTCTTTGCCACAACCTACAATCACAAATGTCTCCTCTTTTGCTCAAGAGCAGGTATAGGCAAGGGGTCAAAACGGGACACATTTCTCCACACTTGGAGCTCGAACCTCCACTATGCATTCCCACCAATTCCCCCAAAACCTTACTCAAAATATGACAGGACAAAGCGACTGTGATAATGATAGCCGCAGCATGGCCCAGACAACCCTAGTTCATTTACCTGATGCAGATGTCAACCCGAACACCAATTCCTGTCCCACTCCTACAGGATCTCCTATCCCAGTACAGGGGACACATCATTCACCCAGATCCGAGCAAATTACACCTAACAGCCTAATTCCTAATTGGTACCAACAGGTGAAACTACAATGTTCAGAACCAGTAAAACAGGTACTAGTAAACAGCAGAAAACCTTCCACAAGGAAGACTTACTACAAAAATGGCACAGATTTACTTCCTGGTGCCAACAGAAGCATATCTCTCCAACATCTGCACCAATCCCAGCCATACTTGAATACCTTCTTAACCTAAAGGAAATAGGGCTGTCAGCTAGTTCCATAAAAGTGCACTTAGCTTCTATTGCATCCTTCCACAACCACATAGATGACAATACCTTTTTTACACATCCAATTGTGAAACAGTTTATGACAGGTATACAAAACTTATATCCAAAGATTCATTCCCCTATACCACCATGGGACCTGAATCTTATTCTAAAAACCATCACCAAACCACCATTTGAACCACAAGTGACTTGCTTCTTAACACATGTCTATGAAAGTATCGTTCCTGGTTGCTATAACATCAGCAAGATGTGTGGGTGAACTCAGAGCTTTTATGACACATCCACCCTACACAAAATTTAATAAGGATAAAGTGACTTTGAGGCCCCAACCCAAATTTATCCCCAAGGTCACAACATCCTTTACTTGAATAACATATCCTTTACTTATCTTTTGTCCAAAACCACATACTAATGCACAGAATGCATTCCTCCATACTCTGGATGTGAGATGTGCTTTAGCTTTTTACCTTGATAGAATTAAATCATTTAGATCATCTCCTATACTGTTTGTATCCACTGCAAATAGATGCAAAGGAATGGCCATATCCACACACAGGCTCTCAAAGTGGATCTCAGGCTGCATCCATGCATGTTACAAACAGTCAGGCATTCCACCACTGCAGAAGATCAGAACACATTCCACAAGAGCAACATCTACATCCACAGCCTTTCTAAAGAACCTACCGATTACAGAAATCTGCAAGGCAGCTACCTGGACCTCGACCCACACTTTTATCAAACATTATGCTATTGACCAAGGTCCTGGGCAGATGCGGTGGTTGGTCTCTCAGTACTCTCCTCCATACAGCCTATCAACTCCCAAGTCCTCCAACCAGCTAACGGTACTGCTTGAGAGTCACCTAAAGTGAAGCACCCACAGAGACGCTACTCGAAGAAGAGAAGATTACTCACCTTGTGCGGTAACTGAGGTTCTTCGAAATGTGTGTCCCTGTGGGTGCTGCACTACCCACCCTCCTCCCCTCTACTTTGGAGTCAAATCCATGGACTTCACAGTAGAGAAGGAACAGAAGAGGTTGGGTCGTGTGCGTGCGTTTGCCTAAAAGAGCACCAGCGGTGTCATGAGACAGTCATGGTGCATGCACGACCCAGATGAGCACTGCTAGCAAAAATCTCCGATCAATGACGCAAGGATGCACCGACAGCTAAAGTGGAGCACCCACAGGAGGACACATCTTAAAGAACCTCATTTACTGCAAAAGGTGAGTAACCCTCTCTTCCTTTGCACTCCTGCTGACCTGGTGCATCCCCGCAGCAGTGCAGTTTTCCATTCATTACAATATCAGTAGTGTCCATTTTTAAAGGATTTAGGGCTCAGACTATGTCTATGCTACCACTTATGTCAGTACAAGTTATGTTGTTCAAGGGTGTAAATAAGCCACCCCCTTGAGCTCCATAAGTTACACTGACCTAAGCTCCGGTGTAGACAGTGCTATGTGGGTGGGAGAGCTTCTCCCACCAACATGGCTACCGCCCACTTGTTGGGGGTGGATTAATTAAGTCAATGAGAGAGCGTTCTACCATTGGCTTAAAGCGGGCTACACTAGAGAACTTACAGTGGTGGAGCTGCATCAGTGCAACTGCACTGCTGTAAGCTCTTTAGTGTAGCCATAGCATAAGTTCTGCAAGGTGCTGAGCACTTTGACCTTGATTCAGGAAACATTAAGCACACAGTGGGACTACTCACTGACTTAAATTTAAATGTGTATTTAAGTATTTTCTTGGATCAGGGCCAGAGTACTCAGCACCTTGCAGGCTTGAGCCCTAACTGTTGTGCTACATAAAGAACATATATAAGCAAACTTCTGGAATCAAATTTCTGAATCTTACCATTGTCAAATATTACACATGAGAAAATAACCCAGCTGTGTGGTGTTTTTGTGCATCTTAATCCTGTGAAAACTACTTTTAATTTTTGGGTTAACTACAGAGTTATGCCTGAAAGAGTTATGCCGAAAAAAGTTTTGTGGATGGCATTTATTTTGCAGTATGATGTCCTTGTTTGAATAAGGTTCATTATTTAAATCTACCCTTTGTTTTTCAGAGAGCAGAAAGACAAACACGAATGATGGACTCAGCCCAGTATGCAGAATTTTGTGAAAGTCGTCAGTTAAGCTTTTGTAAGTACGATCTCATAACTCCTGTATGGTATTTAGATGTGCATTTATTTTATATACACTGTAGAACCAAATTGATACATTTTTTGGAAATGCGTTTATTTAGTGCATGAAGGAGGACGTTTGGTTCTCTGTCCTCATAACTGCTAAGTGATGTTTGTTTATTACACTGTATTGAGATTTTTATTTAATTTATTTATTTGAATATTTACAATTTACAATATGTATTTGAATATATGCAATACAAATACTCTGGTGCTGTGTGCTAGTATAAAAGTCATAAATAGATAAAACTTCTAACCAGTTTGTGTATTAAAACAACCATGTCTGTATGCAGCTTACTTCAGTATTGTTATACACATCTGATTAATGAAGTACACCCTCAAGGTTCTGATTACTTCTGAAAGCATCTAAAATTAACTAATGGTAGCAAGTTTTCCTTTTTATTTCTGCATCCACAGACATACAAAGAACTTACTAAAGAGTCGTTTGTATTTTAAGCCGTAACCTCGTGCTGTGGAATTTATTCAACATTAGCCAAATTCATCAGTACACGCCATTCCAACACTAATAACATGATGACAGAATTAGAGCTTTACTAGCTGAAAACCAGCTTACTAGAAGTGCTTGTGGGCCACAACTATAATGGGTTGTAAAATAATGAGCTTGATCATGTAGCAAAACATCATTACAGAAGCAGTTAAGTGATGACTAAGGCTTCAGGTTAAAGGTCAAAGAGTAAGTGAGGTGAAAGAGCCAGTAAAAAGCATGACAAAATAGCACATGACTCTACAATACAAAATTGAACAAAGTGGTGTCTTTAACTGAGAGACACTTATCTTATTCTTTATAACAAGGCATTTGATTTGGATACAAGAGTGATTCATTTATGTATCATTAAGTGCAAATAAATGACACATCCAAAATAGCCCACTGTGTAAATGTCAGCAAATATAGGAAAACATGTTTTGTAAGCATTTATTCTTTTCTTAATTCAGTATGTTTTGAAAGCTGTGTTGTAATTTGGCATCACACATCTGTGAGTCATTAGGTAAATGGTACTTCAGATTGGGTGATTTAGCCAATGAGAGGTTTGTGATAATGCCATTTTTAAATCTAAAAATGATAATCAGAACTGAGCACAAAATATAAATCTGCAGTTCATAAAATAACACTGAATGTTGCTGAACTGGAGATCATGATTATATTTAAATGATCAGATGGATAATTTAGCTATATTTTTGAATAAGCATGGTCTCATTTTCCCCTCACATTTAATATCAATCTAGTTGTTAGTTGATATCAATGGGGTTTTACTGGTGTAAAACCAGTGAGGAGAATCATACTCACAATTCCATTACCTAGTATAAAGCAAACCAGATAATATGGTAATATGCCAAAGGACACATGGCTGTTTATTAAAAATTAAGACAAAAGGCTATTTTTCAGTGTTTCCTTTCATTGTAGTAGAAATTGAATTTAAAACTGCAGCGTGTTTTAAATCATAAAGCCATATTACTGTAAGGTAAAGCCATGTATTAGCTCCTGACGAGTCATCCAACATTACAAATAGTATTATAATTACTTACTTATATAGCACCACAAATCTGTATGGCATGTTAAAGACTGGTGGAAGAAAAGCTCCCTGCCCCAAGTACCAAACAATCTAAGACAGCATGTGTAAATATTCAAGCCAATGCTTTTGATCCTGCCGCCTCTCTTTTCATCATCCTCAAACTCTCCTCCTACGTTGGCTTCTTTTCCTCAACCAACCGGTATATCCTTGTTTCCCTGTCCTAAAAATGACTCTTGCCTCTCCAACAACACCCAATCTCTCTTCTCCTCTTTACCTCCAAATTGATTGAACAGGCTGTTTACAACTACTATATTAAATGACTCTCCCACCCTAGATTCCCTCCAGTTGATTTCTGCCCTCTTCACACAGCTCTCACCAAAGGCCCTAAGGATTTCTTCCTGGCCAAGTTTTCTTCATCTTTCTCTAGTCATTGATACCATTGATCACTCTCTCCTTAGCAACATTTTATCCTCTCTGACTTTTCCTGGTTCTTCTCTTAATTTTCCTACCACTCCTTCAGTATCATCTTGGCCTTTCCAACTCCTCCTCTCTTTGTGAAAGCCCCACACGGCTCTCTATCTTTGCCCCTTTCTTCTTTTTTTTCTCCACCTTATTCCTGAGGCATCCTGAGAGATGTGAGATAAAACTGTTATTTCTGTGTTGATGATTTACAGATCTACATAGCGGCACTTTTTTTATTTCCCTCTGCCTAATACCGCATTTCAGACATATCCAGCAAATCATCCTGGATAGCTCGTCATCATCTAAGACTCTAACATAGTTACATCTGAGCTCCGTAGTTTTCCTTCTAAATCACTTCTTCCTTTCTTCATTGCTGTTAATAACACCATTATCCTCCTCACTCAGGCTTGCAGCCTCAGAGTCATCTTGGGTTCCTCGTATCTTTATCACCATTCATCCCAGGGGTGACATAATCCTGTTTTTTCTTCCACCATAATATATTATAAATCCAGCCCTTCCTGTCTGTCCCCACAGTTAAATGTTTGTCCATACTGTAATGTCCTGGCTTGATAACTGCATCTTTTTCTCCCTATTTCTTTCATGATGATCCTAGCCTTCCCTTATAGGCTATCTAAAATGCTGCATGTGAAATTATCTTCTTTATCCATTAATCTCACTGTCTCACTCTACCCCCTCTTTGAATTCCTCCACTGGTTCTTCCTTGCCCTTCACATCGAGTTCAATTTTTTCTGTTTGACTTTTACCCTGTTAGATATATAATAAAGCAAATAAGAATGTAGGTCTATTGTTAATATTAACTTTTGTTTACTTTGATTTGAACTGACAGCCAAGAAAGCTTCCAAGTTTCGTGATTGGTTAGACTGTAGCAGCATGGAAATAAAACCAAATGCAGTTGCCATGGAGATTTTGGCATATTTAGCATATGAAACTGTGGCACAGGTAAGGGAATGTACTATACCTACTGTGATGAAACAGAACAAACGTAACTAGTAATCTTAAACATCTTTCAAGTAATCTCAGCAGACACTTTAGACTGTGTGTTAATTGAGCTTTTCTAGTGTACCGTGCTCATTGCTCTGGTGTATAAGTGGCCCTTTTGACTAATAGGTACAACAAAAGATTGCAGTGAGGAGGCCACTGAAACCACTCACTTTGCTATGTGAGTTCTGGCAATTCACTTGGATTCAGTCTTCCCAACTGTAAAACTGGATAAAAGGTAGGCTATTTGGAAAACCAAATGTTTCCTCAGCACCAAGCCTTTGTAGGTAGATAAATTACGCAGTAAATTAATAAAAGGTGATGAGAAAGGTGGTTCTTCGAGTGCTGGTCCCTATGCTATGTGTATTCCACATGTGGGTACACATGCACCGGAGTCCAGAAGTTCATGAAAAGCCGTATCTATTGGCCCACACATGTGCAACTGCTGTCCTTGTGATCCAGACCCAGGACAGAAAAGGGAGTGTGGGCCGATGCCTCTCCAGTTCCTTCTTACCACCTGATGGCCTGAGTTGGAATCCTTTGTGTACATAGACTTCTCCAGCTTCTTTCTTATATCCTGTAAATAAATATTGTAAATAGTTTTTTTATTAGCATAGTTAGAGTTTTATATATTATAGTTAGTATAGCATTGTCTTTTCCTCTTTTGAGTAGTCTTTCTCTGTAGTCTCCAGACCTTCTAAGCCCAGAGTCAAGAGGTTCAAAAACTGCTTCTCTTGCCCTCATGCCTTCTCTGTGAGCGAATTGTATCTCTGCAGCTCACTTCCCCCACAAGCACATAATGGAGACGGTCATGAGACCTCACTTGGATCTATGCCAGGGAGACCCCCCCAGAATACTAGTTTTAATTGACAAGCAACACTCCTCCAAGCATGAGTTTGGGAACAGAGCCTAGAGTTGCTAAATCCAACGACTTGTCATCCAGAGCTTCTATGAGAGTAAGAGGCACTCTCATGGATATTTGGACAGAACCCCATCCAGGTCTGTTCCTAAGAGAAGAGATCCCTCCCCAACCAGGTTGGGTGAGCCTTCACACACAGATCCTAAGGGCTCAGGACTATTTAAGGTCCCCTGGTAGGCACGTAAAACATGGAAGTAAAAGGATCTATTGGTTCTGTTGGTCACTCTGACGCCTAAGCCACATGGCCTCAAGTGGTTATGTGACACCATTCAGCAGACTTCATCTGCGCTACCTATAAGCCTGGTTCTGTCAATCTAAATACCAGACAAGGAACCTGTAAACACCAGAGTGACTGTTCCCACCAGGGTCATTACCTCCCTCACATAATGGCTGAACCCAGAACAAGTGCGAGTAGGAGTCCCTTTCCACACTCCCACCCTCAGTGCCACCATCATAAAAGATGCATCCCTTCTAGGATGGGGGCACTCACCTGAATGACCACATCATACAGATTACTTGCACCAAACTGCACATCACCCTGCTGGAAGCAAAAGCAGTCCGCCTGGCCTAGCCTGCCAGGCCTTCCTCCCACCCATGCATTCACTCCATATCCAAATAATGTCGGACAACATCACTATGGTCTTTTATATAAACAAGCAGGATTAAGCAAGACCCCTACCCTTCTTCCTGGAAGCAGTCAGGCTTTGGAATTTTCAGAAACCTCATCACTATCCAAGCCACATATCTACCAGGTGTTCAGAATTCTCTAGCGGACAACCTCAGCAGACACTTCTTTGCAGACCACAGGTGGGAAATACACAGCTCCGTCCTGAGTGAGAGATTCACTCCACCCCACGCTTCATGTCCTAAATGAAAAGGAAACTTCCCCTGTATTGCAGCTATGGGCCACGACTCCCAAGGTGATGCTTTTCTGTTATCATGGTCAGACCAACTCAGATGTGCCTTTCTGCACATTCCCCTGCTAGTACAGATCTTAAGAAAGATCTGTCGTGACAGAGCCAGATTCATTCTTATAACACCCAACTGGTTCAGACAGTTCTGATTCCCCGAACTTCTGTGAATGTCAGCTTGACCTCCTATCAGGAGCCATCCCTTCCCAGATCCTTTAACTAAAGAAAACAGCAAAATCAGACATCCCAGTCCAGACCCACTTCATCTCACAGACTGGTTTGTGGATGAGCATCAGAACTAGAACGCTCATGTTCAGAAGCCATCCAAGCCATTCTTACTCAAAGTAGTAAAGATTCAATTAGGAACTGCTACCTAGCTATATGGAAATGTTTCTCTACCTGGACACAATGCAACCAGTCTTACTCAGACTCTGCAGATATTCCAGTCATTTTAGGTTATCTCTTGTCATTGAAGAACTTGGGTCTTTTCCTTAGGTCCATCTCACAGCAATCAGTGTATTCCTTCCTCCAATAGAAGGGTATTCCATTTTTACTTATCCAACAATGGCACTTTTATACCTGTACCCTTTGAGGAAGACTTGGAAAGTCTGATAACAGCAAACATAAGATTTATTCCCTTCACTCTTTCAATGATCTCACATTCTTTCTTTCCCTCTCCTCTTTCTCGTAGCTCTTCTCCTCCTCCCTCTCTCCCCTGCTGCATCCTGGAATTGTAGTTACTGGACTCAGAGCTATAGGAACCACCTAGGAACAAACTTACAAGCACAAACTGGGGTATCTGTCTGTACCTAGCTAGATACAACAAGTGGTCAAGTCTATATCAATGGGATCTCAATCTCATCCTGTCAATACTACCCAGACCATCATTTGAACCTTTTGCCAAATGCTTTCTATCCCACCTTTCCATGAAGGTCACATATTTAGTTTCTATTACTTCATCCAGAGGGATACACAAGATGGGAGCACTCATGGCTGATCCACCATATGCCTTTTCCATGAGGAGAAGGTCTCCCTTCACCTTCGTCCTAAATTGCTCCCTGAAGTAATTTCTGAATTCCATGTCAATCAACTTATCCACTTTTTTGTTTCCTTCACAAAACCCAATGCTTCCTTTGAAGAGAAAAGACTTCGTTCCATGGATGTCAGATGTGCCCTGGAATTCTACCTGCCAAAGACCAAACCAATCAGAAAATCACCAAGACTATTGTTCACTATAGCAAAAAGGTCACAAGGACAAGAAATACCTCCTCAAATAATCTCTAAATGAATTTTTGTTTACATCAACCACATACTACTACACATACTCCTCCAGATGGGACAAGGGCACATTCCATGAGAGCTACCTGGAGTTCCAGTCACATGTTCACAAAACATTAGACATCAGTTCAGTCCTCTGCAGCAGTTCTTCAAGCATCTTTACTATTGGCATCCTTGTACTGCCCTTTATTTACTCATAATTGAAAATTCTTTGAGATGTGTGAACCCTGTCTGTATTCTACTACCCCCCCCCTGTCTACTTTAGATCATTTGGATTTATGGTAAGAGAGGCGTCGGCCAGCACTGCCTCTTATGCCCTTATTCTGGAGCATGAGGAGAGCAACTGTGTGTGTGCAGGCCAACAGACACGACTTGTTAAGAATCTTTGGACTCAGGTGCATGTCTTGTATGCATACCTATTTGTGGAGTACAGATAGGGACCACATATCTTGAAGAACTTCCGGTTACAGATAAGTAACCTCCAGTTCTTTAAGTTAAAGTAACTGTGCAATTCAAACTCTATTAAAGAGGCATTTATAGTTTCATAGAGAAGAGGCCCAGAAGGGGCCATTAGATCATCTAGTCTAGCATCCTGTATAACACAGACCATTACATTTCATCCAGTTACCCCTATATTGAGCCCAATAACTTGGGATAGACCAAAGCATTTAATTTTTCAGAAGGCTAAACTGTCTGCTACGTGCAGAGAACAGGAGAGATGGAGTTGCCATCAATGCCCAGGGCCCCTGCAATGGCAGGGAATTGATGAGATATAATGTTGATGAGATATGATATTGATGAATTGGTGATATATGTGTAATGATCCTAGCGGATGATTCATACTGCAGAGGAAGATGAAAAAAAAATCCACGGTCCCTGTCAACCTGACCTGAAGTAAAATTCCTTCCTAATTTCAGATCTGGTGATCAGTCTGTCCCTGAGCACATGAGCAAGATGCACTAGCCAGGCATCTGAGAGAGAGGATTCTCTCTGCCGCCTCAGAGCACTGGTCCACCCCATCTGGTGTCTCTTCTCCCGCTGTGGCCAGTCCCTGATGCTTCAGAGGAAGGTGGAGGGGGGAAAACCACAGAATACATCTGATCAATTTTACTTCAGGGGGAAAAAATCCTTCCTCACTGCTGCAAACTGAGTTGCAAGCAGAGTTGGGTGAGCATATGTGGAGCAATGCAGAATTTCCTGTTCTCTCCATAGCCCGTGAAGGAAGGCAATGAATAGAGGGATTCATACATTCACAGACTCCAAGGCCAGAAGGGACTGACCCCTCATGCACACAGACTTCAGAATTTCTTCTAGAAGCTGACTAAAGCTTATCTTTTAGAAAGCTATCTAATCTCGCCTTAAATTCTCTAAGTAATAATGAATCTCTCCTCTTGTGGTAAACTGTTCCAGCATGTAATTACTGTTACTGCTAGAATACTGCATCTTATTTCAAGACTGAATTTCTCTAGTTAGCATTAGACTTAGCATCATCTGTGTCAACACACATAGTGTCTTCCCTCACTTTTGAGAGATAGTTCATAACCAGTTAATTGCATCTCAGTGAACCTTGTCTTTAATTGTTGATTTTGTTGCTCTTTTAGTTGGTGGACTTGGCTCTTTTGGTCAAACAGGATATGGCTCCCAAAGCAGGTGATCCATTCAGTCATGCAATATCTGCTACTTTCATACAGTATCACAATTCTGCTGAGGTAAATACTTGTTTTTATTTAATATTGTCAGTATATCTATCTTTGCATAAGAATAGAAATAAATATCATAGGTAGGGGGTACTTATTTTATTAGTACATGCTTTTTTTGGATTTGTTGAATTCCTTGTACATATTTGTCTGACAGCTGTTGATATGCTGATGCTGGGACGGGGAATATCACTATATGTTTATAACTATTCAAAAAAACTATTCATATTCATGCATATCGGCAATAACTGATAAAATAGTTGCTGTAGTTACCTGGGCCAGCAAACAAAGTGACTTCCAGAATGTGCAAACTGAATGATTTATTACTTCCTGTAATAGTAAGTCCAGAAAACAATAGAACAGTTTTTAAGTCTCATTTTACAATGACTGCTTGACTTTTTGTTTTGGTAGCCACACCTTTTAGGCCAGGCTACAAGTATGAAGAGCAGTCTTGACTCCCCTGAAAACACACCACCTCCTACGCCCACTGCCCCAACGTCAACAGGGCCACAACATCTTGGGAAAACCCAGTCGGGAGCCCTAGGCAATGGAGGCATTGGACAAGACTCCACCAAAGTCAAACAAAGAAAAAGAAAAAAGGTTCGTGGGGAATGAGGCTATAGTAGATAGGCACTCAAAATATCTGCTGATGGTCTTGATCTTTCTCTTGGTTTTGAAATCTTAATACTCAATTGTAATATATGGTACATACTTTAAAGATCAAAATTGCTGAAAAGGTTTACATGCACTTCAGTATCCTTATTTTATCTCAATAAGTTGAGCTTAGATATTTGGATACTTTGAATGAAATGTGGATATCTTTTATCTCACATTCAAGATACTCTGTGTCAGTATTACCATTCCTAGTTTTCACTATAATCTCAGGTGCTTCAAGTGGAAAGGATAGACATATCAAAACTGAAGTGGGGGAAAAATTGAGTAAATGAAGAGGTTATCTATCTTTTTGCTAAACTCTTCAGATATTTTGGGAAATCTTGGGAAAATATGATACTATAACTCAGCCTACCCAAAACAAGGTCAACATGTATGAATTGAATCACTAGTGGTTCTTTCATGTTCATTATTTTTTTGCCGCCAAACATCCACATTTCACTATTAATTGTTACACTGAAATTATCAAACAATGTATATGCTTCTTATAGAATCAGCTTTCTCTCACTAATACATTAACTATCTGCATTTGCTTTGTTATATTCCAGTAAGGAACTCTCTGATGAACTGTAAAAATATTTTTCTTAGGAGCTCTGAATGTTGCTTTTCCCCTTTCCTTTTTTATATTGGGATGTTGGTGGTGTTCATATGAGTGATTTGCACTGCAATTCTTAGGCACAGAATATTAGCTGAAGATGCAATTTTAGGTACAGTTTTGAATTTTGTTGTTTTTGTGAATTTAATATAAACTCATAAACGTCAATGTCATTTTTTAAAAATGTAATATTTATAAACCACTCTAGAATTTTACTGAAATGTTCCCAGTAGTTTTGCAACATATCCAGTTTTGACAGGCATCTACTAGGCATAGCTAAGGTGTTGAGATAGACCAGCTGTTTAGTGAAGAATGCTATTCATATTACATCAGGGCCCAGATCAACACAAAGCATTGGGTTTCACATTCCCTTTATGAATGTAATTTAGAAAGGACCCACCAACACATTATGGAGCATGTGATGTACACGCACTGATACCAACTGGGATCTGTTGGTGGTCAGCAGTTCTGAAAATCAGGCACTTTATTTAGATACTTAGCTTTCCCATCCAAATCTGAAAATTTTGGCCCATGGTATAGGTTCATAGTATGTTTGTGTACATAGTGTACATTGTATGTTAGTCATGCTTACTGGATTCACCAGTGGCATTCCCATGATTTTATTATCACGGGGCAATCAACCGGATGCAATCTCTGAATTTTGGCAAGCAGCAGTCCTGGGTAGCCAGATGAGTCCTACACCAACATTACAGTGTGCCTACTAAAAAATAAAGAACTTCTCCTCCTGCATAGCCACGAAGACCCTTGTAGCAACCATGGAGCAGCAGGCATGGAATCTGCTATTTCTTGCACCAGGGCCCTTAGTTCAAAAATCTATTTAAAATCTGAATTTTTTCCAGTTTGAATCTATTAATATATTTCTTTATCTTTGTAACTTTATAATTGTGTTACAGGTTTCATTTTCAAATTTAAGTTTCACATCAGATGACTGTGATCTTGGTGTCTGCTTTGAAATACTGTCAGAATTGTTTTGCCACCCCTTTATATTATAATGAAAGCTTGAAATGTTTCAGAAACAATTTTCTGTGGTTATTGCAGCATGACTTATAGGACTTTAATTTGAATTTGAGCATTTGCTGCTATTTTCCATTGCTACATACAGCAGCACTGGAAAGATTTAAGAGGACAAATGTATTGTTCTTTGTGTCTATTAAATATAGAGGTCATGTAAAAGTCCTCTTGGATTTGTTAATAGCTTCTTTAAGATGTAGTGTGTGGCAACAATGATATGCATCCTCAGGAAAAAATCAGTCCCTTTAATAAAGGTTTATTTTCATATTTTATGCATTGCAGGTCTCTTGTGTGTTTTTGATTTAGTAACAATTTATATGTTTTTCTGTTGCAGAGCACTGCAGCCTGTGGTATAGAGGCTCAAAGCGATGCCATCCAGCCCTGCCACATCAGAGAGGCCATTCGGCGCTACGGCCACAAGATTGGCCCCCTTTCCCCATTCACAGTATGTAATAACAGAGTTATAAAAAGTTATATTTATAATCTTAAAGAACTTTGATTTTCAAGTGGTCAAATGAAGAAGCCTTGGAATTGTTGAGAGCAATTTGTGGTGACTGTAATTTTCTTTATAAAAGTGGCATAATTCTCTTGGGAAATAAAACTTAGTAATTTCTGTCTCTTTTTGGAAGGACAAAAATGTTATTTTTCTTTTAAATATTATTTTCTTTCAATTACAAATTATGCTTTTTTTTGTTAGCACTCGAATTTTCTGTTTTTGCAAAATTTAGGTTTACTGTTATTTTAAATTATAGGTACTACAATATGTTGAAGAGCATTTTGTATTCTAAAATTAGTTACATGTCAGATAGTGCTCCTATTGGAAGTTCAAATCTCAAGTGACACATTTAAGGTTGGAGAAAGAGCAGACTGGTTTCTTTAAACAACTTTGAGCCTCCACTAAAACATAATAGAATTAAACTTGCAGTAAAATGTTGATGGATTGTGAAGTTTTCCCATCAGATTTTCTAAAGAAATTGAAAATCATTGTTCAAAGCAATCAAACAAATTATTTATTTAAATTTTGAGCTGGTGAAAACTTCAAAATTGCCAGATGTCTGTGATCATAAATTAGGACCATCTCCTTATGACTAGTTACTGTATATGGCCTATATTCCTGTCGATCTCATAATATCTCACAATTTAGAAGAGAGTGCATCTCAAATAAATATATAATCCAATAAAACTTAGACCCAATGCTGTGTTCACATCTTAGTAAAGAAATGATGACTTTGAGGGATTTAAGAAAACAACAACAGAAACGATTAAGGAATTAGAGGAAATAGCTTATACGGAAAACTTAAAACAAATAAAAAGGATAGCCATGTTCAATATGCTCCTATGTAAGATAGCCATCTACAAGTATCTGAAGATTGCCAGCATCAAGTAAGGAAAAGGTTTGTTTAGAGTGATCCAAAGAGACTATACTAGCAGTAATGGGATAAAATTAAGGAAAAGTAAGCTAACTTATTATTTTCATAATGCTATAGTGTGCCTGGTGCTTTTAATATGTATGCCTATCTGGTAGTACATACATACTTGATTCGTGATAAAGTATGTTAAAGTATGGTAGTTGTAGATACATGTTTTAATGAATCTCTGTATATAATCTCAACTATATTATTTGCCACCCACAACTACTAGATAGACATCATGTGACAATTTAGCATAGAAATTGTATTCCAAAGTGGTGCATAGCCTTTAGTAATAGGTTAGGTGATATTCTGCTAAAACCGTTCAGGTAGATTCTGAAAGCAGAGAATGTAATGAAATGTAAAGAAGGGAAGGGCTGCTTGCATCCAATTATAGTGAAGCAACTTTAAAAAAAAAAAAAAAAACTTTTTATAGGTAGAGATTTGAAATTCCGGAGTACATGATCAGTGTCACAGGAGAGGATGGTATTCTATAACCACGGGGCACAGTGGACATGCAGAGTACTATTTGAATAATGTGATTTTTTTTTTTTGTATAGCCTGATATCTCATGAATCACCAAAACTGTGCTTCACTGGCCATTATATACTATATTCTTGGCATTAGCTTCATCCCTGGTGATTGATGAGATAAAAAGTACAACCAGGCCAAGAAACAGGGAATCTCAGGCCATCTACTAGATAGGTTAGGTTGCTTTTGAACAGATACTACGGTTATCTTTAGGTTATCTTTATAATGAGAAGGATGAGGAATATCTTGTGTCAAAGGTATTAGAGCACATGTATTTAAAATAATTTATCTATATTTTGCTTCAAGAATTTTCCACTCTTGGGATAAGTGTAACTATTGGGACCTCTCACTGAGTTCCAAGAGCATAAAAGGGGGAGTTGCCCAAAATGCCCTTTATTTCCTTTATGCTGCAAAAGTGGAGTGATCACAAAAGGCATGTGATGCTTCCTTTGTCATTCCCATTCTTTTTCTACCCTATAGAAGTCATTTTATGTAGTCCGTTAGCCATGTTGTCATTTAAAAAATGTTGTGCCTGAGCCATTGCAGCCACTGTCTGGGATCAGCTCTCTGGGTGATTCCCTTTCGCTTATCAGCCGTATGAGTTATTTTCTTCATAGGTATTCTCCTTGTCTTGAGTCTGCTTGAGACCACAGACAACATGGCTGTGTGGGTAAGAGCCCTGTGCTTCATGCAATGCTGTAATGACCTTTACCAAGCCCCATGTTCAGTGTCATCAGCAACTGGAAGAAGATCACAAGCCAGACGGGTGTTCGATCTGCCTTGTGTGTTCGCCAACTGAACCTACAGAGATCAGGATGGCTGCCTCAGATGCCTATTATTTGCAAAATTCATCAAGCAGAGTCAACTTAGTCTGGTAATGTCTTGCACAGCGGACTATGAGAAATATTTTGACTTCACAGATCCACTTCCAAAACAATTTTACACCTGGCATGAGTGTCATTAGAGTTCCCAGTCTTCCATCAATCAAATGAATACAGTACTGAACACCAGGCATCTCAGCTCTGAACACTCACTTGCAGAAAAGTAGCTTTAAGTCCAATAAATGTTTCATTGTGGCCTCTGACCTCGCCTGAGTTAGCCAATGTCTGTCCTGATTACCTGGCGCTTCTGATAATAATGGACATCTCAGCTCTGAAGATCTGCTAGTCAGAAGTGGTGGTTGCCCCAGCATAGCAGCATCCAAGTCCCCAAATTTGACTGAGGTGAAGAAGCACATGAAGGTTAGTTTCTGAACTTTCTCAGCACCAGCCCTGCTAAGCAGGCTGAAAGCTACAACTTGCCATCAGTTTCTCAGCATCAGGATTCTTTGCTCCCTATCTGGAGTTAAAAGAGCAAGGAGAGGAGGCAGAGTGACTGCTCTCACCACTGCCATCATCATCCCACTCAACATACACACCAAGACTGTCTTCCTTCAGCAGCTCTTCAGGGTTGAGGGAAGTTGGATCTGGTGATGCCTTGATGTCAATCTCTTATTTTTTCCCTGCCTCATTCATCACAGAAATTGGAAGGTGTGTAGAAAATGAGACAGGAGACTGCAGTAAAAGAGAGAATGTTTTTATGGGTAAGGCAATACACTGGGAATCAGGAGAATGAGATTTTATCCCAGACTCTGTCCCATACTTCTTGTGTGGCATTGACCAAGTCACTTAGATCAAAATTTTCAGAGTAGGCCACTAATTGTGCTTTCCTCATTTCTGGGCACCTGAGTTTTCAGTCTCTCAGACCTGACTTTCAGACATGCTAAGCAGTGATATTGGCAGTTGCAGTCAGTAGACGCTGCAGGTGCTCAGTGCCTCTGAAAAATTAGGCCTTAGCTATCTTAAGTTGAGCATTCAAAATTGGAAATTTGGGCCCTTAATATTTTCTGTCTCAGTTTGTCATGTCTCCTGTGAGCTGTAATACTTGAGTCTAATTTTGGTTGTTGGTCTAGCGTGCGGGTGCTGGGTATGTTGGTGGCCTGTAGTATATATGAGGTCAGACCAGATGATCTGGCGGTCTCTTCTGGCCTGAAACTTTGACTCTCTGATTCATCTACTTATGGGGATAAATATAGTCCTCTACCTCAATTCATTAGTGTCTGTGAGAGGCTCAGATACTCTGATGATGAACCCAACAGAAAATTCCTTGAAACAAATTCTGTACTTGGTGCAGCATTTGGATGGTGTGCAGTAAAGAAGACTTGGCGTTGTACATTGAATGATGAGGATAAAAAGAAATATTGGACAGCTGCCTCAGTGTAGGCCAGATTATGGCTATCTTATTCCTTGAGCAGTGCCACTGATTTCAATGAGACTACTTGAGGAGCCATTTACTAATCAGCATGAGAAATGGTATCGCAATCTAGCCCTCACTGAGCACCATCCATCTGGTGCATTGCATGACCAGGGAGCTTGTGGAAAAGACAGAGGGTGGCCATGTAGTTAAAGAAGGTATTGTAATACACGTACTCTAGTGTCCAAATTAAAGTTGCATTGGCAACTTTAATTCTGACGATTGCTTACTTTTGAGTGCTGGGCTTTGCAACCTTAACAATATTCTTTTTACACCTTTTTTAAAAAATAAAAAAGGAATATAGCTATAGAATAAATTAATTAACTAACAGGATGAAAGGAAAACCATTTATTCAACAACCTGGAATTCTCCATTATTGTTGTTATTTCTTTATTAGAGCAGCATCCAGAGGCACCATCAGGACCTCATTGTGTTCCATTGACTCCATGAATCCAGGATTTTACCCATAGTCCGCCTCACAAAGTTAGCCTGAAATACAAGTGATATACCAAGGGTTGGGGAAAACAGACACAAGGAAGTCCATGAGTTTGTTACCAATACATTTGCATACCAGCTGTCCAACTCCTCTTTAATCTGCTTCCCACTCTCCCACATCAGGATTTTGTTTTATAATTAATACGTCCTTTCACATAATTTGCTGTGAGCAGGAAGGGGAAGGGTTTTCTCTGCATCCTGCCATTTTCCACCAGCTTCCCTGATGGCAACTTGCCATTCATGCCACAGTAAACATAAAAAAAGAGTCAGCATGGAGTGGTAGAAAAAAGTGCTGATCTTTCTTACCAGCTCAGTTCAATCAAGTAGAAGAATTAGAATGTAATATACTTAGAGGCATAATTCTCCACTCTGTTATACAAGCCAAAAATGATGTAACTCCATTGAAGCCAATATACTGTTTTACCGAAGTGTAACTTCATTATATCAGCATAAAATTGAATCATGCTAGAAAATTAATTGTGTAAATAGCTGTTCTGAGTAACATAGCACGGTTTGGAAAAGTGCTAGAAATCTCATACCAAGAATTATGGGATGAATAGGTTGATTCCTGCAATGTGACTAACCAAAGTACCAAGCATCAATTATCTAGAAATTCTTGGTTCAAGCACTGATGACATAAGTATAATATGTAAAGTACTGACTATGAAGAGAAGTTGGGAAACTGTTTTAATGTATTATTTAAAATAATGTTTTTATCTGTTCTTATAGGAGCCATAATGACGTTAGCACAGAATATTTTTGGGGATTTAATGAACGTCTCAGGTTTTTTAGGCTATACGCTCATTGGGAATGCTCTGGACTTTAATTAGTACAGCATAATTATGAATAGTCTTTATAAATCTGGAGACCAGCAAAGATTTCCCATCTTCTGTTAATGGTGTCATGCCTGTGTCTATAGTAGTGAAAGATAGTAAAGAACTAAATCCATCTCCTTCCAATGGCAGGTTTCCGTTCCCTTTATTAAAATGATACTAAACTTGGCTTAGTTAAAACATCAATAATAAAAAACCCCAGAAAATGGACGGTATCTTTCCATTTCATAGCAACAAGTCACTTCAGGCAGAGAATGGATAGATTATTTTTCATTTGGCAGATTACTTTTCATTTAGTTAAGTCATTTTTTGGCTTCCTGCCATGCTACCTCACCTGCGGTGTTCAATAATTTTGCAATAATTCACTGCCTGTCATGTTTTAGCACTTAAGAATAGAACAACACCATCTTTTGAAAGACTATATTGTCTACACAAATGGATTGAGTTTAAATCAGTGACACATCTGGGGAGAAACTGACAAAATCCTGATGCTGCAAATTATCTGATGATACTCCCAGTTTTTAAATTGAATGAGACTAAAACCCGTGTCCTCTGTAAGAAGAATTCTGTGACTGTAAATATTATTATGTATTAATTCAAAAAATACAGGAGAAAATTCTAACTGCCTGTGACAGAGTCCTGAGAGCTAGTGGGTGAGCCAGCAATCTGATCACTCTGGCACTAATTAGTTTCCCAGGGAGGTCTGATTAGTTAATTACAGTGCATTCCCCAGTCAGTCTGGTGGCCTGGGTGAGCTAAAGGATTAATTAGCCCATCAGCTGAGGACTGATAAAAAGCACAGGAAGCCAGTGCAGGTGATGAAGGCTAGCAGAGCCCAGAGGAAGAAAGGTCTCGAGGTGGTGAGATCTTTCTCTTCCTCTTCTTGGGGAAAGGGCTGAGGATTAGAAAAAGCTGTAAGTAGACTTGCTGCACAGGATTGTGATGATGATTTGGTGGAGAAGATAAATAAAACTCATAAAGGTGGTAACCAGCGAAAAGGTGTCCAAGGCTGGTCATGAGGGATCTCGGGACAGGAGAAGAATCTACCCTGTGGCACTGCCATTGAGATAAAAACCAGAAAAATCGAACTTTGAAAAAATCTAATGTCTTTGTTGAACTTTTCCATAAAAGCCACTTACATTAAGACTGAGTGCCATAAAATTAAATATCAGGGTAACAGATTTTCTCCCTAGAGGATAGGAACTTGTTCTTAAGGCACTGGACTGCGATGCAGGAGAACTGGGTATATTTCTGGTTTTGCCGCAGATTTCCTGTGTAATTTTAGGCAAATCACTTATGTTCCTCAGTTAGATTTTAAGCTTGTTAGGGCAGGACCCGTATTTTTGTTGTGTTTCTATAGTGCCTATCACAAGGGAATCCTAGTCCATGACTGGGGATCCTTGGAGCTTTTGCAATACAAATAAGAAATAATAAGAGGAATATAGGACATTTGACTAGAAGTGACCACATGGGTGATCAGATTCAGTCCCCTGCTACTGAAGGCAACTCTGTCATATAATCTTGTTTATTAATTTATCAAGTTCCATTTTAAAACTAGTTAGATTGTTTGCCTCCATTACACCTATTGGGACACTCACTCTGGTTGCAAACCTTCTTCTAATTTCCAGCCTCAGTTTATTCATGGCCCGTTTATATCCAGTTTTTGTCGGGCCAGCATTGTCCTTTAGCTTAAGTAGCTTTTCTGCTTCTTTGGAGGAAGAATTAGATGATCTTGAGGACCGAAGTAATTAAAGACACAAGAAGTAGGAGTGTACTGATGGAATCTGCTGATGACACAAAGCTGGGAATTCATCTTTCATGAACACAAATGACCAGAATTGTATACAGTATTCCCAAAGAGGTCTTACTAGTGCTTTGAACAATGGCATTAATACTTTCCCATATCTACTGGCAATACCATTGATTCCCATTAGTCATCCTGACTTTGCTCTCATGTTTTCCAATATCATCCTACTGAAAACCGAGGCAAAGTATTCATTTAGTTTTTGGACCATATGCTTAATCCCTGCCCTATCCACACTTCATAAAGCCACATTTCTTTTCTTGTTTTCTTTTTATTTATATAGCTAATTTGTAAATGGGAAAAATACAACTTCCTTTTGCCCACCCTTTTGTATGTCTTGTCTATTTATATTGTAAATTCTTTTTGGCAGGGACTGTCACTCACTAGGCACTCCTAGCAAATTGGGGCCCTGATCTCAGTTGTGGCCTCTGAGTGCAAGTGTAATATCAATAAATAATGATAATTACACACACAGGATATGAATCATCTTCAGGTAGTTGCACACATGTATTCCACTCAGGTCTGTGCATGCCTAGCTCACTGGAGCTGGAGAGTTTTTTGGAAGACTCCCCATTAAGTGGCATATGCGCCCGGCACGTCCTTGTGGCCCTCATTGAAGGTGTATCAGGGTGGCACTACTCAGACCCGTCCTCAGTTCCTTCTCGCTACCAGTGGCCTATATCTGAGCTCCCCGTTCAGTTTACCTTATGGGTTTTCTCTCCTGTGTAGCTAACTAGTTTAGTTTTTCCTTTATCTGTAAATAGTTCACCTGCAGTTTAGTGCCTTTAAGGGTTTTGTTTATTTTATTATAGTTTGGTTTATTTTTTAGTTAGTCTTGGTGCTAGGCACCATTGGTATGCAGTGTTCTCCAGGGTTTAAACTCTGCCTGTTGTGTGGGGCGTCTATTAAAAATCCATATTGCCTTTTTTGTCTGGGTAAGGGGCACATTAAAGAAAGGTGCAGTATCTGCTATTCTCTCAAAAAGAGAATGCAGATTTCCAGAAACCTGTACCTGAGACACTACCTGATGGAGTAGGCATTGAGGCCCACCTCAGATCTGGAGCATTTGACACCCCTTACACCAGCTAAGAGTATGTCTTTGATTGTCTCAGATTCCTGGGCCCTTACTCTTCTCCGTGGAGGAAGAAGGGTCGTTCTTCTCCAGGACCTTCCCACAAAAAGGTGCACAAGTCAAGGCTGGATGTCAGTTAAGAGCTCTTCTTTGGGGGGAGGAGAAAAAGACTCTAGATGTCATAATATCTTTTGGAGACTCATCTAGTACCAAAGGTAGAGCAAGGTCATGAACCCGTGAGCTACCCAGTACTGAATTTGGAGGATCTTAGTACCATACCATCAACTCCAGTACAGTCTGTGAGATGGCCGTTGAGTCCGGTACCAAAGAAAACTGTTTTGACACTGGCCTTTTTGGAACTGACAGCTTCAGAAGCTTATGAGACACCAAAGGATTTGCTGTGCTTCTCTTTTCCAAACTCTCCTGTTGTTCAGGAGATGGTTGCCTTGGTACCCACTTGAATACCGATGCTGTACTCTTCACAGTGGGCTTGCGATCATTCAGGTTGCCTATTGGCCTCCTATGTCCTGTGCTCTTCCCCAGTGACCATTTTGGAAGCCTAGAATGTCTCTCTTTCCCACAGACCTTTAGCACCGACCCGTGCTAAGAAGAGATATCCAGAGAGCTCAGTGACAAAGTTACCAGAGACACCCATTTTACAGGAAAAAGACACTGTTCCTCCAGAGCAGCTTGTGAATCACAGGAAACCATTTCATGAGGAGACTATTTTATCACAGGAGGATCCATCAGCTCCTGTTAACCTTGTCTCCCTTCACCAGATGATTCTAAGATCCTGGACAGATCTTCTACAGTTCCTGAATAGTTTAAATCTCATCAGGAGTGTTCAGGAAGAATGGCTACATCTTTGGGTATTCAAGCAGAGCTTGTACAAGAAAACACACACTATCTCTTCAAACTTCTCCAAGTATCCCTTTCTATTTGAGGCACTACTAGATCTAGCAAAGATTTTATGGCAAACCCTAGCCTCTGGCTCCTACAGCAAAGTTCATGGACAAGCACTATCAGGTCCCAATGTAAGGTTTTGAGAAGTTTTTTTCATTCTCTGTCGAACTCTCTAGTAGTTAGGGCCACCAATAAGAAATCATGATACAGAATATTTAAGTCAGCTCCCAAATTCAATGAACCCAAGAGATTTATTTGGGAGAAAAATTCACCTGTCTGCAAACGTGGGAGCAGATGCTTTTACCTAAATTTGACTTTGTAAGTTGGGATGCAATGACAAAATTTATTGAAAAGAAATTGCCTGAGAACTTGCAGGAGGAATATAAGGCTTTCCTTGCAGAAGGTTGCAGATCTGAAGGTTGTGGGCAATTTGAGTGAAAATGATCATTAAATGATACATTTCATGATTCTAAGGAATGTAAGGAGTGAGGGCAACAGAATAAGAACAATGGACATCAAATAAGTAGACTTTAACAGATTAAGAGAACTGGTAGATAAAATCCCATTAGAAAAAAAATTAAGAGAAAAAGGACTTCAGGAGGCCTGGAAGGTTCTCAGAGACAATACCAAAGGTGCAATAGCCAACTATCCTGATGTGAAGGAAAGATAGGAAGAATAGAAAGTGGCCATTGTGGCTCAATCAGGAGCTTTATAAAGACCTGAAAATCAAAAAAGGAATCCTATAAAAAGTGTAAACATGGACAAATTGCTAAAGATGAGTACAAAACAATAGCTTAAACATGTAGGTACAGTATTAGAAAGACTAAGGCACAAAATGATTTTCATTGAACAAAAGCATAAAAGCAATAAGAAGGAGTTCTATACATCCATTAGGAGCAACAGAAAGATGAAAGAAAATGTAAGTCCTCTACTAAGCGGGAAAGAAGAGCTAATAATAGAACATATCAAGAGGGCTGAGGTATTACCTATTTTGCTTCACTCTTCACTAAAGAAAGGTTAATGGTGCCAGATACTTACAATTCATATTAACAACATGGGGGGAAAGAATGCAAGCCAAAATAAGAGAGCAGATTAAGGAATATTTATAAGTATTCATGTCAGCAATGCTTGAAAAAATTCAACCTTTGAGAACTCATGGAAGACAGGTGAGGTCCCAGAAAACTGGAGAAGGGCACACATAATACCTGTCTTTAAAAAGAGGAACAAAGAGGAACCAAGGATTTATTGACCCGTCAGCCTAACTTCAATACCTGGTAAAATAGAGGAACAGTTTTTTAAATAATTAATATGTAAACATCTAGTGGATAGTATGGCTCTGTTATTGGATGTGTCAAGAACAAATCATGCCAAACCAATCTAATTTCCTTCTTTGACAGGGTTACTTACCTATTGGATGGGGGGAAGGTATAGATATGATATATCTTGACTTTAGTAAGGCTTTTGACACAGTTTGGTCTGACATTCTCTTAAGCAAAGTAAGGAAATGTGGTCTAGATGAAATTACTGTAAGGTGGGTGCACAACTGGTTAAAGAAGTGTACTCAAAGAGTAGTTATCAGTGGTTCTCTGTCAAACTGGGAGGTCGTATCTTGTGGATGACACCAAGCTGGGAGGGGTTTGAGTGCACTTTGGAGGACAAGATTAGAATTCAAAATGACCTTGACAAATTGGAAAATTGGTCTGAAATCACAAGTAGAAATTTTAAAGATACGCAAAGTACTACACTTAGGAAGGAAAAATCAAATGCACAACTACAAAATGGGGAATAACTGGTTAAGCAGTAATACTGCTGAAAAGGATCTGGGGGTTATAGTGGATCACAAATTAAATATGAGTCAACAATGTGATGCAGCTGCAAAAAAGGCTATCATAATTCTGGGGTATATTAACATGAATGCTGTATGTAAAACATGGGAGGTAATTATCTGGTTTTCTCAGCACTAGGGCTCAGCTGGAGTACTGTGTCCAGTTCTGGGCACCACACTTTAATAAAGATGTAGACAAATTGGAGGGAGTCCAGAGGAGAGCAACAAAAATTATAGAAGTTTTAAAAAACTTGACCTATAAGGAAAGGTTAAAAAAACTGGACATGTTTAATCTTGAGAAAAGAAGATAGGGGGTATCTGATAACAGTCTTAAAATATATGAAGTGCTATTATAAAGGGGATAATGATTAATTGTTCCCCATGTCCTCTGAAGGTAAAACAAGAATGAACTCAAGAGACCTGATTTATTTGGAAGAAAAATTAGTTCACCTTCTCTCTGCAAATGTACATAGTAAATCAGCTTAATCTGCAGCAAGGGAGATTTAGGTTAGATATTAGGAAAAACTTTCAAACTATAAGAATAGTTGATCTCTGGAATATCCTTTCAAGGGGGATTGTGAAATCCCCATCATTGGAGTTTTTTTAAGAACAGATTTGATAGGCAACTGTCAGAGACGATCTAGGTATACTTTGTCCTGCTCAGCACAGGGGGCTGGAGTAGACAATGTCTTGACATCTCTTCCATCTCTACATTGCTGTGATGTGCAGTGGCCAAGATCTCTCTCCAGTGCTCTTGATGTAGGAGACTCTTCTTCCAGAGTGATGGCACCCAAAGAAGAGAATTTCAAAGCAGGATAGTCCTCAGTGATGTACCCTACATCTCCCATCCCCCCATTTGTGGACAGATCATCCCATTTCATCAGTGTTTGGGAGTCTATAATGATGAACAAATTGGTCCTAATCACTGTGTGACTGGAATATTCTATTTGTTTTTATTCAATCCTGCATCATGCCATTCCCCGTCCCTCTTCAGGGACCTCTCTTATGTGTCTTCAACAGTTACAGACTCTACTCCATCTAGGGGCTGTAGAAGAAGTTCCCCCTCAACATCGGGGCCGGAGAAGAGGTTATTTACAATACATTCTCATTCTCAAACTGAAGGTTGTGGTTGTCTGAGACTCATTCTAGATCGTTGAAATCTCAACAAGTCCCTCAGTCCCTCAGAACTGATTATTCCTTCCGTAGAACACTACCGTTTTGCTGCCCTCAATCTGCAGGACACCTACTTCTATGTGATAGTTTTTCTGAGTAACAGGAAATTTCTAAGATTGATGATAAACATTATCGGTACACAATACTTCCCTTTGACCTGTTGTCAGCCCTGCTATTATTCACTGAATGCATGGCAATAGTGGCAGCCTCGCAGAGACAAAACAGGATCCATGTCTTCCCTTACCTGGACAGTTGGTTAGTTCAGGGTAGATCAGAACAACCAGTTCTCCATGACATCCAGTACATTCTTCACCCTTTCAATCATCTGGGTCTCTCAGAAAACAAAGGGAAATCTGTGTTTGTCCCAGCACAGAAAATTTAATTAATTGGGGGCCCTTCTGAGCTCTATGAATTCGATTACCTATCTTCCCCAGAAAAAAATATTGGACCATTCATCAGCTGTGCACTTCACTTGACTCACACTTCACCAGCACAGTCCAGGCCTGTCTTATACAGCCTTGGTAGGGGTTGTGAGGCCGTGCAGGGCACAAGTGGGTAGTGCTGCAGAAAACTCTCTAGCTTCTGCACTGTGGGTGTGTGCACATCTAAGTAGAATATACTTATGCAACACAGCTCAAAGAACAGTAGTTGAACACAGTTAAGTAACCATTTTTGTGTTTTTGAAAAAGCTTTTGTCCCAAATCAGAACAAAATGTCAAACGTTACATTTTTCACAAAAAGGATTTTAAAGAAAAATTCTGTTTCAAGAGAAGCAAAGTGGAATTTTTCAGCTTTACGGCTACTTCAGGGAAGGATCTTCTCAATTTCACAAGTGAAATTGTGAAACTTGCAGTCCAGCTGCCAAAGAGGCAGAGAGCCCAGGCACTCTGCTTCCCCTCCAAACCTCGCAGATCCAGAAGATGCTGCCTGTCCCCTGGAGCTTGGGGCAGGGGGAAGATAGAGAAGCAGAGCAACTTGCCATTGTGCCTTGCCATCCACTGGAGCTGCGGAGGTGGGGAGGCAGAGCACCTGGGCACTGTTCTCCAGGAGCTACAAAGGAGGCAGAGGACTATGGATCTCTCCAGTTCCCAGAGCTATGGCAGGTGGGATGGCACAGCACCCCCAGCTCTGTGCCTCTTTGTCCTCCAGAGCCAATGGGGAGGTGGGAGGTAGAGCACCTTGGCCTCCAAAGCCCTCTGGGAAAGCTTTAGTCAATTTCACTGAGAAAAAGTGAAATTGACTAGAGATTTCCAGGGTTGAGGCACAGCTAGGGAGCCATCATTTCAATTTTCCAGACAGAAAATTGAAATTTTTTTGCAGAAGATACCGGTTTTGTGAAAAGGGCATCTTTTATCATAAAATCATTCTGACCAGTTCTTGTACTGACTACAAGTTCCTTGCACTAGCCAGTATGAAACTTTGAATCCCATGTATACTGTCACAAAAACGGACTATAATGTTTGATTCTACTTCTGTTTAAAAGAAAACTGAGAGCTAACATAAGAAACATAACTTATTTTGTCAAGAAATGTAAGTTCTAATGGGAATATGCTTTCCAGCGTAGCTATGATTATTTGTTAAGCATTAACAGTGTACTTGGCAGTGTACACAAGATTTAAAAAATGGAAATATTCTCTGTCATCTGATCTTTCTCCTTATTTCACCATTTTTCCCATCTCTTTCATCTGATGATTGTGATGTGTGCTATTAATAAGGCAGTTTTGGAGGAAGAGTTGACTTGTGTAATTTACTCTCTAGCAGAATTTGATAGATGTTGGTTTGGACCTAAAGAGAACTTTAAAAGTTTCATAATCATATGGTAACAGAGTGCTAACATTAAAGTAGTGAAAATGATCCGTTTGCATTTATTCTAACCTTAATAGTTATGTCAAAATGACTAACATAATTAGAGCATTTAGGTTTTTGCCTCAGTATAAGCCATAATGGAAAGCCAGCAAGTGTATGCTAGATTCTTCTGCACTCTATCATGTCTAGACATATATTTTATCCATGTATTCTGTATTGACAGCTTATGGGTGGTGCCCACTATTACCTAGTTTATAGCATGATCCAGGCTTTCAACCAGCAGAGATGTAAATGACTGATTTAAAACACAGTGCCATATAATTTTGCAAGACAGGAATGGGAAATATGTAACTCTTCATCATGTGGGATGATGTAATTCCACATATTGTAACAGAATCTATTTTTTTCTTTGCCACATACATATTAGCTAAAACAGTAAGACATTTCTGCATTATTTCATTGTGGGCTAAATCTTACTTCCTTATTCAGGCAAAAATCAATGGGAGATTTGCCAGAATAGGATTATCAGAATTTCTTAAACTGAGAAGTGAATTTATATTTGAGCAGAAAATTAAAGTAATGCATTTGAATTTAATGCTTTTATGAACTATTAAATTAAATGACACTTTTCTTCACATTTTTACTTAAAATGTTTAAGAGCTGGAAAGATAGAAGGGAAAAAACTTGAATGCCCGTTTCTTAAATGTCTGTTCAGTCCAATTCAAGGTTCTAATTAGAATGAGTTTGGTGGTTATAGGCCACCACCCACATAATTAGATCACTTCATCATTCATCTGATGAGAGGTCTTGGCTTCAGACAAACTCAAGTCATAGCTGCAGTGAAGAGCATGAGTGAATTACCTCTTTTGCTCAAAATAATGTCTTGCCTTTTGAGTTAATTCAAAAGTCACTGGAAGGCCTTTTTGAAAGAAAGCAAAATACATTAGTTTGTAGCCTGGTTAGTGTATGCTTCACTTCAAGGCCCTGATTGTAGGCTTTGCTGTGTTATTGACTAGCTTATGTAGTTTTGCACCAGTATAATGCCATTAATTTCAATGGCATTTCTCCTGATTTATTTGGGTGAAAGATCAGAATTACTTTTTCACATCTATGAAGATAGAGTAATCCAGAAACTGTAGTAAATATGGTGCTTGTGTGAATTTGAAAAATCTGAAGGTACTTTACAAACTTATTAATCAAGCCTACATAAAATCTAAAAATTATAAGTTACAAAATTGTCAACAGTTGGTTAAGATAGAGCAATTCAGCTTTAATGTCCATTGTAATGAGCCCTTTTCATATCATTTGTTTTTCAAAGGAGCTTCATTCAAAGAACATTACAAAACTGGAGTTGATAATTTATAGACTAGAATATCTAAATATGACTATAAATAGTGCATTCAAACCATAAATATTTAAAACCGGAAACTGTCTAGGGCATTGTGTCCATTACTCAAGTTTAGCAATTTGAATTTAGAGTGCAGATCCCAGTGGTGAGTCATTCTAATATAATCTGATATGCCCATTAATTTATTCAGTGTTAAATGTTTCCAATGAGACCTTAAAAACTGAGGTTCTGTCTGCTGTGCGTGGACATTGGCATTTTTCATAAGAGTATGGTTTTCCCTCTTATCTTTGGCCAAAGCTTCCCTTCATCTCCCTCCTCCCCACAATCTGTCATACAGCATGTGCTGCAGAACTTAGATGCTCTCCCCTACCCCAGCATTGGCAGCACTTCAGTGATGCTGCATGCATCTTGCTGACACAGCCCTGTTCTTCCATCTCTTTATTGCACCTGCTTGTGTCTCATTTTAATTAGACAGTGAGCACTTCAGAGAGCTCTATTTGGGCTTCCAATCTAATGTGATGAGACCCTAACCTTGATGGGGCCTTTAGGTGCTACCATAATAAATAGTATGGTTTGGTAAATGTTCATTGTTTAATGATTCCCATAGCCTAGAAGAGTTATGTCCAATCCTCAAGTGCAGTCTGATTGGAACTGAAATACAGCAAGTGTTTAATAGTGTACAATGACACTAATAAAAGATTGTTTAGGACACAAAGTGAAGGATACTGTATGTAACTGAAATTACTTGGAGCCAGAAGGAGTATTCTCCTGAAAATAAACACACACACACACACACAGTACATTCCACGTGTATCTATCTTACACAAGATTGCGTTTTATTCTATTTACTAATGCACATTTCTCTTAAAGAGTCTGCGTTTTATTCTATTTACTAATGCACATTTCTCTTAAAGAGTCTGATCAGTAGTATATCTTATTTTATTATCTCAAATTCTCCTTCCCTAGAGAGAGCTTAGCTTTTGTTTTGACCTACAATAATTCAGGCTAGAATTAGCATGTATTGGAGGGGTCTGGAAATCTGTTTTAGAAACATTTTCAAATTCCTTCAGCCTATGCCCTTATATGTTTGCAATAGACTATTTCTCCTTTTAAAATCATGGTATTGAGTTTTGGAATTTCCTGATGAGAGAAATATCAGGATGCTGACAATCCTCTTGTTCTGGTTGTCCTGCACTCCACTCCTGTACTCGTAGGTAATACTTACATGCCTATATTATTTATTACTGTCCGCATCAGTCAGATTGTGTACTGAAGTAACTGATTGTGAGATAAGACACTAGGAGTTTCAGAAGGACTTAGTTTCAGACAATCACAGATTATAGACCCCAGTGTAAATACATCTGTAAAAGGATTTACGCTGTGGCTCAAAGTGTTAAAGATAAGAACAAGTAAAAGATAATTCAAAGAGCTAAATACAGTTTCTTTGCAGTTAAAGACTTTTTTGTTGATTAATATTTCTAGTTATAAATATCTTTTTTTAACTTACAGAACTGAATACTAATTGATCCCTCTTTATAGGAAGTACCACAGAAAATTTGGGGCAAGGACTGATTTTATTTGTGCCTTGTACAGTGCTAACCACATTGTATGTACATAACAAATAATGAATGTAATCACTTCAAGTAGTTTTTAATGGCACCTACTGTGCATGCAAGCATATATATGCATGTGTAATATACAATACAATCAAATAGTAAAGTTAATAAAGAACTTCCACTTCTTCTTCGAGTAGTATGCCTATGGCTGCTCCACTGTTGTTGTGTTTGCGTCCCTAGGCTGCTGATTGGAGAACGTTGGTAGCAGCCTGTCCAGCATGCGCTGCTCCCTGCCTGCCATGAGGCAATTCACTCCTTAGTTCCTTCTCAACTGCCCCTGGCTTGAGACGGAGCTAGAGCTGTCCATTCGTGGATCGTTAACGCTCTTAGAATTGCTCATTTTAGATTATTTTGAAGTCCTTTTTCTTTCTTTGCTTCATTTACATTTTATTTTAGCAGTTGCCTTTAAAATAAAAAAAGACGAAGAAGAAAAGAAAATAACTTTGTATTCCGTCAACTCCCTGTGGGGGGAGGCCCCCCTGAACAAGGGTATGCCCGGCTCCCCAGGCTTCAAAAAGTGTCTCAGGTGCAAGTAATCTATCCCCAGTGACTGATGGTCACTTAGTGTGTTCGCTGTCTGGGAGAGAAACACATTTCACAGAAGTGTGGTTTGTGTCTATGTTGTGCCCAGATCCAGGAAGGACAGAGAACTGAGACTCAAACTCCTACTCATGGAGTCATCTCTTCAACCTCTGGAGTCCCAGTGGGATCCCCCACCACAACCCTTCTCTTCAAAGGGAAATGAACTCAGAGAGATGCCTGTAAGCCAACCACGTAAGGCCTCTAAGAAAGGTCGATGAGTCCCCATAGCAAGCCCCAATCGAGCTGGAAATGATCCCCACTTCAGTCAGAATCATCAGTACCAACAGCACCAAAGCGGTCTATATCCAGTACCCAGGGCACGTGCAATACTGAACTGGCAGAACAGATCAGAATGCCTGGTACTGCGGGGGCGTGAGGAACATAAGTCTCTGTTGGTATGGTCATCAACATCGGTACTGCCGAAGATATGCCAGGCACGGACGGACCCTGCTAACAGGTCCGTGTGTCTGACTCCGTCGGTACAAGTCTCTCAGCACCGACAGCCTCTGCCAGTACTGACACCTTCTGCTCCGACAGATTTCTGCTGTGAAACAGATCTCTCTTCTCTGCTCAGTACCGACATCCCAGTACCGAATTCACCCAGAGCCCTTGCTCGCTGATGACCTCTTTGCCACACACCTTTTCGTCGTCAAAATCAGAAAGTGAGCAAGAGGACCTTGCTTCCCAATACTCTTCTCACCAACCATACAGAACTCAGTTCCATTATGGTCACTGGCCATCTCTTTGACCCACAGTCTCCCTGATGTGGGCAACTCTGGTACCAACCACTGGCCCTTTCCCACCACTATGGCCATCCATACTTGGACCCCAGGCTGGCCCAAATGCAACAAGTCTCCATCACCTCTAGTGTGGCCTATCAACAGCCGAAGAAGTACGCCACTTAGGCCGCTGCCTCAAGGGCATCTGAGCTCCCCGAGCAGGCAAGGGTGGAACCAGAGGCCAAAGTTGAGGAGGAACCCTCCAATCTGCTTCTCGTCATCAGATGAGATGATGATGTGTCCCCCTCAGCCCACCATCTATAGCAGATGACTTTAAACTGTTCCAGGACTTGGCTCAGAGGGTGGCAGAGGCACTCCAAATACCTTTACAAGAGGAGTCTGAGTCACACCACAAGCTGGTGGACATTCTACATGCCTCCACTTTTCCAGAGTGGCCTTCCATATTAATGAGGCTATACTGGACCCTGGTAAGGGGATATGACAGACCCCTGTGTCCATCCTACCAACTTGTAAGAGGGTGGACAAGAAATACTATGTGCCAGCAAAGGACACAGAATTCCTTTTCTCACATCCGCCTACCAGTTGGCAGTCAATTCTAAAGGCCAACAACATCAGTTCAAGTCCACTGGAAGCACCTGGACCTGTTTGGCAGGAAGGCCTGCTCTTTGGCTACCCTTCAATTCAGAGTGGCAAACTATCAAACCCTGTGGGCGAACTATGACTACCAGAACTATATGAAGCTTAGTTCTTTTATTAAACACTTCTCCAATTCTCACAAGGACCAATTTAAAGCCTTGGTTAACAAGGGCCAGCTGGTGGCAAAAAAGGCTCTCCAGTCTGTACTTAATGCAGTTGACATGGCAGCACATTCTATTTTGACTGCCATGGTGATGAGACAGGCCTCGTGGCTTCATCTCTCTGGTGGTGCAAGTGACAGTAGAGGACTGACACATTGAGGATAAAATTATTTATGCAAAGACTGATACCGCTCTCCACACGTTAAAAGATTCAAGGGCCACTCTTTGATCCTTTGGGATCTTTATACCCGGCTATAAAAGAAAATACAGCCCTTAGCAGCCATTCAAGCCTCAGTCACAATACTCATCCCAGTATCCATCTCAATACTCTCAGAGTTCATATGAACCCCAGAGGAAGAATCCCAAGTTCCCCAGGCAAAAGACACTGGGGATCTCAGCAAACTTCCTCTCAGCCCTCAGAGACCATTTTGACTGGTTGGCCCATAGAAAACTCTCCTCACTTCATGCTGGAAAACCCTACCCATCCCTTCAGAGACCATCTCTCCCCATTCCACAGCACTGTGAATGGATAACCTCTGACAGATAGGTGCTGGAGATCATCCGAGGTGGATACTCTATTCATTTCTTCACACCCCACCCCCAAATACCCTTCCCCATCCACTCTTCAGGAACCTGTCTCACGAGAGCCTGCTACATCAGGCGATATACCACCTCCTCAGCATAGGAGCCATAGAGCCAGTGCCCACACATCTAAGGATTAAAGGATTCTACTCTTATTTCCTCAAATTGAAGAAAGAAGGGGGTTGGAGATCTATATTGGACCTCGGAGCGCTCAACAATTTTATCAAGGCGCAGAAGTTGAAGATGCTCACATTACCAACATCATTCCAGCATTAGAAAAAGGAGACTAGTTCTCGGCTCTCGACCTCCAAGATGCATATTTTTACATCTCAATCGTACCAAGCCACAGACGTTACTTCAGGTTCACACTAGGCTAAGACCACTACCAATACAGAGTATTCCCTTTTGTCCTCTCATTTGCCCCCTGAGTATTCTCCACAGTCCTCTCACTAGTGGTGATCCATTTATGAGCTCAAGGCATCATGATTTATCCTTACCTGGACGATTGCCTTCTCAGGGCACGGTCCTTCACAGAGGCCTATCGAATCTCACAGACCGCACTGGACCTGTTTCGGAATCTGGGCCTACAGATCAATGAACAAAGTGGTCTTTAACACTGGCCCAGAAGTGGGAATTCATAGGAGCTGACCTCGACTCCATTCAGGTGAAGGCGCTCCTCCCATATCACAGTTTTCTCAGTCTCTTCTCGTTGATAGAGACAGTACAATCCAGCCCCCAAATTTCAGCTCCTGGGGCATATGGCCATAGGCACATCAGTTATTGCTCATGCAAGACTACGCATGAAATGCATCCAAGCATGGTTCGTTTTGATTTTCAGGCTGCACAGAGAAAATATAATTACTATCGATGCCCACCAAGGTCAAACAATCCTTGAGCTGGTGGAAGGACGCAGTAAATGTCTGTATGGGAATCTTGTTTGTTCAGTCTTCTCCATGTCTACTCCTGACCACCGATGCATCCCTCATAGGATGGGGTGCGCATCTCTATGGTCACACAATATGGGGCAAATGGTATCCGGTTGAGACATATGTCCACATCAGTATGCTCAAACTCAGGGCGGTCAGAAACATGTGCACTCACTTCCTTCTGCTGATCAAAGACATGCACACAAGGGTCATAATGAACAATTTGGCCTGCATCTATTACATAAACTGTCAGGGAGGTGCCAGGTCTCACTCCCTGTGCATAGAAGCACTAAAACTATGGAACTGGTGCATCTCCCACAGTATCTTAATATCAGTGGCCCACTTACCAGGAGTACACAAGACTGCAGACAGGCTCAGCCACAAATTCCCACAAGACCACAAATGGGAGATTCAGTGATACCCTATAATGTATTCCAGAAATGGGGGACACCAATAATAGACCTATTCGCTACATACCAGAACAAGAAATGTTGACAATACTGCTCCATAGCAGGGATCGGACGATACTCTATGGGAGACATTCTGCTCTCTCCATGGGACAAGGACCTTCTTTATGCCTGGCCCCCATTCCTTCTGATACTGAAGGTCCTGTTAAAAGTGAAAAGAAAAAGAGAAAATATTCTGATTGCTCCCACCTAGCCCAGACTGACATGGTACCCTTACCTGTCACAGCTGGCTCTATGTCCACCGATGACTCTTCCAATCATTCTTTACCTTCTTTGATAGGTGCACTCTCCATCCCAACCTGCAGATTCTATGGCTCAAAGTCTAGCTCCTTCATGGGTCCAGCACATCCAGACATCTTGCTCAGAGGAAGTACAGGAGGTGCTATTGCACAGTAGGAAAGAAGCTACTTGCCATACCTATCCACAGAAATGGAAGAGATTCCAGATCTGGTGTCAGCCCAAAGGTGTAATTCCTGATACTTCCATCCTACCAGTGATCCTAGACTACCTGTTGACTCCCAGGAAATCGGGTGTCTCTATCAGGTCACTGAAAGTTCATCTATCAGCGATTGCATCTTTCCATGAACAGGTAGAAGGATACTTGATCTTTTCACATCTGACTATGAAGAGGTTTCTCAAAGGCACAGCGAACCTCTTCCCACAACCCAGATTTCCCACTCCTTCATGGGATCTCAATCTAGTATGAATGGTCTGAGTAGGCCACCATTTGAACCCACGGCCACTTGTTCATTAACTTACCTTTCCATGAAGACAGCATTCCTCATCGCCATCACCTGTGCAAAAAGGATTGAGGAAATAATGGCTCTGATGGTGCATCCCCTTTTCGCTGTGTTCTTCCCTGACAAAATCATGCTTAGATCACATCCGAAGTTCACTCCCAAGGTGACTTCCACATTTCACATAATCAGCTTATTCAACTTCCAGCCTTTTATCCCAAACCTCATCAAGATAATAGGAAGGGTCTTCCTCCATGCACTTGATGTGAGGTGAGTCTTGGCCTTCTATTCGGACAGGACGAGAGCCTTCAGAAAATCTCAGAGATTCTTCCTCTCTGTTGCAGATAGGTCAAAAGGTACAGCGATTTCAACTCAGAGATTCTCTAAGTGGGTCTCAGGCTGTATTATATTCTTTTACCAATTGCATAACGTAACACCCCCATCTTCAATTACGTACATATTCTGTGAGCTCACTCTCCTCGTCTGTCACTTTCTCCAAGGGTATCCCTATATCATAAAATTGCAAAACAGCTACTTGGGCATCTGCACACACCTTTACAGACCACTATGCCATCCTGCGGGATTCGGCTGCTGAGACCAAATTGTGTGCCACAGTACTGTCATTCATATCAGACTCGACTCCAAAGTTCCAGGCTCCAGTGGTGGGCACTGTTCAGGAGTCACCTACAGTGGAGCGCCCATGGGGACACTACTTGAAGAAGTTACTCAGGAACGATGTAGTAACAATGGTTGTGCAGTGACGATGGTTCTTCGAGATGTGTTCCCATCTGGGTGCTCCACAACCCACCCACCTCTCCTTTACTACGGAGTTCTAGCATTTGACTCTTTGGTAGAGAAGGAACGGACAAGGATTGCCCATGCACACTGGCTAGCATTGAGGCATGCAGGGAGCACCGCGTGTGCGGGCAGGATGGACTGCTACCAAAGTTCTCTGATCAGCAGTGCAGCAGCTCAGACACACCTACAGTGGAGCATCCACAGGGGGACACATCTCTAAGAACCATTGTTACTGCACAAGGAGAGTAACATCATCTTCACAGTGGATGAAAGATGCTATAAAAATATAAAATCATTAACATCAATGGCCCCAATTAAGCAAACCACTTAAGCAGATGCTTAAACCTATTCCATTCAGCAAAGCACTGAAGCAAATTGCCATATCTTTTTAAAAACTTTGATAAAGCTGGTCCTGGGACTACTGGTTTCCAGTGCTCACTGATGAAAAAGAAAAGAAAATGTATGGAACATTACTGGCATGCCAGTGCTTGGCCGTAGCTTGAGACTAAAACACTGAAATAGTGGCAAGTAGATTTTTTTTGGGTGGCGAAGAGAGATGAAACTTTTAAAAATACTATACAAAGAGTAGCAGTACAGATGAATAAATTAATATGATTCAAAGGTCCCCATAAAAATGTATTGTTGCATATGCTATAGGAGATTACTAAGATAAATTGTACAGGAAATATAGAAAAGCAAGGGTGCTTCAGGCATCCCACATCAAATGTATAAAGATTTTTCTTTGTTCTGCAAGCCATCTTTCTTAATTGGGAAGGTACCTGGAAGTTTAGTCTTGATTATTGTCAACATTTTCTGCATATTCCAACCCAAAATAGTAGAAGTGTCTACATTAGTAAACTGGTTGGGAATAAATGCTACAAAATTTAGTTCCAGATACATAATTTGCATGCATTACAGGTAAAAATTTCAAAAACACCTCAGTGACTTAGAAGCCTTTTTTAAAGAGATTAGGCACTTGAGAGATAAAGTCTCAATGAAAATCAGGCTTCTGTGAATGAAATCCTGGACCCATAAAAGTAAATGTGATTTTTGGCATTGATTTCATTTTGGCCAGGATTTCACCCTTAGTGCAGAAGTTACTTCTCAAAATGAAATTTAGGCTTTTAAGTCGCTTAAGTGCTTTTGAAAATTGTATCCAAGATGTTTATCATCAGTTACAGATGAGTTAAATATATAGTTTAATCACACAGAAAAAAATCTAATTAAACCATTTTGGTTTTTTCTTTTTCACTTATAAAATATGAATATTACTCTTGTGTGTTAAACAGTTATACGGTTACTTTTTCTTCTTCTGATGTATTTTTGGGTATTGTTATCTATTACTTCTTATTCTATAATATAAACACTTTGTATTCAGAAAATATGAATGATTATTCTATAAAAACACTAGGAAGTCAGGTCTCAGTTTGAAAATCTTGTTCCCTTCCCCTCACCCCAAAGTTCCTCCTTTCAGATTTATGAAAGAAAACATTTCTTTCTGTAAAAGGTTTTTGTATGCCAGCATCTGGAAGTGTTTATTTCAGTGGCGTGTAATCTATCTGTGGATTTAGTTAGCACCAGACCCCCTTTTGTGTACTTCTGACTTAAAATTTTTATAAATGATCTTGTTGAATTTGTGCCAGCATGCACATGGTTTGGCTGATTGCTGCATATATCCTTTACCTGCCAGTCACCTTTGATTTATATTTCTTCCCCTCTGCTTTTGCCTTCCAAAAATGGTGCCACTGAACTGTCCTCTAAATCATCTTATTGGATAAATTACTCCAAGATTAGATGGTACATTTTTGGCTGCTGTAGGGACAGAATGCAGTCCTATACTCCATCCTTACCCACTTTCTGTAGAACCATTTAGGAAGGCGTATTGGACAAGGGAAACTCAAGCTGTCGGTACTTCTTTGTTACTAACAATTTTTAAAATACTGTGCAAAATGCTGTGGATTCGTGCAGTATTTTATTGGAATAAATAAATAGTAGAGATCCCTTGTTCAGTATTCCTCTCTAAATGGGACTATTCCTGAGAATAAGATCTATATGATTGGCCTCTAGGATTAATATTCAGAAGAACTGCATATACAGGCTTTGAATTTATGACCATTTTAAAGCATTTAATTTGAAAAGGATTTAAAAGTCTATTTAGTACACATGACAGTATTTTTGATATTTCGAAGCCCCATTGCCCTCTCTATATTCAACAGCTAAACGCTTTCAGGATGACAAAGGTTTTGTAAGCTTTACATAATGACATTACTAATTTGGAGGGTTTTATGACGTTTCCTGGAGAAAAGCAGGTGGCTTGGCAGTAATTTAAAAGTTTCACTATTTGTGGTAGCAGTTTCAAGGGGTTTCATATTTCTAAAGAGACCAAACAGCATATTGCTTAAGAGTATCTGACACAATGATGTATCATTCTGGACTAAGTTTCCAGGAGTTCAATGGTCATTAAACATGTTGTTTGACTTTACATTACAGTTTCCCAGCTGTCTCTTCTGGGGATAGTCTTAACACTCAAAGAGAATGTAGTAATGAAAGAGTTAGCACGTAGTGCTGATGAAACAGTAAGTTGCCTAGATAATTTTATTAAACAGGAACATAGATTTTTAGATAACACAAAAATGTCATTTAAGTACATTTGAAAAGAACTGGTTCATTTTCTGTGGAGCACTGGGAAAGTATTTACAAATGATCTGGATAACATTTGATATCCTGTGGGGACATTTAAAATTCTTGGATTGCACATACATCAGTGTCTGAACACACAACACAGTACAGGAATTGTTGCAAGCAGCATATGGCTTCTAGGCAGCATAGATGTGGTCCTGTTCAGGCAGGAGATATTGGCATAAAGTGACTCTGCACATGAAGTTTGCACTACAGGAATGCAAAAATCACATTGTACTGTCTTTTCACACACATAGTGCTGGCAGTGCAAGTGCTTGTTTAGTTACATGTGTGCAGCTTGCTCTTTCACGTGAATGCAGGATCTCATCATTCATTATTTTAGAGTCATATCTCACAGTAAAAGAACTTCTGGTTTGGCTGTTTGAGAAATTTTACTGAATACATTAGTGAGGAAAGAAGCACAGACAAGATATCTATAAAGTGCACATTAGCTGCAACTCTCCTAGGAAACAAAACAGCTCTTAATGTTGTAAACCATTTATAACATTTAAATGTTCAGAATAGCCCTGTTTAAATACGTATAAATATATATATATATGGCCAGATTTTCATTATCACCAAAGTCTCAGTCTGATAGTGTAAAAGGACCTTAATATGGGAGTATGTTACACTTACTCTCACTTTAAGTTCCTTTACACTGTTGGAATGATGTAGAAGATCATAATATAAATGAAACAGAAATTCTGTGGTACTAGCCCAAAATACACTACAGCAACACAGATGAACACTTCATGACTATTTGTAGACTAGTATTGTACTAATGCAAATACAGTCAGATATCCGAAGGAAATAGTAACTCAATATACACTTTAGACATTTCAGGAAGTTATATTAAAGTTAGGTACCTACAATCTATGCATAGAATGTGCATGTTGAACTTAAATTAATTTTTAAAAGATAGTGCAGATGCATCCATAAAATGTGTATATTCTGGTTATGCACTGTCAGAACAATAAATAAATAGTAAATAACTGCTAAGCAATTTGAGATTCTGATAAAGAATGGAAATCATTCTTTTCTTGCCTTTAGTTAAGAAAATAGTCTAGCTTCCCAGTTATTTTTATATTTTGGTGAGTCTGTTAGTCCCTGTTAGTCTTAGGATAAAAACATTATGTACTTGGACATCAATGGCTATTAGGCAAGATGACTGGGGACACAACCCCATCTTTTGCGTGTTCCTTAACCTCTGACTGCCAAAAGCTAGGACTGGATGACAGGGGATGGATGACTGGATAATTGCCCTCTCCTGTTCATTCTATCTAAAGCATCTGGCACTAGTCACTGTCTGGAGATGGGATGCTGGGCTAGATGGACCTTTGTTCTGACATAGTATGGCCGTTCTTATGGACTGTTATGCAATATAATATATGTTGACATAGTTACAAGTCTGTACATTTCCTTCAGCTTCTCCTTGATATAATGATCATTCATTTATGTCTTTGTCTTTCTTCTTGAAAGATCCCAAAGCACTTTACAAATTTAAACAACACATAGCAGTCAATTAGTCCTTCACTGAGATCAAGCCAAGTCTAAGATGAAATGCAGCAGCAATGTAATGGTACACAGAAATGCCACAGATGTGTTTAGGACAGGAAGTGAACAATCTAGCTGAAACAGCAGGGGAATTTCAGAAACCTAGAATATAATTGCCTGAGTTGGAATTAATGTCCCTGTTTTAAGAAAATTCCCATGGAACCTTTAGTTTCTACAGGTGGTCAGGAATTTGGTTTTACATCTCATCTTATTTCTAGGACTAGAAAGACATGTACTTTTGTGTTCAGCTTGGATACACCAACTCTCCTCAGAATCCCCAAAGGAGGAATACCAGAAAGTTTAGCACTGTCTAGTAGTTTTAAAACAAATCTGGGAGACAGAAGTTGTATTTTATACTCTGAATTCTGTCACAAATTGCTTTTCTTTCTGTGACTGTTTCTTCAGCTGTAAAATAGGGATGATAGTGCCCACTTCAGAGAGTTGAAGGCTCAAAACAACTCTCTGAAGTGGGCATTATCATCCCTATTTTACAGCTGAAGAAACAGTCACAGAAAGAAAAGCAACTTGTGACAGAATTGAGAGTATAAAATACAACTTCTATATGTAAAATTTAATCCTACAAAGGGATTAAGAGACTCTTACACCATGCAAGTTCTGCTGAAAATTCCAACTACATACATCACTTGCAGGATCAGGTGCTGAATTTGGATATGGCTTTAGCGTTGCTTTATTTCACAAGACACACATGAGCTGTAATCATACTTCCCATTTGGGGCACTTGCCACTGAGAGATTCCTGAAAGGTGCTAAAGTGCCCTCAACTATGATCAAAGTAAGTGGGATTCAGGTGCTCGTCCCTTTGCAATACTGGGCCCTTTTATTGTAACTGTATTCCATGGGCAAAATTCTGCCCCAAGAAGCACATGAAACCAATAGAGCTGCATGCTTCAGCACAACTACAGCTAGAAATGTGTCACTTTGCAAGTAGTATACACATAATGCTCAAATAAGTAAAACTCCTAGAAGGATATGGGTGAGCTGGAAAGCAGCAGACAGGATGATCTGGTAAAGTAGGTTTGGAGCCTTTGAGAGCCAAGTTTTAGATTTTAATCTTTTACCGATGGCTTTTACGAATGTTTTATATCGTGACCTTAAGATAATCGATTCTAAATCTAGCTTTTATGACAAATATTTAGATTCTTTTGATAATCCATATTTAATAGAATTTAATAATATTAATAATAATAATACCAATTTTAATAATTTACAACATGATTTTATGGAAAATAGAAAAATATTTTAGGAGATAATTTTAATACAAATTTTATGAATACAGCTAGTTTTAAAGAGAGTAGTTCATTTAAAGAGGGAATATTTTATTTAGAATATCCCGTAGATTGTTTTAATTGTCCTATATGTTCACAAATTTTAGCTAGTTTCGGTAAATGGGTGAAGCATATAAATAATGTACATAAAAGCACTTCAATAAGAGTTATTTGCAAAAAATGTGGTAAACATTCGCAGTTCCATAACATAGCTTGCCACTACCCCAAGTGCAGGCCCAAGGAGGTGGATAACTCAGAGAAGAAGTATGCCTGCACGGTCTGTGGGTGTGCCTTCTACACTCGCTCGGGGCGGAGTCAACACATCAGACATAGGCATCCCGCGGTGAGGAATGAGGAAAGAAAGGAAGCTAGAGTGGTTGGGAAAACAATTCGCTCTCGGGTATGGACAGAAGAGGAAATTGAATTATTGATTCAGCTTGAAATAAAATATGCGGGGACTAGAAATATTAATAAGTGTATAGAAAGTGAATTAAAAACAAAAACAAATAAGCAAATATCAGATAAGAGGAGGGACCTGGCCAAGAATAAGGTTAAAAAGGATGAAGATTCTATGGTTTTATGGGAAGAGGGCGGAATGGGAGATATTTTAGAAGATATTCCTCCACGTGAGAAAATTAAATCCTTAAAAGATAAAATTTTAATTGATAGGATTTTAACAGGAGTTAGGTGTAATGGGGCTCGTATTTTAGAGAAATTGGATTTTATTGAACAGCAATTAAATGCTTCTGCCACTGTAGCAGAAGGTTGGGGATTATTTGAGGAATTATGTAAATTATTGATGAACTCTCCTCATGAAGATGTAGAGAATTTGGAAAATAATAAAGAAAATAATATACAGAATGATAATGGGAAACAAGGAAGAAAAGTGGGTAAGCCTCCTGATAAATATAATAGAAATAGAAAATATGCTGGGAGAAAAGCTAAATTTAGATTCTATCAAACCCTCTTTGAAAAAGATGAGAAAAGGTTGGCTAGGATCATTATGGGAGAACCTGATAAAGCGACGTGTAAGATAGCAGTTAAGGAGATTGAAACCTATTATAAAGAAATTTTGGGTAGAGAAGGACATGGGAATACCAGAGGATGGCCAAAAGTAAAAGAAATGGTAGATAATGAAATTTTAAATTGGCCTTTATCAATTGATGAAATTAGAGAAGCCTTAAGAGAGATTGATAATAGTAGTGCTCCTGGACCAGATGGAATTAAGGTTAAGGATTTATGGGATATTTATAATTTAGACAGTAGGATTTTAGTAAGGATTTTTAATATTTGGTTTTTAAATAGACAGATTCCAGAGTGTTTTAAAGGCAATCGTACGATCCTAATTCCTAAAGTCAAGGATCCACCAGAGTTGAAGAAAATATCATCTTGGAGGCCATTGACTATTGGTTCGATTTGGATTAGGTTGTATACAAAAATTTTAGCTAAAAGGTTATCAAGTGCTGTTAAATTATGCCCCAGACAAAAAGGTTTTATCGCAGCCTCTGGCTGTGAGGAAAATATATCGATTTTAGAAAAGTTAATTAAAGGGGCCAAGAAAAATAAAGATGAAATAGCTGTTGTTTTTATTGATCTTGCTAAGGCATTTGATTCGGTTGGCCATGGTCACATTTTAAAGGGGTTAAAGAGATTTGGGATATCAGAGAGTTTTATTGATATTGTAAAGGATTTGTATACAGATTGCTACACTGAAATTAGTGTTGGTGAGGATAAGACAGAACCTATTTTAATTAAGAGTGGGGTTAAGCAAGGTGATCCGCTCTCCCCTATTTTATTTAATATAGCCATAGACCCTCTTTTATATAAATTGGAAGATGAAGGAGATGGTTTTATAGTGCAGGGTAGAAAGATAACTTAATTGGCCTTTGCCGACGATATCGCTATATTAAGTAGGTCCTATAAGGGGATGGTTAAGAATTTAAAAATTCTTAATCAGTTTTGTAAAAATTCAAGTTTAAAAGTAAATGTTAAAAAGACAAAGGCCTTTCATATTTTCCCAAGCATGGGAACATATGTTATCAACCCAAAAGATAAATGGGGATTAGGTGATGAATTAATTGATTATATTCAACCTGGTGAGTCTGAAAGATATCTAGGTGCAAGAATAGATCCATGGGTGGGAGTGGCTAATAATTCCCCTAAGGAAAAATTAGTTGATTGGTGTGAAAGTTTATGTAAGGCTCCGTTAAAACCTGCGCAGAAATTGATAATTTTAAAAGTTTACATTTTAACGAGAGTTTTTTATGAATTACTTTTAATCGAGCTGCCACTTTATATGTTAAATGAATTAGATGTTTTAGTTAGGAACACTCTTAAAAAGATTTTACATCTCCCCCAGTGTACAACTGACGGGCTATTCTATGCTAGAACTAGAGATGGGGGTTTAGCAGTTACAAAATTTAGTACCCAAATTCCAAACATGTTAATTCGTAAATGGAGGAGACATATTGTCTCCAAAGGATGATTGGATAGATTTCTCGTTTTTATATGCTGGGGAAAATTTAGTGGAGAAAATTGTAATATATAGTGCTAAAACAGCTAATCCTAAAACGTGGAGAGATGAAGAGTTTTTAAAATGGAGTAATTTAAGATGTCAGGGAATTGGTATTAAATATTTTTAAAATGATTGTATTAGTAATTCGTTTTTAAAATATCCTTGCTTGGCCAGGTCCTCCTCTCTGATTGCGGCATTGCAAACGAGAGTGAATGTTTTTCCCACCAGGGAAGCTCTAGCAAGAGGATGGAAGATGGAGGAAGGGTTATGTAGATCGTGTGGTAAGGTCAAAGAGACAATTCCTCATATCTCTGGTCAGTGCATAAAAACGAAAGAAGCAAGAATTAAAAGACATAATAGAATAATTAAAGCACTAATTGATAAAGTAGGAAATAAAGGATGTAAAATTTGGATTGAACCTTACCTTCATAATAAAGAAGGGAAGTTGAGAAAACCCAACCTCATTATTGAAAAGGAAGGAGTGGTAGCCGTTGTGGATGTCACAGTTAGATGGGAAGACAACGCTGACAGTGTGGAGGCAGCCCACAGTGAGAAGGAGGCATACTACTCTGAGTTGGAGGAGGAGGTGCTGCAGCTCACTGGTGGGAAGATCATCCACTTCCTTGGATTTGTGGTTGGGGCGAGAGGTAAATGGAGTGAAAGAAATGATGAAATTTTTAAAATTTTAGGTATTGATAAATTTAGAAGTTTTAAAGAAAGTGTGTGCAGACTTGCTATGTATGCTACGACGGATATGTTGGCTCTTTTTAGCGATAAACAGTGAACCCGAACATTCATGTCATGTATCCTGTGGATTTTAGATATATTTTAGATATAGATATATTTATTCTCCATATTTTAAATTTTATCAATGGGCTTTAGTTTTCATACTATTGACCTGTTGGCTATGTTTAACTGTTCTTTCATGTAATTTAATTTAATTAATTGAATAATAAATATTACTTATAGGTTAGATCTTGATTTTAGATTATCTTAGTTACTGAATACTAGATTGGATGGCAGACTGGCCGCATAGTAACCAGGAAAGGGCAGGTATTTACGCCTGTACAACTAGTGGTATATTGATATGACAGCACTCCCTTTGGTCAGTTGGAGTGTTGCACAGAGATCACTCAATCTGGCAGGGCACTCTGTCAGCTTCTTTTGCCCATTCTGGGCTATGGTGGGTGTTAGTTTCAGTCCCACTGGGGAGTGTGGGTGTGACATTTCCCAGGGTGCAATCTGGACTGTGGAACCTCTGTGTCTCCTTTAACTCTTGCTCAGGCTGTCTCCTACACTGCTGTGCAAGTGAACAGCAAACCCCTCCAGACTCTGTTCACTTAGCCATCAGAATGCAGAGGCACACCCAGCAAAGTAACATGAAGGCTCTCACAGCCACTTATGAACTGTATACAGGGAGACACCAGCAAATTCCCCTAAAGCCCCAGCCTTGCATCCCAGAAATGTGCATCTGACACTGCTCAAGACCTTCTTGATCAATGCAAGCTCATTAATTAGTTTGCCACTCTATCAAGAGATAGTGGACATGCACCAGCCTCTGTAATCTGAGCAAATCCCCAAGCACTTTGAACAAGCTCACTGGTTTAGATTAAACATCCATGTAATTTGAATGATTAGAGAAAGATAGATTTAAAGTAATTATAAGTGGTAACTTTATCAGGCTAAGCAAGATTTGAATCTGTTTTTCTCACCTTACAGGATGTTGCAGGCAGTTCATAGAATCATAGAAGATTAAGCTTGCAAGGGACCTCGGGAGCTCATCTAGTCCAACCCACTGCTCAAAGCAGGACCAACCGCAACTAAATCATCCCAGCCAGGGCTTTGTCAAGCCGGGCCTTAAAAACCTCCAGGGATAGAGATTCCACCACCTCCCTAGGTAACCCATTCCAGTGCTTCACCATCCTCCTAGTGAAAAAGCGTTTCCTAATATTCAACCTAGACCTCCCCTACTTCAGCTTGAGACCATTGCTCCTTGTTCTGTCATCTGCCACCACTGAGAACAACCTAGTTCCATCCTCCCTGGAACCCCCTTTCAGATAGTTGAAGGACACTATCAAATTCCCCCTCACTCTTCTCTTCTGAAGACTAAAGTCCAGTTCCTTCATCCTCGCCCCATAAGTCATGTGCCGCAGCCTCCTAATCATTTTTGTTGCCCTCCGCTGGACTCTCCAATTTGTCCGCATCCTTCCTGTAGTGGGGGTCCCCAAAACTGGACACACTACTCCAGATGTGGCCTCACCGATGCCAAAAAGAGGGGAATAATCAGTTCCCTTGATCTGCTGGCAGTGCTTCTTCTAATGCAGCCCAATATGCCATTAGCCTTCTTGGCAACAAGGGCACACTGCTGACTCATATCCAGCTTCTTGTCCACTGTAACCCGCAGGTCCTTTTCTGCAGAACTATTGCCTAGCCATTTGGTCCCCAGGCTTATAGTAGTGCATGGGATTCTTCCGTCCTAAGTGCAGGACTGTGCACTTGTCCTAGTTGAAGCTCATCAGATTTCTTTTGGTCCAATCCTCCCAAGTTTTCAGATCACAATTCATACTAACGAGAAAGCCTTCTAGTTAGGACCATCTTTTCCCCCCAGTTCAAGGAGACGTCTCTTTTGTTTGTCTTTCATGAGATTTTGCTTCCAGGTGTCAAGATGGGGGAGGAGAGGGAGGGCCTTGGTGATGTCACTCATTTATACTTTTCTCCAGTGCTGGAAAAGTCCATGCTGTGCCATGAGGTTAGATGGCCTTCATGGTATTAATGAGCTGCTGACCAGCCTCCCTTAGGAATTGCAAATATTTGCTTGCACCTTTAGTTTACACAAGGTGTGGCATGCAAGGATTCTGTGTTTGCAGTTTCTGTGCCCTCGCTGAGGGGCTACTCTATGGGCATTTCCCAGACTCTCAACGTTTTTCAGTAATAAACATATAGCAAAATCACACAGCTTCACATACAGTGATGATACTGACATTTCAACAGGATAATGAGTTTCATCAAATCAAGACTTTTCAAATGATACCTCGCAAGGCATACATTGTACAAAATGTATCAATCATATAATGATGGTGAATATGAGGATACAGGGAGTAACATGGGGTACAGTATGTCACAGTGGATTTTCTCCTTATACTTGCTTGGTCAGCTTGTCTTGCTACTGGGGGGTCTGGTTACCCCTTTGGTTCTTAAGCCTCTGAGCGGCCAGTATGGGAACCCAGGCCCATCCACTCCACTGCATTCCAGCTCAGGGCCCTTAAACCAGACAGGCAGAATCAGGCCTCAACAACTCTTCCTGCTATGCCCAGAGCTTCTTCCTACCTCCCTTGGTTTCTCCAGCCTGTAGATCCGGTTGTCCCCTCTCTGGGGTGTTGTCTCTGGGTGACTTCTCGGCAGCTTGTTGGTGGTCCCCTTCTCCAGGTTGTTTGCTGCTTTAGTAGCCACCCTCTTCTTCTCAGCTCTTTTATCCTTCAGACTGCTGTGGGGCTGCCAGTCGGTATTGGCCAGCAGTTCCTGAATTAACCCCTTTGTTGCCAAGCCAGCATGGGGTATATACACCCAAGGATAGAGCCCTACAGAGCTAGTCTTATGAAACCGTCATATCTTTTCCTTCCTGTTTGCATTCCCTTTCTTTCAACTCAATCCTATGATACTATCCAAAGGATTCAGTTAGGATTGGGACCCCATTGTGCTACGTGCTAGGAAGATATGGCTCCTGCAACAAAGAGGTTGCAACATAAAGAGACATGCTCGTTAGCTCATCAGGGTAGGGACCACGTCTGCCCAAGTTTTTGTATAATATTGAACACAATGAGGCCTCAATACTAAGTGGAGCCTTTCATGTTGCATGTCAACATACATAGTAAAAGAATTCTGACCCACCAGGTTAGATACATTTAGATTTTGTCCTTCAATGTAAACGTCTGAAAATGTTGTACTGCAATGTATTCTAAGGGTGAGCATCTCTCATGTTTCTGTTGTTTTCAAATTATCAGCTGTGTAAAAAAAAAAAAACCCCACAAAACCCCAACATTATCTTAGACCTGCAGTTTCATTTTACTGTAGAGCCTAATACTTCTATCTGCAGCATATTTTTTTATACATTTCAGACAAGCCCAATAGCACATTGGTTTTTCTCTTCTTCAGAATGGGGCTAATTCAGGGAGCCAAATTGCACACTTGGCAGTAGTTGTAAATGTTCCCTCCCTTCACCAGTGTAAAATACCAGACTTTTGGCAGCTAAACAATAGTTGTGAACTGCAAAGGAGTGGGTTCCCCCCACTCTGAACATGGGAAACCAGTGACCTAGATCTACCTTTATGAAATTAAAGATAATTTGCTTTTTATTTAGTTAGGTCTCAATTCAGCAAATCTATTAAGAATACACTTAACTTTAAACCTGTAGCTATGCCTCACTTCCATGGAACTTAGACACATGCTGGAGCCTTAGAGATGATTATGGTAAGAATATTTTGCAAGAATCTCAAAAGTTTTTTTGAAAGTTATTTTTTAATTTCATCGCACAACAAGTAAACATATATTATGCCCTTTAATTATTTACTCGCAAGTCCATGCTCTCATTAGTTAAAATGTTCTGCCTACAAGATATATCAACATGAAATATATTTGACCTTTAGGTGGTGATAAGGTCTTTGGCATTGGTATTTAATACGATTTTACCATTACAGCATCAGGAGGCTGATTTCTTGGTTTTCTAGAACAAAGGTGTCATTGCAATTAAGATACTGAGCCTCATTTTTTTTTTTAAAAAAAGGGCAATATAAGATGTTTTCAGCACTTTTCTCTGATTTATATTTCTCTCATACATACAGTTGCAAAAATGCTTGCTTTAGGCAACTATTGTATAGCTGAATATGAGTAGCTTACATAACTGTCAGAGTAGTGTGTCATGCAGAAAACTGAAGTAACTATTTTATTTATGGACTAATAAAGTGAAATTAGCATTTAAAAAACAACAAAAATATCAAATAAACTGGAAAGAGTAAACTTAAAATAAATCAACATTATAATTCCATCCTCTGCTTCAACCATCATCGTCTAAAGTTTCATAGTCAATAATAGCTAGACTTATAACTGGATCTCTGTGAATGCGTGGAAGTAGCTGTGTGCCAGACTTTGCACTGGCTACATGGTGGAACTCCTTTTGATGTAAGCAGCAGTTTAATGTGTGAATCAAGTATAGTAAAAGCCCTTGTTTATATAAAGTAGGCTTAGAATTCCCTTATGTCCCCATTTTTTTGAAGTATAACATTGAAATTATGAACATGCAAGAAGTCAAGAGTTAAATATTAATATTTAGATATTCAGTGACCCTTGCTGGCATCTTGATTTCTGTTTGTGATATAAGGAAGGAGAAAGTCAATTTTCTGAGCCATTAAGAAAATGGTTATGGATACAACACATCTTATATTTAGTTTATAGTAGATCTTTTCAGCTTAGAAGGATTTCTGTTCTCCTTATATAATTAATGAAAGAGTTAAAGGCACAGTAATAGGTTAGATTGGAGAAGAAAAGATACTAACATTCCTACTGTAGGAGAAAAGGGAAAACATTTCAGAAATATCTTTAAGGGGAACAGATATAAGGCTAAGCAAGAAGAGGGTGGTGATGCGAGTAAGATAGCTAAACGGAGTTCAAGAATTTTTCCATCTCACTTTCCTCCATTTCTGGTAGTAAAAGTATTGAAAGACCAAAATATGCATAACATAACTTGGCTGTGGGAAATAAGATGGGACATAATTGTCTACAAGTACTTTAAAGGTGTAAAAATATGAGAATGAAAGGAACTATTTAAGGTGGTACGAAGGGTTGAAATGAGGAGTATAAAATGGGATGAAAGGGACATTTTCTAACTCTGCAGTCTATAAGACATTGAAATAATTTTCCAAAGGGACATTTTGGAAATTCGACTGGCTGATTTAGACGTTTAGACATTTAAGCTGTTAGGACAGAGGACTAGATCATGTACTGTAGACAATATTGGGCATTAGCTGAAATGAAAGCGGGGCCCTAATAGGAATAACAGAATTCACATACAAAAGAGTTATCAAGTCACCTAGTCCATCTGATTACCAGTGCTGCATTGTTCCATATTATATATTTACTAATGTTATGTCCAGTCTAGTATTAAAAGTCTAAAATGAAGGCGTTTCCAGTACATTCCTTAAAGTTTCCCTTCATTAATTTCATCCCATTTCTCCTAGTTATACCTCCAGAATCATGGTGTAATAGTTCCTCTCCCTCCTTGGTGTTTACACTCTTCAGGTATTTATTGACTGCAATGGGGTCCTCACTTACTTATTTGTCACTTAATCACACAAGAGAGAACATTTGTTTGTGAGATGCTCCTCTTACAGTCCCTGCAAATATTTACATCAGTTAACTACACGAATTAAAACAAAACTTACTAGTCACTCAGGAGGACTCTGAGGTACTCTTTAAAGCAGGGGTGTCAAACTCATTTGCTATGGCTGGCCAGATTTGAATTAAATGTACTTCAAGTGGGCGGGCCATACATACCATAAGTCAAAATACTAGGCACTTTTGAAGCGCTGTGTCTTGTGCACACAACGCTCCATGCACTGCCACCAGAGTACACAGATCTCGTGGCATTGCACGACGACGCGAGATCTCATGGAGTCGTACTCTCTGGCAGCAGCACACACTGCTGCCAGGGACCAAACCAAAAAGGTTAATGGGCTGTATCCGACCTGCGGGCCGGATGTTTGACAACCCTGCTTTAAAGCACAGAAGAAATTTCACACACACACACACACACCCACCCACCCCACCCCCCCGCTTTAGGCAGAATCCGAATTAATAGATTCTGCACAGCTTGGAATGTGCCATAAACACTCATCCTCCCCAGCACTAAATTCACAAATAGGCCTACATTTTCAAAAATGACAAATGTTCTGAGTGCATCTGGTATTGATCGCCCAGCTTAAGACTCCTGAAAGAGGTCTTGGTGGTCAGCAAGCTTGTGTTCTCTCGTACCAATAGAAAATGGGTTCCACTGAGACCTTCCTGCCTCCAACTTCAGAGTTTCAGTCTTGGTGCCACAGAAAAGGATGGATCAGTAAGAGGGATGTTAAATTTAACTTTTGGCATGGTGCAGGCATAAAAGAAATCTACGCACAATAAATGTCTACATACAACTGCTTCTATCAGCTTATTAACATCTCTATAGCTAAAAGAGGAAGATACCTGTAACTTGCTGGAAGAAGCCATATCATAGCAAGTGTAATCTATATAAAGTAGAGTGCTGACACAGGCCTGGTAGTGCGCTGAATGTGATGATGTGCTGACAGGATTGCCCTTATAGAAAATAAAGGATTTGGACAACAGAAGAATAAAAAGCCTCCAGAGATCTATATGTGTTTGTTTTATAGGAAAAGGTTATAAAACTGCCAGAAGCAAGCAATATCCATGTGGAATTATTCCAGTATGAGTAGCCTAGAAATGAAATGTGTAGAACTTTCTAGCCTTTTTATTTTCCTCCAGTAGAAAAAGCCCCATTCTAAATGTTTCAGGTGCAAGAAGAATATTTAACACTGACTGGTCCTTAGGAATGTTTCTTAAATTGGCACAAGAAGCAGACATGATTAGTATGGAAGTAGGGTATGAGCTTTTGAGAAAATGTATTTAGTCTTAAATTCAATACCCTATTCTCAAAATAGCTGTGTTGCTCAGGAAGTTTGAATGCTTTTGCTGTTGAGCATATAGCAAAATACAAATGCAGTGGAAAGATAATGCTTGCTGCCATTTTAAGAAGTTTCACGTCTGGTAGTTTACTAGATTGTTGAGGAAAAGATCCATCTGTCCATAGGCATCTGTACAGGTCTTACCACCATAGTATTTAGGTGTTTACAAGTATTAGCATAATAAGGACTTTCTAGGAAGTAACTTCTCTGTGCAGCTAGCTATAAGTGTGACTAGATCCGCTGCAATGATCACTGTAGGAACAGAACAGAGAAACTGGATGTCTTAACAGATTGGTAATGAGCTGTGAATCCCTGTACTCCTAGACCACTTGTTCAAATTCTCCCACACTGGAGGTGAATGCTAAATTTTCTATAACTAAACAAGGATTAATTTTACTAGGAATTTCAATTGTCCGGTCACGCCAGAAGAAAGACAGGAGGCAATGGATGTGGTTTAATTAGGCCACAACTTTATTCACTTAAAATATCTGAGAGTACCCAGCAATAAATGCATTGTACAGTTATTCATCATTTCCGCATAATCCCCAATCCGATCCCAGCTGTCCTGTTGCTGGGCCCCTGCCACTCTTTCCTCATAAAAGGGAACACAGCTAGAAAAGGAAAGGACTTGGCTCCCTGATTTCCCAGACACAGAATCCTTTAATTCTCTTCCTCAGCTCCCTTAAAGGATGCTTTCCTTTAAATCCTTCCCATATAATCCCCAGCCTGCTCACTGCCTTCCCCTCTGAGGGCTAAGGGGGCTAGAAAAGGAGGGGGGTTGACTCCCCATTGTATGAGACATAGCCCTGAACACCCATTGCTCAGTTCCCATAAGGAATGTTTTCCTTTAAAACATTTTCCAGTTAATTTTATCCTATAACCATATTCCTCCCATAACGAGCACCTGCAGTGGACACAAGGAGAGGCCAGCAGTTTAGCTTGGCTGCCTGCTCCCCACCACGCATCAGGCTCCCAGATATTACCAATTCCTTCCATACTATTGGACAAAAATATATCTGCTCCTCAGTTGGATAGGTGAACCCTGTCCTCTGAATAACTTGGGTGCCCAATAAGATATGTCCAGGTGAGTAATTACATAGGTGGTTACCTATGGATTTGGCCACCTCCTTATTCATTTGCCCTCAGCCTTATACACCTGCAGAGATTTCATGGCTCCCCACTATACCGTTTACTGAAAACTCGGTTCAGACTAAATAATTATCACCCCAGAGAAAAATCCTGGATATGCCCTAAATCCCTCTTAGCCTTGGTCATCAAGTTGACACTTGTAAATATTCCTACATCTTTTTGCCAATATGAAAAAGAATCACATCCTGGGCTGCCAAAGAGTGTACAAGGGGAATCATCTGTTTCCAGAGCACTGCCCTCCTTTACCTGGTCCCTTGCTCCCTGTAGAGTGCTCCTCCAACCATGCCAACTCAGAGCTGCCTCACTGCAATATGTGTTCTTTGGCATTGCCATGAACTGATATTTCCTTCTCCAAGGTAACTCACTTTCCCGTAAAGAAAAAGTGGCATCTTTGCTAAGCAAGTCTGTGCTGTTTTGACTGGACAAATCACAGCCTCCCCAATGCTCTTGTAGTATTATGGGCCATCTGTGTCCAGCTCTTCCCTGCTCTTTACAGGTGAACTTTCCATCTTTCTCCACCTATGCTACTAGTTGCAAGTTGGGAGAACCCTTAAAGGTGCAGCAACCCCTTTTCTTCTAGCCAGCTAGACAAGGACCCACCACGTATAGTTGTGATGGGCATATTCTACACCTTTCACCAGCACCGAATTCACACAAAGACCTAAATTATCCAAAAATGACTAGTGATTTTGAGTGTGTCCACTTTTGGGTACCCAGCTTAAGACACTTGAAAGAGGCTTGATTTTCAGAGGACAGGTGCTAAGAGCTTTCTGATGATAAGTCATCTTTCAATTATCTCAGGTTAGGCACCCAAAAACAGAGGTAACTTTTGAAAATGTATGTACTTTTTAAAAAAAAAAAATAGGATACTCATAGTGTAAAAGGTAAATATTCTCTCCTGTTCAGGTTTGTTCAGACAAGAAACTTTATCTGTTATATTATAGCTTGCAGGCAACATTTAGTGCCACATATAGGAGCAAAGGGTACAAAATTATTTGTTTCCCACGGTTTACTACACACTCATCCGAATCCTCAGTGCACAATTTCCTTTTGCTGGCTGAAGTGAAGCTTTATATTTATTATTTCTCATTAAAAAAATTAGTTCCCAACTTTATAAACTTTATTTTAAAAAATCAGATTTTAAATATATTTTCCAAAACAAAAAAGTATTTGAGCTTCAGAGTAATGGATCAGCACTCAATCCTCCGCAGTCAGTATTAAACTCTTAGCTTCAGCAGTTTTGAAATGTACACCAAGAATAACATTGACTTTTGGGAAATTCTGACTTACATCATCAAAGCTGAGACTCTGTCATAGTCTCATTGCAGGATCAGAGCGTTTATAACTTCACCTTTCAAGTTGCACAAGCTTATTTTAGTGATAGTTTTATGTACCTCCTGAAATATTTTTGTTAAGGAACATTAATTAGAGAGTGGAAAATAATGAAGAGGACAGATCTCTAATAAAAAGCAATCTGAATCATTTGGTAAACTGGGCCCAAGCAAACAGATATGTGTTTCAGTACAGCCAAATGTACGGTCATACATCTAGGAATAAAGAATATGGGCTGTATATACAGGATTGTGTCTTGGAAGGCAGTGACTCTGAAAAAGACTTTGGGGATCATGAATGATTATCAGCTGAACATGAGCGCTCAGCATGATGCTGTGGCCACAAGAGCTAATGTGATTCATGGATGTATAAACGGGAATCTCAGGTAGGAATAGGGAGATTATTCAGAGAAGAGCCAGGAGAATAATTAAAGGTTTGGATCACATGCCTTATAGCAATAGACTCAAGATGCTCAATCTATTTAACTTAAAAGAGAGAAGATAAAGGTGTGACTTGCTTACAGTCTATAAGTACCTACATAGGGAACAAAAAATGATAATATGCTCTTCAAACTAGCAGACAAAGATATAACCAAGTCCAATGGCTAGAATTTGAAACTAGACAAATTTAGATTAGAAAGGTGCAGCTTTTTAATAGTGAGGGCAATTAACATTGGAACAACCTAGTGATGGATTATCCTTCACTGACAATTTTTAAATCAAGATTGGATGCTTTTCTAAAAGATATGTTTAAGTTCAACCACAACTATTAGACGTGAGGCAATAATTAATTTAAGGACATCCTATAGTTTATGTTATACAGGAGGTCGGTCCGACTAGACAATCTGTCTAGATTGTCCCTTCTGACCTTAACATCTATTAATCTTTTAGTTATAGTTTATGAAGTAATGCAATAGAACTTTCACTGCTCTGAGCTCCATAAACTGTCAGTATGCATTTCCACATAAAGTGCAGGTTTATGGCTTACCAAATGTGAATTTGAGAGGTTCTGATGCACGGCTTTCATGTGACATAATTTACAAAATTTGCAATAATAAATATGGGGGGGTTAGTTTTAGAAGAATCATCTATTTATTCCTGCTGGGTTACGTGGCAAATTTTGATCTTGTTTACTTCTGACCTTGCATTACTTGCATAAGATCAGCAATTGTCTCTGTATAGCTAGTAATTATTAATAAATTAGATGTTGGGCCAAATGCACAGTTAGTATAAATCAGTATAACTCTGAAGTTGATGGAACTATGTCAATTTATACCAGCTGAAGATGTGGCCTGTTGTTTTCATTTAGTGCAGTGTTCAGTATATCTGCACATACTTACACATGTACACGCTTTTCACGCATTGAGAACAAAACATGCTCAAACACCACCTTAATTGCAGTAGTGGAAATAGCAAGTAATTTCCATTCTTTGGATGTCATTGGCACATTTCCATTGTGTCAGCATAATTAAGATACATTCATATTAATCTGGTAAGTACCATAACTTTACATAGTGGAAAAATAAAATAAAAAGGGACCCTGAGAACATTTTTCAATATCTGTTTCAATTTTAATACTTTATATTGTTGTGAAATGTTATAAAAATGTGTCATTATGTTATTAGCCCATTAAAAAAAACAACGCAGCAACAGATGCTTGTTACCCTGATTTTTCTCAGTCTATTTATGGAGGTGTTTTATCAAAATGGCTCTTTTAAAAGTTATAAAGGTGTAATACTCTCCTAAATTAGGTCATAAATGCTTAATTTGGAAAACATATACATTTTATTATTTTTCAAGTATGGGATTATGTATATTAAAATATGCAGCTGTTAGAAAGTCTGGCTTCAGTATAACAGAACATATTGCATTATAAGACCTGCTAGTGTCTCTGTCTGTGTATATATACACTCTGTACACATACACCCACACAAGATTTCTGCATGGAAATGAGTAGTGAACATTTGTCCAATATTACTTTGAAATAACATGGCTTAATTAAAAAAAAAAAATGAATATATACAAAAGATTGCATATACAGCTAAACGTTGTAGCCTTATGATGCATGCATGTTCTTTATGTGCCTGTTTGGTTATTGCCATTGTATGCACAGATTAGGTAGGAAGATACAAAACTGGCCATATACTAGATTTGTGCTCACAGTATCAGCAGTTGCGTGTGCAGACTAAGGCATGTAATTGCATGCTTACATTTTTGAAAATCCATCCTTATGTAACACAGAAATACTACCTTTAAATCACTTCTTACTTAAATTCACAATGTAAATATGGATGCCACATCTAGCAGTGTTCCTTCATGCTTAAAGTTGACGGTGGGAGCTGAATAAGGATGGACTGAAGTACGTGCCCAAGTGCTTTGCTGAATCAAGTCCTTTAACATCCAGAATTGAAATCCTCCACAGAGTAAATAAAAGGCATGCAGTCCAAACACAAGCTCCCCCACACTACTTCCAATGTGTCTGAAACATGTTTCCTAGTTGCTACTATACTATTACTAAGTTTAAGCTTTGTGACCATCTAGTTACTGGCTTTTCTGCTAAGATTGTGCATGAGGAATGGTACTGTGACCTCCTAAAGCTACTAAACAACCATCAAATGGGAACAGTTTTCAAAAAGACCTCAGTTAGACTTCAAACCAATAATCTCAGAACAATTCCATGAACCATTCAGCCCCCCCCGTGCTTCACTGTAAAATTAATTGAGTTAATTTATAAAAGAAAAGTACAGAAAATCCTAAAAATTCACCCTTTGGTTATAGTCCTTTGAAAATCAGTGGCAATCTTCCCAATTTATATATTTAGGTAAAGGACCAAAAATTAGTATTCATAGTGAGGAAACAAAAGATACGGTCCTACGCTGGTAGGAAATCCGGTCTGTTAGAGCACATTGTGTTTCCTTGTTTTATAGAAAAATATTGTAGATATTTTCTTTGAAAATTAAAGTAATATGAAGAGTCTATAGTAAACCAACAAAATCAAAAAAAATCAGTGTCAAAATTGTCAGTCCATCATAAGCACATCTTGTCAGGCTCAATATGTAATAATAACTATTGCCCTGATCCTGGTGGGTACAGAGAAACCCCTGTTGATTGATTTTTTATTTTTTTTAATAGATGTTCCATGTGAACTCATGGGTCCATCTGCCTATATCAGCTTCTAGAATCAGAGCCTATGTGAGACAGTCTTCAGGGCATTTTCTATGATACACTAAATTGATTGATTAGGATTCTGATTAAGTTTCTTTCCCCACATAGTCTGACAATATGGTCCTGATCTGGCTGCAGAAGCTTTCCTGCCTGTGACAGTTTATTGCCCAAAAATGTGTGAGGTGCTTTACAGAAACATATAAAAAGGTGAGGGTTCTGCCCCAAAGAGTTTACTGTCAACTTGTCTTGTCTTTTTTAGGTAGACTGTGTATAATTTCATTTGATTTTAATTTTTGTAAATAGCATCTAGATGTTAACATGATAGGAACTCAACAAAAAATAAATAAATAAATAGAATTGTAACAGTTCCTTCATATATGCAGTCTCAGTATGTATATCAATAAGTATCCATATAATGGCTTATTTAGAGGGAAAATGTAATTAGTTATGTTTATATAGAGTATGAATTGTTAAAATATCATGAACAAAACGAATGGTGTTTGTAATGACATTGGAATTGATTTGATATCCATGTTTGAGATGAAAGAGTGATAAAAATGAGGGGGGAATCAGTAATTCGTAAAATCCTTCCATGTACCTAGCAGTGGGCTTCTTATGACATTAATCTAATGTCAATAATTTCACTTCATATTTCAGGAGATACTTCTGTTGATTTCAGATAGATAGATATAGGGTTTGTGGAATTTATCCTTTCAAATCTTTAATGCATTCAAGAAGTTTGAGACTCTTACACCCAAAAGTTAACTGGTCTGAATTTTCTTTTGAGACAATAAAACATCATGGAAGGTTTCTTTACATCAAAGGGAGCTGTATCCACACACATACATTTCCAGCGGCACTCTTTTCTCCATACGTAGTCATCTTAAACCTTAGCTTTTAAGTTATTTATGTTTAGAAATAGATCTGAGCTGCCTTGTTTGGATCCAATGTTCCACTATGTTGTGAGTGTGTTTTGGAATTGGGTTTTCACATTCATAACCAAACTTGCATCGAATTTTGGAGTGTTATGTTCCAGTTAAAATGTTTGCAAAAATAAAGCAGAACCCTGGTCCACATATCTCTGAGCTTTGGGACTGTTTGGAGCTAGTCTTGAATTAAATGTTTTGGGCCTAAATTTCCATAATGAACTTTCATTTCAATCGTCATTTACTTTTGGTATGCTCATCAGGAGGATTGGATGGCTTTGCACTCTTCCCTTACAATCCTGGTAAAACTGACCATGTCCACAGTCTGGTTATGGTTAAAACCATGATCTAGTGCAGTTTTCCTGATCAGTGTGAACAGTTTTTTGTTTTGTTTTTCCCTGACAACCATGCTAGAGACTACTCATGAAGCTAGTCTGTAGCATGGTTTATAATTAACCTAGTGGGTCATAGTAGCTGTCTTGTCAATCCATCCGAGTATAGATAGGGCTTTTGTCAGGAATCTCAGTTATTTGATTTCAGTATACAGTTAGGATAAAAATGTTATAAAAATAAGCTATTTCGCCTATGAAACCGTATTCTTTGGTTGATCTGCCTTTTAAAGGTCATGCTTTTTCTGGCTTTCACATTGTACAAATGCTTAGTAAATTGTGAGTCAGTGGTAAATCTAGGGCCTCTCTCAAACTGATCAGATTCTATGAATAATTCTATGCATAAAATATACTGTGTGTAGTGGCTTCAGTTCCAAACATCAGCAGTCAGTTGTGAATATCAGACAGTGCTCAAATCAGGAATTTGTGTGTCTGAAAAGATCAATATGATGTAAAACTCTGATCAGTTGAAAGCCTCTCCTGTGTTTTTCTGAGGGAATTTCATAACAGACTATTGCTTTCAGTGAGTGGATGTGCTTGTTGCTTCACTACAGCCTGATAACATATCTTATGGCCCACCCCTTGTTGAGGCTCATTTCTTAATTTAGCTTAGCGTTAAAGTGTCCATAACAAAATGTAGGCAGAGTGAAACTTGGTAAACAGTTTTTTTTATGGCACCAAGGTCATTTTTTTCAGATGGCTTCTCATGACAAATGATTCAAATCCAAATTGCTTGTTATGTACATTTTGCTTCTCTTTCATCCAAACATTGACTTTCAGGCTGTGGATATTTTTCTAGGCCTAAATTTGGTAGATTGAATTTTTCCTCCCTGATGAAGATAGAAGGAGTGATTCAAGAGCTGTCTGTAATCCCACCGCAACCTTTGCTATGTGGCAACCCCTGCAGCAAAAGAGAGCTAGTTAGGTTTTAGAAGGAGCCACATCAATGACCTTCTAGGACTGTCAGAGGAGAATGCTTAAGAGAAAATTGAGGCAGTCCCTGGTGCCCAGGTCAGAATATATTGCTGCCATGGAGCAGAAGGTCAGACCTTTAATCCCCAGCATTCTGAATATACCCCCAGAAATGTAATTTACCAAGTTTTTTGTCACTCTACAAAGTGAATAACTGTTCTTACACTTGCATCTGACAAAGTGGGTTTCTGCCCACGCAAGCTTATGCTCGAATAAATTTTAGTCTTTAAGGTGCCACAGAACTCTCAGGTTCTTACACACTTTTTTGAACAATGTGTTTTCCAATTTGTATGATGTATAAGAGCATTTTGGTTATAGTTCAGGAGCTTATTTTCGTTTGTTGCTTTCAATCGGAGATTTATCACCCCATTATTCAATAATGGGAATTTTTGTCTTTTAAGTACAGTATTGTGGGAAGGGGTTGTATGACAAGATTTACAAGATATATTCCACATTTGAAGTTATTTATGAATAATTGCCCTAAAATATTTTTTTAGTCTGACTTGTTTGACAACTGGAATGATAATTAAGGGAGGTCAGTAGTAATTCAGTTTGAAGAGGATATGTGTAATTAACCACAATTTTTCAGAAAGTACCAGTTAGTGCATTTTACATAGAGGAGGTGTTATGATAGTGGTTTAAAATAAAGAAGTTGGCATTTTCTAAGTGACCAAACAATAGCATCTGAGATTTCTTTTTGTTATTTTTTAACCTACGTATAGGATGATATGTGTGGTATCACTTTGATGACATAGCCATGGCTATCGTTGATGGCAATTCTAATAAAGCATGTAATTACCATAATCAGCTTGATGTGTTCAGGTTCTTATACTGTGACATACATCTGAGTGCCTATTTAAGGAACCCCATCAATTTGACATCTATGTGGTTTTAAAAATGTAGATAAAGTGCCACTAAGTCCCTTTGTCAATTTTACAGTCATATTTTCCTATTTTTTAAAAATATTTCTTTTCCCTTTTGCCATATGAAAGACCTACAGAAAGCACAAAGTGGAAACTGACTGTAATAGGGAAACTGTGAATTTTACTATGCAAAAACTTCTGTCAAATGAACCAAGTACACAACTGAGAAAAAAAGATAAATATTTTTCCTTTATTTTTAAACTGCAGTTATTTTAGGTGTCCACTTATAACAATAGGTGGTAAAAGGTTTTTAATCTAGACATCTGATATTTAAATTGATTTTTTCCTTGTTATATAAATAATAAATATATTGAAAATTGTATTCCACGTGGATGGAATGCATATTGTATTTTTCTGAATAAATAATATGCATTTTTAAAAGGATTTAAAACTATGTAGCCAGAACACACACACAAGAGAATACTTCATTATGTCTTTTCCCTTTAAATAGTGCACGTGCCAAAAAAGGCATACCATAATTGGTGCGCTAAAATACACCTTTAACAGGGTTAAAAATTATTGTTATAAAAACAAAGGGCCTAAATACAAATGTACACAATCCTTAATATGTATTTACCTGAGAAACACCCACTCAAAGGTAGATTTACATAGAAAAAAGTAGCTCTGTAGTGTGTCAGGTGAATAATTGGCATCAGGAAATGGCTTCAGAACTCTGGACACCACTGGAGATTTCTGATTTGGTTTTTATAATTTCTGTTGTAATAGTGTCCAAATGACCCCGTCAGGACTGGGAACCCATTAACATAACCAATGTACCAACACACAGAGCTCTTCCAAAGCCTATCATCAATGGGCCTTGAATCAAACCCATAATGAGAAGGTCCCTACCTTGAGGAGTTTACAATATAATTTAAGATATGGCGTAACAAAAAATGGAGATGAAAGGAAAAGACAAGTGGAAAATGCAGATAGGTGGTAAGATCATGCAGTTACACAGGCTAGCTATGTGCATAACTTCATGATTCCAAACAAATGAATTATATGCCTCTCCCCTGTCCTGATACCTTGCCATTGGCAGTTGGCAGTTTCCTAGTAGGAGAAGTGGGTCTTAAAGATTTGAAGAAGGGCCAGATAGTGGCTTCACAGACTAATTCTGAGTGTGTGTTCCAGGATTAAGGGATAAGATGGAGGAAGGTGCAAAGTGATCAAATGAAAGGAATGGAGTGAGGGGAGAAACACACTCAGCTACAGAGGTAGATAAGTAGGGGAGTGGCAGAGTCAGGTAGGGCCATAACTGATGAGGGGAAGAAGCTCGGATTTGATGCACTGGGGAAAGGGAGACCATGGAAGATTTCAAAGCATGGGGAGACATTGTGACAGGATCAGAATGACAGGCAAGGGAAATGATCTCAGCAGCTTCATTTTTTGGAATGGATTAGCTCCTAATTAGGAGAAGGAGGATGCAGTGGTCATGCAGGAGAGGTTGTGTTAGGGTTTCAGCAATATGGATAGAGGAAAAGACTGGATTTTAGAATTTTTATAGAGGAAGGTGTAGCAATATTTGGACAAGGCAGGAGAGAGGGAGGAGTCAAAGATGTCATGCAAGCCACAGGCCTGGTAGCAATCTGGATGTTGGTCTTGTCAACAGTAATAATATTCACAGGGTGGTTTGGGGAGGGAAGATTGAGAGTTCAGTTTTAGCCAAATTGAGTTCAATATAAAAGAAGTAATGTGTGTGTTTAAAAAACCAAAATCCATCCATATGAAACTGTAAGCCTAAGAGAGAATGTACCTGGCTGCTCTCGAAAGAGCTCTTTGGGATATTTCAGATACTGCCGTGTAATGCATTTAACTGTTAATGGAATTTGTATTTATGAAAAGGCAATTAACATTTTAAAAAAACTATTCTAACCCTAAAGTTTCAGGCACAAACTATTCAAAGCTAGGAAAGCCTGTCTTTTTCCTCACAGGATTGAGAATTAAAGATGGGGCAGAGAGAAACACAAACCCTCATTTTAAGTTGCAGTAGTGCCTACAAGACGCAGGTGCTGTACAAACATATAGAAAATGACAGTGCCTCCTCAAAGACCTTGCAGTCTAACAACCAAGACATGACAGGTGAGTGAGACAAACTAAGTGAGGGTGGAGGGATATGGGGCAACAAAATAATAGAATGTTCACATATTTGATTCAGTTTCAAGTTATCATCTACTGAGTAATTGCATGATCTTCTTATTATCACCTTTTCTTTCCTCTACCTTCCCGCTCATTTTTTGGCTGTTTAAGTCCGTTGGTGGTTCAGTCACATCTGACTTTAAACCATGAGTTCTTTGGGATAGGGACCGGATTGTTACTTGTTTCTTTGAAGTGTCTCATGCACTTTTAAGCATTCAGAGATAATAAATAATTGATAGTGAATGGAGCGTCCTGAACAAAATCCCTGTTTGATGAGAGAGAAGTGAGGGAGAAGAAATGATGAAACGATATCCAGCACATTATCTGCTGTGGCCAAATATTTGTCAATTAAATCCTTCAAGAAAAAAACTAGCCTGTCTAATGAAACTGTAGATAGTCTGTTATCCACATAAATGGCTAATCTTTTTTGTATCCTGTTACACTCTTTGCCTCAATGATCTGCAGTAGCAATGAGTTTGCCAGGTTAATTATTGATTGAATTAAAAAGTTTCCTTTTGCCAATTTAAATGTGTTGCCCTTCAATTTCATTGACTGTCCTTTAGTTATTCTATTATTTTACCTTCCTATGCTAGTCATTATTTTGTATACTTCTGTTGTGCATCTGTTCTCTACAATGAACAGTCCTGACCTTTTCTCTCTTCATGTGGATGCCTTCCCAGGCTTCTTTTTCTTTTCATCACCTATTTCTTAATACCTTCTATTTCTGCTATATTATTTTTTATGGTGATTTAACTGAACAAAGTATTCCAGGCAAGAAATGGTTAGTGAGTCAAGTGACAGACACATGGGTGGGTGTATGTTTTTTAAGTCTTTTAACTTGCTTGTTTTCATCAATTCGATTCATAAACAAAAGGCAAATTAGAACAGTGCCAGATATTAAATTCAATATTATGTCTGCATCCCTGTATGCAGTTTGGCTCAAAATAGCAGTCAGACTATTCTGATATACAAGGACAGGAGGCAGAGTTTAATGTTTCATTGCTTTTCTAAGGGTTTGCATCAGAGGAAATAGTTTTTCAGGGAGTGAAGGCCTTTTCTCCTCATTAGTAGAGCAAGACCTTATCAGCATATAAACACAGCCTCACTTGCATCACATAGATACCTTTTTGCCTCTTATCTCACTCCCCTGACAAAGAAAAAGTTCACATGTGGACAGAATGATAATTGATTCTGCACTGGTAATTAAAGTGTACACATTTTGATTGCTGTTATTTTCCAAATTAAATAAGACACTCAAGTAGGAAATTGTTTTTTCCATTATTTGGGCTGAAATTTTCAAAGGAGCCTATGGAATTTGGACACCTAATTTTCTTTGACTCCTTTGAAAATCAGACTCCAAGATTGGGATTTTCAGAGCTGCATGGCACCAGCAGCTGCCCTTATGTTCATGTGCATTTATGTGTGCTCAGCCCTTCTGACAGTCAGATACCTTAATGTTTAACTGTGTTTTGTTACAATGTGATGCTATGCTGATGCCTTGTATGTGGAAAGGAAATGCTTTTCTGTGACCAGAAGGATTCTTTTCTGTTCTATGTATGTTCTTATACTATGCTTATCCCTGTGGTATCTGAGTGCATTCCAGAAGTTCATTAAGCAGTGACTACACATTTGTCACATATTGTTTATTCTTGCCTTCCTCGTCTCAGGATAGAAGTGTGTTCAGTGGAGTGGCTTGTTTTGGTAGATTTTGTTGTTTTTTTAAAAAAAATATGTAGTCTGTAATGTATTTATGTTAGAAAACACAAGGTCAAAGAAATGCACATTGATCTTGAAGTGGAAGGTGATGGACCTTAGGTTCCTGGTGGATATCATTCCACAGTCTCATACCAGTCCCAGAGGAAGTACTGTCTCCTGCACAGATGAGTTTTACTTTTATTATGGAGAATTCCATTGTGTCAGAGGAGTGAAGTTTTCAACCAAAGTCTTCGTCTCAGAGTGGTCTTTTACTTACCCTGGGCCCAGGCTTGGAGCACCTTGAAAAAAGGACTGAATCTTTGAACTTGATTCAAAATCCTATGGAAAGTCAGAATAGGAAGTGGAGGACAGGCTTGATGTGCTCATGATAGCCCAAGTGGCTAAGGAGACATGCTGCAGCATTCTGCATTAGTCTAGCTGAGAAGAGATGAAGGCATAAATAACTGAGGCCAGGTTATCATCGGCCAGCTTATTCTGAAAACAGATGAAGCTGTATGGGTAGGTTATTACTTTAGATTATCCTAAATCTCACTCTTCTCCCATTCTCATCTTTTTGCCTTCTTCCATGTTAATTCTGTACTTGGAACTCCATCTCCACACTGAAATTCATCTTTAAAATACACTGTTCTTCTTTGAGTGCTTGCTCATGTCCATTCCCAAAGTAGGTGTGTGTGAACATCACATGTACCAGTGTCGGACAACTTTTTCCCTCAGTAGTACATGTAGGAGCCAACTCTAGCGCCCCTGCAGCAGCGCACATATGCGCCTGCATATAGGTGCTGTTGGCACCCCTTCCCCTCAGTTCCTTCTTGCCGCCAGTGATGGTGCTGGAATGTCTCTTGCCTTTGCAAGTTCCCTCGCTAAACCTAGTGGTTTTTTCATTGTTCTAGTTGTTAGTTAATAGTTAATACTTTAGTTTAGTTGATTGTGGTTGTTAGTTGTTAGAAGCCCAGGATCGGGCCAAGCCCCGTTCCCCAGGTTTTAAACTCTGCGCTTCATGTATGAAGCCTATGCCGAGGAGCAACCCACATCAAAGTTGCTTAAAGTGTCGGAGAAGCGCACATCAGTGACAAGTGCAAAATCTGTATACGTTTTCGCCCTCGCACTAAGAAAGAATGAGATGTCCGTCTTAAGGCCATCCTGATGGAGTTGTCACTTAGACCGGTGTCAGAGCCTGGTATATCTGACTCAGCACCGAGCACAATGGCCTTGGCGCACAGCGCTCCATTGGTGCCCTCTGCCTCATCTCAGCACCAATCACCATCTCCGGTACCGAAGAAGAGGCAGAAGAAGACTCACACGGAGTGGGGATGCGAAAGGGGACCAGGCGAGACCTGGGTCGGGCCACCAATCCTCCCCGCCTCAGAGGGATCCCTTGCTGTTGAGAGCATTGACCCCAGTACCAGGCCTTCCACTGACTCCGGCTAGCAGTAGAGGCCTTCACCGCCTGGTGTTGCCATCGACCCTAGAGGCTTTGCAGGCTATGAAAGATCGGCACCAACGGGCAACGTATCAAGGGACAGATCTGCCCGACAATCCCCTTCTTTGAGGCACCATTTACCGGTGTGCAGGCGGTTCCCAGAGTCGAGGCCACGCTCTCTGGGTCAGGACAGCGTAAGACTGGGTTCCCGCCATCGGTCTCCTGAGGTCCGGTACCGGGTGGAACACCACCATGGACCCCCAGAGCAACACAGGTCACCCACCTCACAGCATGTCTCCACAGCACCGCGGCACCGCTCACCTCGTCCATACAGGAAGCCAAAGAACAAGAGCAGGTCCCAGCATGCCCACCGCTCAAACTCCCCATACACTCTCCAGTGCTGAAGCAGCGTGCCGCATATGGCACTATTCGATATTTGGACTCAGCGCCACCATGGCCATCGAGTAGCTGCACATCCTCAGACAGTGAGGAGGTTACTCATGTCAGGCAGACCGCAGCACCGATGTCCAGCTTCCGTATGGCACCGCCAGTGGGAGCATGGCCACAAGGTCAATGGCCCAGACCGTGGCCCTACTGGTAGGGGTTTCACTCGGGGATTCTGCAGCCCAGTTCTGGGTGAACAACTTCGGTGCCACAGTCCTCCATCCATCAAGGTTCAGCCCCTCATTTGGACTCGGAGTCCGACAGTGATGGCTCACACTCCTCAACCCTGGGGGATTCTATCCCTCCCAGAGCAGAGGTACTTCCCCCACCTCAGCTACTGGTCTCCTCATCATTGTCGCTGGATGAGACTGTTGCGGGCTCTTCATCAGCAATACCATTGGACATTTCAGGGCTCACCAGGACTTCCTGAAAAGGGTAGCTTCTAACCTGGGCCTTAAGATAGAGGAGTTGGATGAGCTCTTTGGGATACTGGCCTCAGCAGCTCCGAGCAGAGTGGCCCTACTAGTCCATGAAGGAGTGGTTAAGCTAGCTAAAGCATTGTGGCAAACCCCGGCCTCCCTGCCCCCCACGTCAAAAAAGGGCAGAGAAAAAATACTATGTTCTGGTGAAGGGGTTCAAATACCTCTATATCCACCCCACGCCGGGTTCCCTGGTGGTCACTGCCACTAACGGGAGGGACAGGCAGGGGAAGGTGAGCTCGACCCCTAAGAACAAATCAGCGAAAAGACTAGAACTCTTTGGTCGAAAAAATTATCCACAGCTATCTTACAGCTACGGATGGCAAATCAACATGCGCCACTAGGAAGATATCACTTGAATATCTGTCAGTCGCTAGACAGATTTGCGCACTCTTTGTCTCCCTCCTCCAATCAGGAGTTTGAGGCTGTCATAGAAGAGGAGAGAGTGGTAGTCAGGGCATCCTTGAAGGCGGCTTCCGATGCGGTAGACTCGTCAGCTAGGTCAACGGCCTCAGTGGTGACGATGAGACGAGCATCGTGGCTGCAGTCCTTGGGTCTCCCGTCAGAGGTCCAGCAGTCGAGACAGGACCTCCCTTTCGATGGCACAGCCCTCTTTGCTGAGCAGACAGATGCCACATTGCATGGCATGATAGAGTTCATCAGGGCAATGCTGGACTCGTCCAAAGCCAGAGCATTCCTTCCAGAGGAAAGGTTTCTGGCAATGACAGACCTTATAACCCACATTTCGTCCCACCCCCTCACAATGGTGCGGGTCTGTCTCAGCTTCCTAGACCACATGATACCTGCACCTATGTGGTCCCCCATGCCAGACTGCACCTCAGACCCCTCCAGATGTGGGTGGTGTCAGTGTATTCTCCAGTCCGGCACCACCTGGACAGGGTACTTATGGTTCCTCTGGAAATACTTACTCTCTGGTGTGGTGGACAGATCCATGTCGAGTGTTCTTAGGAATGCCTTTCGAGACACCCCAGCCGTCGGTAACACTGATTTCCGACACTTTGGACAGGTGATGGGGAGCTCACTTGGTTTCCTTAAGGACCCAGGGCGTGTGGACCTCAGGTGAACTGTGGCTACATATCAATATCAGGGAGCTCAGGGCAATTTGTCTAGCTTGTACGATCTTCCTGTCACATCTTGCCAACAAGGTGGTGCAGATACTCATAGACAATATGGCCTCCGTGTAGTATATCAAGGAAAGGGGTGGGGGCGATCCCCAGCCCTGTGCAAGGAGGCCGTGAGTTTCTGGGATTTTTGTGTCACTCACAACATTCACCCAATCACAATACATCTCCTGGGGGGTCAACAACTCTTTGGCAGACTGACTCGGCAGGTCCTTCTGCTCTCGCCATGAGTGATCTCTCCATCCAGTGGTAGCGTCCTGCATCTTCTGAAAGTGGGACTCTCTCGAAGTGGACTTCTTTGCCACCAAGGACAACAAGAAGTGCCCTCACTTTTGCTCCTATCAAGGTTTCAATGTGGGCTCTATCACAGATGCCTTTCTCCTCTCCTGGGCGAGGGACCTCTTCTGCACCTTCCTGCCAATACCTTGATCCAGAAAGTTCTCCTGAAGGTGAAGAGGGACATCTTCGGGTCAACTTCATAGCTCCAGCGTGGCCCCGGCAACATTGGTTCGGGATGCTTCTGCAGTTGGCGGGACTCAGGCGTTGGACCCTGCCATTGTGGCCGGATTTCCTGTCTCAGGATCAGAGTCGCCTGCTCCACCCGGAACTGAGCTCCCTGCATCTGAAGGCATGGATGCTCCATGACTGAGTCAGGAGGAGCAGGTCTGCTCAGATCAAGTCCAGCTCTTACTCCTAGAAAGCAGGAAGCCATTGACCAAATCGGCCTATAGGGCTAAGTGGAAGTTCTTTACCTGCTGGACGACCGAACGTGGTGTGTCCCCAATGGAGGTGTCGGTCCCAACAATTTTAGAGTATCTGCTCCACCTAAAGCAGGGGGATTGGCCTTCCCATCCGTTAAGGTCCACGTAGCGGCCATATCCACTTTCTACCCCTTAGTGGAAGGTAGAACAGTCTTTTCACACGAAATGATGGCCAGGGTTTCTTAAGGGATTAGAAAGGCTGTTCCCATCAATAAGGGAGTCTTCTCCCCAGTGGGAGAACTTGGTCCTTTCTAGACTCACCGGTCCTACGAACCTATGGCCTCATGCTTCCTTTCGCATTTGTCCTGGAAGGTTGCCTTCCTGGTGGCTGTTACATCCACCAGACAAGTTTCAAAGATCAGGGCATTGACGTCAGAGCCACCCTACACGGTGTTCTATAAGGACGAGGTTCAGCTACACCCGCATCCGGCCTTTTTGCCTAAGGTAGTTTCTCACTTTCACCTCAACCAGGATATATTTCTACCTGTCTTTTGTCCTAAACCTCACAGCTCCAATGAAGAGAGACGCCTGCATGCTCTTGATGTGAGACAGACCCTGGTGTTTTACCTTGACAGGACCAAACTTTTTCATTGTTCGACGCAACTCTTCATTGCTGTTGCAGATCAGATGAAGGGACTGCTGATTTCTTCGCAGCATATCTCGAAATGGATTACAGCCTGCATCCAAACTTGTTATGAGCAGGTCGGCATCACACCTCCGGGTCCTTCACAGCCCATTCCGTTAGAGCGCAAGCCTTGTCTGCAGCCTTCCAAGCTCATGTGCCCATCCAGGATATCTACAGGGCAGCTACCTGGTCATCAGTACATACCTGCACATCCCACTATGCCTTAACGCAGCAAGCTCGGGATGATGCTGGCTTCGGTAGACTGGTGCTCCAAGTGTCACGTCCATGAATTCCTGCCCGTCTATGGAGATACTGCTGGTGAGTCACCTACTTTGGGAATGGACATGAGCAAGCACTCGAAGAAGAAAGAACGGTTACTTATAACTGTTGTTCTTCGAGATATGTTGCTCATGTCCATTCCACACCTGCCCACCTTCCCCTCAGTCGGAGTTCCAGCAAGAAGGAACTGAGAGGGAGCCGATGGCGCCTATATGCAGGCACTTATGCACGCCACTGCAGAGGGCGCTAGAGTTGGCTCCTACTGGTATTTCTGAGGGAAAAAGTTGTCCGGCACCAGTGCATGTGGCACGTGCACACACCTATTTTGGGAATGGACATGAGCAACACATCTCGAAGAGCAACAGTTACAAGTAAGTAACCATTCTTTACACAGGCTTTCAGTGAGAACTCTCCAACACTTAGCATGTTCATGAATATAGTACTTTCTGTCTATTCAAATATTAGCCAGTGAATCCAAATGTGGAAGGTAGTGGCAAGAATTATTATCCTATTTTACAGATCAGTCCCTAACCAGAGTAGCTGGCTCTCCTATTGACCTAGATAGAATCACAAGCATAGCTTGGACTAGAACCTAAGAGTTTCTGTCCCCAGGCCTATTTTTACACTACTAGATAAAATCTCTTCCCATATTGAAATAGTAAAGGGAGTCTGAGAGGTTGTGCACTTTCATTGGCATCTACAGCATATTGATATTTTACTTATTTAAATTACTGTATGATATTTAAACAGCCTCACATGGCATTAAAATCAGTAATGCTCTAAAACATGAGGAGTTGGCACAATTTTAAATACAAAGCCTTTGACTTTTTCCTCCAGGTTATAATACTGGAGGAAGAATGAGCACAAGGAATACATAAATTAATAATATAAAAATTTGAAATTCATTGAATGTGAACCTGCATCCCCTTCCTCTAGAACCATCCAGTACATTTAATAATTGTCATAATGCACTCTCATTGCGAAGATTGTGTCCCACTGATTCACAAGTAGTCACTTTGAAAACATTAGGCCTTCAGCTGTGTGTTTAATACCACAGTAAGTTTGAATTAATTTCCCCCAGTTTCCCCATTGCCATGTCGTATTGCTTGCTGCATTTTTTTAGAGTTAGGATGGGCCCCTCAGCCATTAGCTTCTTGATTCTCCACTACTGTCAAATGACCTTATGCAAGTCACATCCCTTTTCAGTGGGAATATTATTTATCTTTTTCAAAGGACATTAGAAGGATTAATATTTATAAATTACTTTGAGATTCTCTGATGAAAAGCACTTTACAACTACAAGTAGTATTAGAAAATACTTAACCTCATTGGTGTATTTTAGTATGGTCTGTTTCCTTGCCTTATACTCATAATAATGAATAAATAAGATCCAAAACTTCCAAAAATGTTCCCTCCTAGAAAACAAGTCCGATTCCCCCTTGTGAGCATTATCCGTGTGTAGCATTACATTGGTGGGTAAGGCATTTCTATCGTAGATACCTTTACTAATAGAGAGACACAGTACCACACTCATCTGGAGTGAAACAATCAAAACATTCTGACTGCATACTGGGTACCTTGAGAACAGACTGTCAGTTGTATTGAATTATGTGGAATATTTTTGTGTCTGTTACCAAGTCCACTTTTTAGGCTACAGCAGGTTAAAGTTAGAGCTGTGCAAACTTTGAAATGCCCAAATCCAAATTAAGCCTGGCAAGCTTCCAGAAAAGGTTGGAGCTGGCAAATTTAAATCATTTTCAACTCAGAGCTGTTTTTTCTGGGTTTTATGTCATCATATATGAGTTAAAACCAAGGAAAAATCTGTTTTTAACTGATTTAACCTCTTTTTGCCCCCTGCCTTGGTCCTGTATCTTTTGTCTTTTATGTGTGATTGTTCTCTAAGGACTAGCTACGTGAACAGTCCTTATGGAATTATACAGTATGTAGAATATATGGAAAGGTACGTTTTGCCTATTTAATAAAAGACAGCTTTTAAAAACGTCTAAGGTAAGTATTTATAGAACGCCAAACATCAGTGTCTAAGTACTAATAGTAAAAAAATAGTTTGATGAAACATGTTAAACTGATTTTGTGAGCTCTGCCACTTTTTTGTTTTTAAGTTGAGCTATTTATACATTCAGGCTCTCAATACAAATTTAAACAACTCACATACTAAAATATTCGGTGTGTTATAGTTGTGACATGAGAATAATAATTATCAGTTACTCAACCAAATGGTTTCTAATACCTGTCCATCCTGTATTAATGGTGTGGTATGGAAGTAGTCTTACATATGTGATGTTTACAGCAAAAATTACACTTAAGCCCCTAACCAGAAAAACACTTAAGCACATGCTTAATGCCTGCAGAAAATCTTCAGAATCCATTGGAAACAGTTTCTTGCACCATCAGAAATTCTAAGTAGAGCAAAGCAATCTAAAGCATTAAATATGATAAGAATATCTAGAACAAGCTTTAAGGATGCCACCAACACGACTTTTATGGCAAGTGATAAAATGGACACCACCTGGAAGTGAAAAAGAGGGCGACCTAGAGAAACATTACACAGACCAATAGAGAGAGGAGCCAAATCCATCAACATGACACTCAGAAGACTGAGCCACACCATCATGAGGCCAAAATAAATGGCAGAAACTGGTGGATGCCCTATGCACTTGAGGATGTGGAGGATAAAGAAGATGACAGATGCATTCTTAGGGGACTGGGGCCATTGTCACACAATGGAAATCCCAGGAAGCAACTTACTTAAATAAAAGGCAGGGGCATACTTAGAATGTTGTATGTGTTAAGAGCTGTACAGTCTCACACCACCTTTGTGAAGTAATTAGGAGGTATTATCGCCATGTTGCAAACAGTGAAAATGGGCTGTGGGAGAATCAGGGTTAGACCTCGGGAATTTGTGGCACTCAATTGCTTGCTTAATCCACTAGACCATGCTGCCTCTTACCTACGAGCTTAAATACTCCTTTGTTTTATAAGCCAAATAAAAGTTGGAAGTAACTATTAGTTTGGATAGGGATAGGTTAGATAGTTGGAAGTAAGGGGTTATTTTTGTTTTCCTCATTAAGACAAAGCTGAATCCATTTTAGATCTAATATGGTCATTGTAAACCAAACTTGCTGGTGAATTCTTTCCACATTCATATTAAACTAACAGTTGCTGTAGGGGATAACAGTGTATTAAACCCTCTCTTCTGGACTGAAGCAAATTTGGAAAGGACAATGTTATTTCCTTTTGGAATGGCTTCTCTCCCCCAAAAAGTGTCTGAGTGGCCAGCATGCTGTTCATGTAGTGTGATGAATAATGGTTTGGCAATGACAGCAGAAGGCTTGCTTGCTAGTAGCAGTGCTGCCCATATGGACTGGACACCAGCAAGGGATATGATCTAGAGTCAAGAAAGATTAAGCGCAATGTATAAAACAAGGAAAAACAACGATTTGCAAATTTACATCCTGATGAGATTTGGTTAAGACAGTACGGGGATAGTCCCATTTCTACCTACTAAGCTGTTTATAGTCCCTACTGAAATATTTTTCTTTGGCTTTATGATATAGTGAACCAAAAGACTTTTTCCTTGTAACAACAAGAGGCTTATATAAATAGTGGTATAAGTAATAGATCTCCCATAAGTTATTGCAGACTTTATAAGAGTTTATATACTTAACTGTTAAATGAACTAGATGATCATTTTAGCCTTAAATTAGTATAGCACATTGTTAGGGAAAGGAGTGCTGTACACCTAAGTATTTTAGTGAAGGGTTTATCATGTATGTGTGCCCCACATTTACATTCATGCCATACTAAATGTAATTTATAAAGAGTTTGTTTAATTTACAAGTCCTTGTGCTGCTTCCTATCGCTCACGAGCTGAAACAATGAGCGAGCTGAAACAAGGCTGAAATGTTCTGCAGTGAACGTCCATGACTACCACCATCCTCAGCTCCAAACTACAGTGAAACTGAAATGATATAGGACAAGAGGGCAAATGTTGAGAACTGGAAAAATAGAAAAACAGAGCAGCCTGAAATGTCAAACCACATTTTTAGGGTGCTTTTTACTGTATTTCCATAAATGCATGAGGGAATTATGTTGCAAATACTTGAAACTGTTTATTTTCATTATTGGCTTGATTTTCTAGCATTGAAAAAGCCATGTCTAATGATCTCGAGCATTTTTAAAGAAAAAAAATTATATTTAACATAATGGTTTGCATGTGTGAGTTCCCTCTGGCAGAAGCACTATAATTAGCCTGTCGTCTCTCAGAGAAGAGACTATCTGTCTTAAAAATGCAATAGCGAGTTTTGGCTGCTAGGACTGAGAGCAGAACATTGTGATTTTGTTAAAAGATAAACATATTATCCCTTTTCACTTATTCATCTTTCTCCTCTTCCTGTTTCTTTGGCTCAGAGCTAGGCTGGAGAAGTAAAGGACAGCTGAGCACAAACAGTTTTCTTCCTTCCTCATGCAGCAAACCATGGCAAAAGACCTTGGCTCCTTGACATCAATAACTTTGCCTCAGCCCAACTTGGAACTGTTTGGGCAGCCTTTCCAAAAAAAAAAAAAAGGTACAATAAAAGAGGACCCGACTTCCTGTTTTAATCATAAAGTAGCAGATTCAGCTAAGTCCCGCTTTCCTTTGGGATTATCCATATTCTGCTCTGGAGAGTCAGGGAGGTGGAATATTATTTCCTTGCACAACTTTATTGTAGCTATTAAAAGACAATCAAGTAGAATAGGGTCGTGGCAGACAGTGTTGTGTTCTTCAGTCTTTTGCGGTCTTGGTACTAAAGGGGAGAGTATTTTTGGTAGAAATGCTTTGCTGCTTTTGGGCAGCCATGTGTGTCCCTGATTGGGGGGAGGGCAAGAAAACTTAAACCACCACAGAGCCAGAAAAAAATAACTGGTTTGAGCTGGCACAGCAGCACTGGGGTGTGTTAACTCTTGTTATTGTTATGACTGAGGTTTGATTCCCAGCATTGACAATGAGATTTGGAACCAATGCTCACAGCTGGTATCTTTCCAGGAGGGATTGTAAGAAGGTGAGGCTTTCATTGAGGGAAAGAGTGCAATTAAATTCCGTTTTGAATATTGGCTTCTGTGCACCAGTCCATGAGGACACTTGGAGAAGTGTTAGTGAAAGGCTAACTACAATGTCAGGGTCCTTAATCTATGGGCAGTGATCATAGACTATAGACCTTACGGAAAGTAGTTGGTAGCTACTCTGACCTGTGCAGTTACAATATGTCACCTTAGTCTTATGTTTTACTTGTGGGCACCAATTCTTCTACTGTTACTTTATCACCCTGCATGTTTAGCTCCCTTTACATGTCACATCTTTTGCCCAGAACCCAGTAGGATTATTTTTTCTACCTCTCCCTTTCCTAACGTTTCTTTTGCCAAAAAAGTGGAGACTTCCTCAATTATGGGTTCTTTAGTAAAGTTGTAATTCTATTTATTTTAATTCTGTATTGCAAGGGAGTGGGGGGTACAACATTGAAGAAAAAAAACGGAGAGGAGAGAAATATGGTAAAACTGAGTTATCTGAGCACTTATATGTGCTGCTGCATGTCTGTGAAGGCCTGGGACTGAAAGCTGGCCACCTGCACCTTATGTCTAGCGCTAGCACTTTACTGATATTTCAAAGGCCAACAGCCTTTGTCCGATAGTCATGGGAGATCTTCAGAATTGCAGATTTCCCATTTCATTTCCCCCTTAGTTGTGTCAGGAACCCGATGACAGCACGCAAAATTTGGCAAAAAGTTCATGCAAATATCAGTTGATCTTGCTATGGGCCTAAAACCCAAAGTAGGATTGAATGTGTCTTGTTTCAAGTTTTATTTCCAAACTTTCTCCTAGATCTAGTGATGTGCAACCCCAAAAGGTTCGTCAGTTTGATCTGGATAAGTTCCCTATCACTGGAGTTTACCTGAAACTTTTGGGTCTGCAGAATTGATCTGTGTATCCTATGAGAACAAATTTTGGAATTTGTGATGGCATTTGCTTCTGATAGGCTATTCTCAGGGAATGTTACTCTGTCTCATAATATTTCAGCATTTTCACTGTTGCTCTCAGGCAGACATGCGCAAAAGTGAAAAATAATGGAAAAAAGTAACTATACTTTTTCAAAGTTCAAAAAGGTTTGGGTCAGAGGTGGGAGATTTACAAAATGTGATCTTCAGTTGAAAGAAGGTGGAAACCAATAGTGTAACAAACTGAAAAGCTAAAGGATGCGTTGATTTGATAAGAAAGGAGCTGAGGCGTTCAGTGGATGTAACTTTAGTAGCAAGTTTTCTCTCCTTTTGTGAAAGATTTTTGATGGACTTTTTTGTTGGCTCTCAATGGAAGGGATTGCCGGGAGGAATATTCAAGCGCAGAAACACTGAGTGAGAGGCTGCACAGAATTTTACTGCAATAAGATTGAAACAATCTAATGATACATTCTCCTGGTGCATCCTTAATTTCCCTGGCAGGGGCTGTCTTTTTGTTACAGAGCTCTTCTGAACCTTGGTTTGCCCTGAAAATCCTATGGACTGAGCTCTGTGACTGTCAAACAGTTTGTCCAATAAAGGGGAAAAGTACTCCAATCTGAAGGGCCCATTAATTTGCCCACATCTTCACTAGCCCTTGCTTCTCACTTCCTTCTGTTTCAATTCCTTTCTCTTTCAGCTTTTCTGCTTCCACCTACTCTCCTCCTTCCTAGAGTGGTGCTGCTGATCTGGCAGAGATGGGAGCCATAATGAACATCTCCCTTCAGTGGTCCAGTTTGGAATTATGCCTCCCATTTTAACTTCTCCTTTGAATAAAACACTCAATTTACCACTATTTTAAGGACTCTTCAAGGATATGAATATCATTAAATGCTGAATAAATAAACATCAGTTCTGAAGATATGGCTTCATTCTTCCTCAGCTTGTACAAATATTGAAAAGGCATTAGTAGGAAACCAGTAATGAATTTGACCCATTATCCTGTTTGTTTTTAAAATATATTTGTAGTGCAGTGAACTGCTTCCTGAATGTTTTTCTCTTGCAGAATGACATTGTTTAGAGTAACACCAGGTATTTGCCTCTTCTTCTACCAGTCCTTTCCCTGATCTTTGCTGGCAACTGTCACATCAGCCCATCATTTCTGAGTAGGAAATGGGATCTGTGATTCTCTTGAAATTTCTGGCATTCAGCAGATGAGGTGGAACGGAGACTTATGTTAGACTTATAGCATGTGTCACTCCCCAGAGATGAGCATATCACTAACACTTCTGAATCAGCTTCTGTATAAATGTATCAACTTGTGATATTTTCTATTGCCCTTTAGGTCATGCAGCTGGCAAATCTATACCCATCTTTTATGCCACTACAAATGAATTCTCTTTGATTTTCTTTTATTTAAAATTTCTCTCATGTCAACTTGGTTTTCCCAATGTGTTCTCACATTCATATTCACTTGCTCCCAGAGATCATTCGTCTATCTCTTTGTCTTCCAGTCACCTTCTTGTAGGAAGCGAGAGCACATTCTCTGTCCAGGATTACATCACAGGAAGGCAGAACACATCCTCTGCAATGTGCTCAGATGCTGCTGACACTCAGCCTGCAGAACTGGTTCTTGAAAATCAATGGGAGTTAGGTGCCTAATTCACTTAGGTGCTTTTGTAAGTCTGACTAAATGCCTGTCTGCATCTTTAGGCATATAAATGGCTTTGTAAATCTTGCCCAAAGTGTTTTTAACCACCATGACATCTAAACTCGTTCTTTCTGCACTATTGCTGCCATCCCTATGGTATCAGCAAAGGGCCAATAGTTCAGTCAAAAAAGCCGGCACAGAAACAAGCGTAGGCCCTGTTCCTACAGCTGTTACTTATGTGGAAATGAAAGCCAGAGAAATTCAAATTAGAAATAAGGCACAGATTTGTAACAGTGAGGATGATTAACACTAAAACAAATTCAAAACAAAAGTGGTGGATTCTCCATTTCTCGCAGTCTTCAAATCAAGACTGTTTGCTTTTCTGAAATAGATGCTTTAGCCATACCTAGGTTATTGGGCTCCATGCAGGAGTGACTGGGTGAAATTTTGTGGGCTGTTTTATACAGGAGGTCAGATTAGATGGTCTAATTATTTCTTCTGGCCTTAAAATCCATATATCTATGAAATGTGAGTACTGCCAATGGTACAAAGAGACTACACATCAGTCAGAACTGCAGGATCGAGCTCTTAGTTACCAACATGGAAAAGTGCTGCTCTGCTTCCTAATTTATTTTTAAGGTATGGTATAAATAACGTATGTAAACAGCATTTCTAGATTCTGGTTTATAATGCAAAAGGAGAACCCTGAATAAACGCAGAGAAAACTACCTCACAAAGTGATTTACCATAGTAGTGAACCAATGACTTGTTGCAGACTTCAGTTTAGTTTTAGTTTCACAACCCAAATTCAAAATCACAGTCTACATTGGACTTTTTGTCAGTATCAGGCTTATGGGTCATTGACAGTTTTCTAAATGAAATGACAGGGAGGAAAGTAGAGCACACGTGCATCATGAGCCAGCGCACAGCATGGCTGCTTTTAATAGACGCAGCAGATCTTCTGTAGTAACGCCTTCATTAATAGTTCACTTATCAGTGTTTCCAGATGGTGTGATCACGAACACAGAGAGCTTGTGCAGGGAGATATGATATAGCCTTGCCTTTTCCTTTCCTGGATTCATCCAGACGGAAAGCAAGTGGTGCTACCGCCAAGCCCACCCTAGCTGTTTTTTGCCAGGAAGTGGAGGATGGAGCAGGAATGCAGTTCTGTTACATGTGGGGTTCCATAAAGCCCACCAACAGAGACTGCTTTGGGGATGTACTGAATGAGAACATCCGCTGGCTGCCCTAGCCACGCCCACTCCCTTTTTGGCTTGAGCTGGGCTGGTCCTCTCCAGTGAAAGGGAGGTTGCAGATACCCGCACCAACATAGCCCCTGAATCTAGTTCATGTGTCAGTTTTTTAAATTATCAATATTAATATTGATAATTCAGTATTAATTCTCACCAAATTGTGGAAACTCAGTCCCTGCAATATCTTCATTAGAACTGGTCAAAACCCCCAAAATTGAGGGGATATTTTTAATCAAATTTTCAACAACAATGAGTAATTTTCATTTTCATTTCATTTTCATTTTCATATTTTTAATCAAATTTTCAGCAAACAGTGAACAATTTTCTTCATGCATCCAGGAAGGAATGTTTACTATGAAAGTCTATTCAACTTGCAATTTTTTGAATATCTCCATATTATAAATGCATTCTGTCAGTGTTTGAATTTCAAGCCAATGTCCTCCCCTCATTTTCACAAGTAAATCAAAAGTAGCTCCATATCAGTCATAGGGTTTCCCAGGTGTAAAACAATGGTGTATGAAGAAACATGCCTTCTGCCTTCTAATTATACAAAAGTTTACTTCCATGCATTTAGTTGGAGCATCTGGCTTAGGTTTTTTTGTGTAGAGAGTGGGAAAACAAAACAAAAACAAAAAAAAATGCAACTTTTATTAAGGAATATTTGGATTTGTACTGAACTATCTGAACCTTTGAGAAAGCCATGAATTAATTGTATAGTACTTAATGGCATATTTTGCATAAAGCTGGGTACTATGCATCCTCCTTTCATCTAGGAGATATTCACTTATTTAGGCCATTGTAGCAACAAATTATATCTGAATCTCTAATTATTTTTATAGTAAACATGTATGTTTGGATATTTTATTTCTACTATCAGTTGACTTTACCACTCCTCTCTCTCTGACCTATAAAATATGAGGTGCTTTATCTGGGGACCTGTTAAGGAAATCATTATGTGGCACTTTGGGAAAAAAATGAGTATGTGGCATATTGTAAGGAATATTGATGTGATTTGTTTATAGCAGATGTTGCTCAAAAAATCTGTTCTGAGAAAGTTACTTGGTATCTGAGAAACAAAGTCTCAGAACTGGATTGGGTAATGAACAATGGAGGCTTTTTCATCTGTTGCCTATTCAAATCCAGCCTAAATCAGTAGAGATTGCAGAGTAGCCTATGAGTAATGAGTTGATTATCTCAGTCTAATGCTTTGCTGAAAAATATCCACAACACAAAACCACCACGCCATTTGGCACCCTGGTTGGCAGACTCAGCAGAGAGGCCAAGGACTGAATCAGTAATGGAGACTGGAATACTTTCTCCTCGTTCCCTCTGGGACTGAGACATTTCATTGGGACAGCATGTAGAATTTTGTACTGAGCTGTTCTGTGGATAAAAAATGGACTTGGTTCTCTGTCAGTCTGGCACTTCTTATGAGCACTAAATCAAACGTCGTGACTGATTGATTGCCCGGTGGGTGAAATTCATCCCTGGGCAGAGGGCCAGTGGAAGGCTTTGCACCACTTAACCCCTATTTGGAGGGGTGAATTTCACCCAGAGAGAATACCCTGGTACATGACATCTCTGCATTTTCAAAGAGCTGCATAAGATTTAATAATACAGTTCTCATTGACTCATATCCAGTGAGAGCTGAAGACAAAGGAAAAGGGAAATGGTGCAGACAACCAAGTAACACTGATTCATGAAAAACAAATAGAAACTTGCTGTAAAGTGCAGTTTGTGAATTAGTCTAGTCCATAGCAGGGCCAAGCTATGGGATCAGCAGCTCTGTGGTGGAAGCCCCAATTTTTCACTGCCTTCAGACACATTTACAGGGAGAATATTTTCAGGAAAATGAAATGTTCTTGAGCAATTTCTCCAGTGGATTAGGCACGAACATGCTTTCCCTGGACATCACGTGTGCATCTTCTTGTCACTGTTTTCCTCCTTAAGCAAAGGGTCCAATAAAAAGAAAACTGCATTCTCCACTGATGTTTGGGTTCTAAGGCTGAATGTAGGTAGGTGGGGAATGTGCAAATGCCTTGTGCTTTTGGGGGCTCTCTCCTCTGGAACCCTATCCCTGTAGCAGAAGGAGAAAGCTAGTGAGCCAACCTGAAAGGTCCCAAAGACCCCATCCTCAGAGCACAGAGAAGAGGAGAGGACTGGCTGCTTCTGTGTATCAACAATCCTAGAAAATCCTGCACCCCACCTGTCCCAGCTGCCAATTCCCTCCCCAGTTGCTGGCTCCCCATAAACAATGTGACTTGCTCCAGATTGCAAAATTCACCAAATCCCCATAAGAAGTGCCCTTATTCCTCCACTTCCAAACTCTGTCTAGTTCCCCCCGGAAAAACATCTAGACCCTTCCCCTCCCCCCCCCCACTCCAGAAATGTTCCTTTTATCATCATCTTGACCCTTTACTAGATGGTTAAACTCTCCTCCATTCTCAGTGCTCCTTTTTCTGCTGCCATAACCCTCCTGCTCCACATGATAAGCAATACGTCCAATTTCCCATAGCTCTAGCAACATGGCACTACAGTAGAATTAGAACTGCCTGCTGGAGATAATGAAGTAAGTGTTGCCTAGCATCTAGACACAGTGCTACCCCATTCTTGGATGATGCCATTAAGATCCAGAAACTACAGGAGAAGAGACCTGGAAGAAATGGAGAGAGAATATGGGAGAAGCAGGAGATAATGATGACTCACTGAGACAATAATAATAATAATAATGGTGGCGTCAGAAAGGGAAGGAGAGGCTGAGACAGTGTGGGGGCTTATACGAAGGGTTGGGCTGGCTGAAGTAAGATGGAAAGACAAGAGACAAATAGAGGGAGAGATTTAACTAAGGTGAGGGAGAGGCAAACGGATAAAAGATTCAAAAAGTAACTAGAGAGACATGGGGCGGGGTTGAAGCAGGAGGAAGAGCTGAATAAGTAAAGAAAATATCCTGAAGAAAGATGAATGAGAGAAGATTTCAGATAAATTGAATGTTACATATTCTAGAAAATTAGTCTGAGGGGGGCAAACAGATACGAAACAATAGACTGGTGAAAAAGTGCAACAAGATCTAAAAGAAAAAAGTGACAAGAAAAGAGAAGAGAAAGAAGGCAGAATAAAATTCAAAGGAGATATTGTTTGAGAATTTCAAAGCTGACTTGGGGATTTAACCACACCGTTCCCATTTAATTGAATGAGAGTAGCATGGCTAAAACCTCTAGTCTGCTATGAGAATCTCAAGCATAGTTTTAAATTTTATAGAAATGTTGGTGCCAATTATTATATGGTAAAATATATACATTACTAATTATGTCTGGCTTTATAATTTATTGCCGAGCCTGGAGGGCACTAATAGTACATTACAGCCTCAGGCTAAAAATAGTTCCTCAGATTCTTCAGCGTTGACTGAAGCAGAAGGCTTATGTCAATAAATTGTTTTTACCTGAAGCGTTTTTGGTGGTGTTTAGTTTTTCTTTCCTCTGAGCCAAGACAATTGTATATTTTTGTGTAGTTGTGGACGTAGAGACCCAAAATAGATACGCCATAGACAGGATTTTCAAAACCATTCAGCATCTACATTCAAAGCCAGATTTTCAGAAGAGCTCAGCTCCCACTTTGGTACTAAAATAACTGGTCAGATTTGCAGAAGAGTGCAGTACCTGGGTGCACTTTGGATGCTGTGCTCTTTTGAAAATCTGGCCGTGTGCATCACAAATGGGAGGTGTTGGTCACTGAACGATTTTGAAAATCTGGTCCTTATTTTGATTCCTAAGTGGGAGCTGAGCTATTTTGAAAATCATGCCCCAGTTGTGGGTATTGTGCTCTTGAAGATATAACTCTGATCTCATCTCTTTTGAAAATCTGGCTCTGTACTGAAATACCTCTTAATTGTGTATGTGGCATGCATTGGCACTGATGACATGGAATGTCTGGGTGTAACCACTGACTGCACCCCACCCAAAAATGTATGTGTTGTGGAAGCCTACCTGAGGCCCTCCATATCTGACTTTTCACTATTTTGCCTGAATTCCCTTAAGTCCTCCTTGCTGTAGTCTCAGCAATTCATGCAGCACAAGATTTTGCTCCATATTCATGAGCACTTTTTTGTAGGGCTCTTGTTGAACACCAGCAGCTGGTTTGCAGCATTGAAACCTTGAAGTAATCTCTTTCAACAGTTAACCCATCTCCAGAGTAAGATGATTTTGTCATTTTAGCCTCAGAAGGTCAGGCTGACCTCCCTTGACCCATTACCTGACAAGCAAAATAGGAGGTTGAAAATGTTAGAATTGTCACAATAAACAGACTGCACTGATGCATTTTCCTATCTTGTACAATGAAAATCGACTTGTTTCTCTGCACTACATGGTAATGGAGGCTGCTGCTGAATATCACTTACAGCAGTGTTGTCTGTGGATGTGTTCTACGACGTGAGAACACTGATGAGTGGGGGTCTGCGATCTTCGATGTTCCATATGGAAAACATCTGTAGCTGGCAATGTATCTTCCTGAAAAGTAATGTGCTGCTGTTTCATGGTTGCTTTAGCGTTATGTAGGTCCAGTGTATCAACTTGACTTTGCAGAGATGTTGATTATCACCAGACTCCAGACCCAGGTCATTTGCAGAATTGCCAAAATAATCTTTTCAGCAAGACAGACACTAACGTTTTATACTGCATTATGCAAAATGAATGTAACAGCAACTGGAAAAGTATATGGTAGTTAAAATGTTTCCAAAAATAAAACAAAAGAAACAATGTCTTACCCTTTATTGTGGCCCCTTAACTCCAGTCTTTGGAGAAGCTTGCTGATTGTTGCCAGTGATGCAACCTGAAAATTAATGTCAATTACCCAAAACAAATGCATAAAAGTAATGTAAAGGGTCTGATTTAAACCCACAAAAGCCAGGAAATTCAGAGCTACTGTAGGGCTGAAAGCCTGGACCTGACACTCCAGTCTTACCACAAGTCATTGTGCAGAGAAAAAGAGCAAGGGAAAAGGGAGCTGCACCATCACGGGAAATAATGCAGCCGAGGCACTGCTCTCTTTCTGTGCCATAAGTCTGGATCCACAGAGCCTCTGTATGCTTTGCTGTTAAAGTAGAACATTCTACGTGGCTCAAGATTTAATAGTCCCCTCCCCTTTTTTTAATTAAACAAAACCTACGTTTTGGGATTCACCTTAGTTAAGTGTTCTTTATTCAGACTAAAATAAGTGATCATGCTTACAATGCTTGCTTACGGTTTTTGCTTATCCAAGAATCTGAAATGAAGTAATTGCTGTCAGTTTAATTAGTGTACGTGAAATATACTTGCTGCAATAATCCCACATCCTAATGAGATCAACTTTGCACTCGTGATAAATGAACACACACAGTAATCGAGCTGTTCTGGTGTCAGCATGCACACAAATCAAAATGTTCTTACATCAAAGAAGTACTTATTAAAAAAAACTTTCCTGCAGGATTTAAATATTTTTCAATATATGATTTTAAAAAATGGGTTGTGATATCACGAAAAGCCCTAATGGAGTTAAAAGTGGGTAATCCATCTCTCCCCATTCATAAGCCTATATTTAAATGATTGAACAATGGCAGTCAGCCAGGGGAATCTCACAGCCCAGCCAGTTTATTGCTAGAAAAATACTAGTTGTAGATTTAAATTTATGCATTTCTGCTGTAATATCTTATACAAAAGAAATATAAGATGGCTAGTTTTGTTTGGACTAGATGGACTAATTGCCCACTACCCTGTCCCTGACATTGGTGATGACTAACATAGCAAGTTCTGTAAATGAGAGAGGGATGTTGAAGTGATCATTACCTCAGCAGAACAACTTAGATATGTTACTAAGTTAATGGATAAATTAGAAATGGTAGAAAGGCAGGCAGTCACTTGGAAAGCTTACGGATAACCTGAGCCAAACATCAGGGGGAGAAGATGGCATCTTTCCCCCATCTTTTCATGCAACTTCACTAGTCTATGAATGGGGATGGTCCTTCACCAATTTATGATACAAGGAGCCTGGCCTTTCTCACATGAGAGCTCATCAACCTTCCTCCCTTTCATTCATGAGTGACTAATTTTCCTGGATTGTGAGAGGTGTGGTTAAACCTAGGAAGACTTCTGAGTCCTTTTTTGATCTTCCTTTTTGGATTGGGTACAATAAGGTTCTTTTGTTTCCCTATGTTGTTCTGTTGATGCTGCCTTCTGTAGCAACCTTCCAGGTTTTCAGGTCCCAGGTACACATTGAGGAGTACTCCTGCACTACAGCTAGCCAGCTCCACTTGCTAATGTTGGGTTGTGGGGGGAGCCATTACACCTCCCCTTTGAGAATGGCTTGCAAACCAAGGGGAAGTAGCAGGGAAAAGTCACTGCACCTCAGTGAGCATAGAGACTGTAACTGTGATCCACTGCATGATCTGGTTCTTAGATATTGTGTTTGCACAACTATATATTTTTCCATACTTTGACATGTAAGACTGTCTAGTCTGGTGTGTGAACAGAAAAGATGCTTGAGCCTAGCTAAATTAATTTGGGTTGTTATATAAGGGAGAGAGATTTTGTTGTGGTTATCAGTGAGCAGAAACAAAGCTTGCAGAATAGATTAGTTAATGTCCCACCAATGCTTAATTGTCATCCTTCACATTTTTAATTGGCATATTGTTTTGTGCACATAGTAGGTAAAATACTATGCATATAGTAAATAAAAAGTAACTCTCAGTATTTACTTAGAAGTGCCAAGTATAATTGAAGATCAAATAATTATAATAGTATATAGTATATAGAATTCAATTTAGAGATGGGTCTTAGCTGTAAAGGCTGCAGATATTTGGATGTGGTATTCTAGTTTTGGTCCATTAGATAGCAACGACAAAGTTTTTGAAGTTCAGAACTGGATCCAGACTCTCCCAAAGTTCAGGGGGAGTCAGGTGTCATGTTTAGGCTTGGGTCCACCTCAAATTTAAATGTCACAAATTAACATATACTGCTGGTAAAAGATTACAGGATAAATTACATCAGCACTTAGTCGACAGCTATGGGTGGTATAGAAAGACTTATGAAAGATAGATTTGGTTCCATTTTATAAACTAATCCTGAAATCTTACTCAAAACCAAATACCACAGTCTTTACGCGGGTAAAATTCCTTCCTGTTAATGTCAAAGGGAGTTTTCCTGAGTAAGGACTGCAGAATGTATGTTCCTCTGTTTTTAATCAGTCTAACTGCAGCCTATGCAAGTTTTGCCTGAGAAATAAATGAATAAAAACCGAGTAAAGGTCCTTAGGAATTGGCTCTTAATTCTTAACCTAAGGGCAGACTTCATTCTGTATGATTTTTTAAGCTATTAAAATGTTGGTTGGCTTCCATTTGAGTTCAAATCCTAATATTACCAAATAATTATGTGTAGATGATGAAATTGAAAAAGCAGGCATGTAGTCTCCAAATGCACATTTCAGTCTGGGTGGCTGAAATAGCTCGTAACATTCAATGCATGAAAATGGGGTGGAATTGAATAAATTAGCAGAATCACAAAAGGAAACCACTATAGGAAATAGTTTTACACGTGTAATCATTGAAATACTCTAGTGTGTGTGTCAATCTGTACTAAATAAATATATTTGTTTATAGACTTGCTCTGTATTAGCTTCCACTCTTTTACAGCACTTTGCCAAATAAAATCCCACTCGAAGTAGGATGTTCGCACCCGAGTAGGAGTTTCTTAGATAAATATTTTTTCTATATTTGAGACCAAAACCACTTCTACAAATTTTAGACTTTGATTGAAATAGTATATTTCTTTTGCTTTTTTCTTCCCATCTCCTCCACTGGCAACCACTGATGCATTACCTTAACTCCTCTTACCTCCCACTGCTATGGTGAACAAGAACCCCACTGGAAACAGAGTGCATCAGTCAGTAATGAGTGCTGACCAGTAATAGAACTGGTCGCACCCAAATGCCTCTACGAGCAACGGCACTGGAACCTGAGAAAATTTTTCTGTTTGCAGAACAACTTTCTGCACTATGCTATTGGAAAGGGTCTTATTTTCCCAGTTAAAATGATTCATTGGATTAAAGAAAGAATACAAAATTATATATAGTGAATGCACCATTCATAGCATACATTGGGGGGAGGAGGGAGGAAGAAATATGTTGCGAGATGTCTGTGGATGCTGTGTTTCAGTTTAACATTTAAAAAGAAGTTAATCAAATCCCAAGAAATGAATGTTCAAAGGTAAAGGCCTTTTATAAGCTATTGTTTCCTCAAACCAATTAGTTCGTTTCAAATGAAGTTCCATTCCTCTAATTCAGTAGCTGCTGATTTCAACATCTGCCTCCATAAATGTAGTATTTTAAACATAAGAACTGGTGGGAAGAAAGAATTTAATACAAATAATAATTATATAGCATGCAGTACTTTCAGTGCTGTGCAAACATTAGTTCTGCAATCAATCAGTCCTCAGAACTGGCCTCAGTGAGCGGTAGTATTCCCATTTCAAAGGTGGGGGAAATAGAAACACAGAAAAATTAAGTGGTTTATCTGAGGACACACAACAAGTAAGCATCAGAGCTGGGATTAGAGCCCAGCACTTCCTGGTTCATAGCCCTGTGCTCAAGCCACTGGACCACACTATGTTGTGGCCAAGCAACTTATTTTCAATACACAAGCAGGGATTGTGAGGAATAGTGACATTTAGATGAATTAAACTCTTTTCTGATGCTGGCCAAAGCAACACCCTGAGCCCCTCCAACAACTAAAATGAAACCTTGAAAGGTCAAAAGTATCTGTCCTTGGACAACAGTCCAGTCAGGCCATTTCATGTTGCATTAATTCTGTGTCATAAGACCAAAGAGATCCTAAAGTTTGTGGTACATTTTCACAGGGGAGTTCTGTGATTAAATCTCTGCATGGCCCTCTGAGTTATAAACAGTAGTTTTCAGAATTCAACCCTATATTAAAGTTCTTTTCCCCATGTGTCTCAAAACTTTAACCTCATTCTCAGACATAATAAACTTGCCGTGCATATATTATGGTTGCAGTTCCTTTAAAGCCAACAAGTTGAGAAATAGCAAAAGAGGACACTCCAGTATATCACTTCAGCACTCTTTATAAAGCCAGTTTGATGTAAATAGGTAAAATTGTTAAGGGGCAAAATTCAGCCCTACACCCTTATGGGTACAGAGAGTCCCTAATGTTGTGAATTGTTGCAGTTCCACTGTGATGGGCAAGCCAACCTTTTGATAGCACACACAGGGGTGCATACCACTTTCATACCAGAAGCTGGGACTGGACAACGGGACGGATCACTCAATGATTGCCTGTTCTGTTCATTCCCTCTGAAGCACCTGGCACTGCCACTGTCAGAAGACATGATACTGGGCTAGATGGACCATTGGTCCGACCAAGTACGGCCATTCTTATGTTCTTCTACAGTAGGGTTCAGTTCCCCTGGGGGATCTTTGTGTGTTCTTGTGGACGGAGACTTTTGGGCAGTGGATAGGCCCACTACTGGATCTGCTGCTGTACTGTTGTGGTGGTTATTGCCCCGCAGGGGAAAGTGCTCTAAGCTTGGAGAAACAGTGGTGGAGAAACTCAGTAGCCACTCTGAACCCTGGGGGACAGGGTTTTTTCTCTCTCACCCCTGAAGAGGACTGTGTGCTGGGAAAAAGATTTGGGGCTGCATGAAATAAGAGTCAGAGCAGGATTTTTTTTCCAGTATACTAAGCAACGTCTCCTTTTCTTTAACAATGCAAAATAATTTCTCTTTCTCAGACAAAGAAGTATATTAAAGTTGGTGGCAATGATGGAAAGAACTTTGAAAAAGTATGTGTGTTTTGTAAAGTGCGTTGCCAAGTATTTCTTTATAGTTCAATTTTTTCCTTCACTCACCATTGTTTACAGTACCCTCTGAGAAACTTAAAATGATGCTTCTCTCCCTACCAATCTTATATTTTTGGCAAACATTGATACCCTACTTCTACACCCCAGTTTTTACTGAAGCAGAAGCCATCGTACCTTTGCTATAATTTTCTTCATTATGATATCAGCACAGCCCTGAAAACAACATTTGGTAGTTAACTGCTGTGTTCCAAGCTGGTAAAACGAGCTGAATGACAGTACACAAGCCAAATTCAACTGTTTTCACTGTGTAGAGTCAATGAGTAACTGAGATCAGAAATTGGTCCTCGTTTTTCATAGGCCCTACATGTAAACAGAGACTATTATTGGGGATTTTTTGTTATTCTCAGCAACAGCCTTGATGCAAACGAGTAATCTTGGTGTAAATAAGAATCTGGCCAAACTTTATGTCACGTCATAGTTTGTCTCCTGTTTAAAAAAAAGAAAATGTTTTCATAATTGTTATTCTCAGCAACAGAAAATACGGGTTTTTTTTAAGTTACTTTGAATTTGGGCTGTAGGCCATTTTCTTTAATACACCTGGGTAGGGTATGTGTGTATCTGGATAAAGCAACACTGTTCTGTGTGATTATTAAAAAATTGACACCATTGACAGGTAAACAGTAAGTGGAAGCCCAGAACTGATTTCAGTGAAAAGCATTTTGTTATAGATTGTTGAAGGGGTGATTTATCAGGGCAGTACTGCACTTTTATCAGTGTTTGATGCTTATGCTTGCCTTCATAAAATGTGTTGATGATCTCGGTCCAATCCTAGCAGGCAGATGTCCACATCACAGAAGCCGCCGTTGTAAATGGACCCTTATTAGTAGTCTCAACAGTCAAGGAATAAATAGGCATGAATACTAAAGATTTTGCCTACCCCGAGATGTATCTAGGACTAGGGTGAAGCACATAGGTGGGTTGCTTCTGATAAGATCACTATTTTGTGGATAAATAGATACTGCAATTTCCAGCACTGTCAATCTGGTGCTAACATAAATTAAATCAGTAAGGATGCATGAATGCAGCAGAGAACAGAATTTAGATGGCCCAACATTGCCATGCATGGATACTTATGTGGTATTTATTACTCACTTTTTGTATAATGCCAGCAGTATATACTAGGCACTTTTTTATATATATATATATATATATATAAAATACACACACACACTTGGAATAATATCAAACATCTGTGCTATGACTACTGATTTAACATGGGGTAGTTGAAGTAGAGCTTTAGCTGCTATTGTCATAAATTAAAGAAGAGGAATACAGTATTATACTTCTTTTGTTATCTGTATGTATTTTTCATAGGGATAGTTCAGATAGGTTTAGTTGGACCTAAACAGAAGCAACTCATTCTAAATGACATGGATATTCTTTTTTATACAATGCTGTTTATACTTAGCCCCTTAAGTTAGTTATTATTGTAATCTCTAAATAACCTGACACTTCTTAGTATGTGATTTGATGAAGCAGGCTGGAGAAATTAGAAGAGTAACCTTTTAATCATTGGGTTTTTAATGTAAACATTTTTATGTTCAAAGAGTTATGAATGTGTCCAAAATGACTTGTTTGATATTATGGGGGCTTATGAAGTTTCAGAGTTAACATTCCACCAATGAAATGGGAAGAAGAAATGGTGGGAAAGAGTATATTTAAAAATTAGAGTATCTTTATGTTTTATGGGTTCCAGGTTATTTAGAATGGAATGAAAGTTAATGATACATCCTTTTTTCCATCCTGCCAGCCAGTATCTGACCCAGGAATGTCTCTTATTTAAAGGACAGGGCTCCCTCCGCTGTTCTTAAATAAAGGCTTCCACTGTCTGAGATGTAATCCTCCCTCATTTTCACAGTAAAATTGTAAAAATGCAGGAGAAATATTTAATGAAAAAGATTTCCATACAAGTCCCATATCAGAGATGAATTAAACTCATATGGTTCAATTTACATGTATGCAAATATCAGAGGATAGAACAAAATTATCAAAAGGAGGAAAGGCCCCTGGTATGTCAAAAACAAGATGTGGTGCCTATTTGTATTTATGTTTGCTAATGAAACTCAGCCAAGGCTTGCTCTTTGATTTTGGTGTCTCAGTTTGCCATTCGCTTTATACATTGTAATTAAATCACTTGGCCACACACATACACAAGGACAATAAGGAAGGAAGCCTTCTAGTTTTTATAAACTTGTTGCATAACTTGGAAAGAAAGGGCCATTAATTCAGAAATGTTCAATTTTTCACTGACACAGGTTCTCTGCTGGTGTAAATTGGTGCATGTCCATTGATGTGAATGGAACTGCAGAGTTACACTAGGAGAGAATTTGCCCCAATATACTTTAGCACTTAGGATGTACACCAGGGATGTGCTACTCCTAAACTTTTCAATTTTTACCCAGTGAAGGATTTAACCCAAGCTAACCAATTCAAAAATCATGGCACAGCTGTTTCTTTTTCAACCTGGTATCAATCTCTCTCATCATGTTGCAGCAGTGAAATAATTCATGCAGTAACATAAGTTAACTAGAGATGGGTCTGTCCAGGGTCTGGAGATGGGTCTGTTAGGATTCTGACCTGGAATTTTTACAAATTCAGGAGTTTTTATAAATTCTTGGGTTTAGTTCAGGCCAATAAACTGCTTCAGTACGTCTGTGTTAAAAAACTCAGTGACCCCAATCCAATAAACTGACATCCTGATGGCCCTTGGAAGTACAGTAAGTTGTGCTCCATTCTGTATGACCCTGGGCACTTAATATGCGATAGGAGTGGTGTTCTTCCCTTTGTTTCATTGTACATCTCTCAGTACTGTGAATAACAGAAACACATGTTGGGTAAAGAAATGAGAGGCCCTTTTTTGTAGCAGTCAAGGAGTCAGTTGGTGAGTAACTGTTTTTCAGGCTTCGTTTCCAAATCTGCATTCATAATGCGTGCAGCTTCCATTTTGTAGCTAGAGAAACAATTAGCAATTCTGTCTTCTCATCCAAACAAAGGGAAAGGAATAGAGCAGCTTTCACATGACTAAGAGAGAACTCAACAGTGATCTTCCCTTTCCCCTCCTGACAACACACAGAATTATCGCCAGTGATTTCATACTGTTTATAAAAACTCAGTTTGTTAGATGACTTACATTTATTAATAAACAGTAAGAGCTCTACAGAAGGACATTTTTGCTATCAACAAATATAAATCTGCTTAAATAAGTCAAGGGCTTTAACTGTTCCTGAGAGATTGGTGATGTAACTCTTTTGAAAGATATTCATACAGAGGGTATATGAGGCTACTAGTATGGTGTAAAGGTTTTATTGGCCTGAGTTTGGGATTGCCATGTTACTCAGAAGTGGAAAACCAGGAGATGGCTCTGCAAGTCATCTCAAACAAGTGAAGAAGAAGGGCCAGAGTCTTGTTTACACCCAGGCCCCTGTATGCTGCCAGAGTGAGATAAAATAGCCTTGTTGTAAATAAGAATCTGCCCAAATTCTTTATTTTATGTCACACCGTAATTTATGTCTTCTGTTTAAAAAAAAAGATGTTTTTAGAATTATTATAAAGAATTTTGTATAATACAATATTAGCATTGTTTTTCACCTATCTTGGCCTGGAAACCATTCCCTTTAGTACTGTAAATCTGTGATAGACCTTAGAGATAAATAATATAACTAATACATTTTAGATACTTGTAAAATAGCTTTCCTATACATAACAGTGTATAGATGTTAATGACTGATGTCTTGATATATCAGGGCTAGGGTGAAGTGCTCTCTTCCTATGGAAAGGGGTGATTCAAGCTTTCTGCTACTATAAAAGACCCATTCCTGAAATATTCACTTTTGGCATGAGGTTGGAGGTACTGCCAGCATTTAGGTAAATCACTTTGAGACCACTGAGGATGAGAAGCACTCGTTTAGAAATAAGTTATTCAATAAAATGTGCATAGATGAAAATCACTTTGGCAGGCACTGGAAGGGGAGAAGTGTTTTGTTTTCGTTCTCTCTGGACTCCAAAACGGCTGAAGGGATTTTGTTCAGACATACCAATAAAAATCAACTTCAGGCAGAGATTAGAGGATGGAAAATTTCAGCCCAATGGTGGATGAGTGAAAACAGAGAGTTAGGTAGGAAACTCATTTGCAGCCCTAACTGTAGCAGACACTAAGTATAATATATTGCTAAATATAGTCTGGTGGAGTGGCCTGCTTTGTGAAGGTGTTGTCCTCTCTGCTCTGAAATTTGCTTCTAAAATGACCTCTTCAGGGGTATAAGGAACCATACAATATTGCCTATGCTGGAAAATTTTTAAGCTTGAAAATTGCCTATGTTGGAACATTTTAAGCTTGATTATTTCCCAGGTGAGCTCAGCCAAGCCTGAGTTTGCCTTTCAGCCAAAAATCCTTTCCTCAACAGGGCAGAATATTACCATTTATCTTTAATGTGAATCCAACCTTAGGCTCAGGTTCATTTATCTCAATGTAAACTGCACAGTAGCCCTAAATGTTATATTTTATGTGTTAAAGGTTGTCACTGCGGTTATAAACGCTGTAAAATACTGGGTCAAGGAGCGAACGCATTATTTTTGCATGGATTTCAAAATGCCAGCCATAATGGTTTGGGCAAACCATAGACCCAAACTCCCTCAGAGGTTATGCTTGTAGTGGTGGGGATATATTGTATCCTTGTACTAAAGTGATTGTCTGGCCTATTTTTGTATATTTCATATTTGAGTATTGGGTTTTTTTTATTGTTTTGTGGTGGTTTTGGCTTGTTTGATGCCTGGTTGTGTCTCCTGTGGACTAATGTTCTTCTTTTATTTTAATACTGTTCAATCTATATATTGTAGTATGACTTGTATGATAGAGGGTGCTACAGCAAATAGCTTTATGGATTTCAGTGAAAACAGTTCTATGTGGGGATAAATATATTCCTCAACAGAGTTGGTCATGGTCCTCACACACGGTGCAGCGTTGTACTTGATATGGCATAATTATTCACTGTGGTTATTTTAGCCTTCCTTGTGAAGCGGCTGATAATAACCACTGCCAGAAGTAGGAACTGTCATATATGATCAAACCACCTAGTACAACATCTTATGTGGCTCTACACAAGAGGCAGAAAGTGAACCCGACCAGGAGCTAGAGTATAAACAGAGTGAAACAGACTAATCTGTTTTCATTTTCCAAGCTGAGTGACGAACAGAAAGTAAACTAACAGTATACATGGGGAAAGACATTTAAAATTCTTTCATTTTGAAGATGTTATTAATATCACAAGTAAAGAAATATATTTCAGCAATATGTGTTTTAACTTGACAATATCCCCTTAAAACTTGTGATGTCGAGTTTCTGTGTTAAGGAGGTAGAACTTCCTGCATTAATTCAGAAGGAGATGTTTGAAGTATGCAGAAGATGTAACATTATATCTTATTAAAATTCTCTTTCTCAACTACTGTTTAATTCTCCCATTTCTTTATCAGTGGAAAGACTTGATCCAAGGCTACACTATATGGGAGATCAAAGTTTTCCGTACTGCGCAGAACTCCTTTAACTTTGATTTGGGTTTGGGAGGATATACTAGTGTCTGTTTATATAGCTTTTGGCCCAGACTATAAATTAAATCTGGAAAAGCTGTAATGAGTCAGTAATTTATAGACTATTAAGATATTTAGGATAGAAGTGATTCTTGAGCAAAGTGAATAGAGAACACATGGTTATAAAGAACAAACAGATTCAGCATAATAGTATATTTTTGTCCCCATATATTTTGTAGGCAATTATCAAAATAGGATGTCATATTTTTGCATATCTGTTGCTCTCCTGAAATAGAATCACTAACCACTTGTTAACCACACTGATTTTTTAATAGACAAAGTGGTTGCTTATAGCTTTCCGACCAGAAATGTTCAGATTAAGCACACTATTAGATTGCAGCCAGAATAGTCTACAAAACAGGAAGAAAGCCTTGCCTTTCTCTGCCTCCTTCCCTTGTTTATGTTGATGTGATAATTCATTACAGATTTTCTCTTTCTTTGACAGAGTGCCTACCGCAGAAATGGGATGACTTTTCTAGCCTGCTAATATGGATGTGGCTGTAGCGACAGGAAAGGCAATGTTATATTAAGGTGATTTTTTTCCCCCTCCATAGAAGAAAAAAATACACGCTCTAATGTGTTTGTGTACCAGTGAGTGGGCTGGTTTGTTGTGACTATCTACTGGCTGACTCAGTCTCTTTTTCCAGCCCCCTCAATCGTTATTCTTGTTTACTAGCTGGAATGTTAAGCTAATTAATGGCAGGATGTTTGGGATTGTGTGTAGGTGGACAAGAATGCAGATCACACAATTTTGAAATTTGCAATGGACTTATTGCTGTCAACCCCCATAACTAAAGTGCAGTGTCATTTTCTTTTCTATTTTTATGTTTGAAATCTGTGTGTTTTAATAGATATGTTGTTTTGTAAAGCAGGTTTGAGGCAGAGTGAGACCAAGGATTTGGATGATTATTTATGCTTTCCTTGTGTTTTCAGAAGTAAAACTGCATTGTTTTAAATTTAATTCCTCTCAAATCATTTTTTTAGACAATGCTAAAAGAGCAATACCCTATCTAGCCAAACAAGGGATTTTTCAGTGAGAGTGATGCATAGGAGTGGAAATGAGCTAAATTCAGATAAAGAGGCTTCAGGTAAATGACTTCAAGTGTTACTGTTTCAGTTAAATATTAATATTTTTAGAGTCAGAAGGAGAAACTATACTGAAATCTGTAAATTCTTAGTATTAAAATCTCTCTTCTTATCCTCTTCTCTCCCCTGAAACCAGTGGGAATCTTTCTATTAACTAAATGATAATTGGATCATGACCTGGACCCCAGTTCAGTAAGGTACTTAAGCATGTGTAACTTCAAGCATATTGTTCTATTGACTTCAATAAGATTACTCAAGTACTTAAAGTTACACCCCTCCTTAAGTGTTCTGCTGTACAGACCTGCTTCTGCTGTTGTTGACATTAATGGGAGAAAAACCAGGCCCTTATTTCTTTTTAATTCCTGTTGCTCCACTTTGTTGGGTTTTTGTTTTGTTTCTATTTTTATTTTTTGTTTGTTTGTTTTGAGGGTTTGTTTCGTTTTGTTTGTTCAATCTCTGGCTCTTCTTTACCCCTCTTCCCTTCTCTGCTGTCTTTGATTTCCTCACAAGGACATTCATTTCTTCCCATGAAAAACATACATATATGGAATTAACCAAAGGTCACCCCAGAGCAGACAAAAAGGCTTAGGTACCGATTCTGCATCAGGATCTGCTGTTATATACCACTTGTGCCCTTGTGGCATCCCATTGGCACAGAACTCTGTGCTAGTGTATCCCAAAGCAGAGTCAGGGCCTTAAAAACTAAAATAAACCTTCAAGAAAGATAGAGCACTCGAGAGATCTAGGAGATCAACTGACTACATTACTTCTGTACAGTGTAAGCCATCTCCTCCTTTGTGCTTTGAATGTGAGGTTTCAATTCCTACCACTCCTCTGATACACTGTTATAATTTATAAATGTTTTCATAGGACAGTACCTGGACCCACTTGTGAAAAAAAAAATTAAACTGAAAACATGTGTCTCTTCCTTGTGATCAAAAAATTGTGAAGCATTGTAAATGTAGTCACAGTGCATCCAATATTACTGCCATCCATAAACTGCCTCCTTTTTTTTACCTACTGCATGCCAGTCCTTCTGGAATTAATCTGTATGTAAAGGACTAAAAATAATGTGTACAATACAGTATATTAAAAAAGAAAAAAACTTTTCTGATGTTCCATCTGTGCCTGTTGAAATGTATGATTAAACTTTTCTTTTTATCATCATTCTTATTTTTCTTGGCGTCCCTAATCATGGAAAATTATATGCTTGCTGTAAACATCCAGACTTTTTAAAAGGACACCAGCATTTATTGTATTTAGTTTCGATCTTCAGGCATATAGACAGAAGAAACCATTTCAGGCACTGGGTACTGGATTCCAAATTCCTTCCTTAGCTGTATCTCTCCCACATTTTACATTTTAAAATATGCATAAGAAGGAAAAATACTGGCGCTTATATTTTACTGGTCTACTTAAAGTCCCAGAGAATGAAGACTCAACATACATTTCTCTCAGAAATATGACAGATCATGTTTTTGTTGGTCTGCTGTATGTTTGTCTATCTTGAACAGTTTGACAGGCAATTATTTATAAAATCTGGGTTTTCGCTTCTCTCCAGAAGCCAGCAAGCTGAATTTAGAATAAAACAAGGTAGGTTATGTCTCCCTATCTTGGACTAGGCTAGATATTCACATAATTGGGGAATATTCATTTTTTATTTTTTTCTTGTCGCTACACAGTCCTTTCTCTGATTCCCTCCCTAACATAAATGAGGCAATGTTAGTGAGTGTCACTGATGCAATTTTCTGTAACAGCACGCTCTGCAACATGGAAGAAAAGATTAACATTAAACAAAAATTAAGAAGGTAATGTATAGTTTGATTTTGTATCACTTATGAAAAATTGTTAGCGTAGGATCAAATTAAATGCCATATATGAACAGCTTTGTTTTTTCATAATTTTAATTGGTAAACAATGTTGATTCTTGTAACAGATTTTATAATATTAGAATCAGTATTTGTCAGGTCAATCATCATGCTATAAATTACCTGAAGAAGGGGGAGATGGTGGGTGAAAGCCTGTCAATGAAAGTTTTGCCATTGACTTCCCTGGGGCCAGGATTATACCCAGTGTATCTAATGAGTAAAGAACAGGGCTGAGAGTGAGAAAAAATTGGTTTTATTCACAGCTCTATTTCTGTGCGGGTGTCCACCTACCTGTGAAACAGGAAAAAATATGCCATATTTGTAAATCAGCTTGAAATCTTTAGATGGAAAAAAGCTATTTAAGAGCAAATTGCATGTCTAATTAGAGATCATCTGGTCTCCACATACAGTATGAATTGTCACTTGTCATTCTTCTTTCTGTAGTTTGGAAAGGCCCTCACCCTGTTCCCATTGAAGTCAATGTGAGCTGACTGATGATGCTCCGTATTTCTCAGGAGGTGCTTAGCACTTTGCAGGATCGGACACAAGTAGTGCCTTTGTAAAACGGTACCACTGGTCAAACGAAGATCACTCTGGAAAGAATTATTTTCCAGCACTCTTTGAATTTAAAGTGGGACCTTACTGTTGTATTGACATTCTGCCATCAGTCATGTGCAGATCTCATAAAATATTTTATAGCTTCCTGTCTAGCTCACACAGAATGTTTCATAAACACTTCTACAAATAATTTAAGAATAAATAGAGAATGACATATGTCACAGGTCTAGCCCCTAGTTGAAGCCTATTCTATTACAGTTGCATAAGTGAATCTTCTTGTTTTGGAGTCCAAGGTTTAGGCTTTTTATACCCTTACTTTACATCTGTACTGAACAGCAAGACAGCTAGTGAAATGTGGTGGCATGCATTAAATCCTGGGCTTTATTCAAAGGGCACCAAGCCAGCATTAAGCAACAAAACCATCCCTGAAGGAATTGAATGTAAATTTGATGGTTTAAATAAGGCCAGATGCCCCTTTAAAAAAAAAAAAGATACTATGATTTTAAAAGCTGAATCTTCTAATGCAGCTCGTTATTTATTGTGCTGAAGACAATGACATTGCTTTAAAAAAATCCCATCCATTGTGGAGGAGTAAGAATAAGATACTTAAACTTTCATAAATAATTGAAACATTGGCAAGTGAAGCAAACTTTATAAAGGCAGATGACTGCAAATTTAAAAGAAACCTTCATACTTTATTGTTAGGAACCATTTTAACTCCCCAGAGAGCACTTGGGGCCAATACAGTAATAACCTTTCTCAGTAATCAAGCCTCATGCTTGTTCACCAATTTTATTGAACAAAATGGATTAGTAGCTGAACAGGACCAGAAAGATAAATAGGAAAAGTCAAGAGATGAGATTATATAGTTTTCTTTTTCATTTCATAGCTTTGGTCTGAATTTATTGATAATTCATCCTAACTCCTGTTGGACAGAAATATAGGCAAAAAACCTCGATACTGATGCTAATCTTGCATATCTATAGCACTTCTCATCCAGAGGCTTCAGACTTTCTTACTGACAATATGAAGATGTGTTCTATCAATCGTAGACCTTGTCTACACTGATGGTGGCATGTAGGGTGTATTTAGCTACCCCGCAGCAGGGAAAAGCAGGCTACGTCCACACTGTGGTGTGTAGCTACCTGTGGCAGTGAAAGGCTCTGACAGGAGGATGATAGCAGGGAAAGGCTCCAGCAGCTCCCTGTAGATAGGAACTCCTTGCTGCAGGAGCCTGTCCCTGCTATCACTCTCCTCTCCCCACCGGAGCCTCTCAATGCAGTGGGGAAATTCTCTTGGCAGCTCCCAATTGCTGGAGCATTTCCCCACTGAAATCAATGGGAGTTAAGCACCTAAGCACTTTTGAATCCCACTAGGTCCTATCTGCATCTTTAGGCAACTAAATACCTGTAAAAATCTGGCCCTAAGTTACTTGCCGAAGACCACAGAGGAAACCTAGGGTGAAGCAGGGAATTTAACCTGGATCTTCCAAGTCCCAGGCTAGAGACCTGATCTTTGGGTCCTCCTTCTTGTCCACATAGTTGAAATACTACAACTCTGTACGAGTGAATAACTTAACCCAGTGGCTTAGGACAGGAGGTGGCAAATACAATATCCAGCTGGAACTGCAAGGAGAATTGGGGAGGAGGAATGTAATTACTCAGTTTGGAAATTATCCAGGACACAGTAGGTGAAACTCTTACTCTCCTGATAAGTACCGTGGGCTCTGTAAAGATCCCATCTTGTAAGAACAGAGGCATTATACATCATCCAAAAGATGGCAGCTCCTGCATTACTCTGTCCCTTAAAATCATGCTGGGGCATTGGCTTCATAGCATCTCTGAGGGAAAATTGCAAACTATTTAATCATCGACACCACTCCCTGGAGTACCTGAGTGTTCTGCCCAAGACTGCTCATCCAAATACCAACACAACCTGCCTATGCTTAGTTTATGAGAGCTGGAAAGGGTCTGGCTGCAGGCAATGATAGTACAAGTACAATTTTTAAAACCTCCTCTGTTCTTGACAAGGCAATAAGCACAATGGGCTAGTAGGTCTAGAAGAAACGAAAAACTGGGTGAGTCCACAGGGTGATTAGTTTACAAAAATAAATGTGTTTGGTGGTTTCACCCTATTCCTATGTTCACGTTGCAGAATTACCATGGAGCTTTGTGTAGTTCCACTGAATTTGACAATCTTTGCTCGAGAGAACCCGGGGACTGTAACAACAAAGGTGTTGCAGATGAGGACTAAAGCCCCAATTTCAGCACAAGCAATAAAGCACAAGCAGAACTGTCAGCACAGGAGTAAGTTCTCAAAGAATTCTAAATTTTGCTCTGCAAACTTAAACTAACATTAACTTTATAGAGGAATCACTTCACCTGCCTAAGAAATGCAGCCACCTCTGAGGTGAAATGCGATTACTGTTCACCACCACACAGCAGCACCTAACACAGCAGGGTAGGGAATGAAAGACACCTGAGTGGTAGGGAAAAGTTAGGGTGGTGTAATTATCCAAGTTGATTAAAGTCAGTGCTATTAACCCTCGTTTCCATAAGTATTTAATTAATCCACAAAATAAAAACCCATAGAGACCGTTACATTTCTTGTGCTGACATGATTTCTTCAGAACCGTGAATCAAATGATGTCAACTGTGTGTTGAACACGGGTGAGTAAAAATATTAAAATGCTCTGCAGGAGAAACAGCAACCATAAGGCTGCCACATGTACATCAGAAACCAGGCTCACCTGAAGCATGGCATGTTGGATACCCTTACTAGGGTCCCGTGAATACTGCAGAAAGACATCCTGGTTTCTGCAGGTCAGAAAGGCTGTGGCACTTGGACACCTCTTGCTACAGCTTCAAGTGAATAGAGGTTTCATTGAATTAGGCATGATCAGTCTAGTGTTCTTTGTGTCACCCTACTTGTATTTGAGTGTTAAACTCAATACGAATCTCAGTTTTGGAATGTTTTTAATGTTATGCTGCTCCTATATTTTCAGTATGCCACCGATTTTTTTCTGGACAACACACAAATGCATTGTAGCAGTTTTCAAGAGATGATTTTGGCACCCAGGAAGGAACAGGAGGTGGTTTAGGTTGGGGGCTCCATTGAAGATGCTGAGGCTTTTTGGCTCTTGGGAAGAGGGTGCTTCTCTTCTTTACCTGTCCCCTTCAGGGCACTGGTGGAAATGGCTTCATGCTTCTATTGAACTTAACTCCCTTTAGTTTCCCACCTGTACAGCTTTTGACAACTGCCCTTCAGCCCCCTTTGCAACATCCGGCACTTTGTCCCATACTGGTGGATAATAGCTATTGTTTGCAGTTATAGGGGTTATAAACTTATTAAACCATAAAGGAAAACTTTGATTCTGCAGCGGATTCCACATTTCATTGTTCTTATGCTAGCGGAGCAGGAGCAGTGATCTAAGCTTGTTAGACCTGCTCAGCTGACAGGTCCTGAACAAAGCCACCATGAGCCTTTCCTCTGTCGAACCCACCTAAGAACAGGAAGAAGGCAGAGGCCTCCTGAATGCTCAGACTAAGGGGAGCAAATGGAGAGGTATCCTCTTCCTCTGGAGAAGAATGAGTAAAGATGATCGACAGAGATCCCAAAAGGAGAAATGGGCCTGTTTTATTCTCAACCCTCCCTTCCTCCAAAGACATCCAAAGAAGAATGGGCTCACCAGCTATCCCCTGAAAAGAATTATAGGTAAGAACATGTCAGGGTCTCTTTGGCAGAAAGAGGGAGCTATGTGGAAGATCTGTGGTTAAGGCACTGGACTGGGACTCAGTTCAGTTCCTGGCTCTGCCACAAACTTCCTGTGTAACCTGGGCAAATCACTTAATCTCTCTGTGCTTCAATTCACCATTGGTAAAAGTGGGATGACAAGGCTTCCTAGAGTGTTCAGGTGGTAAGCTTTATGGAGCAGGGGTACTCTCTTACTATGTTTATGTACAGTGCCTACCTTAAAGTGCCCCTGATATCTTTATTGGGACCAATGTGTACTACCATAATGCAAATACTAAATAAGAAAGAGGAGAGAGTTAGCTGTTCATCATGGTGGGGGGAGGAAGGGAGACATGGCTCTCTGGAAACTAAAGGTAGTAAGGCAAGTTGTAATCCTCCAAATGTTATGGTAGAATAGAATTTGGGTAAACAGCCAAACTTTTGGGTACTTGTCCAAATTTCACACCTTTTCCATTTTTGCCATCACAGTTTTTACATGCATGTTTGCAATGTTCAGATTGTGCTTGTGCATGATATTGTATGAGTCATTACTTTGGTGAGATTTGTTTTGTGCATGCTCTGGTATTGATTAGCCGCATGATGTCTGAGTTTCTTGCATCTTACTGTATTTCTCTGGTAGTCCTATAGGCAAGGCAAGAATAGGTTGAAGAGTAAAGAAGAATATGATTGCTATTTGATTCACAAGTAAGCAGGGGAGACTTAGAAAATTAAAAAGAAATACTGCATATTCCTGGAGGACTGAATCCAAAACACACAAACTAGCCCTGATTTTGCAAAAAACAAAACTATCCAGTTTTGGCAAAAACCATTTTGATTTATTCCATCTCTGGAATACATGGAGTATAGTTAATGAAATCTCTATTTGCAGAAGTAAATTTGACAGTGAAATATTGACTTATTAATTTACTCCTTTTCTTTTGCATTTACATTGAGCTTATTACCACTGATTAGAGTATTAAAAAGAGCCCACTTCTGGAATGGGAAAAATCAAATACCGTCTAAGTGGTATGAAAGGTATATTTTAATATGTAAATACATTTTATTGTTTTTTAAACGATCTAATAAAATGTTGTTTGAAAAGCAAAGATATCAAACAGCTGAGAATAAGTTCCCGGTTTGTGCACTGAAGTAGGTATTTTTACAACACTCATATTTCGAAAGAAGTTGTCAGATTTGGACACTACAGAAATACCTCATTGCTTACTGAAATTGTATTTGAAATTTCCTTATATTTTATTATACAAGAATTGTGCACTTGGCTGCCATTTGTTTCCTTCAGACTCCCAAAGGTAAGTCGATTGTGCCCTCTGGGGGCTTTATACTGCTTTAACTTAGATTTAAGTTTTTTTCTTTCTTGCTTTCACATAAAATATCACATTGATTTTTTCCCCCTTCTTGTGTCTTATGAAAGGAGAAATTTATAGCCTTTTTTACATCAGGAAGTCTAGCTTTTCCTGACGTTTTATTGCTTTGAATATTTGAAACATTTCAATCCCAGACAATAAATATTACATGATTATTGTTTTCATATGGATAGGCTATTTCCCCTGTTTTTCCTAGCAAGTGACACCCAAAAATTTATGGAGACTAAAAACATTACTATTAGACTTCCCTTGAAAGGTCAGAGATAGTCCCCACAATTTGTATGCAGTTTATGGGGGGGGGGGAGCAGTTTAAATAATCTCTTATCTATTGAATCTCAAAACTGTGTAAAGTTACATTGAAGTAGAAGATTTCCTTTTTTTAAATGGGTATTGTAAGTCTTGATTCTATCCCACTCACGTCAATGGGAACTCTTGTATGGACTCCGTAGAAGCAGGATTGAGCCCCTGCTGATCGATCCTGTCTAAGAACCCAATTCTGCAGTGGCTGACATGCAGGTGTAGAGGCTGTTGTTTCAGATGAGTTTGGGGTGGCAGATTATAAAGAACATTAACTAATATGTTATTTTCTACTAAGTCAAAACAATATTGCTTCAGCTGCATTCTCTGATGGCGGAAGGCTTTTCATCCCATATGTGAACTCTGGGTGGACTCTGAGGGTGCATTTTGCAATCAGCTCACTTTTTGGTGGAAGCAGCTAGCTTCTTGCTGGACGGAGCCCTAGTTTTGTGACGCTCACCATACATGAGCCCGTTGGAAGGATCAATCCACCTTTCTGTCCCTGTTCTGCTGTGACAATCAACAGACAAAAATGTGAAGTGGAATCTGTAGTTAAAATAATACAGATTAAGCTTCTGGTGAACAGACATGATTAAGGTTCTTCAAAAAACGGCTTGGATTCAGGTCAAAAGCACTAGTTTATTCAGGGCACATGAACATAGCAAATGCTGTGCGCAAGCTGCTTACCTGACCTAGCATTGATCCAGTTAGCATGGGTAACAACAGCAGCAAAGACAACTCACTGCAGGCTTCAGTGTGGGTGATACAAGTCTAGCATGGACTCTGGGTATACTGATATCTGCACTAGCTGGATTCCAGCTAGCCAGGCGCAGCATTTGCTGTGTAGACTTACCCCCTAGTCTTTGTACAGTAACCACCTCGAATTGAAAGGAGGAAGGACCCTGCCACCATTACTCCAATGAGTAGGCCCTACTGAAGCCCATGGATTTGCTCATGTCAATAATTACTGGTTCACACTGATAAGGGTTGTAGGCCCTAGATTACTCCATAAATCTTCATCTCCGTGTCAGCTCCTGCTTTAACACATCATCTGCATCAAATGAATATATTTATAATTATTAAAAGATAATAACTTCCTACTATGTCTTGGGAAAAATTCAAGCTAGATATCTCAGCTAACAGAGAGAGTCAGTAAAATGAAGCATGAGCCAGAGCTGCAGTGTTCAACTTTGGAGGTGAATCCAAACGTCCTATATGTGGGGCGGAGGTTTGGATCCAGGGGTTTTTCAGGCCTAGGAAAAAGTTTCCAGGGCTTTTAAAAGATGTCAAACCAAAGAGAAGTTTATGGATCCACTCATGCTTCCTGTCCTTGACTGGTGTGAACAACAGGATGAGACTCTACATCCATTTTAGTAGAGACACTAATAAGTACTTCTGGAAAGTGGTTTTTAAACGTTGTTGTGTCTTTCCTCTCCATTCTGTCTCATTCCCTTTCGCAATAACATTCAGTTCTGTACCTGCTTTGTCCTTTGCCATTTAGTAAACACACAGTTTTTTCCTCCCTGTTTCTTATGGCTCTTGAGCCAACTCAGCTTTTCCTGTTTACTTCCTTGTCAGAAGTGTCATCGATGGTATCATTCCAGCTGTAGAAATAAGGTTTGTGTTGTCTTCTCTGGCTGAATGGCTGCCTCTGCATTACTTCTGGGTTTCAAGGTAATGCACTAACAGGAGCTATTGACTTAAGTTTTGGCAACAAAGTGGTGATATTAAAAATAAAACCTTGAAGGTAAAGGCACTGGACTAGGGCTCAGGATATCTGGATTTGACTGTGGGGACATCACATAGGGCCAAATTTTTAAAGGTATTTTGGCACTTTGTGGGATTTTCAAAAGCATCTTGGCATGTAACAGCCATTGCAATCAATGAAAGATCCCACGAGGCACCTGAGTACTTTTTAAAATCTGTTCCTTAATCTCTCTGTGACTCAGTTCTCCATCTGTAAAATGGGGATATCATTCTTCCTTTCTCCCACCTTTTGTCTAATAAGATGATAAGCTTTTTAACTGTCTCTTTTTCAGGTGTGCTTTCCCCTAAACTCTGGAAGGTTTGAAATCCAAACCCAAAACTGAATTAATCTAATCAGCTGCCTTTTAATAGTGAAGTGATGAGCTGAATGGTACACAAAGTGCAGAGAGGGAGGGAGATTGTGGACCCCTGTCTTTTATAAATAATATGAATAATAAAACGGCCTATGGAAAAAATCAAATGAAAGGCAACGATGTGTAAATCACAAAGGTTTGAAGGCTAAAATTACTGACAGAGCAATAATCTAGTGAAGTTTTGCAAAACTACTTCCGTTCCTCTTGTTACAAAGAGAGGGAATAACAGCACCAGAGCAGCTGCTACATGACATGCTGCATGTGTTTCCTTTGATGAACGGGAAGATGGGTATTTCAGTCACTCAGGAGGAAATGATATTCTAATGAGTTGAGCTACTTGTTCAAAACTCTCTACAGAACCTGAGAGCTTCTGCAACTTTTTTAGTGATTATTTTTCTTCTGTACAATAAAAGCAAAAACTGAAATGGGGAAGCTATGACTGCTGCATGTGCAACCACAATAGGCTTCGGTTTTACCTATCCACATATTTGACTGGCACACTGAACTCTGAATTTGCCAGACCTCAGCCCACGTCTGTCTGAGCCTGATTCTCTGATCATGCTGGCATAAAGCAAGAGAAACTCCATTAGAATCAAAGGAGTTACATCAGTGATGTATCGAATCAGAATCAGACCCATTGATTGTCTTCTCAGAGTCTGAAACCATAAAGTGCTGAATACCCTCGATTCCTGTTAAAATCAATAGACAATGACTGGTGTCAGCATATCTCAATTAAGGTCTTACCATCAGGTGGTGGTGTGTGCACATTCCAAGGAACCAGCATTCATCAGATGGACTTTAAGGGCCAGATTCAGAAGAAAACTTCATCACTTGCTTTAAACACTTTAAATATGTGCTTAAGGTTCTCTGATTTCAGTCAGGGCTGGATTAAAACATAGGCACGCTAGGTTTTTGGGCACCAGCTCCTGGAATCAGATGATTACATTTGAAACTCGGCTTTCATTTAACAAAAGAAGTAATTTTCTAGCCTTCATGGTTACAAAAAAAGCTTGAAAATGTGAACCAAGTGTAACCAATGCAGAGTGACGTCTGCCTGAGTCTGCAGACAGCCTGAAACAATACCTCTGAGAGGGGTGAATTGTCCCATTCTGCTCAATCTCCTGAATAGGGATGTTTCCTAAATCTGAGCCTGAAGCAAGGAACTAGAGAAAAGGAGAGAGGGAAAAGGAGAAATACAATAAAAAGAAAGGAAAAACATAGTCTTCGAGGAAGTAGACAGGATAATTAACCAATAGTCGGTTGTGATTTTGGAGGTATTCAGATGAGTGGTAGTGTAAGCGTTTCGGGTTCCGTGGGAGGCCACAGTGGCTTCCTACAGGGGAATAGCTCGCTCTTTGCGAGAGATCAGTCTAGGCAATTCGCCCTCAGGCAGGGCGAGCGGGCAAGGAGTCTATCGCTCCAACCCCTAGGCAGGGTGAGCAGAGGCGGCAACGGCTTCAGGCGGGGTCAGGAGAGCAATTCTCCTGGGGTGGCTAGGGACAAGGGGAAGGGGAGGGGGACGCAGGCCCACCCGTCTCCACTGCGTCCCAGCCCAGGGCCCTAGCAGTGGCAGAAGCGGCTGCCACTGGGCCGGCGGGGCTCCCGCCGCAACACACCGGTTATAAGGCGGTTTCAGCCACAGGCCGTGGCTGTCCCTGGGCTACTTCCTCCCCACTGACCCTGGTACCTGTCTCCTCTGTGTCCCCAGGATAGTCCACCTTTGTTAGCGCTGCTAGTCCTTCCTCGTCGACCGGGGGTAAGGCAGGAAACTCCTCTTCAGGGGGCAGCTCCTCCAGGTCGTTGTAGGTTGGTGCAAGCGGCTCGGCCTCGGGCAGCTCCTCCAAGTCTTGCCCCGCTGTGGGGAGGGGCTCGGCGGCCGGCAGTTCCTCCAAATCCGGTCCGGCCTCCGGGGGTGCCCGCCACTCGGGCGGCTCTGGGGTCTCGGCCCAGTCTGGCAATTCCCGAGCACGGCCCCGGGCTCAAGGTCGGGGTAACTCGGCCCAGTCGTCCTGGCCGGGTTGCCTAGTCCAGCTCCTTGAGGGCCCTATCCAATCCCCGGGCCCAGGTGGGGCCGGGGTTTGTCAGCGGCGGTTAGGCTCTGGCCTAGGCCTCTGCTGGTGGGGCAGCACATCTGCCTCTGGCAGCACTCTGGGCCCTACTGAGCTCAGGGGCCAGGCTTTTATCCTTCCCCTTCCTGTTGGGGCTCCGCCCCGCGGCTGCCAATTGGCCTGGCCGGGTGGCCCTATCACGGCCCGGGTCTCCTGTTGCCGGGCAGACTCTGGGGCCGGGTGTGAGTTGGGCCAATCAGAGCTCTCGGGTCCTTCCCCAGGCTCTGGCTCCGTGGGAGGCCACAGTGGCTTCCTACAGGTAGTCTTTAAACCTAGATCATAGAATTGGAAGGGACCTCAGGAGATCATCTAGTCTAACCCCCTGCTCAAGGAAGGACCAACCCCAGTTAAATCATGAATTAAGATAGCAAGCATTTCCCAACATTTTAGTATTGCTGTGTAATGAGATGTGCATGTTCTATGCATTAATACATTATTATAGATCGGATAGTGTAAACTCCACATGTTGAGAACATGATTTATTCTATCGGTATACAAAGGTGTCCTCTACGACCACAGTAAACAAAAAATTATGCTAATTCTTGGGTTTGCCACTGTTCTCTGTGTGGCACATGCCAATTTAAATCTGCCATTTCCTCTGATTAAGTAATAACAGTGAAGGTAAAGGATATGTCCACTGAATTTATGACCTTGTGGGAGGAGTTGATTATTGTAGCGCTGCTGTGAACTAACAACTCCAACTGGCCATTAATCTCTAAGAAATATTTTACCCAAAGATGGTGTTTACTATATTATAAAGTGGCCAGAGGCAAAGACTAGAGAGATTATATTTTTAGAGTGAATTGTGACTTTAATGTGATGTCTGACTCCTGTCACTGGTATTGATCAGTACCTCTCTGTGGACTGGTTATTCCTAGAGTATTAGGATCTTATCCAAAGTCTATTAAAGTTCATAGAAAAATTCCTACTGACTTTGAGGGGGTGTGGATCAAACCCTTAACATCCAGTACACTCGGGAATCAGATTCCAGATCTTCACTCCATTCAGCTTCTACTTGTGTGAAACATACAAAAACATTTCCTTCCGCTTCACAAGTTGCTCAATCTTTTCCCATGTTTATCCCAAAGCCATGCATGCCCCTGTAAGCAAAAAGCCCGACCTTTGTGGTTTCTTTTTAATAGGCTCCCCATCACTGGCTGCTTGTGCAGATTTCAGGAGCACTGCCTCCTCTGTGGCCTGAACAGCCACAGACAAGTGTATTACACCTGCCCTGAATTCTTTATGCCTTTCACTTGCAAGTGGGTGAATCGACTTTAATCTGGCCCCAGTGACTTTCAAAACCCAGAGTTCTGGTTTCCAACCTGTGGCCCGCAGGCCAAAAGTGACCCACCGGGTCTTTCAAAGTGGCCCACGGCTCCCCTCCCTCTGGCTGCAAAAGGGAGCTGCTGCCTAAGGACCCAGGTGGAGTGTGTTGCCGTGGAGCTACAAGACCCGTGCAGGCTCCTTGCTGCAGTCAAGGTGATGGGAGATCAGCGCTCCCCTCCCCCAGGGAGCACGGCAGAGCACTCCGCCTGGGTCCATAGGTGCTGGGGACTCCGCCAGGGCCAAAGGGAGAGGAGCACTTATCTCCCGTCCCCCTGGCTGCAGAAGGGAGCCACTGCCTAGGGACACAGGTGGAGCACATGGGGCTACAGGACATGCAGTTTCCCTGCTGCAGCCAGGAGGACGGAGATCAGCGAGGAGGCAGCCTCCTTCCTCATCTCCTTCCATCTGGCGGCAGTAGGGAGGGGAGGCTGCTAGTGGAGCCTGCTGGACCTTCAGGGTTGTAAAAATGATACCTGTGGCCCTTGAGCCAAAAAGGTTGGGAACGACTGCTTTAAAGCGTGTATTGAGAGTCCACCAAGTGTCTGTGCTCTTTGTAGGTGTTCTGCCATCATGCCTTTTCACGGTCCTGTGTTGCCGACCTCAGTGGTCTTCGGACATGGACCTCAAGAGGCTGGAGACAAAGTTTGCTGTGCAGCCTAGAGGGGGCGGACATTGCTCTCCTGGGGGAATCCACTTCAACTCATCTCCCAACACAACCAGCTGAAAGAGGGGTGATGTGGGGAGTCGAGTCAGAAGTGTGTATAACTGTCACTTCCATTGCACCCTCGCCTGCTGTTTGGCTTTTCAATAGTTTGTGTGCCTCTTCTCTGATTTCTAATCTTATATTTTCAGTGCAGCACCATGCATGTGGGGAGGTTTCACAAACTATGTTTTATCAATTTTATCAATGTCCTTATGATTAGGCAAACAATTGAATGTAGGGCCCCATTGTGGAAGATGCTGTGCATAGCTCTAAAGCCATCTATGACCTTCCTGACAGGTGTCTGAGTGCCTCACAATCCTTAATGTGTTTATCTTCACATTGCCTCTAGGACAGGAGTGTCAAACATCCAGCCCGCGGGCCAGAGACGGCCCACCGACCTTTTTGGTCCGGCCCCTGGTGACAGCACGCGCTGCCGCAACATCTCACGGCGTTGTACTCTTTGGTGGAGTTGCGTGCTGCCGGGAGATCTCGCGGCGTCACACGCCGCCGCCAGAGAGTACAAAGTCATGAGGTGTCGCGGTAGCGCGTGCTGCCGACAGGAAGTACAACGCCACGAGATCTCGCGGCGTGATGCGCTGCCACGAGATCCGTGTACTCTGGCGGCAGCGCGTGGAGCCCTGTGTGCACGAGACACAGCGCTCCAAAAGGCAGGAGAGGGACAGTGCGGTCTTGGGGCATCGCGCAGTGCTATAATTCTTAATCATTGATCGATTCTTTTAATCGTAAAGTAGTGGTAGTTGTAGAAGTGAATTTACTGCAGTTTTTTTATCGCTGATATCTAGCAAATAAAATATACTACTACATAAAAATGGTTGTGCCTAGTATTTCGATGTATGGTATGTATGGCCCACTTGAAGTACGTTTAATTCAAATCTGGCCCGCCATAGCAAATGAGTTTGACACCCCTGCCCTAGGAGGTAGGGAGGTTCTACTGTCCCCATTTTACAGATAAGGAACTGAGACACAGAAATAAGTGACTTACCCAAGATCACATGGGGAGTCTGTGGCAGAGTTGGGAATTGAATTGAGTTGGGATGGGGGAATTGGCACAGCGAAGACAAGCAAAGCCTAGAACCAGGTCTCCTGACTCATTGCCCCGTGTCTCAATCGGTGGACCAGACTGCCTCTCAAAGTGGAAATAAATATTCCAACTACTGGCCGTGGTCTGCATGTGCTGAGGGATCAGGAATGAAAATGTTCACACAAAGCCTGCAGGCAGAAACCACAGAGTTCCCCCACAGCTCTACTTCGCTTTATTAAAATTCACTGTTTCTGTGAAAAATGGGGTTTATAAAGTTAGCTGCCTTAATTATAAAGTTATGTGCATTTGAATGACTTGTTTCCTGTTAACTGTTCATGACAGCCTACAAATGTGAAAAGTATTACCAAGCCTATTTTTAACAGGGCTTTGGCAGGGCCGTAGTTGTGGAAAATCAAATCCTATAGAATCCTAATGAGAAAGTCCAATAATGCTTTGAAGTATGGTTACTGTTCTTTGAGTTATTAACCAGTGATGTCATTGCTATATGAGAAACAGGAAACAGAAAGGGCTCTCTTTAACAGTATGCGTTCGATAGCAATAGGAACTGATCTAGAGCAGGATTTGGGCTGCAGGATTGTCGGTATGTGGATGTCCCAGTGGGGTGGGAGGGTTTATAAGCACTGGTACAGTGTATTAACATACTCCTGATCAGTTCTGGGGGGCTGATTCCTGCAGAATTTACATTTGTTTTCTGCAGTGCTTAATCTCTCAGAAAGCTTTTCCTCCCTTTTACCTTCTGGATGAAAAAGTACTGCTTTATGTTGTATAAAATCAAGCATGTTGCAGAAGTGCTTTGCTTGAAGCGGGACCTTAACACCGATTCTTTTATCCCCATGGGCTCTGTGTGACTGCTGTGAATCTTTGGCCTTCTTACCCCCTCTCCTCTCAAAACAGCCAGTGAAGATAAAACGTGCAATAAGACCTGTCTCCCCCTCACCCCCCGCCCTCGTGGTGTATTCAGTGAGAACAAGAGGTTGAAGGATGCATCACACCTAATGGGCCCAGGAACAACGGAGCCCACTTACTAGTGAAGGGGTAGTGCCCCAAGGGTAACATGCTACTACTGCCAGATGAATCTCTCTTGTAAACCCCGTGGAGGGCAGGATAAACAGAAGACTGGATGAGGTAGGAGTAGAAATTGAAATTGATCTTCGGGAAGGACAAAGAGAGAGACCAGAGGGACTGAAAACTAGGGAAGGGGGATAGACAGAATGGGAGGGAGGAGAGAGAGAGAGAATGCCTTTTGGTAAATAGAGAAGACTGAAGGGACAAGTGTGGGATGAACTCAGGAGTGTAATGTGAACATCGCAAACTCATGCTGATAAAACCTTCATACTGCACGTTCATACATTTTTTTAAGGCCAACAGAGGCTATTATGATCATCTAATCTGGTCTCCTGCATAATACAGGCCTTAGAATTTCACCCAGCGATTCCAGTATCAAGCCCCTATTTTCTGGTTGAGCTAAAGCATCTCTTTTAGAAAAAGACACCCAATCTTGATTGAAAGACTCCAAGTAATGCTGAAACCCCACAGTTCCTAGGTAAGTTGTTTCAATGGTAAACCCTTCTACTATCAGAAATCTTTTCCCCATGTGAGTACTTATAGACTGTGATCAAGTCGCCTCCTAACCTTCTGTCAGATAAACTTAACAGATTGAGTTTCTTTGGTCTCTGATTGTACAGCAGATTTTCCAGACTTCAAATCATTCGTGTAGTTCTTCTCAGAATTCTTTCCAATTTAACATCTTTGTTAAAGCATGGACACAGTATTCCAGTAATGGTCTCACTAATGGCCCTATGCAATAGTAATATCATTTCCCTTGCACTTGATATTCCCCTGCTCATGCAGCCAAGGCTTGGATTTACTCTTTTAGCTGCCGCATCACACACCTGTTCAGCTGGTTATCCATCATGACACCTAAGTCCTTTTCTGAGCCACTATATTCCAAAGTATAGTCCCCTATCTCCTAAATGAGGCCTACATTCTTAGTTTTTGAATGTATGACCTTGCATTTGCCAAGGTATGGTGATATAGCGAGGGCAGAAAGCTGTAGGAAAGTGATTTACGGCAGATACCTAAGCCTCAGAATGCTCAGAGCTCTGTTCCCTGCAGATTAGCTGAGTCTCGTTAGGGGGCAATTAGGAGCAGCTGAGCCAATTAGGGACCAGCCAGGTGCTCCATAAAAGCCCTCCGCCCCAAATAGACAGTGCATGAGCTGGGAGGAGTAGGAGTGTCGTGTCGTGTCGTGTCGTGTCGTGTCGTGTCGTGTCGTGTCGTGTCGTGTCGTGTCGTGTCGTGTGTAGGAGTGCTGAGTTGCAAGGAGGAACAGACCAAAGTGCAGAGATTCTGTGGAGGAACAGGCTGGAGAAAGATACCAGGCTCAAGAAGCCAGAAGGAGGGGGAAAATTAGCCCAGGGGAAGAGAAATGCAGTTGGGAACACGGTGCCAGCAGCACCTAGCTGCTTCTCATAGGGCCCCTGCGCTGGGACCCGGAGGAGCGGGTGGGCCCGGGTCCCTACCCCCTCCTTGGGGAAGACGGGGTGACTAGAGATGCCCTGACCCACTACAAGCAACCAAAGCGTGAGACCCGCTAGGGGGAAGTCGGCTGCCTGCCACAGTATGCATGTATGTTTGTGTATTCCCACACACTATATATGCACACACAGGTGCATACAGTTATATATCAATATATGCATGTGCACACATATATACAGAAGCACCTATACATGCATTATATACACACGCACAGGCACACAGATACATGCATACACATATATAAATATACATGCACATACATACACATATGTACTATTCAGATCATTTACTAGAAACATTTGTGTAAATATATATAACTATTATGTGATTAAAACAAGGTTAAGTTAGTAACATTTCTAATAAATAGTAGCCCTTCATCTAAAACAACTTTGGAAGTGTGTTGGGGCGTAGGTTACTGGAAGCTTAATAAAAGCCTGGAGACTCAGTATTGATAGCTCAAGACTATGAGCACTTAATTGACTATGTCTACACTATGGCTGAAATTCACCCCTATGTACAGGGCCAGTACAAAGTCTGTGCGCCCTCTTACCTAATTTAAGATATTGACTAATATAACCCCTTGCATTCACTGAAGTAAGTTTTGGCTTCAGCGAATAGGGAAGCCGTCGAGATCAGGACAGATAAATGCTTTGTCATAACAACAGAAAGGGAGTTACTCTTGCAGGCCTGTATCGGTATGTCCCAAAGGAAGAGGACAAGAAATAGGATTGTTCTACCCTAGTACAGACCTAGGAACTGCCTTCACGCCCTTTGGTGAGATGGTGTAACCATGGCTGCCTTAGACCAAATGGTGCCCCGGTGAGATGCGTCTTTGGGCACACCTCCCCCCTTATTTGTTAATTTTTTGAATACCTTATTTTTATCACTTTTGTGGTCCATTTCATGACTTTGATTCACAATTTTCATGCATGATTTATCCCTGTCAATTAAGATGATAAATTTGCACACTAGGATCTGTACATCTGTATTTATTCATGCCATCTATAAGCAAATAAAAAAAAATTCACCCCCTAAACGCAGTACCCCAGGCAGTCCCCTTGGTCACCTGCCCCTAAATCTGGCACTGGATGTAACTTTGGGAGCACACCTTTTGCATAAGGTGACTGTAAGAACAATGCATGAGATGGCGTCTCAGAGACTGGTATCATATAGACCCTCTTCCTGTACTATCGTATTACTGGCTTATAGCAATAAACCTGAATTACATTGGTTATTTGGTCTCTTGAGTATATTTCATAATGAACCAAAGTGCGGTCAAGCAATTGACTATGCAATTTATCAGTGAAGAACTTACTGGGACGTGTGTTGTATAGCCTTATGTTGGCCTTCTATACAGGGGGATGAATTTCGCCTTTAGGCGTATTTTACTCATCCAAGATGAGATCTCTGAGTTGGAGGGGCTTTTCCTTTCTTTGGTTATTCCAAAGTCCTTGTCAGGAATGCGTTCAAATGGAAAGTGGTACTTCCTTTGTCACAAAGTAAATTGGCAGTGTGGGAGGCCTACTTATAGAACGCAAAGAGAGACAGTATCCTGTTTCACTGTTAATTCTTCATTTTGCACTTAGGAAAATTCTGTGGCCATCATACCGGTGTTTGTTTCATATACAACCATATGCAGAATCCCTTCCTACTTTTCTCACAGTATGTTTGTCTTGGTAAGGGGCTTTCTAGCAATGCATACGGGTTCAGGGAATGTCATTCTTAAGTGCAAATTTGTTGGTCTCTTTTTTTTTTTTTTTTTAAGTCCTTAGAATGTTATAAAGCTCTGTGCTAAAGTTATATGTTGCTTTAAACTCTTTAAGCAACAAAATGAGCACTGGGAGTTGTAAGACCTTTCACTCTGAAGCAATCTTAAGATATATGTCCAAGATTATGTTGCTTGTTTTAAGGCCAGCTTTTATTCCTTTAGTTGAGTACCACTGGCATGCTTCTGAAAAGAGCTTTCGTCCTTTGTAGCATAGTCTGTGGCTGAGGCATATCTAATCAGTTTAAACAGTCATATGTCCCAAGATATCAACTTTCAGAAATGAGAACAATATCTGCAACCACATAGAGCTAAAATATAAGATTGGTACTTCATCTCGGATCCTAAACTTGTGGTTGACCTTTCTGTGGTAGGCCTCTCTGACTTTCTCTTTGTGTGTGTGTGTGAGCATTATTACTAATTGTCATAGAATTCACAGGTTAAACATCACTTGCTCCTCCCTGTGATATGGGTTTCTTTTAATGCTAGTCACTTCACAGTGTATCATGTAGCAATACCCCCATCCAGCAGAGCTACTGTCTGTAGGAATCTGATACTATGCAGTAAGCATTAGTTGCTCCATAGTTAAGATTGCAACAGAATTTCTGATTAAAGCTGAATTTTCAAGCCTTTCCAAAATCCATGTACATAATTGTGGTCATAGGTTTTATCCCATGATTATGGATAAAAATATAAATAGTAAAATTATTAGAATATGTTGGAAATGTCAAATTTGGAGGTGAAGAACAGCATAGAGGTTTGGATATCTAGAATAAAATTTCAGGATTGTCACTCTGAAGCCTAAACTATCAGTTGAGTCAGTGTGAAGCGATGGAAACAGCAACAAGCATCGCTGAGAACTCTTTGTTTAGCATATCAACAGATTCAATCATCACTGGGATTCATGGTCTGTTGTCATAGCGTTTGGAAGTTCTCAGCCATTTGACTTTACAAATTATACTCTGCGTGTACAACTACAGTAAGCCATGTATCTACTCCATGCCAAGAGTCCTAGACCATTGTGATATCAGTCGTAACTCAACCAATCACCACCCTTAATCTACAGCTAATTTGCATGCAACAGTTTCATTGGTTGTATGAGGGAAATTGCACAGATGGTGGATTACTTGGCCCAACTGCCACATCTGTGCGACAACGCAGGCTTTCAGCTTCAGTACTAGTTTTACTATAATTGTCTGAGCTAGTAAATTCATTTTGATGTATAGCTGGGGATATAAAATGCTCACATTGAGACAATAAATCTAGAGAGAGTAAATTAGCTAACTGACTGCAAATGTATGTGTTATCCATCCCACTTGGGCTATCAGTGCGGGTTGAATCTGCAACCTACAGCACTAAAGATACTAACCTCGACTATTTGAACTAAAGGAGAAATGCCATTATCTTCTAGCTATAGTAGACTAGAAAGCGGGAACAGATCTACACATGTACAGATTACGTATACAAACAGTTACTTTTTGAAAATGTCCACAGAGTTTGGTCCTCATTCTCCACCAACCTACTGTAAGGAGTGAGAATAAGGATGGTCCAATGGGTACAGTGCTAGCAGGGGACTCGGGAGATCTGTGTTCAGTTCCCAGTTCTGCCACACACTTCCAGTGTAACCTTGGGCAAATCACTTAGCTTGTGCTGTACTTCCCCATTTGCAAAATGGGGATGAAAGTACTTGCCTACCTCATAGGGGTGTTGTGAGAAAAAAGTATGTAAGAAGTTTGTGAAGTACTCAGATACTGTGGTAAAAGGGGGGCAATATAACTATCAGAGTCCCAGTTCCTGTGGGTGATCTAAGGAAACTCTCACTGCAACCCTGCTCCACGTCCCCCACAGCATGGTTCTTCCACAGTCTGAGATCTGTCATTTGGACACAAATCCAGGAGTTCAGATGTAACTCTTAACTTTATCCAAACTATCTGGACCTCAGGAGCTTCCAAACTGGGCTGGAAATGGAATGGAAGCATATCTTCTTATGCAATATATGGCAGTCTGCTTCTGGCTGGAATGACCTTTCACAACGCAACCACCACTACCTGGTATTTTTGGTCGTGTGTCAACGGAAAAAAGATGAGGGGGACGGGCCTGAATCTGCAATGGACTGAGCATCTCATGAGAGTTGCTAAGTGTCCTCCACTACCAATGAAGCTGGCTGATCAAAAGGCTCTCAGCACTAGAGGAAGTCCATTTCCATGTGACAAATCCTGTCCTCTGCAGCGATTTCCGTGCAGGGACATGGTGGCCACAATCGTACCTAAAACAGAGAGGGAGAGAAGGCTGATAAATAAACTCCTTGGGTGGTAAAGTCAGTCCTGGAGCTGTAATCATTACCATTTTGCTCTTTCCTTCATGTCCACATAGGCTTGGGCAGCATAAACCAGGGATAGCACTTTCCTGTGTGCATCAGCATTTGGCTTAACAGACATACTTACTTGTGAGGGGGCCATCACCCCTGCTGCCCTGACCTGGAACAACAATGCAAAGATTGGGTGGAACGTTAAAGAGAGAAACCAAACAATAATAAATAATTTTTTTTTTTTTAAAAAGCAATGTCAACTTTGTAACTCAGACCTGGTCTATGGAAATTCTTCCTCTGTACAGCTCACCTTTGGAACTCATTGGCACAGAATATCACTGAGGCCAAAAGCTTAGTAGGATTTGACATTTATATGGAGAAGAAGAATGCCCGAATAAATATTTTAAAAATAATCAAGTGTCTGGGAAGGGATATAAACCCTCTTGCTTCAAGACATAACCCAACCAAGAGTTAAGGATCAGGAGAAAAATGTTTGTGTGGGAAGTGTATCCCAAAACAGTCTATTTGCCAGGTTTCTTGCACCTTCCCCTGAAGCAGCCAGTGCTGGCCACTGTTGGAATATTGTGGGACAGAACTCCCAGCGATCCTCCCAAATTCTCTCATCTGGCACACTGAGCACAAATAAGAGGCGGCCTTTACTCCTCCCAATAGTCCTCCTTTGGTAAGAGCTGTGAGAGATCTTTGCAATGAAAGCACTGAAGTCTGGTTTGGGGTTTTTGTGACAATCCCAACATTATGGGCCAGTTGTGCTGAAAAGTCTTCTAGATTTTCGCACCCTTCGGCAAAGCTTTGAGTGCACCTGGGTCAGCTTATAGTTACTGACGAACCCCCTGTGAAAGAGAGTGATTTCAACCTGAAACCAGGCACAACACATTGGTTTTGGCTGGGTTTCATTTTGAGTTATTGAGTTCATAGGAAACCAAAACTCAGAGGGGGATAAGCCCACACAAACCAGAGCAGGAGAAGAGATTTGCATGAGCTCTTGCGAACTGAAACTGCACAGTTCTATGAATTGCACCGTTCCTCAGCTTGCAATGATTTGAATACTCAAATGCTAAGGTTTGGGTGTAGGGTTGATGGTGTGGAAGCAGCGATTCTAGCCTTTCTCCAATATTTCCCTCTCTGGGACAGAAGGAGCTGACAACTTTTTCCCAGAGTTATAATAAAGTTTTGATCTCCAGTTTCTTGCACCCCACATCTATGCTCTTGCTCTGACCTTTCATTGCCCTTGTCCCAACCTTCCTACTGCTCCCACAGTTGACCGCAGACACAATGAGCCTCAGAAACCACGTGCCGTGGTATTTTTTCCATGTCATCCTAGTGCCAGCACACATACTCTGATGCTGTGAGGTGCAGCCAGTTAGCCAAGGTGTGTTTGCATATGAACTTTCAAGCAAGGACCACACCACAGAAACCCAAATTCAGCTGCTTAAGAGAAGCAAAACCTGTTTACTTTTTAGTCACAAGTCAAAAAACCTCTTAACAATCTGGTTCACGTGGAAGAGCCACAAAAATTCTTCACAACTTAAAGTACTTCTGGATTCATGCGCTGTCCCAACCACTCTGCTTGTGCATGAATTCGGAAGTGTCTGTTTCCTAATTCAATCTCACAGCAAAAGTTTTGCTTTTTTTTCTTTGCAGCATCTGGATGGAAAACATTCAGCTAATTTGTGTATTTGTCACATAATCACAATCTTTTAAAGAAATGTTTAATCTGTGCTTTCAGCCATGATAAATTAAATGATGAGTAAATATGGAATGGAGGAATTTCTCATGAATGTTACATATTAAACCATAATTTAATTATAATAAGTAGAGCTAAGTGAATGATTCACCACAAATAATTTATTCAAGTGTAACCTCTTTTCTTGCTCAAGGAATATCTTTGAGCCAGCTGCAGTTTATGACAGAGTATTTTCTTTGACAGATATTATGAATTTGTCTGACTCCTGATTGTTTGTGAATAACAGCTGTTGAGCAGTGTTGCTTAGTTGTGTTGGTAAGATAAGTCACGTGGTATGATTTTTTGTTACCTTCATTGAAAGAATGCAGCAAACACGTCCAGCACAAATGCTTGTATGTGTTCCTGGTTGTATTCTGCTCCTGTGAATACTCTTCCATTCATCCTTGCAATTCACTTTCCTGGTCTATTTGTGTCTGTAAGACCCAGTCACTAGAATATACAAGTGGCAGCTGAAGCCAATTCATTGAAAAGTAAATGTGAACAAATATTCATTTAATGGGTGAAAATTGCATTATCCTCTCAGCAATAATAATAATAAGGTGGAAGGCAGCTTATCTGATACTTGTCATTGATCCACACAATATAGATATGTGATGTCCGGTCAATTACTGACAAGCAAATTACACTTCTTCCTTTCACCAGACTTGCAGTAAGCCCTATTCTTAAACCTCATCTCACTATGTAGTTTGGACAGGTAATACATTTTTTGGACAGGTAATACATTTGCTGAAAAAAGCATTTTTGTAGTATTTTCTGAAAAATGCATTTTGACCACTTTTTTAAAAAGTGTTTCAACTTTTTGTTTCAAAATGTTGTATTTAGAAATTTAGCTATATTTATTTTAACAAAACAAAGAGGATGAAAGCCACCCAAAAATGAAACAGAAAAAATTAATTTCATTTTGGGTTTTTGTTTTGTTTTGTTTTGTTTCAGGTGTTTTTGGATTTTATTTCGTTTTTTCTTTTTGGTGAGAGAAACTGAAAAAAATGTGTTTCAATTAAAAAATACCCCCAAAATTGGTGTGTGTGTGTGTGTCGGGGGATTTTTTGGTTCAGTCCCTTAGCCAAATTCACGCAGCTCTATTGTGTATTGGTATAGTTAGGGTCCTCGCCCTCCACAGGTGGTGTCAGGGTGGGTTTCCTTGCTCAGTCTTGCTTGAGCAAGCGTTCCCCCTCCTGGGCCCAGTACCTTTCTCCAAACTCCCCTCTGCTCCTCCACACAACACTGCACTCCTCCACCTCCAGCTCGTGTCCCGTCTGTCTGGAGCAGAGGCCTTAATTGGGCTCAGATGCTCCTAATTGCCCTCTGCTAACTCCGGCTAGTCTGCAGCGAATAGAGTCCTGAGCATTCTGGGGCTTCCCTACTTCTTCGCCACTCTCCTACTGCTGGAGGTGCTGTTGGAGTGGAGTTGCTGCTGCCGCTGTTTGGGGGCCCTGCTGGCCTGCCTCCCTCCCTCATGCCCTGTGAGGAGGGAATGGGTGAGTGGCCCTGCGAGCTCCCCCCGTCGCTCTCTTCCCACGCACCAGGCCAGCTGCATGACTTGCTGCCGGTCCGTTTTCAAATTGTGCCGAGGGACCATCTGCACACGCTTGTGCTCCACACCCTCCATTTCCTCGCCCTCGTGTCCCACACTGACACCACCTGTGGAGGGCGAGGACCCCCTGGTGGGCCAGTCTCCATTCCACCTTGACCCCACAGCCCGCCGAGGACATCGGTTGGCAGCTCCTTAACGGAGCCGTGAGCACGGGTGTGTGCTTGTCACGGTTCACCCCTCCCCCCTACACCTGCCCCTTCTGCGGCCTGAGGGAGACCCTGGTGCACGTGTACCTTGAGTGCGCCAGGCTGCAGCTCCTGTTCCAGCTCCTTCAGAACCTCCTGCTGAGGTTCTGGCTGCACTTTTCCCCACACCTGTTCATCTACACACACCCCATCCGTGGCCCCACAAAATCACGGGACTTCCTCGTCAACCTCCTCCTTGCCCTGGCCAAAGTGACCATCTACAAGATCAGGGAGAGGAGGTTGGCGGGGTGGAGGGGGAACTCTGTGACTGTGGGGCCTACTTCTATTCCTCTGTGTGCTCATGTATCTGGGCCGAGTTCTTCTGGGCCGTGTCCGCTGACACCTAGGCTACCTTCGAGGAGCAGTGGGAACTGTCCGGGGTTCTCTGCTCGCTGTCCCCATCAGGTTCCCTCCATTTGACCCTGTGATCCCCACGCCCCTTCCTGTTTATCATTAGCTGTCCCACGGAATCAGTTGCGTCCCGGGTCCAGTGACTCCTCCCCTTAGGCTGGAACAACAAATAGGACCACGCTCCTACTGCCCTCGCTATATCACAGAGGCTAGTGAATACTACATTGTTTTCCCAGATTAAAAAATTCTGGCAACCTTTTCTAGCACCCTCGTGCTTTGGCACAGAGACTTGAAATTTGGTAAGGGGTGGCCATGATATCCTAGATGTGTCTTTTGCCATGCTGGTGAAAACCCATCCAAATTAGGCCACATTATACGTTTTTGAGAATAATCACAGTCTGCACATACTCAGTAGAGACTTAGATTTTAGCAGCTACATTCCCTGAAAATTCCATTCTCGCTGAGCATGCTCCAGCCTCAGACTGAGCAGAGCTTTCCCTGCAATTGGAGCTCTGGATTGGTGCAAGATGGGCTTGATCTGGATCTGGGCAGTCGACTAAGAGCAGGCAGCCTGTCTCTCCAGTGCTCCCAATAACCCCCCTCTCCCTTCTGGGCATAGGCAGCATGGAGAAGGAAGCTGCCTGATTTCATAGATTTATTGATTCCATGGCCAGCGGGACCATTATGATAATCTTGTGCAGTGGTTCTCAAACCGCGGTCCACAGGCCACTTCCAGCCCTCTCAGCACACAGCTGCAGCCAATATAACAGCCTCAAGGCCATACACATTGAGAGCTGCATCTATGTTCCACAATGGTAAATAGGTAAAGAACCACTGATCCAGTCTGACCTCCTGTATAACACAGGTCATAGAACTTCCCCCAAATAATTCCTATTTGAATTAGAGCAGATCTTTGAGAAAAACAGCCAAACTTGGTTTTAAAATTGCCAGTGATGGAGAATCCACCTCAACCCTTGGTAAATTGTTCCAATCGTTAAAATGTTGTGCTTTATTTCCAGTCTGAATTTATCTAGCTTCAACTTCCAACCATTGAATCTTGTTATCCCTTTGTCTGCTAGACTGAAGAGCCCATTATCAAATACTTGTTCCCCATATAAGCACTTACAGATTGTGATCAAGTTAACTCTTAACTTTATCTAAATAGATAGAGCTCCTTGGGTCTATCGCTATAAGGCATAGCTTTCAATCCTTTAATCATTCTCTTGGCTCTTCTCTGAACCCTCTTCAATGTATCAACATCCTCCTTGAATTGTAGACAGCAGAACTAGACACAGTCTTCCAGTGGCAGTTGCACCAGTGTCAAATACAGAGGTAATATTACCTCCCTACTCCTACTCTATATTCCTCTCTTTACACATCCAAAGATCGCATTATCCTTTTTGACCACAGCGTCGCACTGGGAGCTCATATTCAGCAGATTATTCACCATGACCTCAAAATCTCTGTGTCACTGCTTCTCAGAATAGAGTCCCCCATTGTATAAGTATGGCCTACGTTCATTGTTCCTAGGTACATGGCTTTATATTTGGCCATTTATTGTATGCTTACACCCAGCTTGCAAAGCAATCAAGTATCAGTGACCTGTCCTCTTCATTATTTACTGCTTCCTCAATCTTTGCGTCACCTGCAAACTTCCAGTGATGATTTTATGCTTTCATCCACATCATTGATAAAAAGGTTAAAACAGCGTAGGGCCGAGAACCAATCCCTGCTGGTGAAGGATGTAAGTGTGTGTATTTCAAATGTAAGACTGCTGTGCAATAGCATGCTCCCAAGTTAAGTTAATAGATTTGTAGATTTGAAGCCCAGAAGAGCCTATTATGATCATCTAGTCTAACCTCTTGCATAATCCAGGGCTGTAGAATTTCACCCAGTGATTCTTGCACCTAGATTGTTGAACTAGAGTGTGTCTTTTAGACACACATCCAGTCCTGATATAAAGACTGCAAGTGACGGAGAATATACCACATCTCTTGGTGATTTGTTCCAATGGCTAATCACACGCATTACTAAACATTTGCATCTATAGTTATTTTTAAGAAGTTCATTGCCTGTGTCTGTCGTAATAATGGGGACCCAAGTGATCAGTGGGAGGTTTGGGTTAGCAGGAGACAGATCTCCTCCAATGGAAGAGAAGACTGTTGTGAGTCTTCTGCATGCCAAACTCCCTGGTTTTCATTTCCTCCTACTCTCCCCTACCCCGTCTTACTCTAATCTGTATCTTCTCTCCAATTTCCTTCTTTCTCTCTCTGGCTTCATGCCTGATTTTAGGGAGCCCCACAATGCTTTCAGCACCTTGCCAAACATGCCCACCAAACATCGCCCTTTTTCTTAACAGTCACCCCTTTAAAGCACGCCTCTCTTGCAAAGGCATCCAGAATTAACATTATTCCCGTGACACTTTATGTCTGTGTGTACTCTCTTCCAGCTTCTCATATTTCTCTGCCTGAATTATATTTTGTAGCTGTAATGATCCTACAGATGGTTTGCCAGCGGTTTCAACCTGGGACCTTCAGCACCAAAGTACAAATCTCTTGACTTAAAGGTGTACCTCCATTAGATGGTAGCAGTAGCAGGTCATTGTCCTCTAGCGGATCAACCACTAGAAAGAGACACAACATGTATTTTATGAATGTGTTACAGTGGCTTCTCAGGGCAAAGTTGATGGGCCAAATTCAGTCCTAGCAATGCAATTCCATTGCTTTGCATGGATTTGCACCCACGATGCTAGCTGTGCACTAAAGTCATTCATGTATTCATAAAGTGTCATTTACACATATAGCCCTGCATACATAAAAGGAGAAGAGATGAAGGACTAGATATGGGACTGGTAAATTATTTGCCTTGTCTACTTACAGCTCCATTTGTGTGGGGTCATCGCAGCTCCATTGATGTCTTTCATGCTCCCTCTTGCTCCAGACCTGTGATCTCAGAGATGCTCTCCATTTTCCAGAGAGCACACTTCACTTGCATATAAATCTTGACCTGTAATTCAGCTCCTTCATGTAACACTCTGAGCTGGGCAGTGTGTAAACCATGTAAAACTAGAAGCTCTTAACAATTGGCTGTGAGGGGGAGGTGGTTATAACTGGGATTCCTAATGTATGAGAGAACTGTCCTCAGACCAGCCACAGCTTGAAACATTTTTTAAATATCAAGAATGATCTTTATGCAAATCTCAGGGCACGTCTATTTGTTCTGCTGCAAAAGCCATCCGAGCTATGACACAAAAGGAAATGTAGTGAGACAGGGTAATAGACACGGAAGGCTGCTAATAGAAAGATTAGGTCTCTAGGCTGTCAGACTTGTCTCCCTTAAGCACATGTTTGTGCTTCAAGTCAAACAATGTAGCTTGTATAACCCTTCTCCACTGCCTCTTTATTCCAGAGAACAATATTTTACCATTCATGTATTCAGCACGTAAGTGCTTATTTGGGATTTTTAGAGGGTTACAGATGACAAGTCATTGTGGGTGTTTCTAGAATTTCCATGTGCTGACAATTGTATTCCTAGGTAGGAGCACCCAAAACAAAATGCCCCTTTCATTGTGATGCCTGCGCTGGTGCTGTACCGAGGCCTGGTCATGAGAGTCAGTAACACAGCAGGGACCATATCTCAAGAGTCTTGATTTCTCTCATTCTGTCTATTTAAGCATTTATACCTCACTTATCACTGTGGTGTCAAATTCCCAGTTCTCTACTGTAACCATTAGGCAATACTTCCTGCGTTTTAACATTCAAGCATCTCGTTAACTCTGTCACCCTGCACCTCCTCCCACACCTAACCCCAGCCCTCCCTACTGTCTGTAATCACCACTCATTCAGTTAGATTGTTAACTCCAGGGCAGAGACCATGTCTATCTGTTTGTACTTGTTACGTGGTGGACACCACCCAGTGCCCTATCTTGGCCAAGGGTGCCTCTGCAGTGTCATGCACTTATTTTCCTCTTCCTCAGGGCACCTTGAACAAAACTCCACACTGTCTTGCTCATCCAATCACAGACCCTCTTCCAAAACTAAATCTTCCACTCAGTTGTAAGCTGGGCACGGCCCCTTTTCTCTGAGGTTACTGTCATAGAATCATAGAAGTGCAGGACTGGAAGGGATCTCGAGAGATCATCTAGTCAAGTTCCCTGCACTCAAGGCAGGACTAAGTATTTTCTAGACCATCTCTGACTGGGTGTTTGTCAAATCTGCTCTTAAAAATCTTCAATGATAGAGATTCCACAACCTCCCTAGGCAATTTATTCCAGTGCTTAACTACCCTGACAGTTAGGTAGTTATTCCTGATGTTCGCCCTAAACCTCCCTGGCTGCTATTTAAGCCTCTTGTCCTATCCTCAGAGGTTAAGGAGAACAATTTTCCACCCTCCTTCTTGTAACAACCATTTATATACTTGAAAACTGTTCTCATGTCCCCTCTCAATCTTCTCTTCTCCTGACTAAACAAACCCAGTTTTTTCAATCTGGCTCTGTGGATGTAGGGAAGGTGGTGGATGTGATATACCTTGACTTTAGCAAAGCTTTTGATACTGTCTCTCACAGTATTCTTATCAGCAAGTTAAAGAAGTATGGGTTGGATGAATGGACTATAAAATGGATAGAGAACTGGCTAGAGCATAGGGCTCAACGAGTAGTGATCAATGGCTCTATGTCTAGCTGGCAACCGGTCACAAAGTGGAGTTCCCCAGGGGTCGGTCCTGGGGCCGGTTTTGTTCAACATCTTCATTAATGATCTGGAAGATGGGGTAGATTGCACCCTCAGCAAGTTTGCGGACGACACTAAGCTGGGGGGAGTGGTAGATACCCTGCAAGGTAGGGATAGGATACAGAGTGACCTAAACAAACTGGAGGATTGGGCCAAAAGAAATCTAATGAGGTTCAACAAAGATAAGTGCAGAGTCCTCCACTTAGGAAGGAAGAATCCCATGCACAGCTATAGACTGGGGACCGACGAGCTGGGCAGCAGCTCTGCAGAAAAGGACCTGGGGGTAACAGTGGATAAAAATCTGGATATGGGTCAGCAGTGTGCCCTGGTTGCCAAGAAGGCTAATAGCATATTGGGCTGCATTAGGAGGGGCATTGCCAGCAGGTCACGGGAAGTGATTATTCCCCTTTATTCGGCATTGGTGAGGCCGCATTTAGAATATTGTGTCCAGTTTTGGGCCCCCCACTACAAAAAGGATGTGGACAAGTTGGAGAGAGTCCAGCGGAGGGCAACAAAAATGATTAGGGGGCTGGAGCACAAGACTTATGAGGAGAGGCTGAGGGAACTGGGCTTGTTTAGTCTGCAAAAGAGAAGAATGAGGGGGGATTTGATAGCAGCCTTTAACTACCTGAAAGGGGGTTCCAGGGAGGATGGGGCTAGGCTGTTCTCAGTGGTGGCAGATGACAGAACAAGGAGCAACGGTCTCAAGTTGCAGGGGGGGAGGTCTAGGTTGGACATTAGGAAAAAGTTTTTCACTAGGAGGGTGGTGAAGCACTGGAATGGGTTACCTAGGGAGGTGGTGAAATCTCCATCCTTGGAGGTTTTTAAGCTGAGGCTTGACAAAGCCCTGGCTGGGATGATATAGCTGAGGTTAGTCCTGCTTTGAGCAGGGGGTTGGACTAGATGACCTCCTGAGGTCCCTTCCAACTCTAATATTCTATGATTCTATGATAATCTTCCCTCACAGGTCATGTTTTCTAGACCTTGAATCATTTTTATTGCTGTTCTCTGGACATTCTCCAATTTGTCCACATCTTTCATGAAATGTGGCTCCCAGAATTGGACATGATATTCCCACGGAGGCCTGAGCAGTGTAGAATAGGGAGAAAGAATTACTTCTTGTGCCCTGCTTACAACACTCCTGCTAACACGTCCCAGAAAGACGTTTGCTTTTTGCAACAGTGTTGACTCATGTTTAGCTTGTGATCTGTTGTAACCTCCAGATCCCTTTCTGCAGTACTCCTTCCTAGGCCGTCATTTCCCATTTTGTACATGTGCAACTGATTGTCCCTTCCTGCTGTCAGAGCAGCCAGAGAAGAGGCAGGGTCTGGCTGCCTTCTCCCAAAGGAAAAACAAAACTTTCAGCTAGATCTTCTTACCAAGCCCCTACTCCCTTCTTCAGGGGCACTGAAGGAGACCCTCCTTCCCTGCAGCTTCACACTGCAGTTCCCTTCTAGCTCTGCCCTCAGTGAACTTCCTCTGGCCCTTTATAACCCACGTGCAGCCACAGCCCATTAATTTGCGTAACTGGGAGCACCTGTTCTGGGCTGGGGTGCAGGGCGAATTTTAATCTCAGGGGCCAGCTGCCCTGTGATAGTAGTTGTAAATTGCCTGGCACATTTATAAAGAAGTAATAGTAGTCCCTCCCAGGAGACAATAATTGGTGTAAAGTTATTAGCCAGGCCAGTGCTGGGAAGCTGGTGTGTCTAGCTGCGCTGAGTTTATTCCATATCCTTTGATCTGCTAATAAGTTTTGAAATAGAAATCCCTCTGTGCACCCTTGTCAAGCTTAACTCCTTGAACGTTTATCCTCCACTTTGCAGGACAGTCCCATAGGCTTGTAGGAGCTTTCACAGGTACGTGCGGTGAGCCCAAGGCAGATTCAAAAAATGAATCACATAACCTAGCTCTGGGAAAGCTGTTGGGAAATATTTTATTGTTCTTGAACCTAACAAAGAAAAAACTCACAAGCCCTGTGTTGCTTGCAGCCTCAATGCCCTTTTCATTTATTTTCGGGTTCCTTTCTCCTGCACTGAACAAAAAGAGAAACTAAATCACCGGTGCCTTCATTTGACATGAGCAGTCCTACTGAAGTCAATGGGAGCTGTGTGCAGGGACTGAGCGACCAAGGTTGCAGGCCCGAGAGATGGAGCTGAGTGCTCTAAGCATCTGCTTTGGAATAGCTATGTTATCTGGTGTCATAGATTCACATCCTTATAGGAATGACCCATCCCTTTATCCTTATCATGCAGTTCACTGCATACAAGTTTCAGATGAGACCTTACAAACCAAAGTGCTGTCCACTCTCGTGAGTATCGGTAAAGATCCTCAGGCCCATTTCAGAAGAGCAAGGGTTTGTTGATGAAAGGGAAAATTCAGCAGCAAGGTGTCCCCTCTGTGTTCAGCTCTCCTGGCTGTGTATTTGTGCATCCCAGCTCCTGAGAGAAGCGGGATCACTTGCACTGAGGCCGTGCTCTTTTTCTCTACAAAGGGCGCTAAACTGGGGAGAGTCAAATAACACTGCAGTAAGTTGCCTGGTGGGGATCAGAGTTCTCTTCTTGAATGCTTAGATCAGCAGGGGGTAGCACTACTGGAAAGAGAACAAGCCTGGCACCTGCTGCTGAATCAGGTGGGATCTGGGAACATCTCAGGTCACTCAACAGTGACAGAGGAGACTCAGGCCCAAGATTTTTCAGCTCACTTTTATGGCATGTTTAAAAGTGTGTGTGTGTGTGTGTGTGTGTGTGTGTGTGTGTGTGTGTGTGTGTGTGTTTCTCACAGTGGATGAATGTTCAAACCTCAGAGCTCACGTGTCTTAGGATAGAAACAGCTGAGTTTGAAACCAAAATGAAACTTCAAGTGTATACGTGATGAAAAAATGGGTTTCCTGCATTTGTAGAAAGACTTTTAAAAAGTCTTAATAGAGGGTATAATTGCCTCCAGCTTGCAGTCTGGTGTCTTATCCACTAGTCTATGCTGCCTTCTAATTTTAAAGTAGCATAGATTTATAGTAAACGTGTTATTGGCGAAACTTTATTTTGAGCTCCAGTGCTGTTTAAAAAAAAAAAAGGCGTATATCAGGTATTTGCAAACTTCATTTGGATGTTGCCATGTTCATAAACCAGTGTGGGTTCTCAGATGAACAGAGGCTATTAGGGGGAGGGGGATGGGGAATCAAACTCTTCCTACGCTTCAGAAATAAACATTTGTCTGCTCGAAAAATATACAGCAAACATCCCAGTAGGGATCTGCTACTCTCCTTGTGCACACAGTAGGTAAAATACTACGCATATAGTAAATAAAAAGTAACTCTCAGTGTTTACTTAGAAGTGCCAAGTATAACTGAAGATCAAATAATTCTGATAGTGTATAGCCGGATTAGAATTCAATTTAGAGATGGGCCTTAACTGAAAAGGCAGCAGAAATTTGGATATGGTGTTCTAGTTTTGGTCCATTACATAGCAACAACAAAGTTTTTGAAGTTCAGAACTGGATCCAGACTCTCCCGGACTCCGAGGGTCCTTGCCAAATGACTCCTTGACTGCTACAAAAGAGGGGCCTCTAATCTCTTTACCCTGCATGTGTTTCTGCTATTCACAGCAGTAGCCACCGGTGGGCCAATTTGTTTATCTTGCCACCCCTTGTGGCCTTACCTTGGGTTATACCAGTTTATGTTCCATCCCACCCCCTAACTGCCTACTTGGAGGTTGGCTTTCACAGCCCACCTAGCTCCATCTCCTTATTACTGCTGCTGGAGAAGCTATTTGTAACTGGAAACACAATGAAATTGATATTAACCTCACCAGGTAGGAACTGCAAACTGAAATAAATGGAACAAACCTTCTGAAACCAGCCCAGAAGAGAACGCATTGCATTGCAACTAAGATAAACTCAGGCTTTGGGTCTAAAGTTGTATTGGGAACATGGTCAATGCTTGGCACAGGAGACCTGAGCCGTCCGATGGGTAAATGCTACTACACCAGAACACTTGATGCTCCTTTAGCACCTTTGATTTGAAGCTCTCCCGGCATTTTGCAAACAGTAAGTCTCATTACACCTCTGCAAGGTAGGTAACGACTGTCGTCCCTATTCAGCAGGTGCGGAAACCGAGAAAGGTCCCACAAGAAGTCTGGTCCAGCGGGACTAGAACCTGACTCTCTGTCCTGTGCTTTAACCACAAAACTCTTATCTTCAAGGTGACGGAAGCACAATATCTTCTACTCTCTTCCCAACCTTGGCCCTTTTCTTTCCTTTATTGTCTCCCTGCTTGATCCATGTCCTCCTTGGTTTTCATCTTTGTATTTTCCTTTTTCTGTGAACATATCTTCACTTAACAACCTTCCTCTCTCCTTGACCATATGACATCCTGGGAAAATACCGGTACAAGATGAAAGGATTACTAATGGCAATGTGTTGGAAATGTAACCCTAGTCAAGCTGCCGGCTCTGGAGAAAGGCTACTTTCTCTTTATATGTTGTGTACTTTGGGAGCTGTGCAGAGTCAGACACTTAGACAACTATGACAATAAGTTCGCTCCAAATAGATAAGGAACTAGAGGGGAGAAAAAGGAAGCAGGGCAGAGGGGAAGAAGAGAAAAGCGCCCCTGAAACTGCTCAGTTTCTCAGAGATTCATGGAGTTTAAGGCCAGAAGGGACAATTATGAGCATCTAATCTGATTTCCTGTCTAACACCGGCCATAGAATTCGCCCATTGATTCCTGCATCAAGCTCACAACTTCTGGCTGTGCTAGGGTACATCATTTAGAAAGGCCTACAGGCTTGATTTAAAATGTTCTAGTGAAGAAGAATCCACAGCACACTTTGATAACTTGTTCCAAAGGTTAATTACCCTCACTGTGTGGGTGCATCACATCCTGGAAAATCCAGTGAAAATGTTTCCCAGCTGACTGACATCTACTAGTTGTCAACTCAGCCAGAGGGTCAAGAACCAGCAGTTGGGAAGAAGCTCAGGTAGGCAGAACAATCAAGATGAAAAGTTTGGGGTGGCCTTTCAGTGCTGAAGAGAGCAGAAGAGGTTGGCAAACTCTGTGGAAGGGGGAAAGGAGGGAACTAGTGTGCTTTAATCATTGCAAGTGTTACCCCGTTGGTCAGGGAGGTCAGAGTATAAGGGCACTCTGGAGATAGGAACAGAGGAAAGAGTATATTTTTCTTCAGTTCCTCAATGTGATCTAAGAAGTAAATATTCAAAAACAACTTCCAAACTGTGCAGGCAATTTTTATGCCTGTGGCCAGGACTCTACACACACACAATAGTGAGCTTTGTACATGAAAACAGTCGCACACATCTGCAGAATGCTGAGAAATGCAACTTCAGAAGCCAGCTGAGAATGTGGGCCTAAGTCCTATTTACACTGATGACAGCTTCCTTCAGCCCCAAGGTTTCCAAAGTGCTTTACAAATCATCTGCAAACAGCACCGCAGCGCTGCTGCCACCCATGAAGAGGAGGACGGCAACCCCGTGGGGACATGGCACGCTGCCCAGCAGCAGGGGAGTGGAGGAAAGTTAGCCAAGGAAACTGGAGCAAATCCCTGCACTTACGTGAAGCACCATGGGATGCTCGATGGACACATTCAGCATAATATTGCTTCTAAGGTCCTGTGGATGAATCCCCCTTCCCTGAGCTGAGCAATTCCATGCTGACGAGTGTATTTACCTTAGAAGGATAAAGGGGTGGTTTCATTGTTAAGATGGAACGAGTGGCCCGAGGAAGCCATTTACTGTGCACAAAAGCAAGTCGTATTGGTCCTGCAAACCCAGGAACTATGCTGTATATTCTTTAGCATCACCTACTGCCATTTTCTGTATTATATACAGCTCTCTCATGACAGCCACCTTGCTGTGATTTGACTCTCTGGTTCCAGAGCGGCAGTTTGAGTATACCAAACCTTATGAGCTTGTGAAACTATCCGCTCTTCTAAGAGATGAATAACTGATAAGAGCCAGATTCTCCACTGGTGTAAATTGGCATAGCTCCATTGAAGTCACATTAGTTTACACCAGCCCAGGGTCTGCTTAGAGCCTCGAAGTAGAAGGAAGGGGTAGCATTCATCTATTATTCTTTGAATTGTTGCCCGAATATGTACAGAATTTCCCAGTAGAAATTGTGACTATTTAAAAGCAGGGAGGTGTAGGGTTGAGCTGGTGTTTTCTTCGTTACGATTGTTAAGGGGCTCATTAAAATCCTGCTCTCCTTGGGATGCACGAGGTCATTGCACTGTCCAAGCTTATTTTTCCCAGACGTGAAGCTTTCTGCAGTTTCAGCGATCCAATTTTTAATCAGTGATATATTTTCGAAGGTGTCTATGCTCTTTTTGGCTTCTGGACAGCTGTATCACAAGGATTTCCCTCTGGTATAAAACACAGAGCTCTTCTGTATCAGTGTGGAATGCAGTAGCAAATCAGTGTACAGTGGTCCATAAGGATACCAGCTACCCTTATAAACTTTTTATAGCTTAGGAAAATAAACATGTGGTTTCAAGGCTCGGCATAGCCAGTGCTCGCTGAGTTTGCAGAACTAAGAAAGAAAATATTGGTTAAAGCTAATAAATTTCTGAGGCAGCCAAGGGACGCTATTCTGAAATCCCTTGGAGCATTGGATGGCTTTATAGATAACTTTGTATTTTATCTCCATAATCATCAACCAAGTTCAGCACTAACGTGCACTGTTTTACATAATGATTACTGTGAGCTTGGAGCACCTATGGGATACTACGTGTGGATAATGGCTAAAGATTTAAAGAAGAGGGCATTCCACCTAGGCTAGAGAGTAAAGAACTGGTCATAGCAATGGCAAGAAAGCATCCAGCTCTATGTCGATGTTTGACTCACGTGTATTCTTCATTTTAAACCATCTTCCTATGCTTTAAAAAACTAAACGCAGATATTGAGAGTTACTAGTTATCAGGTGTGTTTAGATCTGAGGGTTACAGTATGTATTGTACCATGGCTGTAGAGGTGTTTCTGATCATCCTGTCCACTCCCATTTCTCTCAAATTACCATGTAGGCTAATTCTTCCCTAAGGGAAAACTGTGCTCATGGCTAATTTTTGAGAACCAATGAGAAAAAAGGGGGAAGATAACAGGAAAATAGGAGACCCTTGCCCCACGTCTGTGCTATGCTGCCTTCCACCAAACTTGCAAATTATCAGATCAAAAGTAACCAGAGTAAATTAAACCAGGCAGGTCAGTGTCCTGGAAAACCTGAAATGTGGGTGATTACATTTGTCAGCATTTGTCTCCCTGCAGTTTCATCTGGGTACGAAGAACTACCTTCTTCATGCACACTTCAAGCGCTATCCCCTATGTATCAGGAGACAAATTCTAATACGTGCATGTTCATGTGACAGAACTTACATGTGATGACTGTACTGGAGGTTTTGCATGTTAAACACCTGCTGTCAGCCTGGGTGTGGAAGTGTCCATGCTCAAAGTGTGCATTGCCAGTGCTAGCAGGCATGCAATTGATAGGCCCTGTTGAGGCCCATTAAAAAGCTTTTCCTGGCATCTTCTTTACTCTCTGCCTTAAACTGTTGGCCCTGTGTGCTCTTCAACAGCTGCCTATGTAGGCGAACTGATCTCTCGCTATAGTTGTTAGATCAGTGTGAGGCCCCGATCCTGAAATTTGTTCTGAGTGAATGAACTGCTGCATCCATGAGCCGTATGTTGACGTCCTCCCGTGTAGAATTAATTGCAGGATTGAGGCCCCGGTTTGTAAAGGATTTTGGGATTCTTCAGGGTGGAGGATGCTACATAGATATGTGGTTGCTGTTATTCATTTCTGCTTTAATGCCGGGGGGTAAGTCTAAACCTTCTTCCTTTGCTGCTGTTACTGATCAGTCTGTGTCCATCGCTTTAGGGGCAAAGCAAGTTACAAATTCTGGAACAGTATATGTACCTCTTCCATCCACTTTCATCAGACTGTCATGCCTTTCTCCCCCAGTGGCCTGAATATTCAAATCCACTTGCTTCGCTCCCAGATGTGACCTTTTTAAAATGATTATTCAGTAATTAAATTGTCTAATATTTATCATGCAGTGATTGTGAGGCAATCAACAGAAGCCAAAAAAGATTCTCCCCAGTTTCCAGGATATGTAAATATAGGCATTGAGTGGTAGTTCTCACCCCCAAAGAGTTTATATTGTCACTAGACACAAGAGAAAAAGTATTGGAGAAGGAAAGTATGATTATCTTCAATTCACAGCTGGCAAACTGAGGCACAGAGAGAGATTGAGTGAGTTGCCCAAGATCACACAGGAAGACTGTGGCATAGCCAAGAATTAAACCCAGATCTTCGAGTCCCAGTTCAGTGCCTTAACCACAAAAACATCCTTCCTTTCAATAGAACATCCTTTCTTCCAACAAGCTGAATAATAGTGACTGATGGGAGAATGAAGGGCAAGAGGCTACTGTAATAAGAACATGTGTTTACTCAGTTTAGGTCTAGGCACTTCCTTTTGCTTCCATTAAATGTATAAACCTTTTCACTCAGAGGGGAAAGGCTTTGCATTCTCATTGCCAATCCCCTGAGTCCTTGTAGATTTCTTTTTGAAAAGCTACAGCAGGACATTTACAAGAAAAAAATGACTTTTATATGTAAAAAAAAATAATAGAACTACTGTACAGCTTGGAGGTGAAATGAAATTTGGATTTGCAGATGGCAAACTTGCTGCATAAAGGCTGAAACATTAACACCGATGTTTAGCTCAGATAAAATTATTTTGGTGCCAGAAGAAAATATCTTTCTTCAGGAAGATCTTCTAGGTTCTAATTTGGACATTCCAAATATCTTGAATGTACGCAGTCATGCACTTGTAAAGAGGTGAGAGACCTGCCAATAAGTGATTTACAGAATGTTTTCCCATGTTTTGCATTTTGGTAATTTCGTATTGCAACTGAATACCTAGTAATGTCAAATCCCGCTTCTCCAGCTAAGCCAGGAATGAGCTTGTGGAAGAGAGTCCCTCAGTGAAGGGCATAGGCAACGTTTTGTCTCTATTCACCAGCGTTAGAGATGCAAATACAACTCTGCTGAGATTAGTCCTTCAAGGTCAGCCTCCAAACCTGAAAGGACTGGCTGAACCCATCTCTTTGGAGTTACAGACAGGTAGAAGCAGTCCTTGCTGCAAAATCTGTGGAGGTGCTGCTGCTGCTGAATTCTAGGGCTGGGTGGGCTTTTGCTTCAGTGTTCCCATTTGAATTAAGCAAGGCCTGAAACAAATACGGAGAAAACCAGGTCTCCACTAGAGTCTGTCCTGTTCAGATGCCCAGGAACTTTCCAGGGCCTGATCCCAGACATTCAGGAACTTTCAAGAAGTGCCGATCCACATCGGAACCAGCTCAGGTCCATCTCTATACTGGGATGAACCAAAACCCCAGAGCAGAACATCCCTGAAGCTTGAGTCTGGAGCTGAACTTAACACTGTGGGCCTAGCTGTAACTTCCAAGGCAGAAAGAAGCCTTTTACCCTTGAATTTCTTGTGTATCCTCTTTAAGACCCATGAAGAGTTCTCTAGACAGGAAGGCCCAGGCCAAAAATTTAATTTTAAAAACTATGAGGGGTGATACCTCCCCATCCCCTCAGACTCTTTGAAATTCAGAGGTTCCCCCAAATTCTCTGGCTACTCAGAACTTGTATCTTCTTGGCATCTATCTCGCCAGACTTCGGCCCAAGGGCCACTGGAGCGAACGTCAGTATCGATAACTGAAGTGAAGTTCGGTAGAGTCTGGGCCATCGGTTAAGGCCTCTAATTTTTAAAGGATATGAAATGTCTTTTTGAAATGATATTTGAAATGTTTCATTTCACCTGAATGAAATATTTTCATCTTTTTGTTTTGGAGTGAAAAAACAACCAAAAAAAATCAGTTGTGGTTTGAAATAAACCAGTTTGTCCTTCCTGGGACTTTTTTGTTTGGCCAAAAACTGAAAATGAAAACAACTGACCAAACTGACAAATCAGTTATTCACTCAGCTCTGTTGTTAACCTTCCCCTTTCTATCCGAAATGCACACTAGCATCATATATATCTTTAAACAAACCCTAATATTTTCTTACTAACTAATAGAATCCCATCATGGGGTAATGGTGGCCCTGGTACTACTACTAATTTGAGCACAGGCTCAGAGTTACAACATGCTTTAAGGGTAAATGTGGCTGGAAGAAGAGGGAGCCATGAAGAGATTTTACATTCTGAACTGCAGCAATGATGCCAGGGAGCTGGGAATTTGAGTTCATTTTGGGAATAAAGAATGATGAGGATGGTCTTCAGAGTAAGGTTGGTCTTGTGCTTAAGGATCTGTGGTGGGGGGCAGGAGACCTGGCTCCAATTCTCTTTTCTATCACAGACTTTGTGAGACTCTGGGTCAATCACTTAGTTTCTCTCTACCTCAGTTTCCCATCTCTAAAATATAATGCTTCATTTATCTGCCTTTTCTGTTTAGATGGTAAACTCTTTGGGGCAGAGCTTGTCTCTTCCTATGTGGTTGTACAGCACCTAGCACATAGAGCCCCTGATCTTGGTTGGGTCCTCTAGCAGGTGCTACTGTAGCAGCAATTATTATGACACTTTGGCATGCGAGGCTGGGGGACCAAGCAATGCCATCTGAGAAGTCAAGAACTCTTACAGCAGTTCAGCTTTGCTCACCTTGGGAATGTTTAAAATTGCTTTTCGGCTAAGAGAGCAAATCCTTCAGCATCAATCGGAAAATTGTATTTCTGATTTATTTTGTTTAGATAAGGGTTAAGACGACCAAGTCAGAGCCCCTTTGTGCTGTGATGTGGGTGGAAGTTTATTCAGCCACTAAGATAGACCTGTTCCCCCACCACAGCTTTCCCCCCAACTTGCACTCACCACATTTAACTAAAACATATAGGCCTAATTCAGGTTGAAGCCTGAAATCATTGCACAGCTCTGGTTAAAAATTATGGCTTTGTATAATGAAATCTTTGTCGATGGAAACTTGAAATAGCAGCTCAGCCTGTGACTTATGGGGAGCATGATGATGGAAATCAATTCATCATTCCACTTCCCAAAATCTGAACGGGAGGACAAACTTGAATCAAAACTGGGCTCAAGTTCACAAGCTTCTTGGAAGGCTTCAAAGATTTCATTCAAAGCTCTAGGAGTATGAAGGGGAGGAAATTTAGTGAGACGGGGAGGGATTTTTCTTTAGGAAGAAGAGCGATGCTAGTGGATAAGAGATCCTGCTATATAGAATTGTTTGGTGTTGTCCCGAAGGGCTTACATCACATTTAGTGTGAGAGCGTTCCCATCTATGGGCTAGGACTATACAGTCGCACATCTGTTTATAAAAAGAAACCCTACCATAACTCTTTAAAATGAGGGGGAAAACATCTCCTAAAATATAAGTTCCAAGTAGAGTTGAGTGAGTAACTGATTTTTCGGTTTGGTGCCAGCTAGAAAAATATCTGTTTCTGTTGAACCAAATCTAATTTTTTTTTTTTTTTTGAACTTTCGGTGAATTGAAAAAGTCCGTTCTGGGTCTCATCCTGAGCGTGGATTGTAAACTGGGTCTCCCGTATCCTGAGTGACCGAATGACCAGGCTAAAGTATATAAAAGGGGGAAAAGGGGGGAAGAAACAGCGGCAACCCTGTCCCTTCCCACTCTTTCTCTGGCCATTTTGTGAATGGTCAGAACTACTCATGTCAAATTTCTGAATTGTTTCAGGCCAACAAAAATTGCATTTTTGTTGAATAAACAATTCTTCTGAAAAATTTCACTTGTTCCAAGAGTATGAGTTAGCAGGTCTAATGTATTTTGATGATTATTACCCCTAGTTCAGGAAGGGACAGATCACATTCATGATTAAGCTGCTTCATTGCTTCAAACTAATGTGAAAGTGCTCTATGCTGTTTTCTTCCAGACCATTTGATGTCTTGGCGCTGCCTCACAGTAGCTCTTGCAACCAGACTCTGTTATATAATAGAGCAACTGCCTTGAAGCCTCTGTGCATTTGAAATTAACGTCGGGTATGCCTGAGGGGTGGGGGGAAGGGAAGCAGGGGGACTGGATGAGTGTGGGAGCACAGGAGCTCAATCAAAGCTGATTATTTGGCCCAGGGATGATTTCCTTTGCTGTCCCTCTCGCTTCCTGCCAGTGGGTCGACTTGAAGGAATATTGGGAGGTGAACAATAATTTTGGTTTCTGCCTGGAGCGGGAACAGCTGACAAAGTGTTTAATGGAAGCTGACAGTTAAGTACCCCCGCCACAGCAGTCAAGTGGCAGACAAAGCGTATGAAAATAAACAGGCCAAATGAAAGCTATTTCTGCACAGATTGTTGGCACGCTTTCCCAACCCCAGGCAGGTTATCTGAGATGGTAATTGCTGCCAAAGAATTCCTTTTCTTTTCTTTTCTTTTCTTTTTTTTAAAAAAAAAATATCTCTTATGAGACTTACCTCAAGGGAGCGTAGAACGTATTTATGGATATGCTTAACTTCAAAATAAGCAAAATCAATACCAGAAAAAGCAGCGCTGTTTTATGGGGTTTATCCGACATTGGTTTGTGTGTTTTCAAAAGCTGGCTTCTTAATAAAGTTTTATATATAATATGTAAGATATAAGTGAGAAGTAAAGGGTGAAGTTAACAGAGGGCCCAAAAGGAGAGGGGTGCCTAACTCTCATTGGCTTTCAATAGAAATCCCAGCCCAAATCATTCTGGGCACAATGGACTGTCCATCTAAATTACAGAGCCAAGACACCATCCAGACGTGGTGTACAGCAAACCTTCCCATTGTCAGCTCTGCATCTCCATTCCTCTGGCACGTGCTGCCCATTTGTTCTGGTTGTGTTGTTTGTAATCGTGCAGAATTTTTAATCAAAGACAGTGAATGTTGTTGAAAGCTGCCTTACATTTCAAACATAGGTTCATGGATTCTAAGGCCAGACGGGACAGGTAAGATAGTTTAGTGTGACCTGCTGAATAACACAGGCCGAAGAATAAAATTGGGTTAGGGCACTCATTTATTAGCTTTCTACCTTGATAATAAGTGATCATAGTGGTTAGAACAGATGACGAGGAGTCAGAATTCTGGATTCTCCTCCTCATCTTGGCTTAGCCTCCCTGCCCCTGGGCTGTGACATGGTTATAATCATATTTCTCTGTCTCACTGAGGCGTAGTGATGCTTAATTAATTCTTCCCCCCCAAAAAAACCATAAAAAGTTAACCTAAACAAATGAACAAATGATTGAATCCCAAGACACTTTAAATTCAAGTTTTAAAAACCTAAATATTTGAAAGCATTGAAAGGTTTAAGTTTCTGTTACCAGCTTTAACCCTGACCCCATATCCTTCTGAACCACTGGCATGATTTGCTTATAGGTACAAGTAGGTGATATTTCATCACAGGCCATTACTATAGATATAGTAGTAGTTATCCCCAGAGGTGTTAGAGCAGTACGGGTGTCATCATAAATCCCTTGTGTTGTTTTGTGTAAAGCCAACCAGGCAGTGCATACAAGCAGCACTGTGTGATGTTATTACCCCACTGCAGTTTGAAAGGTGGCAGGTGTGTGTCGTGTTGTCCAGCTTGCCCTGGAAAGGCTCCTGTGAAGGCTGTGTGGTGGAATGCGTACGGAGACAGAGAGCAGGTGTGGTGGTGTTTGTTTGTGCAGGCACATGGATTGGTTAGTAGCCTATGTGCAAAAGGTGGGACAGGGCTTTGCATTGCTGTCTGCTCAGTCTGGGTATTTTCCTTCTGGAAGAAGAGCTCTGTAGCGCTTGACAAATTCTCTCTTTCACCAGAAGTTGATCCAATGCAAATTTTATCTCACCCACCTTGTCTCTCTCCTTTCCTGCTGGCAATTAATATCATGTATTTTTTGCAGTACAGTGGTTTGTTGTGAAGGGGTTGGTGGTGGCTAGATGGGAGCAGAGTGCAGGTTGTTAGCAGGACCGTACCTGTGCCTTTCTACATTATCAAAGAGTTTTCTAACTGGCATGTTTTATTTTTTTATCATTAGTAGTTAATTGAGCAATCTTTGGAACATGAATTGTATCTTCATTTATATTTGGTGGGTGATTATTATCATGAGGCCATGACTCTGCCTACTCCCTTCCCTTTGGGGCACAGTGCATCCCTGGGAGAGTAGATAGATTAATAGAATTTAAGCCAGTAGGAATGATTAGCTCAGCTAGTCTGATGTCCTGTATAACAGAGGCCATTCAGTTTCACCCAGCTACCTCTGTATTGAGCCCAAGAGCTTGCGTTTGGCTAAATCACACCTTTCAGAAAGGCATTTCATCTTGATTGAGGACATCAAGAGATGGAAAACCCACACTACTCTTGGTCGTTTGTTCCAAAGTTTTATTACCCTCCCTGTTAAAAATACGTGCCTTGTTTCTATTTGAATTTGTCTGGCTTCAGCTTTCGGACATTAGTTCTTGTTATGCCTTTCTCCCCATAATTAAAGAACCCATTGGTAGCTGGTCTTTTCTCCCCGTAAAGGTACTTGTACAAAATAATCACGTTACCTCTCAATCTTCTTTCTGATAGACTCAAAGAGCTGAGAGTATTCAGCTTATCACTAATAAGGCATATTTTACTATCCTTTAATCATTCTCTTGGCTCTTTGCTGAACTCTTTATCAACATCTTTATCAACAACAGAGTATTCCAGTCTGAGTCTCACAGGGGCCCTCCCTGTTCTTACCCACTGCTCCCCACTTTATACATTCAAAGATTTCATTAACTGTTTTTGCCACAGCATTGCACTGGGAGTGCATGTTGAGTTGCTTGTCTGCTGTTGTTAGGTGGAAATAATGGTTATGTTTGTGCCCTTCTTTTGGTTGTAAATAGGATAAATAATAAGGGAAAACTCCATCTTGGATTTAGAATCCATTTTGGAATTGGCCTCAGACAGGCAGGATGCTAACACTTGGCAGGCTGCCAGCAGGTGAAGTCCACCCGGCGACAGCGAAAGACGGGAAACCTAAGAATCGGTGCCGTGTGCAAAGCCCGAGAGAAGCGGGAAAATGCCAGCAGTGGACTGGCTAAGATCAGCCCCTGGGAAGTTATTTAAGGCTGTGAGTGCCAGGGGAAGGGGCTGCCCGTCTGAGTGGTAGCGTGGCTAGGCACCGGTACTTTGCGCGGCTACGGACCAAGGATGAGAAGCGGACGGGGCTAGGAGGAGAAGCAGACGAAGCAGACTTACCTGGAGAGACCCAGTTCCAGCGAAGGAGATCGTGACCAGCACTCCCTAGGAGGAAGAGAAAAGAAACTGTAATTAGCATCGCAGACTGAGGGGACCAAAGGGGTTGTGTTCTAAGGTATTGGGTCTGGGGTTCACTCCCCCATCCTGTCTCGACACCAGTGTTTCCTGTATCTGTGTTAAGTGGGAATCGTGTTTCTGACATGTCCCAGAATAAAAGCTGTTTGGTTGCACCTTAGTGGGTATCACTGTCAGTCAATTCACCCGGTGACAGATCCGGTAATCGGGTAAAAAGAATCCGAAACATTTTGACTAACACTATGACCCCCAAATCCTTTTCAAGGTCACTCCTTTTCCAGAGCATATTCTCCTATTCTCGGTATGGTCTGAGTTCTTTGTTCTTAAATGCATAACTTTGCATTTGGCCGTATTACAACATACTTCGTTTGAATGGGCCCAGCTGACCAAGCGATCCAGTTTGATCTATATCACGGCCCTGGCCTCACCTTTATTTACTATGCTGCCAGTCTTCGTATCATCCACCAGTTTTATCAGCAGTGATTTTATATTCACTTCAAGATCCCTGGTTAAAATGTTGATTAGCATCAGCTTAGTACCGAGTCCTGTCAACCTCCCTCCTACCAATCCGCCCCATCCCGGGAAACGCCACCAGTCAGTGATGGTTCCCTGTTGGCAATGACTTTTTGAAATCAGTGAGTTAGCCAGTTCTCAGTTCACTTAACTGTGCTCTGTTGATATGGTGTACGTAGTACAGATTTTTTAATCAGCATGTCAGCCCGTCCGCTCCCCTGAGTACAGGCACTCAAATTCTCCCAGGTTATTATGTGGGCTGTACAATGGGGAGTGATGCTCTTTACTGTCTTTTCCCCCAGCCACGCACCCCTGTAAGGGCCAGGCACAGTTTCACCATATGTGAATATTTTCTCTAATAATAACCTACAAACCAGTGGGCCTGGTTCTCATTGATATTAAGGCCCCTTTACACTGCTCTGGCAGTGTATTTGGGGGGTACTGAAGGGTGTATCGGAGCGGTGTGTTTACTGGGAGGAGGTGCTGGGGGGGCTTCTGAAGGAGATACTTGGGGGATGCTGGAAGGGGTGTGTGTGTGTGTACTGGGAGGAGGTGTTGGAGGGGTTATTTGGAGGATACTGGAGTGGGGGTACCTGTGGCCTCACCCTTGAGGTGCGAGGCAGTGTCATGCTCTCTGTCACGGGGTCAGGGTGGCTGGTGCAGGCCAGGAACTCAGCGCCAGCCTGTGCCTCCCTGTGAACCCTCCCCAGCTGAGAAGTGCTTGGAAGCTGTGCTTACCTAGCTGGCCAGGATGGGTGGGATCCAGCAGCTGCGGATGCAGGGGTGGGACCAATCAGGGCACAGAGAAGGCTCTTTCTGCGCTGCTATGTCTGCTCCAAAAGGAAAAATCCTGAACATTTCCTCTTATTTAAAAAACCTACCCAGACGGAGATGGGTGGACCAAAAAAGAGGTGTTGTTCGGGAAAACCCGGAGGTATGGTAACCCTATACAAGAAGCCAAAAAGCTGCAATTACTCAGACCGAAAACAACCCCTCTGCTACTCACTTCTCCAAACTATGCCATGTGCTTCCCACGGCCACGGGAGAGTGTCAGTGCTGACATATGTCGACTGAATCACTTGTTCTTCATCTGCACATTCCTGACTTGGTTTGCAGAGCTCAGTGACGCAACCAGAAACCTGACTCAAGGGAAGGAAAGATCGGTGACGAAGTGAAAGGGGGGAGAAAAATTACCAAGTAGAGACAAAAATCACACAGTCTGGCTGTTGAAGGGGAACTGGTGCCCCCTCATTAGTTCTGATTATGAACTGTATGCACTGCCACATCAGAACAGATCACTGGTTTATTATTCATGTTACGGTTACACCTAGTTGTCCCGAATGAGAGCACAACCCCATAGTGCTAGGTGCTGTACAGACACATGGTAAGATACAGCCTTTACCCCAAGCAGCTAACAGTCTAAATAAATGAGACTGGGAAAGGGTGGGCAGGGAAACAGAGGCAGTGACTTGCTGAAGGTCATTATGCAGGTCAGTGGCAGAGCCTGGGGTTAGAGCCCAAGTCTCCTGAATCCTTAGTCTCATGCCTTGGCTACTGAACTGTGTTACCCCTCAGAGTGTTACCCAATCCACAGTGGACAGGACATGTTAGACCTTCCCTTTTCTCCACCTCCCACCTAGGGAGTCTTTCTGGATGGGGGAAGGCTGGGGTGGGGGTGGAGAATGTTGTTTGTCCCTCAAGTGAAATGATAGATTTTCTATCTCAGGTACTTACATGACTCCCAGTTACCATGGTATGTGGGCACCTCACGGTCCTTATTCTCACAAGATCCCTGTGAGCTAGGGGAAGTGCTATTCTGCTCATTTTACAGATGGCAAACTGAAGCACAGGGAGACGGAGGGTGTGTACACCTGAACACATTCTGTACAGTGAGCTGGGGTGTCAATCTTCAGTGCTCCTGTATGCTATGCACCAACTGGCCGTGTGGACCTGCTGCGGTGCATTGCACTTTCCACGAGTGTGCACCGATGTACTGCGTGCTGCAGAGTAAGTGTTCATGTAGACATGCCCTGAGTGTCTAAGGTCACGTAAATAGTCTGTGTCAGAGCAGGGGGCTGAAACCCAATTTCCCAAATCACCAGCTAGTGTCAGAACCATTGGAGCACCCTTCCTCTTTAAATCTCCTGGGCTAATAAGGAGTCAGCACTCCCTTTCTATGATGTCCTGGCACGGCCATTCGTCACAAAAGCTCTTACAGCAATTATCACTGGCCACAGCAATACTCCTGCTGGTTGGCCCTTGCTTTGATTTGCCCTGTCTCTTATGTTCCTCTTCCCTTCCCCAGTACATGTAATGCTATCAGGCATTTTTGTCCTCTTTCCTGCCACTCCAGAGGTTAACATTTTTTAGAAACATGCCTGGTTTTGGCAGAAATCTTTGCTTCTGGATTCCAACACTGTCCTGATGGTATTTATCATAAATCTTTGGAAATGTAGCAAATCCTGCGTGGAAGTTATTGGCAATAAGATTTCCCTCAATGCACTGTCTTCCTGGTCTAGGCACGAGGGCTTTCTGAACAGCTCAGCTGAGAGAAATGTTCCTTTTATACAGTGTCAGTGAAGTTCTTGATCAGAAGTGCTGGTGCGCGCAGGACTGGCACACTTAGAAACCACTATCAAGAAGAGGAGGTGGCGATGGCTCGGTTGTGTCAGGAGAATGGGAGGAGACCATATCCCCAAAAATATTTTGTATAGCGAGATTCAGGACAGCTCTAGAAAGCGGGGTCGCCCTTTATGGCGGTACCACGATGTGTGCAAAAAGGATATGAAGTTGTTCAACACCAATGTAGAAAGCTGGGAGGAGCGTGGAGGATCCCGTCCAATTTGGAGGGAATATCTGGCACTGGGTGCAGCTCAGCATGAAGTTGCTTTGATTCGGAGAATGGAAGAAGCAAAGCGAGACGGAAGGGAGCAGCGGGCTGTAATCTTGGACTCCAGCTCAGACAACACATGGATCTGTGAAACTTGTAACAAGCTGTGTCGCTCTCGAATTGGGCTTGTCAGCCATCAGCAGAATCATCGGGCACCTGATTAGACAGATTACACATATACCATGATCCAATTTGGAGCGATGGTTGCCAGTGATGATGAATCTATGATCTTTGGAGCGGCTGGGAGGGTGAATTGGCTTCCATAGGGGCATCTGGAAAAATGGTGAATATTTGTTGTCAACATTTTTTGTCAGAAGTTTGCCTATTCAGCAAATTGCCACCAGTTCTGTCTGCTGTGTGTTTCTTAGGAACTCTCCCCAGTATTAATTTCCTCTTTAAATATCACATTTCCCCTTTCTAAAGCTCTGCATGCTGGCTCGCAAATCATATTTCTAAATACTCCTTAACATGCACCTCCTTGTGTAAAATGTTCTGCTCTCTTGACGAGGCTCCCTGAGGAAGGGGAACATCTTAGTAGAGTTACATGGGTGTCACTGAAACTGGCAGCCTCATGGACAATAGTGTTAATCAACCATAATATAAGAACTTATGTTGCTGCTCCATTGTGCTATGATCTGTACAAACACATAGTAAGAGACAATCCAGTGGCATAACCGGGAACAGAATCCCGATCTCCTGAGTTCCGGTCTAGCACCTTATCCACTGAACCATGTTGCTTCTGTAATCTTGGCCCCAATCCATGCTGGGGAGGAGGTGTCAGGTAGGAGATAAAGGATAGGCCAGTGGTTACAGCGCTAGCTTGGCTGTGGGAAACATGGATTCAAGTCCCTGCTCTGCCATAAACTCCTGTGTGACCCTGGGCAAGTCACTTAGCCTGTCTGTCCCTCGGTCCCTCCTATGTAAAATGGGAATAATAGTGCTTCTATACCTCACAGGAATGTTGTGAGGATAAATCCATTAAAAGGTTGTGAGACACTCACACACTCTGGTGATGTAAGCCAGGGAGTCTTTCTGAACAGAAAAAGAATGCTGTTTCTCTCTCACATGGCATCATCACAATTTATGTGGCGAAGACCAGAAAGGAAGTACTAACTCTATATGTCCTGTCAGAGCCATTTGTTACAAAAGCACTTGCAGGACTTCATTCTCATACCAGTCCACCAGAGCGCAATGCTCCGCAGCTTCGTACTGAGGGTAAATCTACATATTAACTACTAGCTAATTTCAGAATGACACAGGAGCAGATTATTTACAGATCCAGCTGTCTTGACTGAAAATGCAGCAGCTACGGGAGAAATGGTTGCATTTTCATGAACAGCCTTCTTGTCTACTGACATTATCTTTGCTGAGAGACAGCTGGAGCATGGGAATCCCCTTTTCTTGTCAGCCTCAATGCTGAAGCTCCAGCACAGTAAGAACATATACTACATTGATGGCTCACCGTCAGCAGATTGCTGTAGTGTTCTGTTGCTAGGGAATACTGTAGTGTTTTGTAAGGGTTTTACGGAATCAGGGGGCTGAAGAAACCAGATAATTTAATCCCGAGCCTCAGATCTCCAGTAATCCTTAAAAAATTAAGTGACTTTAGTGCTGATGAAAGGTGCTATCTTAGATAGTCCTTGGAGCCCAAAGTTGTCAGTATATCCACAGAGTCCGGCTGTGCATGGGAAATAACAGAGCAAGCTGCCCAGAGCCAACCCATGTCCATGCCCCAGCCATGACAGAGTGAACATATCTCAGGATAGTTCAGTTACTATCCCCATTCAGTGCTTGACATTTCTGCTAAAACCAGACCAAGACACAACACACTAATGCTAGCTGTAGTCATAAGAACCGTCATACTGGATCAGACCAATGGTCCATCTTGCCCAGGATCCTTTCTTTTGACAGTGGTCAATGCCGAGTGCTTCAGAAGGAACGAACAGAACAGGTAATCATCAAGTGATACATCCTGTTGCCCAATCCTTGCCCATCCTAGCTAATAGCCATCGATGGACCTATCCTCCAGGAATTTATCAAGTTCTTTTTTGGTCGTGGATTCTGTGATGTGAACACCTTTACCCTAAGAACTGGACTCAGTCCCCTTGAATATTTCACATAGACTATTGAATGTTCATCAGCTGCTACTGACTGTGAGTTGGAGAACTGACCTGGGCCGGATGGGAACCAGTGACCTAGAGATGAAAGACTCTCTGTGTCCCATTGCCAGACTCAGGACCAATTCAGTTCCCAGTTGATTCTAATTTTGTTTACAGGGACTATATTAAGTCTGTTGGGCCCAAAAATGGGACTTACTTTTTCATTTTTTCATTATCCATTTCTCAGTGTCCATACAGTTGGGGGAGTGGTGACTTTGGTGACTGAGGACAGCGTTTTGGAGCCATTTACTTACACTGATTTGAATCCAGTTTAGAACTGTAGTGCTCAACGGTGACTGATGGCTGGTCAGAGGCCTATGTGAAATGAATATAGTGAGATGGGTTTTCATGGCCATGAATCCAAGTGTCTTTCACTAGTACTAAATTCACACCAAATCTCCCCAGTTAAATTGTTTTTTAAAAAATGAGGAAAACTGTCTGGGGAAAAAAAACAAGTGACGAAATCTTGGGCTAAATAAAAACGTGAAAGGAAATCCATCTTCCCTGCCTTATTTCTCGTACATGTGACTTTTCTAAGATCCATGGCAGCCTCTCACCTTCCAAAGGAGGTCCTGGCTAGCAAAACCATGTAGATCCATTACCTAAATATGGTGCAGTGTGGGCCCTGGCAATTATGAAGAAATAATTTCTTTCTAGAGTAAAAACACCCTTTGAAAAGGGAAGCCAGTCAGAATAAACAGGCACTGTCCCGACACACAGGTGTAATTCTTCAATGGAATGCATGAGTTAGTTTCACACAGAGTACAATGAAGGGCAGACCTTGGCTATTATTTCAGAGGGATCCATGAACAGATGTTATGCCTACAAGGTTTTATCCTGGTTAGACTCTCTTGTTACAAAGAAGGTTTTCATCAGAGTAGCACCACCAGTAATTGAACAGGCAGACAAAGCATGGAGAAGGCGTACTTAGATTTTTTTTTTTTTTTGAAAACATCATTGGAATTCCCAAAGAAAAGATTTTGGTTGTTTTTGTTCCTTTTTCTCCTTTCTTTCTAGGAACTCTAATTATGAAGCACCCTGGTGGGGAGAAAAGTCTGTTAAACTTAGTCTGTATTGGAAACTATATTTGGGGCTCTTCCTTTTTTCAGTAACACTATAGGAGTTTGTAATCTCTCTTGTGCAGTCAGTGAATTCTCCACGGGGGGCTCCATCTATCTGGCAGGTCACATTACAGCCCTGCACTTGTAACTGATCTGTCCATTGTTTTCCACAGAAGAAGTGCTATTGATAAATTACTACACATGGCAGTGAGAGTTATGTTGCAAAGTTGTTACTTTTCATCTAGGGAGCTTTCCTGGGAACTTTCCATGATGTGCTGGACAGCTAAAGTGCTTTGGACAAGATGTAACGTACAGCAGACATAACTCATTCTGACCAATAAACAGAGGGAGCAAAATGGATAGAAAGGTAGAAGATCAAAGGCATTGGTAGGCCATGCATGTCTGTGATTATCATGCTTTTTCCTGTGTGTGAGGAATTTTGCTACATTACATAAACACCAGCAAAAGATGTAGCTGGCTGGTCTCAGAATATCATAGACCTCCCTGAAAGGAATGGGTATGAGACCCCAATAGTCATTGTGCCATGACATTTGCATCATCATGGAATGGTGCAGCCGTCACCCCATAGCAATACATCACTAATTATAATGGCCATGCTGTCAAATGACACAGTTGTGTTTCATTTTCACCTAGATCCTTTTTCAATTGAACCCCCTCTGCTTATTCCCCAGGGCTGCACTTTTAGATGGTAATGGTAACATCTGCTCTGAAAGTGGGTAAATATTTGAACTGGGTGGAAAAAAATTCCAAGCCCGAATCAGGACAAAACCTCAAAATATGCAGAATTTTCACTAATCAGAAATCTAAAATCAGTTCAGGTCAATTGAAATATTTAATATGAATAATTTTGGGGAAAAAAATCAGTTTTGACCACTTTTTATTCTAAAATTATTTGTACTATAATTAGCTTATATTTCTAAATAAAAAATCATTTTGAACTAGAAAACCAGAACTTTTTACTGGGAAAACCAGAACTTTTTATGTTGAAAATGTTAAAAATGGGCTTTTTCAACAATTCTGAAACTTTTTTGTTCAACACTTTTTTGAGTCAAGAAATTCATCAAAACCAACTTTCCCATAAAAATTTCATTTTGACAAATCACTATTTTCTGATTTAAATAATTTTGTCAAAAAATTCCTGATAAGCTTCTGTAAGCATGCTAAAATGATTCACACTGATGTGCTTTGGGGTCATACATCAGAGATTCCCAAGAGTTCCAAAGAGTTCTGAAGGAATGCAGATATGAAATTGCAGAACTACTATCTGGGTTATGTAACCTATAACTTAAATCAGCCTCTGTACCAGATTACTGGTGGGTAGCTAATGTAACACCGATTTTTTAAAAAGGCTCCAAGGGCAATCCTGGCAATTGCAGGCTGGTAAGCCTAATTCCAGTACCAAGCAAATTGGTTGAAACTATAGTGAAGAACAAAATTATCAGACACATAGACAAACACAATGTGTTGGGGAAGAGTCAACGCTGCTTTTGTAAAGGAAAATCATGCCTCTCCAATCTATTAGAATTTTCTGGGGGAGTCAGTAAGCATGTGGACAGCAGTATAGTAAATTCGGACTTTCAGAAAGCCTTTGACAAGGTTCTTGACCAAAGGATTTTAAGCAAACTAATCAGTCATGGGATAAGAGGAAAGGTCCTCTCATGGATCCATAACTGGTTAAAATATAGGAAACAAAGGGTAGGAATAAATGGTCAGTTTACACAAAGAAAAGAGGTAAACAGTGGGGTCCCCCAAGGGTCTCTACTAGGACCAGTGCTGTTCAACATATTCAGAAATGATGTGGAAACAGGGGAAAACCATAAGGTGGCAAATTTTACAGATAATACACAATTACTCAAGACAGTTAAATCCAAACTTGACTGCAAAGAGTTACAAAGGGATCTCACAAAAGCAAATGGCAGATAAAATTCAATGTTGATAAGTACAAAGTAATGCACACTGGAAAAATAATCCGAGTTATACATACAAAATGACGGGGTCTAAATGAACTGTTATCATTCAAGAAAGAGATCTTAAAGTCATTATGGATAGTTCTCTGAAAACATCCCCTCAATGTGCAGCGGCAGTCAAAAAAGCTAACAGAATGTTAGGCACCATTAGGTAAGGGATAGATAAAACGGAAAATATCAAAATGCCACTATATAAATCCATATATGCCCTCACTTTGAATATTGTGTGCAGTTCTGGTTACTTCATCTCAAAAAAGATATATTAGAAATGGAAAAGGTGCAGCGAAGGGTAACAAAAATGATTAGGGGGATGGAACAGCTTCCATACAATGAGAGATTAAAGGGAGACTGGGACTGTTCATTTTAGAAAAGAGATGACTAAAGGGGGTTATGATATAGAGGCCTATACCATCATGAATGGTATGGAGAAAGTGAATAGGGAAGTTCTAGTTTCCCCTTCAGATAACACATGAACCAGGAATCACCCAATGAAATCATTAGGCAGTAGGCTTAAAACAAACATAAAGAAGTACTTCACACACCACAGACAACCTGTGGAACTTGTTACCAAGGCATGTGCATGCCAAAAGTATAACTAGGTTCAAAAAAGAATTAGACAAATTCATGGAAGATAGGTCCATGAATGGCTACTAGCTGAATTGGTCAGGGATGCAACCCCGTGCTCCAGGTGTCCCTAAACCTCTGATGGCCAGAAGCTGGGACTGGATGACAGGGAATAGATGACTTGAAATTGCCTTGTTCTATTCATTCTTTCTGAAGCACCTAGCACTGGCCACTGTCAGAGACAGGATACTGGGCTAGGTGGACCATTGCTTTGACGCAATATGGCTGTTCTTATGATAGTGCTGGTATCATGAATGCTTTGAGCTGGGGGTTGGACTAGACGACCTCCTGAGGTGTCTTCCAACCCTAATCTTCTATGATTCTATGAATGTAGCAATACTCAAAAGCATCAAATGACGGAAGGAGATGCAATCATTACGTAGCAGCCATATTCCACCTACTTGTACAAATCACCCTTAAAAAAATGGGACCATCTGACACGATGGTCACTAACTCTACCTTTTCAGAAGTCCAACGAATGGAAAAGAACTGTAGTGCTGATGAGAATGTGTACAGTCCCACCTATCTTTTGGGAATCTTAGAGATGCTGTAGGTGGCCATTTGACTTTCCTTATCAGAAAAAAATAGCAGCAGCCCAGTGGCACATTGTGGTGCAATGTAAAGTAAATCCAGGTTTGTAGGCAGCCCTGGCAGCTCTACTAGATGATGCCCTTGGCCTCCAATGTGCAGCGGGTAGATGATGAACACACTGTTCTCTGAGCTCCCTGTTACTTTTAGGTTGGTCCTTTTGGCGCTCTTGGACTGAGGTACTGTTCTCGTCTGGAGAGTAAATGCCATTGTGATGTTTGACAACCAAGGACAGGTGAAATGAAAAGGACAAAGACCTCACGCAGAAGGGACTGTTCACTGAATAAACAAGTGAAGAAAATTTGCTGCGTTCTAGTGAAGTGACCTAGGAGCTGTATTAAAAAGGTGATTCAGAGCAGCAAAGTTTCATTCTGGATCCAAACTTCAGGTGGCTTTAGTTCAGCTTATTAATAGAGAAACCAGCCAACTACACACTGTAGTAGTTCAGATACGAACATGGCTCCAAACTTCCCTAATATTTGGGATCTGAAATTTTGCTTGTGCCCATTACAAATCTTGGGTCCATTTGTACCATTCATTTCTGGCTGTAGGTTTGGACTGTGAAAACCCAAAAAGCTTTGGGGTGAGAGGAGGGCTGGATCTGGGGTTTTGATTCAGTCCCATCTCTTTTTCAGATGTGAAGTGTATAAGGAGGACGGGTGATCTTTTAATCTTAGATTTATTAATAATCTTCTCACACACAGGAACTGAAAGTTGCAAGGCTTGCTTTGAATCTGGGGCTCTCCCAAGTGCAACCAAATGCCTTTCCAGCAAGCTGCAGGTGCATGCCATATGAGCAGAGGAAAAGCTAGGATTGTGAGTGAGCAATTTGATGACTGTTCTGTGTTCTGTGCTCAGAATATATTCATGTCAAAGTGACATTTCTCTGGCTCATTCTCTCTCCCTGTCTCATATTGAGGAGCTGTAAATCTTTTTTCCTGCCGGTTCCTTTTCATTTTTATTGCTTAATAGATGCAATTCCTAAACGCTTTCACAGCTGATTACTGTGGGAAGTGGGCCAGCTTCCTAATCACACCTTTACATCTAACCCCTCTCTACTTCAATAAGCAAAAGGAAAGCAAATGACCACATGAACAATGCTGGTGCAAACAGCTTTGTCCAGTCCTGGAAGAGTTTGTAATGATCATTATGGGAAATGCTTGTATGGATGTTCATAATTTTGACTTCTCCTCCCTTTACTCGATAGGACCCTTATCAATCAAGTTGTGCCATTTAGCTGATTTCCATTGTTTACTTTAGGGAAGCAGCGTTTTGAAGCCCAAACATTAATTCATTGTTCTTGGGGTATATCTAGCTGAGCTGAAAAATTACACCTCCAGGTCCAATGTAGACGTACTCTTACAGTACCTTGATGGGAAATGGTAGGCATTTAGGCCCCAATCCTGCAAATGTTTACACCCCTGAATAGCCCCAAAGAAGTCAGTGGAACTGTTCTTGTTTGTAAAGTTAAGCATGTAGGTGACTACAGAGTTGGAGACTTAATGTGTTGCCTGGTCCAACCACCTCCTTGCTTTTAGACCTACTAGGTCTTTTTCATGTCTAGCATATCTCCGTGAGGCAGACATCAGTACCTTCACTGCTTGAGCAAAGTTCTGATATCTCCAGCATGCATGAAGGTGCAAAGGTTTCTGAATAAATTAGACTGATCTAGCGACAATCCCATCAAATTGTAACCTCAGACTTTTGCGGTTCTTTTCCCATCTTTGCCATTGACTTTTTAGGCAGAGTGCAGCCTTGATACTTTAGTTTACCCATGGAAACGAGAGAGAGATGGTTTGCACTATTTGTTTACAAGAATATTTGTTATGAATTTATATAACAAGTTGTTCACAAACGGATCCTGATTTTCTTTGATTGGATCTATTTTGCATAAGCATTTGCTGAATAGCCTCAGCAAATAACCGTCAGCTGCTGGGCCATTCGCAACTCTTCTCTTTCTTTGTTCATTTCATTTCATTCGTTCATTCTTTGAGGTGCTACTAGCCACTTGAGTCACATACCTTTATTTTCACTTCCCTGCTTGGGGGGCTTAAACATTTTAAATAGGAGAGTAATATGTGGAAGAATGGTCATTCGAATACTCCTAAATAACAAATAAGGTAATTGTTGGTCCCCACTTCACTTCTCTCCTGAAAAAGAATGAACCTCAACTCAATCCTGCACATTTATCCACAAGTACATTCACAAACCAGGGGTCTTTTACTATCCAGTCAGCTTACCTCTACTTACCTACTTCAGAGGTTTGCTTAATGTCTGTAAATTCCATTATTCAGAAGAAAGCCATGAGGCTGTTTAAGGGCCTGATCCAAAAGCCTTCTGGAGTCAAGGGGAGTTCTTCCACTGCCATACGCCAGTGAAAAAGATAAGGATTGTGTCTGTGCTGATTATGCCCCCATACTGTTAGTTATAATTGAGGCTGTATGTCAATGGGTGGAGGGTGTTGCCATGAGGTGAATGTTCAGTGTTTCTAAAGGACAATTTCCCAGATGGGAATGTCCCGAAGAGAGATGGAAGGCTGGGTGCCTGAATCCCAAGTGTGGCTTCTTAATTTGCTTCTCTGTGGTTTTGTTTCCACTCGCTTGTTTCCTTAGACAAATTCCTCTGTCTGCTTATTTGCATTAGGAAAATTATCATTCTTTGGTTTCCGTCTGTGTTGTTTCCTCTGCTCTCACTTTATTTTTACACAGAGAGATCTCTTTAATAAATAGGGGGTCAGGAGGCTATTTATACCCTGTATGTAGGAAGGCAGCAACAACAGGGAAAAGAAAGACCAGAAGGTCCTCAGAGCATTTCCATCCCACAGACTGAGAGACAGAAATCCCCACAGAACTGATGAAAATGTTCCATAGATTCCCTGTGAGTCGGCTAAGGAGAGTTTTTTTCCCCCCTCAAAGTTACTTCTGTTGTTTGTTTTAAAAGTGAAAACTGAGCATTGTTTCCTGCCGCAGAGATGGGGCTAAATGCCCTGTAGTTTCTAGGATCCAATCTTATGTTATGAATTAATTAAGCTTCATAGCATTTCAATAAATAAAAATATAATAATGTATTTGTATCACAGCAGCACCTCAAGCCCCCTACTAGGATTGGGTCCCCATTGTGCTCGGCACCGTATGGACACAGTGAGAGACAGTCCTGCTGCAAAGTGCTTACAATCTAAGTAAGAAAGACAGACAAAGGGTATGAAGGGGAAACTGAGGCATGGAGTTGTGATGTATCTTGCCTGAAGCAGAGGCTGGAATAGAATCCCGGCCTCCTGATTCGCAATCCCATGTCCTATCCACTGGACCATGCTGACACTCTAAATATACTTGAGGAAACTAAGGCATCGAGGTTTAGTGACTTACATGTGACCAGCAGATGCACCAGGAGCCCAAGGACCCTCCCTCCATTAGCCAGGGTCAAAGGCAAACAGAATTCCTTCATGGGAGGCACAATTTGGCATCTGTAATAGAGTCAGTTCTCCCGACTCCTAGTCATGTGGCTTAACTCCAAGACGGCCTCACTTCCCCTGTTTCTAGGGCAGCCCTTTTTCCATGAAGACTCTCCCTGTCTGGTTTCTTTCACACTGACAGAGCTGCCTGCATCCCTAATTAACATCCGGCTCTTCAGCTCCGCGTTCTTGCTTGCTGATATTTTGACACAGCCATGCTGCAAAATAGGATGCTGCTCTCCCATGTGCTTCAAAGAGAAACCAGGAGTCGCAGAACAATTACACCCACTCATAAGACCAAGGGAAATCCTCTTCCAAAGCAGAATCATCCTGTTAAAATAAGGATGTCTGGCAATTTATTACTTGCTACTTAATGAAACCATGGCAGACCACAAAGCAGGAGGAGATTCCAATGGGGGATGTGGAAATGCCCATAGTGACCCTTGGAGACCCCGCCTACCCCTTGCTCCCATAGCTCATGAAGCCTTACACTAGGAACCTGGACATCAGCAAGGAGTGCTTCAAAAACAGGCTCAGCAGGTACTGAATGACCATTGAATGTGTCTTTGGTCGATCAAAAGGGAGTTGGCCATGTCTTTTTGGCCGGTTAGACCTCAATGAGGAAATTATTCCCATGGTCATTGCCGCACTCGCCATAATATTTGCAAATTGAAGGGGGGAAAATTTCCCCAGGGATGGACCACTGAGGCTCATCAGCTGGCTGCTGATTTTGAACAGCCAGATACAAGGGCAATTAGAGGGGCGCAGCGGGAGGCTATTTGAATCAGGAAGGCTTTTAAGGGGCATTTTGACAATGATTCCCGGTAATGTGTCTTTCTGTGATAAAGGCAATGTTTACTTTCTGCCTTGAATTACCCGTGTAGTGCTTGCTTCCTGAGAGTTAACTGCAAGGAGCAGATATTCCTACCTATAGCCACTGTGTTTCGATGTTAGCACTGAGTGATGTATATATGTATGTATTTCACAATTAAAGACTCATTTACTGTCAAAGACTCAAGTTTAGTAACAGCATCAAACATAAACTTTTGGTTAAGCAGGGGACATGACAAAGAAGAACGGTCTCACGATTAGGGCTTTAACAGCTGGGTGTAATTCCAGCTTTCATTGGGAAACCACTCCCTTGGCATGGAGTGCATGGGATACTGTGAGGGACCAGGACACATGAGGAATGCAGCGAGAGAGTTTGGGGAGGGCATGGACCAGAGTTCTGTAGTGGCTGGAGTGGCAGTCTGAAATGGATGTGCTCAGATTGAAGGTTAATGAGGGACTTTACCATCTGATCCTGCCACTGAGTCCTTTCCAGCCTGAGTCTCTTGTTGGTTGTCTCCCTCCATGCTCTTGTTTCGCTATGTGTTGCATCTTTTGACTGCAGCGCTTTGCCAAACATATCCTCCTTATTCCTCCTGGGTCTGCACCTTATCTGACAGAGGCGCTCCACCAGTGTGGAGGAGTGGGTCCTCAAGGGCACATCTGCCAAAGGCAAAGTAAAACAATGAACAGAGACAATATTGTGAGTGAACTCACAGCTATGAATCACAAAAGTTACACACTTCTATTTCTCATTATTCCTTGGCCAGCATACAGGTCAGCATGAGTCCCAAATATGGTGAGTTCGCAAGGAGGGGGAGTTGATTATGGGAGAATGGGCAAGAAGGGACAGAGGGTGGTTTGCGAAGTGGGTTACTATAAGCCGCTAGGGAGTCTATTCCGAATATTGGTCCCCTTTTCCATAGGCTAGGGCAATCAAACCCGATATCTCACTCCTAAGGGTAAGCCAGGCTGCAATTGTGTGTCTCCTTCATGTGTGTAGTTTGATTGGTTCCATATGCTGCTCTCCTGTGTGCCGCCCCAGTCCCTGCAGAAATAATTGCTGTGTGACACGGCAAAGTTCCCTACAGTGGGGGGAGAAACGAGGCAGCTCTCCGAAGGAACCTTCGGCAGAGGATTACAGAATACCTACAGGAACGTTTCCTAGAGATCTCTATCAAGGATTCCCAGGACATCCACATGTACAGTCACAAACTTATCCGCCATAGCCTCACCGCGTAGATGGACAGACTCTGTTTTTAATTTCTGTCCCTTATCCCTCCTGTACAATAGAACAACATACATAAGCGCTCAATTTCCTCCTACCATGCAATACCAAAGCAAAATGAGCACTTCCTGGAGCTCCCCTTTCCTGCATCCTGTGCTCCAGAGCTGGAGTGCTGGGACTGGCTAGACCCCCTCCAGAATGAAAAAGAGGTCCTGACTCACTCCGCCTCTGGATGACACTGTCATGTGCGCCATCGTCCTCCAGTTCCACTTCCTCGTCCACCATGTCCTCGTCTGGGTTCCCTCCAGTCCCTGATGTATCCACGGGGCTCTGGGCGATGGAGGTGGGATTGCCACAAGGATGGCGTGCAGCTCCTTGTAGAAGCGGCATGTCTTTGGTGCTGCACCAGAGTAATGGTTGGCCTACGTGGCCTTCTGATACGCCTGCCTCAGCTCCTTGATTTAAGCACGACACTGCTGAGTGTCCCTCTTGTGCCCCTTCTCCTGCATGCCATTTGCAATCAGCCCGTAGGTATCAAAATTCCTATGGCCTGGTGTGAAGCTGTGACTGCACAATTGCCTCTCCCCACAGACTCAGCAGATCCAACATTTCTGGTGTGCTCCATGTGAGAGAGCACCTGTTGGGTAAAGCTAGCATGGCTGGCTGGGAAGATGCTGTGTGAACTATACACACTGAGCAAACAGGAAGAGGAATTTCAAAAATTCCTGGGCCTTTAAATGGGAGAGGGGGCACATACCTGCATACCTTCAGGACAGCAGAGTTCAAACTGCTAACCAGAGTGGTCATGATGAGCATTGTGGCACACCTCCTGGAGGCCACTTACGACGACATAAGCAAGCGCAGGGTCTACACCAGTGTTTCTCAATTAAATTTGGCCACGGAACCCTTTTGAACTCGATAAATAATTGCAGAACCCCCCCAAACTCTTAACAGTTTTTTTACATATGGGGCCAAAAAAAAAATATCAAAATAAGCAAATTATATACAAACAACTAGGTCAGCGTTTCTCAATTAAATATAAATTAAATTACACTTACACTCGATACCCTCCGCCGAAAAATCCGGGACATCTTCCCTTTTTCGGCAGCGCGGAGAACAGCTGCTCGTGGCGGCGCAGAGAACAGCTGCTCATGGAACCCTAACAGTGTTCCTGCGGAACCCCGGGGTTCCACAGAACACTAATTGAGAAACACTGGTCTACACTGCTGCTGCATTGCTCTAACTACATAGCAAAAAGCTCTATGCTGCTCATCGAGGTGGTTTTATTTTGTTAGCGTACTATTTGAGCACCAGGACGTGGGCAGGCGCAAGCACACCCACAACTAAAAGCCCCTCCCCCAGCCTAAGGGGAGGAGCTACTGGACCTGGACTCAACTAATTACGGGGGACAATGAATGAAAAAACAGGGATGGGTGTGGACGTCAAAGAGCTAAATGGAGGGAACATGAAGGGGACACCAAGCAGAGAAGCCCGGACAGTGCCCACTGCTCCTCGAAGGTAGCCAAGGAGTCAGCGGACGTGGCCCAGAGGAGCTCTGCTCGGAGACATGATCGGACGGAGGAATGGAAGGAGGCCCCACAGTCTTAGAGCACCTCCTCAGCCAACCTCTTCTCCCTGGTATTGTAGATGGCCACCTTGGCCAAGGCAAGGAGGAGGTTGACGAGGAGGTCCCGCGACTTTGTGGGGCCGCTGATGAGGTGCGCGGAGGAGATGCATGTAGGAGATGCGGGAGAAGTTATGGAGGAGCCAGAATAGGGGCTGCAGCCTGGCAGACTCCAGGTAGATGTACACCAGGGTTTCCCTCACGCCACAAAAGGGACAGGCTTCAGGACGGGGGTGAATCACGCCAGGTACATGCCCGTGCTCACGGCTCCATGAAGGAGCTGCCAGCTTGTATCTCCGGTGGGCCGTGGAACCAAGATGGAATATTGACTGGCCCACTGGGGTCTCTCGTCCTGTACAGGTGGTAAGAGGTCTCACCACTTGGTGTCAGGGCAGGACACGAGGGTGAGGAAATGAAAAGTGTGGCGCACAAGCATGTGGAGGTGTGCCTGTGGCGCAGTTTGGAAGTGCGCCGGCAGCAGATTCTGCAGTCAGCTTCAGGTGTGTGGAGGAGGCGGGGGGCTCGTGGGGCAGGGGGCTGATGAAGATGTCCAGAGGACTCGTGGTGAGGGGCGAGTGTGGAGCATCCTCCCTCAAGACCGGCTCGAGGTAGTCTCGAGCAGCGGTGGGTAAGGCTGCCCTCACTTCCTGGAGTACGCACCAGGGGGTTTGAAGGGTGGAGAGCCCATGCGCCGATCCAGTGCTTGGGGATCCACCCAGTCCTCCTGGTCATAGTCCAGGAGGTCTCTGATCTTTCTGATGCCTGCCAGGACCAGCCTCTGGTACACGGAGTAGGACTCTGCCACCTGCACACTGATGGTAAGGGATCTGAAACTTTCCCATCCTTCTCCTCGTCCAGCCTCGAGAATTGCTGACTGCAGGAGCAGGGAATGGCACACGTGAGTCTCAGGCTCATTTGGATAAGGTCAGATATTCAAAGACCTGTTGGAACAGATCTTGAAAGGCAGCAAAAAGGCCATTTTACCTTTCTGTTGCTGTAGTTTCTCACTGAAGCCTTTCACCCTGGCTGCAGCACAGGAACTAGCTATGTAGTTAAATAAACCTTCCAGAAAACCTGATTTCTAAAGTATAAAAATAAAGATTATCAAAATGTAGGGCCAAATCCCCAACTGGTGTAAGCGGTGACACTCCATTATCGCAGGGCCAGATACTCAGCTGGTTGAGGTCAGAAGGCCGGATCCTCGGATGGTGTAAATCAGTGTAGCTCTGCTAATCTTCTATGAAATTACACCGAATTACACCATCAGAGGACCTGTATAGGCTGCAGACACTAAAATCAGAATGTCCCAGCTTCTGCTCTCAATTAGACTGGTTTAAATCCAGAATAATTCCATCAGCTTCAGTGGAGCTACTTGGGTTTTACACCAGTGTAACTGAGTTTAGAGCTTGAACTGGGATGTTTAGCACAGGGCATTAGCAGGCCAGGACTTTCCCCATGCTTAAAAGAGAAACCGTGATTGTGAATTATGAAGCCACATCCTCACTCGTGGTAATAAATTTGTATAAGTCTCCCCCCCCCTGTGCTCTGGATTCTTGCATGCTGTCTCCCCCTGTCTGTTTATCTCTCACTTGTGAAATATATTACAGTAGCCACGTTTCTGGGGGATGAAAGGCCGAAGAAAATTCACTTTTTCTGCTGTGAGCAGATAGCATGCTGTGGAAAGCCACACTGAGAATACATACATGTTAAAAATGGCCATTATTCCTGCTTTTGTCAATTTCACAGGTTTAAGTGCTTTTTTACACTGGCCCCAATGCCAAGTTTTTCTGTCTTCCTCCACTCCAAGCATATTTTTCAATGACTGTATTTGTTTCATATATCAGCAAAATGTGTATTAACACACAGACACGAATGTGTAGGGGCAGATCTTCGGATGGTATAAATGGCGTGGCTCCATTGGCTTCAGTGGTCCTATGCTGATTTGCACGCACCAGCAGTGGAGCTGTGCTGCAGAGTTTTGCTAGTTTAGGTTCCATGCCATGCTTAGTACAATTCTACTGTATTTTTCAAACATTTGCTGAGTGTGTTACATATGGGGGAAGAAAAGAAATATGATTATGAAAATGACTGAATTTATCTCTCTTTTCCTTTCATTGTTTCTGTTTAGTGCAGAGCACACTATTAACTATATATCCCACCATGCAGGTATAGCAAATCATCCATCCTTAGTTCTGGGGGGGCAGGAAGGGAAGGTGTTTATTATCCAGTTTCGTATTGTTAGCCCATCTTCATCTAAAGTTTAGCAGAAGTCCAGGGGCCAGCTTTCCCTACGTCAGTAAATTGGCTTAGCACTGCCGGAAGCAAAAAATTCAGCAGCAATAACATCCACATTGTCTCCCAAAAGCACCAAGAGAAGTTCAAATCTCACAGGGCAAAATGTCCTAGACTCCCTGAGGAAAGTTTCAGAGCCATAGGATGAGCAGAAATTATCTGAAAAGTTCTCTCTGGTTTTCTCAAAATCCTGTGAATATTTATGCAGATTCCATTCTCCCAGACAGAGAAGAAAAGCAAAAGAGTGTAGCTTTTGATATGCATCGTGCAGAAACATCCAAGCATTGTGAAGTATCAGATGCATAAACCTTATGGGAGGGGAACAAAGAGCAAAGATTAAAAGAAAGACCAAACCTAGTTCTTGTAAAACCAGTTCCCAGGATAACCCAATAAAATGTAAACAACATAAATAAGGAATCAACACTATTCTGAGCCCATCACCATGCTATTTGAGTGTCTTAATACCATGGTTCATATCAGGTGAAGACAAGGAAACTCTTCCATTTCTTTTGTGTAATTATCTCCCCTTATCCTGTGCCATTTTTACTCTGCAGCATGGAATGGCATATCTAACCAAGGTAATATAAGCCTGTCAGAATATGATAGTATCCCTTTAAATAATTTGTTAACCCTCCAGTAGCACTCACTATGTGCTGTGTTTTAAAAACCAGAAACTAATCAAAGCTGCAGTATGTACGTACCTAGGCCCTGTAGGTTTGTATACATTCAGTGAACAGGGTTATATGGGGCTCAGTGTGCTTGTGTGATTGTTGTATAAAAAGCAAAAGACACAACAAAGCCCAATCCTAAAAGCCGAGCGCCAGACGCTTTCCTGGTGAAATTCCATTAAAGTCAATGGTGCTGCACCAGAGGAAGATCTGGCCATAGTACTTATCACCGTGACTAGTCATGTGCGGATTAGAACTGGGAGTCAATTCCACTCCATCTCCCAGCAGCATTTTCTCTGGTGTATGTGATAGACGTGGAAGGTCTGTTCTGGAAAGGGCAGTGTATCAGAAACAGCTAGAGGAGGACATAGTTTCCCTGAGAGTCTGATCATGTGGAATGCCCTAGGCTGCATATCTGCTACCCTCTCTTCTTTGCAATCCTCCTGAAGAGAGGGAGTTAGCTCAGTGCCTCTCTACAATTACTTATCTGAGTGAACTGCTCATGTAGATGGAGGGAGGTGGTTGAATGATGTGAGGGAAGGGCAGAAAGCCATACAATTTCCCCCTACTTTCTTTGGTTTCTGGGGCTCCCTGCTGCTGTCTCCAGCTTTGATGGCCAGTCTCCAACTTTTAAACAGTTATCACCTCCCTCAGCTTTTGTGTACTGGTTGAAATGGGCAGGAGATTTTCTTCTGAAGCTAGCTTGGAACTGTTAGCAATTATCTTCAAGAACTCATGGAGGATGGGTGAGGTCCTCATGGACTGAAGAAGGACAAACAGACTTATCTTTAAAAAAGGGAACAAAGAGGACCCAGGAAATTATAGACCAGTCAGCCTAACCTGGAAAGATACTGAAACAAATTATTAAACAATCAATTGGTAAGAACCTAGAGGATAATAAGATTATAATGAAAAGCCAGCATGGATTTGTCTAGAACACATCATGCTAAACCAACCTAATTTCCTTCTTTGACATGGTTACTGGCCCAGTGAATGGGGGGGAAGCAGTAGATGTGCTGTATCTTGAGTTCTGTAAGGCTTTTGACTACAGTCTTACATGACATTTTCATAAGCAAACTAGGGAAATGTACTCTAGATGAAATTATTATAAGGTGGGTGCACGAGCGATTGAAAGACTGCACTCAAAGGGTTGATTGTCAAACTGGGAAGAGGTATCTAGTGGGGTGCCAAAGGGGTCACTCCTGGGTCAGGTACTGTTCAATATTTTCATTAATGACTTGGATAATGGACTGCAGAGTGTGCTTATAAAATTTGCATATGACCATGAAAAATTGGTGTGAAATCAACAAGATGAAATTCAATAAAGACAGTGCAAAGTACTACATTTAGGAAGGAAAAATCAAATGCACATCTACAAAATGGGGAACAACTGGCTAGTACTGCTGAAAAGGATCTTGGGGTTATAGTGGATCACAAATTGAATATGAGTCAACAAGGTGATGCAGTTGCTAAAAAGGCCAATATCATTCGGGGGTGTATTAACAGGAATGCTGTATGTAAGACACAGATGGTACTTGTACCAATCCACCTGGCACTGGTGAGGTCTCAGCTGGAGTACTGTGTCCTAGTCTGGGCATCAAACTTTAGGAAAGATGTGGACAAACTAGAGAAAGTCTAGAGAACAGCAACAAAACCGATGAGAGGTTTAGAAAAACCTGACCCATGAGCAAACATTAAAAAAACTGGGCATGTTTAGTCTTGAGAGAAGACTGAGGGGGGATTTGATAACAGTCTTCATATATGTTAAGGACTATTATGAAGAGGATGGGGACCAATTGTTCTGCATATCTACTGGGGGACGTAGGACAAGAAGTAATGGAATTAATCTTCAGCAAGGGAGATTTAGGTTGGATATTAGGAAAAAAAATTTGAACTATATCAATAGTTAAGCCCTGGGACTACAACTACACTGCAAGCTCTGGAACACACTTTCAATGGAGGTTGTGGAATCCCCATCATAGTTGGTTTTGAAGACCAGGTTGCACAAACACCTGTCAGGGATGGTCTAGGTTTACTTGCTCCTGCCTCAGTGCAGGTGGCTGGAGATGATGACTTCTTGAGATCCATTGACTTCTTGAGATTGACTTCCATTGACTTCTTGAGATCCATTCCATTCGTACCTTTCTATGAGTCTCTGGGTAAGTCTTCACTGCAATAAAAGACCTGTGGGCCAGTGCAGGCAGGCCAGGTCAGCTGACTCGAACTTGCAGGGTGGCTAATGTGTAGTTTGTGCTCAGGTGGAAGCATGGGCTCTGAGACCTTCCCGTCCCCCCCCACACAGAGTCTCAGAGCCTGAACATCTACACTGCAAGTTTTACTCCTGCAGCCTGACCCCCATGAATCCGAGTCAATTGACCCAGGCTCTGAAACTCTGTGCTGTGGGTTTTTTATTGCAGTGTAGATGTACTCTAAGATCCTCTCAATATCCTGGCCCTGCTGCCTGCAGCATGTGCCTCAGTTCTATATGTCGTCTTGTGGGGTAAGACCCAAAGTGAATGAGCATGTTCAGTGACCAGGCTAGAGAAGAGTTTCAGCTAATCTCCTGTACAAAGCAGCAGCGACTCTACTCCAGTAACACCAACCCTGGAACTCACACCTACACATGAGGAAAATGAGGCACTAGAGAGGTGGGGAAGAAGATGAAGACCCTGCAACAGGCAATGAAGTTGCTGTCTGCCTATGCAAGTGCAAACTTCATGCAAGCTGGATCTCAAGCTTTTGGAGACCAGATTTTTAAGAACTGAGTTCCCGTTTAGGCATCTAAATAAAGGCCAAATGTGATTGGCTCTTGCCCAGTGTTTTGGTGCCTAACTGGGAGCTGAGTAGAGTTAATTGAAATTTCTGCAGCAAAACACTCTTTTGATTAAAAAATGGCTTTTCACATTTCAAAAAAAAAAAAAAAATTGTGGAAAAATTTCCATTTTAGAACAACTGAAATTTTGTATCAACCCCCCAAATTTTTAAGAAAACCTGAAAAGAATTCTGGGTTTGGTTTCACTGTTCTGTTGTAAAACCAGAAAGCCTTTGCAGGAAATTCTGAAAATTAACTAGCAAACAAAAATCTAAGTTTCATAAACATTTCCAGTGAAAAATAACCGACACTTTTTGAACAGTTCTAGAGCTGTACTCTTTTGAACATCTGGCTCTGACTGAGGTCACTGAATACTTTTGAAAATTATACCCTGGCTGGCTAAATATAGGCAGTTCTAGGGACAGCAATGCACTACGCATGGGGGGGGGGGGAATTACACCCTCAGCAAAACTAACCGAAAGCTGATAATTTCCTCCATCTCTGTATGTTGGGCCCATTAATGAAACATCTGATTCACAAATGTGGACATAAAAACTGAGCGTCCATAAACTGGTCAGGGGCTCGTGTTTGAAAAGTGGGTTGTCTCAAGTCCACTATGTGATAGATAACAAATCTCAGACCTATTCCCACAAAAAAGTCTTGTGTTCTGTGCATTCACTTTGAATTGCAAAGGGGGAAGCTGCGAATCCAGCTGAAGGCTGAAAGATTTCCACTGTCAATGCTAGAGCTTCACAGAGTCGGAGCCCTTCTGTGCCAAGAACAAACACATCATCGCCACCACATAATGCAAACATGATGCTCTGGTAATCTGCTGCGGGACATTGGGAATCCGCCTCCCGGGAGAAGAGGCAGGCCGGGAAATCCCGTGAAATCTTTTTGGTGACTAAAACCATATTTTATTCAAAGTGTGTAAAAGGCCATCTCTCCTTTCCAGCTTGACTTTCCCACCTGCAGCGTGCTACTGATTTAATAAGGGCTGAAAGGGATTATCAAGTTGTGAACTTGTTTGCATCCAACCGGGCTGTAATGAATGAGGGGCTTTGTTCAGCTCAGCCTAGCTGAATGTTTCTTGGAGAGAGCAGACTGGGGGGAAAGGCAGTAAGTGACCAGCTTTTTGGTACATGGTTCATATTTGAGTATTACATGAGGAAATGGTGGGCAGCACAAGCTCCCTGTGAATTTTGTAGCATGCTTCTTCCCACCCGCCCTGCTACACTTGCTTGGGGCTAAAAAGTCCTGTTTTCTCAGGCTGCTTTGGTAACTCAGCATTAAGTGATTCATTAGGTCTTTTAACTGAAACAGAAAATAGCAGTTTCTTCGAATCCCATGATTGATGATCAGTGGGAAATATTGCTTTCTGTTGTGGGAGCATGCGCACGTCTGTGTGAGCTTTCCCCTCAAAACGCTGCCTCGTGCTGGAAGCTTGGTTTGGTTTAAATGACTAAATCTTTGTAGAAGAATAATAAACGTAAGGATGCTTATCCCCATGATGAGGCCTCTCCTCCCAAACGGATCAGACTTTATTCTTCCAACCCCCCCTCTTCCTCTCTCTCGCTTCCAGTAGTTCCTGATGCATATCATTCTCCCCATCCGCAACAGGCCCTCTACGTTCTCTGATAGCGGAGATCTCCGCTCTGGTTCTCTCCCTGCTATGCTCTGGGCGGCTGCTCTTAGTAAAAGGGTGTGCAGGCCAGAGCTTTCCTGAGTGAAAAGAACATTGCAGAGCCCAGATTGCGTTCTCCTCCCTGACCCTCACCCACAAGGGAAACCCTAAAAACTGTGGGATGTCAGTTGTCTCCTAGCGCTTCAGTTAGTCTCTGAAATTTCCTCAAGATGGTTCATCACATTTCAAGCTCAGTGTGGCTACGGAATGAACTACTTATTTCTTCCTAAACTTTCTCTGTTTTCCTCATTCTCCATTAGTGCTGGCAACACCACCATTGGCCCCCTCCACGTTCTTTTCCTTATCTCTAAGGTGCTACACAATTCATACCCAACCTGCAGCTCATATCCTGTCCCTTATGATATCACCCCACCCCCTCCATTCCACCAGTGAGTTTAGCTTAGACAATCATTCATTTTCTTTTCCCACTTCTGCCTCTGTGCATTCTTCTTCTGGGCCCAGGCATGACCTCTTGGTCCCAGTTCACCAAGTCAACACCTATCATAGCCTTCCTCAATGTTCACTTCTTTCATGATGTTCATAAGAAATGTTTGTAATAATTACGCTGGGGAAAAAAAGCTAAAACAAAAAAATCCCTCTGTTATTCCCACCTCTGTATTTTATGATGGGTCTGGGCCCTGGATTCTATAGCAGCAATAAACTACCACCCCTACACTCTCAACGCTAGTTCAGCTACTCTAGGCAGTGAGACATCGCTCCACCCATTATCTGAACACTCCCCACCTACCTACTGTCAGGTAGGTGAGTGGCCCCATGCACTCCTACATACCACAACCAAAGGTCCAGTGCCCAAGTATGGAAAGAAGGGTGGGGTTCTTACGCCCTGGAATGCCATCCAAGTCATTAGTGTCTACAAAGGGCTTTGAGGTCCTCAGATGGAAGGAGCTGCAGATCATTGTCAACTGTTTTACTCGATTACTGCTGAAGAAGTCCTCGTGGTGCCTATATGTTACTCTGTGACTGACCCCAGTGACAGAGCCAGCGTATTTGCAGCTAACATCAAATAACATTAATCAAGCTCTTAACATCACTGGGTTTTGGAGAGGTCTTTAGTTTAGAGAGTAGTTGTTGCTGTGCAGTCAGATTTGCACCCCAGCCCACAAATCCCAGGCTGTCAGAGCATTGTTCCTGACTCATGTTTATCAGCTGGAGGAAACATGGCAAAACAGTGCAAAAAAAAAAAAAATCTGCTTTGAACTGTACACTTTATTGGTGACAGACTAGAAACTACTGTTTGGCCTGCCAAAGGTTTAATTGTCAACTTATGTAAGAAAGTCTCTTATTTAGCTTCTGTTTGCGTTCATCAGGGGTTCGTAAACCAATTATTAGAATCCAGCGATCATCTTTATTTTCATCTTTCAGTTGTTGTTCCCCAGGCTGTCCCCCATGTCACTTAGAGCGCACGCTTTCTCCTGCATGAAGCTGGCTGCGGCACTCCCTTGCTGTATGACGCTGTGACTGTTCTTATTACTTCGTTGTATTATTTGGATCAAAGTTGGAGTTTGTTGTTCAGCTTTCATGTTGTCTTCAAAGTCATCTTTGGGTGGATTAAAAAAAACTCTCAAAAGGAACTTTGAATTTGAAACAAAAATCGACAGCTCCACATTTTTCATAGCTGTGTGATTAAAATCGAATGGTCTTTGTGTCATCGCGTGAATGTTCTACGGCAGGCGTGAGAGAACCACAAAGCATGGCCAAATACAAGACAGTATTCTCTAGTGTTTAAATCAGAGAGCTGGGAATCTGGAGATTTATGGATTCTGATATTTCAGGTTAGCTTAGACACATTGCATATCCTATAGATTAAGTTATATGTTTCACAGGCTAACCAGTTATTGAAAATACTCTCTCTCTCTCAATTTTTATATACATATATATTGCAGAATACAATGGAAAGGAGTTAAGAACCTTAACATTTTTATTCACAGACTATTTCACATTCAAATTAGCAAATTTAGTATTGCATAAATGTAGCTTTTCTGGGTTTTTTTTGGTTTTTTTTGGTGTTTTAAACACAGTTCACTAGAGCATTGGTTCTCAACCAGGGGTACATGTATCCCTGGGGGTACATCAACTCATCTAGATATTTGCCTGGTTTTACAACAAGCTTCATAAAACGTTCTAGCGTAGTCAGTACAAACTAAAATTTCATAGAGACAATGGTTTGTTTATACTGCTCTACATACTATACAGTGAAATGTAAGTACAATATTTATATTCCAATTGATTTATAATTATGTGGTAAAATTGAGAACGTAAGCGATTTTTCAGTACTAGTGTGCTGTGACATGTTTGTATTTTTATGTCTGATTTTGCAAGCAAGTAGTTTTTAAGTGAGGTGAAACTTGGGGGGTACGCAAGACAAATCAGACTCCTGAAAGGGGTACAGTTGTGTGGAAGGTTGAGAGACACTGCACTAGATATCAAGACTGAATCTAGAAAGTTCCAGTTCTCAAACCAATGTAATTTTTCAGTCCCTTATTTTACCTGCTATAGTCTGTCGCATAAGTCGGGGAAGAAGAAAACATTTTCTGTATGTGGCATGCTGTGCCATTTATGGCCCCAAATCAGCAGTCCATCCCTGCTCAGCAAAACACTGAATCATGTGCTTAAGTCCCATTGAAGTTAAGCGCATGTTTGTGTGTTTTGTTGAATATGGTTGGCTTAACGTTCGCATACACATAGCCATTTTGTTGACCTGGAGCCTATATGAAATTTTTACTTAAGAGAGGTCAGAGTCAAAATACCAGCTCCCTATGGATTTCTGCCCACGATGCCTAGGCAGATTGATAACCAAAGATGAGATGGGATTGAGCATTTCTGCTTCATTGCTATCCAGCTGCCCTGCCATAGCAAAAAGGGGAAAAATTCAATAGACGAAACTGAGCAACAGTGGGCGGAAACAGAGATGGGTTTTTATTGTCTGTGCTGTGGATTGTCTCCTTGATAGATCTATGGATTTCCTCCACCGAATGTGAGCCTCTCATAGGACTTGCAATTATCCCCCAGTAGACATAAAACTTTCTCTGTGATAAATAGTCATCTGGCAGATAGAAATGTGTCTGAAAAGGCAAATCTTGAAATTAAGGTTCTGTGTTTCAAAAGGGAAAGTGGCCAGGAAAACAGAGTGATTTTCATATCAAGTAGCAGTCAGAAGACTCCAACACTGCTTGCTTTCTAGGGTCATTCTTCCTCAGCTGCAGGGTAAGAGGAATTCCCATTGGTTATGTATTGACTGGTTGTACAGAAGACGTGTTGTTAAAAACTTGTAAATAGAGGCCAGAAATGTAAAGATACTCGGAATGTGCATTTTATTGTAAATATTGAAAATGGGCCCATGTTTGGTGAAGAATTTTGCTACAGATGCACAAATATCTTAAGCAGAAAGGACTCACTTGTTAGTTGAAGCAAACCCTGCCCCTTTTCCAAGATAAAATGATGGCCAGTTTCCTGAATGAAGCTGGCTTTTTGCATCAAAACCCATACAGAAATGTGGAAACAATCGTTTTGTCAAATTTGCAAATAAAGCAAAATTTGGGGCAGGGAGTTTAGATAGTGGAAGGAGCATGATATGAAACAGTGAAAATAAGTGTGTAAAATGCAGTGAAACAAGAACGCGGAATTTTGCAAATCTCTGCTTACTTCTGAATGAACGCCGGGCTGACTCTGCTGTTGATTACTGATAGTTCATCAAAAATATTCTGAAGACTTAGGCAGTTCAGAAGTACTGGCATCTGGGGGCCAGATAGGGTATGTTTTGAAAGGGTGTTTTATTGCAGTGTAGACATACCCTTAGGGTTCAATTCTATTGAGTTAAGATTCCTTCAACCTCTAGGTTGTCCATTCGAGTACTATTCCAGCTGGCATGACAGTAAGTTATCTCCATCTCATGGTTGTTTGGTGATCTATATGAAATGAATTAGAGGTCTCGCAGTACTTCCAGCTGGGTAGGTGTCCTCATCATAGAAGTTACCACTTCAGATGGCAAAACTTGACATTCTTGCTGGTCGTCTCACCAAAGAACGAATGGGCCTGGAAACTGAACTAAGTAAGATCTAAACTTACAGTTTCACGGGATTCGAACAAAGGAGCTCTAATGTGTCATCTTTTGTTACTGATTTGGAGGTGCCAAAGTTATGGGAAGAGGTTTTCATAAATATCAGTGAATGAGGCCATTAACACAGCCTTTAAACACTGTAGCTCACAGATCAATTTTAGCATTTGGCTTTGCCTAGAATACCTCTGAACAATTGATTTAAAAACTGCAAGAATGAACTGTCTTTTTCCTTCCTATGGGGCAATCGCGTTTTGCCACTGTGGTTCCTAAATGATCACAAATTATTTCATATGCTAAATATGAAGAAAAGGGGAGGTGGAAAAAAGGATAGCACTTCTCCCACCCCCCACGTTTTAATAAATTTCTTATAAATGTACAAACATGTCATCATATCAAGCCACATCAAATCACTTCTAAAATTTGTATTTTAGAAACTGGAATATGTATAATATGAGTGGTTTATGGAATAACAAGCAAAAAAGATGTTGATGACACTGGATTACTGAACAGCTGGAGAATTTAAAAAAAGAGAAGGTGAGTGAGGCAGGAACAAAAGGTGCAGGATGCCTTGACCAGTTTCAGAGCAATTTCATAGCCCCTCATAATGGAGAAGGGTATTCAAGTCACCGCATAATCTGAGTTAATTGTTTTGAAGGAATCAGATTGTGGATAAACCATGCTGCAGTACAGAATCCATGAATAGGAACATCTGGACACCAAACTACTGGGGACTGCCGTGTTTTGTGGAGAGATGCCCCTGAGGAAGAAATGGAATGAAGTGCAACAAACATGGGATTTTGCTGGCAGCTTTAATATATTTAAATGCATCCACAGCTTTTGGGCAGTTTCTTTGATTTGGATGATATTTAAACATGTCAAAAATCCTATCTCTTGCCTGGCCTTCATTACACATGAGAAGGAAGAGATTTCTCTGGCCATCTGTGAAGAAGGAATGAATAGGAATAGATCTGAGCATGCTGAGCTGCACAGTAAGTACCCACAAGAAGCAATGAAGAGTTAATTTCCAAATTGGCCTTTCTGTAAATTAACTGGGACAGCCTAATTTCTTTTGCCATTGCAAAACAGGGTTGCATAAAGCAGAGCTTTGTATCGAAGCATGTTTAGAGTGTGTTTGGAGTCTAAGATGGAAGCCATAGTTAAAGTTAGGGACTTCTGTCAGTCTTCAGTGTATGTGTATGAGTTCTATTTTAATAATTATACTAATCTTTTATTATGTAATACCTTAAGATTACAGAGCCTTTCACAAGCATTTACAGTAGGACCTATTGTATGTATAAGTAGGAGGAAACAGAGTTGTGAAGAACCAGAAACTTGAACATTTTGTGTTTTAAAAGGGAGGAGCCAGTAAATGAGCACTGGGTAAGTAACGGCAATGGTGGATGGTAGCAAAGCAATTGTAATTTGTTGCTGCTATTATCCTCTTCCCATATACTACGCACACCCAGTCTCTGCCCTTTATCTCTGGCATATGAAAAAAACCAACCAAAAACCTCATCACTGCAACCAGATAGTTACATAGTAGACTTTCTATTCTTGACTTAACTTGCTATCAGCAATCTAATTCCCTCATTTCCTTAATTTGCAGGCATGTGGAAGAACCATTTTACATCCTGTTGTCTTAAGAGAAAATGCAGCATGCAGTACAGACACCTATCTCCAAAAAGATGTCTCTTACAAGCGCCAGGGTGGGAAGTGGTCTGAGATGCTCCCATCACTGCATGAACTTCCTTATTTGGTTGGTTTTCTTTCCTTTAGCTTTAGGGTTGAGTGCTTGTGTGAGTAGCTGGACTGAAAGACTGACCTGGGCTAAAGTGACCCACCTTCTAGGATAGAGAAAGTAGCTCTGTTGTCATGGCTGCTTACTCAGGCCTTGGCCTATCTGGTAAGACAGCCAACAAGAGTGCTGATTAGTCATGAATGCTGGAATTTGTGATGGGAACACGACTCCTTTTGGGAGTTGGTTGAGGCCACCAATTCATAGTATATCACACAAATCAAACAGCTATAAGATGGCAACAATTTTCCATCATTCTCCATTTAGGCTGGATCTGAACCAGTGGCTGAGGTGAAAGGCTTTGTATCCCATTGCCAGTCACATGAATCAGTTACACCTTGCTCAAGAGAGAGCTCCAAGTATCTTTGGGATCATAGAGACTAAATATGTTGCTCACCATCCTTCAGATCTCAGACAAATAATATTCATAAGGCAAAAAGGACCCAAGGAGATAATAAGCCAAAACTATGGCAATTGCAGAACCAAAAGATACATTAAGAATCACTTCCTTACAGCAGAAAAGAGTGTAGTCAGACCACTCTGGCTTCGTTAAGAGGGGGAAGGTCATCTGTTGTGGCAGAGTCTCCAACTTTGGAAAGACTACAAGGTCTGAATTATCAGTTACACTAAGGCCCCTTTACACCACAATAAATTATTTCCACTTTAAGATACCCTTACACTGCCAGAATTTGGTGTAAAAGAGGACCCAAGAACCTAAATTCAACTCCTGACTGTACAGGATAAACAAAGAGTAATGGTAGCCATTCCAACTGGGTAGATCAACTTTGTCAAGGTTGTTATATTGGTGTCCATCACCATAGTATTTTACCACCCTGTAGACACCAATTGGCAGGGACAATATGGATTATCCTGTCAGGAAAATTATGTATGCAAATATTACACCCTACAGAGCTTCGGAATTGAAAGAGAAAAACGGAAGGTCTCCCTTTGTTGAGGCCAAAAACAATTTCTAAAAACAATTTTTTTAAAGAATCTGTGTTTGAAAAGATTAACAGAGTTATGTTTCACCCCCCCCCCCCCTTTCCCTCCTCTGGACAAGAGTTGAAGGGATTTCCGCAAAATAGGGTTGAAGGAGCCAAGAGCTTCAATGCCCTATGTCTTCGGTCAGAACATTGGAATGATCAATACATCGGCATGACTGATCTCAGCGTCTGAGGATGTCTACGAGGCACAAGCAGCCCCTTTAGGTAAGATGGAGCAAGTGAGTAAATCCGGTAGCTCTGGAGCCAAACCCTAAAGTGGATGCGAAATCACATGGAGAGCCAATGCTGGGATTTTCAGTTCAAGAATGATGTCATGATTGACTGCCGTTCAAGTAAGTAATCTAGTCATCTGTTCACAATTTTGAATTACGACTGATGCACAATCTCTGCCAGCAAGCCAGTAAAAAGAGGGTGAGAATTACAGGAGCTGAATCATGCCAAAGACAGGGATCAGCATCTTGGCATCAGCCTCAGGGGACACTGATTTCTTGAAAGGGCGGTTCAAAGTTTAACACGACCTTGAGATTTTAAGGCACATTATTGGACTCTGGACAAAATATTCTTGAGGCCATTGCAGAGAGAGAGAGAGAGAGACACACACACACACACACACACCATGTCTAGTTATTGTCCCTAATAATAAGGGAAGAAACAATCCTGAGGACAAATAACCAAATCTGAATCCATACCACCCAAACAACTGCTTTGAACATGTACTCTTCTGTGGTGTTTGAATTCCACTTAAGAAAATGTAGAGTCATCCAGGGCCTGACCTTTAGTAAACCACAAAGGCAACCCATAAACCACGAGGCTGGAATCAGCCAGAGAGGAGAAGTCAAACCAGCATACTAGCACAGACTTACAACTGCAGCTAGTAATCAGGGATATTGCAAACAAGACACACCGATAGCATCTATTTAAGATCATTGGGTGTAAAACTGGATTCACTGTGGACTCTATTGAGATTAACCCCCAAAAAGGGAATAACGCAGCGTGACATTTAATAATGGTAAATGGCTGACTTCACTGCTCAGTGGAAACAAAATATTTTAAGTGTCATTCTCTGTAAAAACTTGAAATGATTCATCTTAAAACAAATAATTGTTCATGTGAATCTTAGAGAGTAGGACACACAAAAAGTCCCTGGATGATTACATCTTCTGATTGCCTGCCCCAGACTGCAATTGCTTCTGACAAACTAAGAAATTGTACTGGTAATTTAGTAAGTAAATCTCCCTCCAACTCAGTACTTGAACTAACACCCTAGAGTGGTGTTAAGGGAGCATGATGCCATCTCTCCAAGAAGATGTAAAATTCAGATCTTGTACACTCGTGGTCATGGAAGATCTTTGGGCGTGCTCACGTGCGGTTTCAGCTAGACGTATTTGCAGCTAAACGTGTTTTTCACTAGTCTGTGTTCTAAACGGGGTTGATTTTAAAAAAAGGAAAAATACTTTTGCTGGAAATGCGTGTAAAAAAGAATTTCTAAATTTTGAAAAAATTTCATCCAGCTGCAATGTACTGCTGTAGTTCATTGTTAAAGCCAGAGATAGCTGCATTTCTCTGTTGGGCGAAATGATTCAGTGTACCTATATCTCTATTACCCAGGTGAGGGAGAGAGATTGCGTTACATTGTGGGTTTTTTGCAGTGTTGTTGTAGCCAAGTTGGTCCCTGGATATTAAAGAAACCTAAAGAGCTCTGAGTTGCTCAAAAGTTTGACTTTTTCACCAACAGAGTTGGTCCAATAAAAAGTATTACCTCACCCCACCTTATTTCTCTATATGTTGTGAAGCATTTATAATGATTTTATTGGCGTGGGCTTACGATGGCTGCATGTGAAGCCACAAGAGAATTAGGCAGGTTAGCTCAAAGAAGAGCCTAGTAAAAAATCTTCTTTTTCCCCGCCCCAGACCATCATGTACTCTCTCTAGGCATGATCAAAGACCATCAAAGCCAATGAAAATATTCCCATTAACTTCAGTGGGGTTTAGATGAGGTTTTAGATAGATACATAGATTTTGAAGGCCAGCAGGGCCCATTAGACCATCTCATCTGGCCTCCTGTATAACACAGGCCATAGAATCCCATCCAGTATTGAGCCCAATAGCTAGCACATATCTTTCAGACAGGCATCCAGGCTTGATTTGAAGATGGTTATGGATATGCTATATACTGAACAGTTCAAAAATAAATTTGTTGTATGAGAATCTCCTGATGACTGTAGTTTTAAACCCCTTCACCTGTACAGGTTGGTTCCGTCTGTACCATTAGTTCAATTGGAAAGAACTCAGAGGGGGAGGGAGGAGTTAAATACATTAAAAATAAAACTAAAGTAAGTTTTCTACATGTAAAACGTGTCAGAACATTAATGTCTGACATTTTGTAAATTGCTGGGGTTAGAAGCAAAGGATGTGCAGTGTGTTGCAGAGCTGGAAATTTCCAATAGTTGCTAAAAGACTCTTTCTGGGATCCTGTTCATAAAACATGGTATAGAAACATAGGTACCAGCTCAAACCGCTCAAACCATGGTCCACTATGTATCTTGCCTCTGCCAGCAGTTGCTCCCAGCAGCTTCCAAGAAATGTGTGAGACCCCTGCAGTAGGCCGTTACCGTATAATGTGCCCAGGAGGAAAACTTCTTCCAGTGATGTTATTGATTTATTTACATTAGTCAGAGATTGCCCTATGATTTCAAGCAGGAAGGTTTATATCCCTTTGAAAGACGCCTTGTTTTTAATCCTTACTGTTATAAATCTGGGTTTCCTTGTTATCCATATAACTGTCCAATCTTTTATTATAAAGAAAATCCTGTTAAGCTCTTGGCCTCAGTATCTAAATCCCTTTGGCTGGTGGCTAACCCAAACAAGTTTAATAACAACATAAGAACTTGCTAAGGCCTGATTCTGTCTCACTCTGGTGAAAACCAGGAGTAACTCAGTTGAAGTCTGAAGTTCGATGGATATAAGCAAGAGGGGAATCAGATCCTGAAAGAGAGGCTTTATTGGATCATTGCAACTTGCTAAGTAAATACTGCCTGCAAATACCAGCGCCCTTTTGACTGTCTTTATTCAATTTGGTTCTGTAAAAATCAAGGCGGTGCTTAACAATTAAGCTGAGCAATAACACACAACTGTTAGACTTGGGGGCCTGAGACACCATCTCTGCCACTAATTCCTTATTTGACCATGGGCAGATCAGTTTACTTGAGTTGAATTTACTACGGGTGCCCTCATCTATCTAACCTAAATATTTATACCAAGCTCATCACCATGTTAACTGAGTGCCTATTGGCTTCAGCTGAGTCACAGCCACTAACACAGACCATTGGTTTGGCACCTATTCTGTCAGCTCCAAAATGAGGACAATGATGCCTACCTACCTTCCTCACAAGGATGTGGTAAAACTATATCATTATTGTTGGTACAGGGCTTTAAAAATGTAAAGTACAGTGAGAATTAATACGCTGTGTGTGTTGAAGTCAAGTATTTTAATCTAACCCAGAAACCAGCTGTGGCTGTTGAAGGAACAATGGTGATAAAATGCCTGTATCTATACCACTGTCTACGGACCAGATCCTCAGTGCCTGCAGATCAGTACTACTTCACCCATTTCCGTGGAGTTACACTGATTTACACTAACTAGGATCTGGTCCATATGTCTTTATTCTCCTGGAAAGAAAGAAAGAGAGAGGGGGAGAGCAAATAAGAGTTGAGCCTTAAACATCACTGCTGTGTCATAGAGACTGGATATTTCTGGCTATCTAGATTTTTATACTATGTCCATCCCAGTGGTATCTGAGTGCCTATTTCACTGAGAGGTGGTATTTGCCACATTTTCATTGATAACTCTTACCTTTCCCCTTCACCCAGCCTATTCAAAAGGCATCTTATTTTTCCCATGAAAAATCTCACCCAGCTTTCAATGTGTTACACAGGGTTCTGGTTGGAGATGACCAAACATGTGGTAGAAGCGCAGTTGAAACATCTTTGAAATAGTGAGAGCAATGAGAAATATCGTTGGGGTTTGAAGTTGCGTTGTACGCACTGCTCTGCTCAGGGCCAACCATGGTTTTTGACATACTGTATAGATACCCAGAGGTATTGGCACAGTTGCTACTGCCATTTGTATCACTGCCTGTAGTATTTGTTTTGACCCAAAGGACTTGGAGTTCCTTCTTTTCCCATTGTTTTCAGATCTACTGTGTTTGGGACATTCCAATACAGTTGGAAATTGGTTCCGTTCTTTTCCAGCATATCATTCACAAAATGGTCAGTGAGTATTTCTCTAATACTGCCCAAATGAGCTGTGGATTTCAAGACGACTCTATTTTTGGTCTGATGCTTCTACCTATAAGCTACTGTTGGGCATTCAGAGAAATCACTTGGGGTGGTATGCAGATTTATTTCTCTGCTGCTTGTGACTCTAAGCTGGGGCTATTCACTTTTGCTAACTGCTGTTCCTGTTAGTGCATCAGGGTATAATTTCACTGGTATCCTCTGCTCCAGCACCTCCTGCAGGTCATCTGCCTCTCACCAGGTGTTCCATGGCTCAGCCCGCCATCCAAGCCACATAGTTCAAAACACCTTCTGGGGTAACAGAAAGGGCTAACAAAGTCCAAACACGCTAAATTAGTCTTCCATCCCACTCGTGCTCCATAGAAGTGCTCTTACTGGCATTATCTCAGGCTCCATGCAGGAGACAAACCTGGTCTTGAAGAATTCCTCTTTATTGATTCTTGTGTACTATTTGGGTTCCAAGACATGGGTGGGCACAAGCGCACCCACGATTGAAAGCTCCTGCCCTAGCCTAATGGGAGGAGCTACTGAGCCCAGCACTCAACTGATTATGGGGGACCACAAATGAAAAAAACAGGAACAGGTGTGAAGGTCAAAGGGCTAAATGGAGGGAACCTGAGGAAGACACTGAGCAGAGAACCCTGGACGGTGCCCACTGCTCCTCAAAAGTAGCTAAGGAGTCAGCAGATGCGGCCCAGAGGAACTCCGCCCGGATACATGATTGAATGGAGATAGGTCCCACAGTCGCAGAGCACCTTCTCAGCCAACATCCTCTCCCTGGTGTTGTAGATGGTCACCTTGGCTAACGCAAGGAGGAGGTTGATGAGGAGGTCCCACGACTTTGTGGGGCCAAGGAGGGGGTGTGAATATATTAAGGTGTGGGGAGAAGTGCAGCCAGAACCTCAGGAAGAGGTTCTGGAGGAGCCGGAATAGGGTCTGCAACCTGCTGCACTCCAGATATACATGTGCCAGGGTCTCCCTCATGTCGCAAAAGGGATGGGTATCGGGACAAGGGGTGAACCGCATGAGGTACACGCCCGTGCTCATAGCTCCATGAAGAAGCTTCCAGGCTGTGGAACCAAGGTGGAATACAGACTGGCCCACCAGGGTTTCCTCACCCTTGATAGGTGGTAAAAGGTCCCACCACTTGGTATCAGGGTGGGACACGAGTGCGAGGAAATAGAGAGTCTGGAGCACAAGCATGTATAGATGTGCCTGTGGCGCTGTTCAGACACATACCAGCTGCACATCCTGCCGCCGGCTTGGAGTGAGCTTTTTCCCCACTACCTTCCTTCTCCAGGCACTCCAGCATCTTCCCCTAGGGATCTACGTGCTCTTTCTAGGACCTGGCTCAGGGCTTCCCTTCAGAGACACTTATCCTGCTTCTTGAGGGTTCGTTCCTTTAGGAGAGTCCTGCCTTCTCTACTGTCTTCACCCTACTGAGCTCCCTCTGTCTATTTATAAGGCCCAGGTGACAAGCAGCTCATCGCCTAGTTTTGTCCCTTCTGGCCAGGAGGCAAGTCATCCTCACCCACAGCTGTGGAGCACATCACCCATTGAGGGCTTTTTTTCCAGTTGCTTATTTTAACCATTTGGAGTGACCTTATCCATTCTGAGTGTCTGCTTGAGTCTGGATTTTATCTGAAAATTTTGGCCAAAATAGACCAGTTGTTTTTTGGAACAAGGTAAGGAGCGGGGAAGGTGGGAGTGACTCACACCACATCATTTCACCCATGTTAAAAAATTCTTATGTCTGTCTTGTTGAGAAGCTCTAGGGCCCCCATATTTTAAAGCAAGGACCTGAAATGTGGGGAGGGGAAGGTCGCATATGTCTTGGTGCCCTTTGCCATCCCAGTGAAAACCCATCCAAATCTAGCCACGTTAAATCTTAGTGTGCACATGCTCTGTAGAGACACATGGGAGCTTGGCAGCTGAATTCTCCAAAGAGTCCATGTGCACTGAGCACATGCTAGCCCAGGGATGCAGGGGCAGAGCAAGGCTTTCCCAGCCATCGTTCCTCCCAGGGTGGTGCTGGGCACGGGAACTGAGAGTAGGGGAACAGTTTCTTGTGGGCTGTCATGTACTGCTCCAGACAGCGTGGAGGAGAAGGAAATGACAGCCTGACTCAGATGTAAATGGGTAAATGTCAGTGGGTGAGGAGTTGGCCTGTAGTGGTAAGGAAGAAGACTGGGACAAGAGTTTGAGGAGCTGAGAGGGATTCTGGTACAAAAAACCTAGGGTAGACGTGGAGGACTGAGATGAGAAGGTGGAGAGGGGATAGGACAAGCAGTCAGGGGGGGTTGGGAGGGCTTGGATTGGGATGCGGAGGTGGGTGACTGGGACATGGAGCTGAGGAGGGGAGACTGAGACTGGGACAAGGACAGGCTGGAGCCGAAGGGGCCAGTCTTGGAAGGGCAGGGAGACATAGGAGCTCAAGGGTTTGTAACCACTAGAGAACACTCCCCTGAGAGTCTGGAATAGAACCCAGCATTCCTCTATCTTTTGAAAACCTAGGAAATTACGTACAAAAAACTACATTAAAAGAACATTATTAAGGTTGCAAAGTCAAGCACTCAGAAGTTGGGAAATGCCAGAACCTAGGCTGCCAGTCGAACTTTAATTTGGCCCCCTTTTATGTGTTATGACTGTATGTGAGCATATAATTAGACTATTTTTGTACAGGCCCCCTGCATCATCCATTGTACAGACTGGATGGTGCTCACTTAGTGAGCAGCTATTCAATATTTTGTTTTATTATTAACAGTGGGCGGCCCTAAGCCTCGCTTTCTGCACACTATTCCAACCCTGCTCTGCATACCACACAGTTAATTCTCTCCTGGCCCATATTCTGGTGCTCTTCACTAATGTTTCTGAGTGTTTCACAGACATTAATGAATTTGCTTTCACCACACTTCTGTGGGAGTGAGGGGGGTGGTATTATCCCCATTTTATAGATGGGAGACTGAGGCACAGAGACCTTAGACTCAAAAGCATCCACTAATTTTGGGGTCCAATCTGGGATGTCTATGGCCTGCTTTTTCAGAGATAGAGAGATTAATTTAAATTGGAACTGGATGTCAACATCCCTTAGGCAGCTTTGAAGAGCTCAGCCTTAAAGTTTTGAATTGTTCCTTTTTGGTGAACGACAGAGATTTTCCAATGTGCACATGCTGTACCAATATAAACCAAGGGCTAGAACAAATTACAGCCCTTCTCCCTTCTGACTTTAGAGTTGAAGAAGTAAGGATGAAAATCCCAGCACATGCTGGATACTTTTTCACTGATGAGTCAGATTTAGTAAAAGGTAGGAGAAAAGAGAAAGAGGGCAGATGGCCCAGACCTACCTCAATCCCCCATGACTCTGATGTAATTTCAAGGTGTTCCAGGCGAGAGAGGAAAGGAGGTTTTTTTTTTTTCCATTCTAGCAATAGTTTTAAGACCAAATAAATATTTTACATATGCTGTTCTTTGTTACAACTGGGAAAACCTAGTCAGGGGCTGATCTCAATGGACAAGAATGTGAATTAGGCAGAGGTTTGAGTATGTTGTTAGGAACTGGGAGGCAACATGGACTAGCAGATGGGACATGGTGTCAGGAGACCCCGATTCTCTTCTTGGCTCTGTCATTGCTGCATGCTAGGTGACTTTGTGCAAAACCGTTCTCTTCACTATGCCACAGTTTGTCCTCCCACTGTGGGTCTGTCTTGTCTGCTTAGATTGTAAACTCCTTGGGGTAGGGGCTGTTTGTAGAACACCTAGTGCAAGTGGGCCCTGCTCGTGTTAGTACCCAAAAACGTCAGTAGTACTGTAATATTACTACTACGTCTATTTGCTTCTGCCCATTGATAATGCTGCCTGTTTCTTTGCATTCTTTCAGAGTCAGCGTTCTACCTCAGCCAGCGAGAATTCATGTCTGGGTAGCTGGTGGAATGACTCAGCAGAAAAGAAAATGCGTAATTGCAGTCAACAAGGTCACTTCCTTCTGGGTCAGTGTTGACAATACTCCTAAGCCTGGGAGTGGAGTCCTACCTGCTGGTAGACACTATCCCCGATAATTGCTTCCCCACGCAGCCCGTCTTGTCATATTTCCCCTGAGCACCAGTGCAAAGGGAGGAGGAAGCTGAGCTGCAGTTAACTCTTCATTAACCAGGGCTAGGTAGTACTCCTGAACCTGTCACATGAACATCTTAAACAGATGTTCTAATCTAATGTGACCATGGTACAATGGAGTTCCAATGTGGTTGACCTTTGATGCGCTATTAGTATTAGTGCTGCAGCATTAATGTTAAACAATAAAAATAGTTTGGGTGGAGATGGGCAAAACCCATCGGTGGGTGTTTTGTTTTCAGAATCAGGAGTATTGATATCAGGGACCTATTTTATCTGAATCTCCTTAACTTGTGTGTTGGGAGGGAAGGGATTGGAGAATGGCTGCAGTTTTGCCCTTCTCTCCAATTTTGAGCAATTATTGCAGAATCAGACAGTGATCTCTTCACACTCAGAGCCACTGTATATTTGGAGACAGTTACAATGGGGGGTATTTTCCTATCAGAAACACAAAAATGAGCAAATATGGAAACTTACGCCAACACACCTGTTCAAAATAACCAAGCAAGTTGTCCCGGGGGTGGATTATTGTTTACAGGATTACCATACAGAGGGCAGGCACATCACCTGAAAACCTACAAATTTTACACCAACATTCTTTGAAGTAAAGGCATGCCAGGGGGAGAAGGAAGATAATGCTTTCTTCCCACCAAAAGGGCTTGCACAGAAATGGCAATAGACTCATCCCCTGTGCAGATGGCCAGGAAGGGAGGAGAAGAAGAGAGATAACAGACTCTAACTAAAATTCACACCAATAAACATGAACGAGGTTTGCCCTTGCCTTGACCCCGTTCCCTGTAATTTAGGCCTGACCACTTGTCCAGCTTTTAACTCTTTACTCCCCTACAACACCCACATGCCTCTAGTGACGTGCCCCTAGAGGAACCATCCCTGGGATCCTCTGCATGGGATGATGTTAGTCGTCACCATCAGCAGTTTCTGTTCCTCATTGTTCAATTATAGAAACAAGTCTGTAACTTCTTTGGTTTGGTTTTCTTTCAGGGAAAAATGATTAAGTTAGAGGCACGTGGCCCATAAAATGAAATGACGACATGCAAATGGAAAGGAGCATTTAGGAAAAAATACAGCTTGAACTGCTCTACAAGACCATCCTGAACAGTGATTAGGATCCATTTGGACTAGCAGAGGAATCTGTAAATGCATTCAGACCACTCTAATGTACCCTAGTGGGCCAGCTTCAGAGGAGTGCAAAGGTGAGAGTTACACAGACATTTCAGCCCCCGCTTCCTTCTCCAGAGTGCACAATGAGCTCTGAAGCTACAACTATGTACCTAGCCTAGAATATTGTCTAAAAACCACAGCCAAAATGATAGTATTTTCACAACCACATCAGTAACACCGGTGACTCTAGGAGTGACAAGAACCACATGGTGGTTCTCAGCACAGAGGACATGCAGGATCATGTCCAATGCTGTAGGAGAGGCTGAGCAGTGTCTGTCATCCCCACGGATCATCTTAAGATTTGAGTGCTACGTAAACTTACCGAGACTCCCAGAACCCCTGTGTGAGAGGTACATTACATCACATCTATTTGTTTAACCAATACACAAATGAGGGGCTTGCCCAGTCAGGCAGTGCCAGTGCGTTGCTTGAAGAACTGTGAATAGCCAGTAAATCATCTCTCCTGACCATTTTTTCTAACCAGCAGACCGAGCTGTGTGATGTGTGTGTGTGTGCTCATGCACGTATTTCGGGAGGAAGTATGGTTGCGATGCTAGCAAGGGACTCAGGAAACCAGTTTCAACACCCTGCTCCACTGCAGGCTTCCTCTGTCACCTTGGCTCAGATTGTTAAAGATATTTAGGTGCTGATGTTGCAACACCCAACCGATTAAGGAGCCTAAATTGTATTTTCAGAATGGATTTAGCCACTTAAGAGCCAAAATCCCATGGGCAGGTGATGAGATTTAGGTTACATGACTAAATAACTTTTGAAAATGAAATGTAGGCTCCTAAATCAGTTAGGCATTGCAACGTTGAGTGCAACCATGCCTCTAAATATCTTAAAAAATCCCGGCCTTAATCCCTCTGTGCCTCCATTTCCCAGCTGTAACAATGGAGATGATAGTATTTTCCTCTCACAGGATATTGTGGGGACAAAAAACATATTAAAGACTGTGAGGTGCTCAGATACTACAGATGTATCTGGGTTACTTAAGTTATCGCATGACTTTGTAGGTCTTATGAGTTGGTGACCACTCACCTCTCGTGGGCGCCTCCTGTCAGGGGGGGTGCAAACCCGCGTTCTTTTTGTGGTGTCCTCTGTTGCCCTCATTCGTTAGGTCTTCAGTGGCTCAGCCTTCTGGCTAAATCACACAGAATCTAAAAATGGTTGAACCCTTTCCAGGCTAGGGAAGTCCAACAAAGGGTTAGCCCTTTCCAGGATCTTCAGCCCCATCTCTGGGCCAGTTTAAATTCTAACCCATTTTCTGGGCTTTTAGTACTGAGTCTTATGACCTTCTTGGGGCTTGGGCCTCTTCCCCCGCGGGGGGCCAGGCCTGCCCACTCTTCTGGGTCCCAACAAATAGCAGCCACACGCTGCTTCCTTTAATAGTTTTCATTGCAGCTGCTGCTGCTATTCCCTGGGCTGCATCCTCCTCGCTCCTGTCACCTTCACCCGTTGCCTTAGGGCTACAGGCCTTGGGTTCTTTGTGTGTTCCCTGTTTGCACTGGGTCTCGCCCAGGCCTCCTTGCCTGGAGAGTGCCTCTGTCTTATCCCTTCGGTCCCCGCCAGGAACTGATCTACTCAGGCCCTGCAGCGCCTTTTAGCTGAACCTGCTGTGCTCTGATTGGCTGCTTCCCTGCAGCCTTTCTAGGGAGACCTGAAGGACCCATTTTTCGCTGCTCCTTTTTTAGGGCAGGGTGTGGTAGGCCTGCAAGGTCTCCAGCAGGGGGCCTCAGACGGCCTAGTACACCCCATCACGGTTTATAAATAAATAGTTGGATTGGAACTGATCCTAAACTAGAAGGGTGTGCCATACATCACTTGAAAGGTAATTAGTGCCTAGATAGCTAATAAAGTCTCCTGAAGTTACACCAGTTTACACCAGCTGAGGATCTGGTCCCCTGATTTTACCTTTAATCCTCTATTTTTAACCTTCAGTACTCTTTAATGTAATAATTTCTTAATATTTAATAATGTCAGACACACACACAATATATATATATATATATATGTTGGGGAGTTATCCTTTCAAGGAATGAGTGTATTCAGAATGGCTTAGATCAGCAAAGCTTTAAGAGACTAGACAATAATTATCATTCAAATGGCACGAATCCAAGATGAGTTCAAGTCCAGCTATTCATGCACAAAATGCAAAGTCCCCACATGTTATCTCCGAGTAATCTCAGATGAAAATGGGTAGTTCATAGGCTCTAAGGAAAAAGCTGTGCTAAATGGCTGACTGCTCTCTGTTCTTGCTCCAGTGGACTTGTGTGGGTCACAAATAACTATTTAAGTCCTGAGGCAGACTCCGGTGCTTCAGAGCTTGACAAGTTCTGGTTAGGGAGCATTCAGCATCCACGCTTTGACAAGGGAGCAGACTACTGCATATATCAGGGGTGGCAGGAATGTGGTGGACTTCTGCCCCGTGGGATGTGCCTGCCATGCCCTGAGCCCCACCACCACCACCCCACAGGGCTTAAGCCCGGAGGCCCAGCAGCTGTGCCCTGGCTCTCGAACTTCTGAAAATTGTTGCATGCGGGTCAGTAAGTCTGGCCATCCCCGACATATATCATGACTCTTCACTGCTTCCAGCGAGTGCTGCTATTGGCGTGGAAGTCCCTGGATTTCAGATATGGTTGTGGGGGGACCTTAAGGCTGACTGACCTTGCTTCCCGGCTGAAGGAAATGGCCTGATTACTTCTGCAAGAACAAGGAGGGATGAGTAAGTGAAATAAAATAAATAAAGCAGTCCAACAATATCATTAAAAAAAAAGGATGTATCATGTTGACTATGAGAACATGCGACTCAGACAGCCAGACGTGAAAATTCCTGTAAACCTTGAAGCGCACACTTGAAACAGAATTCTTTTGGCTTCCCAGCATGGCTTAATTTTATGATTCCATGAGTCACTGGAAAGACAAGTCCTTAGATCTAGTGCACTCAGACCCAGTAAACACTGGTTATCGATGCACACACACAGAGGAAAAAGAAGAAGGTGGTGGTGGGGAGACTACCAGGTTCGGTTGTTTGTTTGGTTTTTTTCATTTTTTTTTCTTTTTCGCGGTTTTGTAAACATGTTTCTCTCTTAAAAAAAAAAAAACAAACCGATTGGAGTGGAAGGGTTAACAGAGGTCATGTTAGTTTAAAAAATTATGGTTAACCTTACAAGTTGGGTTGCCTTAGGTCATGGTGATACAATTCCCTGCCCTTGTCCTGTGAACTAGTGGTTCACAAAAATTCCACTAACGTGGGGAAGGAAAGGGGCCTGCCAAGTCCCTGAGCAATGCAGAACAGACTTACCTGTTTTTATACACTGCTTAACTAATTATTTTAAAAAGAAACAGCCAAGTTGGAACAACTACCTTTTTCTTCTCGAAGGAACATTTTCCCCAACCCCTCTCTTCCTTCCCTGCCCCCACTTCTTCTTTTTTTTTAAACTTCATTGCTTGGCTTGGCATTTGGAACAGGTTCTCGATACCTGACACCTCTTGAAAGTGTAGTTTGGCAAACAGGAATTGAGATCGGCTCCAAAAGGTCCCTGTGCTGCTGGGGTTGCTGTGAAAACACCTGGGCGTCTCTTGTGCCGACAAGAACCAGACCCCGTTCTACAGAAATAACTACCCTCTTTTCCCTTCTGTGCCCCACCCCCTGCAATCTCCTCAAAAAATAAAATACCAGCACTGTTCCTTTAAAAAACAGGGGGCTTTAGAGGGCAGTGAGGGGGATGAAGGCCACTTCAAAAAATCTTGGGGAAAGGGGATTTCCCTTGCAGCACTTACATTTGCAGTTAGTTTTCCTGAGCTTAGAAGGAATTAAGAAGCTCCCAGCAATTAGAACAGAAAGCTTTAAAGTGCAATCAATAGTTCTTAACAGAATATGGGCTCCGCTTTTTCCTAATCCTGCTGCCTTTTCTGGGTTCGTCTCTGCAGTGTGCATTTTCCACAGCCGAAATCTTGGGCTGCTTTTCAACGGCACCATATAAAATAACAAACACGCAGTCTAAGGAAAACAATTTTTAAGACACCGTGGAACCCACTTTAATGAAGAAAATTGTTAGAGGCCTAAAAGCCCCATGTGCCAATGGCTAAACGTGCTGGAAGTGTGAACTGTTAAACCACCAAAATTGTTAACACATCATACTGCTGGGCAAAAAAATAAAAAGGGAACCAAACAGTTTTCTAACATGCGACCCACATTGCCTTTATTGTTCACATTCCTGCTGACATAAAGTTTCCTGATTGGTCTCTTGAGTCCAGAAATATAGCTAAGGTGGGAACATTAATTGTATCTGCCCCAATAAATTGCCCTCCCTTCTCATAGTGCTAAGCAAGCAACCAAAAATAGTGCCGTGGAATGGGGAGAAAAGTTGATCTTTTAGATTCAAGATAAAGAGTAAACAAGTTTAAGGAAAAACTGATCTAAAACAAATTGCATTGGAATCTTTTTTGGAACTTTGAAAAAAAATCTTTTTTTGGGGGGGAATTACTGGGGAGGGAGGCGTGGGGGGGGGGAGGGGGTGCTTGTATTTTCAAATCCCTCTGCCCTTTGTAGTTTTACCTGGGGCTGATGTCGATATGCTCCAAGAGAGGCTGCTCTTGTGGTGTTTCTGGTTCCTCCAAAGGACAGGATCTCTCGCAGAGAAAAGCTTGTTCTCGTGAGATCTCCGAAAGGAACAAGTTTGATAAGCTTCCAGACCTGCGGCTGTGCTGGCATCGTGGCACCTGGATCACTGCCTCACTTTGAAATACGAGAAACTAAAAATAAGTCCACTGAATTTAGCCTAGTCCTAACTTACCTGCTGTTTGCAGTTTTTGCTTCCACAGTTGGTTGACATTTTTCTATTGAAACGTAATAAAATGTGGCTTTTTGCTGAAATTGAAAATTTTTGCAAAAAAACTTCATTCTAGATGAAATTTTCTGCCATTTGGAAGAAGCCAAAACCTGAACATTTTTACCAAAAAATCTGCATGTTTTTACCAAAAAAAGTTTCTGAAAACCAAAAATGTTAACAAACATGGTTTTAGAAAATTGAAAATGTTTTTTTTTTTTTTTTTTTTTTTTAAATTAAAAGACACTAAAAAATTCAGGGGAAATTTCAATGAAACAAACAAAATATATTTTAAAATTTCCCAAGAAAAATATTTTTGACTATCCCGATTAGTTTCACAGACTTGCTCTTAAAATCGAAGCATCTCTATGGGGCAGCTACTCTGTTATAAACATGTGGAAATTTCAGTGGGGGCTCTTAAGCAGCACCAGAGTGACCTTGGGAAGTCACTTCACCCCTCCATGCCTCAGTTTCCCCATATGTAAACAGGAGATAATCTCCTCTTTGGGGTAGGTCTACACAGTAGCTGGGAGCAAGTTTTCCAACATGAGTAGACAGATGCGTGCTAGCTGTGCGTGTAGACGTAAGCTTTGTAAAGCACTTTGAGATCTCTGGATGAAAAATGCTATGTAAAAACTAGGTGGTGTATTATTTTTATTATTATTCCTAGAACAGCTGAGCTGCCACAGCACAGTACTGAGTATCACAGGCTGGCTGGCTGGCCCTTCAAGGCAAGCTGGGTTTATCTTTGGCTGGGACCAGCCAGCTGGCTATCCCCCAGCTGAGTGTGATGGAGATTTAATTAATGTGACTGACCTCAGCTGCAGAGGATCAGAGAAAGGCCAGTTTAAACAGAGCTGAGTGCAGTCAGAGGCTGGAGTCTGAGGTGAGAGAAGCAAGGAGGAGGTCCCTGTCTGGAAGGTGACTGGAGGAGACTAACGGGAGGGGGGGCTTCGGCTTCGATGAGGATAAGTTTTGCAGTAGGGCCTGTAAAGAGTAGGGAGATCTCTGAGGTAAACTGCTGGAATCTCTGGGGAGGGGAGGCAGTGGGAAAAACCTGATGGGGCAGAAGCAACAAAGGAGAAACTCTGCAGGGCCCAGGGGTGAAAGCGGAGGACTTTAGGGTAGCCCAAGAAGGGCAGAAGAATTATTAGATTAGATATTTATTTGGACTCAAAGTTGGACCTCTTGTTACCCTGGAAGGGCACTGGACTTTTAAATGACCTGAGTGGAGGGCCAGGCCATGGAAGAATTAGATAGAAACAGGCCATCACGGGGCCAAGAAGGTAGCCACTAGGTGGGTGCTAGAGGAGAAATCCCCTGTAACACGCTGATCTGACGCCAGTGGGTGCGAGGGCAGTAAGAGCAACCGCTTATGGTAGCATTCAGAAGTGTCATGATGAGTTGTGCTAACTCCAACTAAAATGCGGACACAGAGCTGCCAATGCTCCCAAATGCTGGCTGCTTATCGGGAGATGAAACTCCACAACTTTTGAGTTTGCTCACCTTTAAAATCAACACTCTATGGGCCAAATACTGCTGTCAATTACAAGGCAGTGAATTTGGGGAATGACTCTCCTGAAGGCCTTGGAGTTACTTCGGATTAGGGTGACCAGATAGCAAGTGTGAAAAATTGGGATATGGGGTTATAGGTGCCTATATAAGAAAAAGCCCTGAATATTGGGACTGTCCTTAGACACCTGGTCACCCTCCTCCAGATTTACACCATCATTGAAGAAGGCATAACTTGTCTAATTGTGGATATTTTGTCATATACAAAAATAACTGTATTAGAAAGGGATACCACAAATTCAATTTTGAAGGATGTGCTGAAACAATGTACTGCATAGGGCACTCACTTCAGTTGTTTATGTGGCTGGAAAAGCTGGCGAATGAAAGGACTGATAGATTTTTCACAGTCCTTGGGACTTTTTTACAGTATGCCTAGGTCTTCTACCCTGAAAGCTGCAGAGCATCCTCAACTCCCATTGACTTTCACCTCAGCCCTACTCAATGAAGTTAATGGGAGTTCTTAGGAGCAACTCAGTGCCTTGATATTTCCTCTTTCTGTCACAGAAAATAATATGTATGTTCATGTGAATGGGCCAACTCTGATTTCACTGGGACCAGGATTAAGTCCTAATTGCTCCTGTGTTTGAGTTCAAAGCTTTGGGATTTTGCAAGAAGAGCATTTTATTACTAACATCATAACTGAGGGGCAACATATCTTTCTTGATAATCTAAACACCCTGTGATAATGTATCCAGATTGTGCCATTATAGATAAGCCCTATAGACTTATATCCCTGTTTCTAGAATTCTATAGGTTGGTTCAAAAAAACCTCTAGAAAGGAGCTCATTCACTATAAAATGGTATAGTGTTTCATAGTGATTTTAGTGAAATCCTATTGTATTAACCCCTTATCAAATTCTAGGACTTTTCATTAAGGAAAACCCTAAATTAATCCATATCTAGGCACCTAAATCAAAATAGCTTTGTTTTCAGAGATGCTCACTGAATCACAAAGTTAAGAACTTCCGCAGGTGGGTGATACCAGGCCACTTCTGAGAGACTATCCGTCTTTCAAATAGAAGCATCCATTAGTGCTAACCCCAAAAGTTTAAAAAAAAAACAAAAACATGAGACTGGCTTAAAAATTGTAAGATTATTTTTAAAAATATAGTAAGTGTTGGGTTTTTTATCTGCCTTCTGGCTTCTGACCCTTTGGGTCACACTTGTTTCACTTTTTTTTTTTTTTTTTTTTTTTAAAAAAGCTTTTCTCTACAATCATATGGGCTACAAACTTGCTCTATTTTTTTTAAAATGAAAGCTGAGATTCTCATGCAGTATCATGATTCCAGCACATGGGGTTTTAAGGAAAGTCATAAAAAACACAAGGCCTGTGATAAAACTCACAAGAGTTGGTGGATGCCAAAGTCTTATCTTCCCTTTGTAGACATTAGAGCTTCCATGGCTCTATTTCTAAGAAGCGTTCCCTGCTTGCCTTAGCCAACATCTTGATAATTTGCTATGGTTCCTGTGAGCTTGTTGGATACTGTGCTTTACTGAAGAGGTGGTTGCATTTCACTTAGACTATATATAAGTGGTGTTAGCCATTTTAGGGTGAAAGGCAGTATATAGAAGTAATACAATAGTCTTATTAAAATGACAATTGCTCCTGACATCATATTACAGTAGTTGGAAAATCAATCAGTTAGAGGGCTAGAAGAGACCCTCATAATAGCCGGTTATCTATCCCAGGTAACTATCTGTTTTCCTTTATCTGCAGATTCTTCTACCTCAGCTACCAGTCTTGGAGAGGAGAAAAAATTCTGAACTTAATTCCTCTCTGGCTTAAACCTTTGTAAGTTTTTGGCTGTAATTCACTTTCCAGGCACTTGGATTTACATAAAGGCATATCTATTTGCAGCTTATTTGTGAGGGTTCCTTTTAGCCTGTAATTGTGCTAACGACGGTTGTGGAGGCCACAGCATAGCTAAGTGATTACCGTATGGATTTTTAAGCATAATTGTTTGTGAAATGTGCTAAAGGGAAAACAAAATTGGAGAGGAAAGATGACCTTATGGGTAAAGTACTGGCCTTAAATTCAGGAAATCTGGGTTTAGTTCCCAGCTCTGCCACTGACTTCCTCTGTGACCTTTGACAAGTGATTTAATCTCATGCATGTAAAAGGGGAATAATAATAATTCTTTCTTGTCTTCTTAGATCATGAGTTCTTTGGGGTGGGGATTGTCGGTCTATTATTGTGTTTGTACAGCACCTATTGCAATCTCAGATGGCTCTTCCTGCTTCTTACTACTGTACTGCAAATAAGAATTGCCCCCAAAATTAGCTACTGAAAGAACAGGACAGATGGTATAAATGGGCATTTTTAAATTAAGGTCCTGCCAGCAGCAGCCTGTGACAGTGAGTCTGAGTAGCTGTGTCGATGTTGCGGGTTGGGCTGGAGCTCAGGCTCTGAGCCTAGAATGGGGGGTGGACTTCAGAGCTGAGTTCCAGCCAGAGCTACAATGTCCATGCAGCTATTTTTAGCATGGTAGCCGGACCCAGACTTGTTGCTGCAGGCATCCGCTCACCGTGTAGATATACCCTTAGTAGGGTCGTATGGATTTGACTGAACGATCAGGGCTTCCATGATCATTGTCTGGGCAAGGAAATTACCATCTTTTAGTATAGACACTGTGGGTCAACTCCATTGGTGTCACAAATGTTGACCACTCCACTGAAGTCAAGAACCAAACCACGGGAGACTGATGTTAGTCAGGTCATTTAATGTGGGAGTTGTGATGAAGCTGGTATAAATATATATGTAGAATAGAAGAAAATGGAGTTGAGACCACTTACGCCAACTGTGAGCTAGGCCCTGTATATTTAAATGAGAGCAGCGCTGTCTTTCTATTGTTTGTCCCCTTAATATGAGCTCCCAGCAAAAGCAGCCCAAGTAACTGACCCCAAAAATAAGCTACACTATGGATAAAAATAGCTATTTAGTATAGAGCCCCTTGAATGTGACTGGTTAAGATTTGTGATGCCAAATTATGTGATCAGTGCTGCAAATTTAGATCTCTGGTTGATTAGTCTAAGAATAATTTAAATTCCTGAAACTGGTCCGCTGACCTGTTTCTGGAGTAAGTGTCAAATTTCTGGTAATAACCTTAAAATAATAAACAAAACCCTCATTTAAAGAAAACATGAACTGTGCGTCCTGATGACTTGTCTTTTGTCCAGCCAGCGTCACTAGGAAGAAGGAGATTCACAGAGGTTAAGGCCAGTCTGACTCCTGTGTCCTGACTCCAGTTACCCCCGTATTGAGCTTAATGACTTGTCTTTGACTAAAGCAAATCAATGACTAAGATAAGTCAAAGACTTTATGCAGAGACTATTATGTGAAAAATACCAAAGTGTGTGCAATCTCTGGCAACTCTTGGGAGCTACCTCTCTCACACTCTAGCGAAGGTAACAAAATGGAGGCTGAGATTTTATCAAAAGCAAACTAGTGATTTTTGGGTGCCCCATTTGAGACACCGTAAAGTGGGGGGCTGACTTTCAAAGATGTATGTTCAGCACTTCCTGAAAATTGGGGCCTCTTTAAGGTGTCTCAAACTGGCACCCAAAAATCACTAGTCACTTTTGAAAATCCGCAGTGATTAAATTGTCATATGTTGTTTGTTCTTCTGTCTTTTTCTTTCCCATCATTGCTTACGGCCAAGATATTCCTTTGCAAAAAGAAGCTGGCTTCCCTCTTGTCCACTTACTCCTCCTTCTGGTGCCTCCTATGGCCCTGTTCTGTGGAGTGCTGGGCACCCCCAACTCTTGTTGACGTCCACGAGAGTTGAGGCTGGCCACCACTTGGGCTGGTTGGGGAATAATTGTTTATTTCCCATGAAAAGTTTAGAGTAAAACCTGAAAAATTTTGATTTTTTTTTTTTAAATTTAAAAACAAACAAACAAAACCCCTCCCCAAAACTAAAACATTTTGACCAATCAGGCAACATTTTTTTTGTTTTTACTGAATTTTTTCAAATTTTTTTGCTTCTCAATGAAAAATGTTGTTGAAACTCCATCATAATTTCTGTTTTGACCAAATAAAAAAAGACTTTTTAATTAAAAACAAATATTTTGACGGAAAAAATCTCAGCTAGCTCCACCCAGCACCTTGCAAGATTGGACCCTGAGTTCCATAAGAGTGGTTTCACAATCACTTCCATGATGTTGAATGGTGATGTCAAAATTACATCTTTTGTGATGAACTGTAATGTCACAGGAACCACAGCACTGATTTCTTCTGCTACGAAATGAGACAAACTGGGCAAATACATCCCCAAGTTTCTCATGAAGTTGGTGGACATACCCCAGGAATGAATTTGGCCCAGTGTCTTTACACAACCTTTCTTAATCACATTTTCCTATTTTTCTCTCCCTGTTGCTGTGTGAAAGACCACGCAAACAACAGGAGAAACTGACACTATATGGTAAAGGAGGAAAGTGAGTAGGCATGAAGTGCACAAAGAAAACAAGTTTTTCTCCAGTCTTTTTCCATTATAGTAATGTTGGGTGTCACCACTAACAATAGTAGGTGGAAAAATCTGTCAGGCGGATGTGTGAGGTTTTTAAACTGATGCTGTCCTATTAAATCGAAAAAGTAAGAATGCAAAGCTTAGCTACTCTTTCACTGCAAAGAAATCACTTTTAGGATTATACAGAGTTTTTTTTTTTCTTGGGTTATTTTTTTTTTTAAATAATTTCCATTTCCAAACCATACACAAACTCTCTGATTAGACTTTAGTCCTTTCACAGATAGGAGGGTGGGGGGAAGTGGGAGGAGAATCATACTCAGGAGTTCTCATTAATAACATTAGCTTTATAACTCATGCAGTTTGGGGACATAAAAAGTCTCTCACCTAGGGTTTTTGTTTGTTGTTTCAAATTTACTGCCAGAAACTTGACACTTGCTCCAGAAACCAAGTTAGCCGAGATGGGTTCCAGAGATGAAAAAACTGATTTTAGTTGAACTGTTTAAATTTAAGATCTGGAAGCTGCTTTCTATTTTTTTAAATGTAATTTACTTATGTTTGTGCATATGATTTAAATAAGGATTTTGTTGGTCATCAAATGTGGAATGTAGAAAACATCAATATGTTTATCTCTTGGTTTAGAGACATTTAGGACCTAATAGTGATCTCCCTGGACAAATTAGAGGACTGGGCCAAAAGAAGTCTGAGGTTCAACAAGGACAAGTCCAGTGTCCTCCACTTAGGACGGAAGAATCTCATGCACAGCTACAGACTGGGGACCGATTGCCTAGGCAGCAGTTCTGTAGAAAAGGACCTGGGGGTTACAGTGGAAAAGAAGCTGGATATGGGTCAACAGTGTGCCCTTGTTGCCAAGAAGCCTAATAGCATATCGGGCTGCATTAGTAGGAGCATTGCCAGCAGATCGAGGGAAGTGATTATTCCCCTCTATTTGGCATTGGTGAGGCCTCATTTGGAGTACTGTGTTCAGTTTTGGGCCACCCACTACAGAAAGGATGTGGACAAACTGGAAAGAGTCAACAAAAGTGGAGGGCAACAAAAATAATTAGGGGGCTGTCGCACATGACTTAGAAAGAGAGGCTGAGGGAACTAGGCTTGTTTAGCCTGCAGAAGAGAAGAATGAGGGAAGATTTGATAGCAGCCTTTAACTACCTGAAAGAGGGTTCCAGGGTGGATGGAGTGAGGCGGTTTTCAGTGGTAGAAAATGACAGAACTAGGAGCAATGCAGTGTGGGAAGTCTAGGTTGGATATTAGGAAAAACTTTTTCACTAGGAGGGTGGTGAAGCACTGGAATGGGTTACTTAGGGCGGTTGTGGAATCTCCATCCTTGGAGGATTTTGAGGCCCAGCTTGACAAAGCCCTGGCTGGGATGATTTAGTTGGGGTTGGTCCTGCTTTGAGCAGGGGTTGGACTAAATGACCTCCTGAGGTCCCTTCCAACCCTCATCTTCTATGAGTCTTACACTGGTGTCTATCAGGTCGAATTCCACTACGGTTTCATCGGTGTAAAATTGGAATCAGCCCAGGTGCTTCCCACTAACAATAATCTTGCTCTTAATCAGAAAAGGCAAGAGGCAGTGTTGTGTATAGTTGTTAGAACAAGGGCACTTGGTATCAGAACTGAACAGCGTAGGAATTTCTCAATTGCATGGTTTTTTTAATAAAATGCCAATTAGTCAAAACTATTCACAGGAAAGGGTCATTTTGAACAAAATTCCAGTTTAAAAAAAACTGGAAACACTCTTGAAACATCCAGTGTTGACATTTTTTAACTGAAAAAGTTGCGGGGTTTTGAGGTTGAAACTGAAATTACAAAACAAGGTTAACTTACAGTAAAAAAAAACAATTACAGAGTTGAAATCAGAACATATTCAAGTTATCAAAACAAAAGGTTTTTGACTCTTCGTTCCAGTTCAGGATGGGAAATTTTTTCGAAATCTTTGACATTCTCTCTGGGTGGCC